>NC_090450.1:794379591-795004591 GCF_031143425.1 Pleurodeles waltl | reverse complement strand
TCATGCCAACATAGAGCAGTCTGCATGTACAGGTGACCAGGTATATCACGTTTTCACTATTACATTTTGTTAGGTCCTTCAGGGCCCATTGTCTCTCTGTTTGGATGTCTACTTCCTCTGTGGGTACAGTAAAGCGGCATGCTACACAGTTACCGCAGGGATAATGATCCACCAGGGGCTCATTGTTCCAGAGGGATGTCTGTGGTAAACTAGTAGGTGCTTGTGTTTTGGTGTGTACTAGCATATCCAATAAGCGTTCACTCCACACCCCTGATCATCGGGAGGAAGGAGTGAGCAGTACTAGGTGAGCCACAAGGGATGCATCTCGGAGTAGTAAGTATGTAGTGGGGGGGACAGGTCTCTATCACTACAGCCTCTTGTTTAAATCTGTTTAATGTTGGTAACAAGGGGGCTACAATGAAGATGGTTGTTGTGTTTCTCTCCTACATAGTGTGTGACTACAGGAGTGCCTGAGCCTTTCCACGATGGGGCACAGATGAACCACATTTAGGGTAAGAGGAATGTGAGCTGGCCTCATATCATTATAACAAGGAACGAGTGGTACACTAATGTAGTGTCACACTCACAGTTTGTGCATGGAAATGTGCATGTTTGGTGTTTGTTGCTTTCAGCCTATAAATTTTTAAATAATATGTGTATTTGTTACCGCCTGAGTACTGAGGGATCTAGGAAATTGCAGGATGACAAAGGTCAGCCCAAATTTAAAGTGGCACTAACAGGGGTTCATACCACAATATGATCCTGTGTTCCATTCTGAGAAATGCCACGGAGTCTTGTGAGCCAAGAGGCAGAAACATGTGGATGGTTTAAGTGCTGATGGAGTATTGGTTCCCCTAGTCGCCACACTGTTTTTAGCACCAAGTGATATCTGACCTAATTTAAAATGTAATTTTGATTTATCACATTGTTTATTAACATATTCATATCACAGGTTCAGTAGTTAGGTAGAAGTGCCCCCTTTACTATAAAGTATAGGCCAGCTCATCATCAAATGGGGTTTTTGAAGAGCAAGGGGAGTGCTTTGATGAAACCTGACACCTGGTGGTGTGTGAGGACTTGAGCATTACCACTCATTTTTTACTTTTGGCTCGGTTTTAATCTTGGCCTTCGTCTCATTCGAACTGATTACATTTATGATGTGTCTTGAGATGAAGAACCAATTTTAATTTTTTCTCTCCTGTTTCTTTTGGTGCCTGTAATAAGGTGTCCATTTCTGTATAGTTGAACACACCAGTCACTATAAAAGTAGCACAGCTAAGAGCCCCCCTTTGGGGAGCCCGTCAGCGCCGGCCTGATGAGGAGCATTCCCAATGATGAAGCCAGACATCCATTGTGATGCGTGAGGGCTCTTGCTCCTGAAGAAACAGGTCCCCTGGAGTTTTTCCATTTCATGGAACAATGTCCCTTCATGTCTTTGTGATTAACGTTCTTGGGAGACTGTACACTGGACCACTAACCTCCCGGTCCCTTCCTCCCCTGTTCAGTCTTGGTGCGTGAGGACATCCCATCAACAATAGTTGGTGTGTCCATAGATAGGCTTGAAGTTTTCAATTATTATAAAGGAACAAACAAACAATTTCTCGGGTGGCTTTTTTTTGTGTTTAATAAATGCCAGTACACACACAGCCAGCCAAACACCAGTGCATGCACATCATCAGCCAAACTCCAGTTCACAGGCACACAGTAATCTATTGACTGGTATTTAATGGTTTTCCACTCCCTTGGGGGCAGTTAGGTCTCAAAAATGGCTGATCTGCCGAGGGGGTGGCAGGAAACAGTCAAAATACTTCCCCAATAATGGGGAGCAGCCCTTGCCCAAGGGGCTGCTCCCTGAAGTATAAAAACGTCGTTCATGTTGTCTAGTGGTTTTCTGCCCCAATTAGGGCCTACAAATATGGTTGCTCTGTCTCCAAGGGGGGAACATAAAATGGCCAAAATATTGCCCCAATAATCGGGATCAACCCTTGTCCAAGGGACTGCCCTCCAACATGTAAATAACTTAATCCCTGGTGTCTAGTGATTTTCTGTCCCTAAAAAGAAGGCCGATCTTCCCACAAGAGGGGCAGAAAATTACCAAAATATTGCCTCAATAATGGGGAACAATCCATGCCCATGGGGCCGCTCTCTGACGTGCAAACAACTTAATCCTTGGTGTTTAGTGGTTTCCTTGGGGGCATCTTGGCCTAGAAATATGGAAGATTTTGCACCCAGGGAGAGGCACGAAATGGCCAAAATATATCCCCATTAATAGGGAGTGACCCTTGCCCAAGGGGCTGCTCCCCAACATGCAAATAACTTAATACCTGTGTCTAGTGGTTTTCTTCCCAACTTGGGGGCAGTAAGGCCTAAAAATATGACTGGTTTGCCTTCGGGGGGGGGAGAAAATGGCCAATATATTGCCAAAATATTGCCCATGGGGCTCTTCCCAGAAAAAGAGAAAATCCCTGGTGGATAGTGGACGCATTCCTGCTGTGTGATTGTGGTCCCTCCCAGGAATGCACTGTAGGGAGACACCGGGGGAAAGGAAAAACTCTTTCCTTTTCTCCCAGTGCCTCTGCCCTCCCCGATCCCTACCTGGAGGAAAAGCATACCTTCCTCCTGGATGTGCTGGAAGCAAATGGCTTCCAACATGTCCCCAATGTGTTTTGATGATGCTGACATCATCAGATCACGGGGAGGGGTCAGGAGTGGCTGCGGTAGTGCTTCCTCTGCTATTTCTGGTGGGGGCATGTTGCGGTGGGGCCCACAGGTGTAGCGCCAGGGCTTTCCCTGTGTGTAGGTGCTAGGTTAGCATGGAGCTGTCCTCCGCACATGCCCACCATAGTGGAGGACGGTTCCATGTCATCCGCCGCACAGATAGCGTTAGATGATATGGGGAAAACTGTACTTAACCTTCAAAATGGGGTTAGCTGTGGCTCACACAGAAACTCAGTGGTTGAGACAACAAATAGCTAATATGCCTCATCGAGTTGATCAGTTTGCCACCGCATGGATTCCCCTATATAATTAGACTAACTAAGAGTTTCAAACTCTTGTTACTGAGGATAAATTGTGCCCAAGATGTCATTAGTTCTACCATGGTTTCATTAGTAACTCCTGAAACATTTTATAGGAATTAAACAATAAACTAAAAGATTTATTGACTCAATTCCCAGATAGGTTAAACAATTGTGAAGGTTTAATTGATTTGGTTCTACAGTTATATCACCAAATGGCTGACAGACAGGGTGGGAAAAGGAAGACAGAAACATCTTACCTGAGAAGTTTAAAATTTAGACTTCTAGTTATAACTATAGGGAAAATGCAAATAGGAGCCATTCATCTACCTTTAACTAAGGAAGAAAAGAATCTTACAAAAACAAATAATGTCTGTCTATATTGTGGTTTGGATATACATTTTTAAAGGGATACCCAAAAAGATCAAAGACATTCTGGCTGGGAAGCAAAGGTCCTTAGTGGGAGGAGAAATCACACCATTGAGTGCCAAAACAAAACTGATCCCAACCGAAATTACTTTATTGAATACTGTGCAGCCGGGAAATTCGCATGGTGCTTTGAATGTATCTGTATATGAAAACCATAAAAGATATTCCAATTTAATTGTGGTAATTAATTCAGGCGCTATGGTAAATTTTACCAGTAGAACATTTATTGAAGATGTGGGGATAACAACTAAGAAATAAAAGAAAGAGCAAGTTTGTGCAGTTGATGGGACATCGCTAACTTCTGGAACAATTAGTCATGGTAACATACTTAGCGCCTTTAATGTATGCAAGATTGTTATGAAATAATAGAATTTGATCTAATAGATTCTCCTCAATTTCAGTTGATGCTTCTTCTTCCCCGACTTGCTAAATATAATCCCACAATTGACTGGGAACAAAGCAATGTGAATATCCAGTCTATGCACTGCAGGGGAATTTGCACACTATCCGTTATTATGGATCAGGGGCAGGTTTTGGTGGCATTTATCCAAATTTTGACTACTACAGCTACCAGCACTGAAGACTGCTTCATGTTCCAACTGATACCTGATTTGGTATCTTCAAGTTACTATAAACATTTAAATGCATCTCGTAAAGAACAAGCATAATTTTTTCCATCACATAGAACTTATGATTGCTGTATTTATTTAGAACCCGATATCAAACTACCTTGTGGCAAAGTATATGCATTCACTGATAAGGAACATTAATATTTAAGGAAATATTTAGATCAATATTTGGCTAATGGATTCATAGGGAATCCTCAGTCACTACCAGAATCATCTTCTCTTTTCTTTTGTTCCAAAAAGAAAGGTAATCTCTGACCTGTATTGATTATCAAACAAAAAGAGAGCTCCTTTACTATTATTTCAGATGTATTAGATCAAATTTATGATGCAACCATCTACACCAAACTAGATTTGGGAAGAGAGTATCATCTTTTGCAAATACGAGAAGGTAAAGAATTGAAGGCGGCCTTCTGTACAAAATTTGTGCTGTTTGAATATCAAGTAATGCTATTTGAACTCTACAATGCACTAGCTGTTTCTTAATTTTTCATTATTGATATCCTTAAAGTAAAATGATTTATTATTAGATTTATTAAAACAACGAGACAGGTATTACAAAGAGCAAAAGAAAACAAGCTATATACTAAAGTGGAGAAATATAATTTTAATGTAACTATAGTGGAGTTTTTTGGTGGTGTATTTTATCTTTTCATGGCATAATCATGGATCAGAAAATAATTCAAGCAGTTCTTTATTGGCCTTCTGCTACCCCTGTACATGATATACAAATTCAAAATTTGTATTCAGTCATCTCAGTTACTTGTTTATTATGCAAATGAGTTTGTTTCTGTTGTCCAGAGTTCTAAGATTTAAAAGACTCTGGGTAAAGAACATAGAAGCCTTGTTTGACAAATTGGTAATTGAGTCTACATTTTGGTCAATACTGCCTTTGTCATGTAAGGTAGGAGTGCAGCTTTAAGATGGTGATGTTACCATGCCTTTTGTATCAATTACAAATGTTTCCATGTGACCTTCATGCACATTCTTTGAGAAGCTCACCTCTCTCCTTCAGAGCTTCTTTTGGGCTTAAGGTTGTCCAAGGATAGTCCTATAAAAATGTTTACAACCCACCTTTGATGAAGGGATCGTGATCGCTGATGTGAGGCTCTACTATAAACTTTCCCCTCTGCTAATTGTCAATTAATGGAGCTATGACACACAACATAATCCAGCGTTTACCACAGAGAAATGGGGATTACGGGGTTTCAATGGTCCATCTGCATTATGGTTCGGAGGTGGACCTCTTGCTTCCACAGGTGACTAGAATGGTGCTGCAGCTTGGAAGGAGACTTTTAAAGTCAAGGCTTGGGATGGGCTCTTGACCAAAGACACAAATCAGTGGAAGGGTAGGATGCTGGCACAAGTTATGGCACTGACCGGATTCCAGTAATGGGATGGTATTGAACTCTCAACCCTGGGAGACGTAATGTGGGGGAGATACTGAAATCCTACCAAGAGCTTAGGAGGAAAATCAATCACACCTTCCCCTAACTTCTGCTGAAACATGCAGTTACACCTTACATAACGGGGTTGGAGGAGCTTGCTGAGTTCAATCCACTGGAGGTTAAACTTTATATGGGTAAACTGGGAGATCATAAAAAATAACACAGGTGTACCATACTTTTACAATAGTGCAGATTTCTTGTTATGCTTATCCTAGGAGAGGAGCCTGGGCCCCATTGAGGAGAAGGAGTGGAAAGAGGCCAGGGAGGCTTCCAGATAAACTGTGATAGCAGTGGAATTCTGACTTATCCAGTTGAAGTACCTCTATAGGGTATATTGAGCCTGCCATAGGCTGCAGAAAAATTGGGGGATAGCCTTTCTCCCATGCCTCCCTTGTTCATCTCCCGAGGGGGGCTTCTTGCATACCACATGCAGTGCAGTTACCTTGCCTCCTTTTAGAGATCAGTGCTCGCTGACCTGGGCTCTGTGCCAGGATGGCTAGTGCCACCTAAACTAGCTATTCTCCACATCACTACTGCTATTGACTCTAACAGGTATCAGCTGGCTTTGCTGCAACTGGGGCTGGCAGTGGCAAAGAGAGATATGGCCTGCTGATAGAGAGATGGGGAGGGCCCCTCAGTGTAAGGGTGCCATACGGGATTAGACTGCTGTATGATCATGGAACATCCGATATATGAGACCAGATGATGCCGCAAAAGCACCTTAAAACCTGGAAGGTTTGGGGCAAGTACTGAGACACTGTTCTTGACCCCATCAGCTCACCAGAGGTCTAGCTGAGGAGATTCAAAAGTTATGGGGCCTCATACTCCAGGAGGAGGGTGTCAGGAGGTGTTGGGGCAAAGAAGAAGCAGCTGATGTCAAATATGTAGTATGGCAATGTTTGTGGGGGACATGCAGCTGGGAAGGAAAAGGGCATATTTTGTTGTTATGCTGTTGTAAAATCTCCTTGTATGGGCAGAACCAAAATTGCATACATTTTATTATAAAGAAAAAGAATTGAAAAACTGATTAATGACAGCACCTGAATTACGTTGACTAGATAAACAGTATCCATTTTTTATAGACCAACATGCCTCTGATTATGCAACTGAAGCCGTTCTGTCCCAACGCTATCCTGTGAATGTGCAAATGCAGCCAGAAGCAAACTTCTCTAGAAAATTAAGTCCTGCAGAATGTACTTATACTGTTTCATAAACGAAATTATTGGTTATCAAGTCATCATATGTCTGTCAAAGAAAGCAAGAACTGGTCCTCAGAAGAAGAGGAGAGATCCTTTAAAGAAGGATTTCTGTGATGTGAAGAACATCTTTTTACTTCAATTCTGAGCTAAAAGAAAACTAAATTTGAGATTTGTTGAGATTCTTATGATTCTTGGTTAACTGGTCACCCAGGAATAGCCGACCACTTTAGAGTTAGGTAAAACATTTTACAGTTAGTTGAAAGGCATATACTACAGAAATCCACAAATGAAACACACTAGGACGAGAATCCCATGTGGCGTTAAGAAGGAATATTGTGACACAAGTGTCTTTTTCTCTTCCACAGTTACCTTTTCACCACTATTATCTCAGCAGAACAACTAATATATATTAAAGCATAATAATATATTAAAATGCATATATTGTATATATGTTTGCCAAAGTGAGTAGCCATTTATTTTACAAACAAACATGGATGTAATTTCTAATTTCTTTGAAGAATCAATTGTTCTCAAGCATGCTTGCTACATTTCATGGCTCTAGTGGACTCCAGAAGCACAGTTATTCATGGTTGTACATTTGCACATTTCTCAAAAGCATATCCTTGTGTAAAGTACTGACGACTGAAAGCAGAATTTGTGGATAATAATGAGTTCAGAATTGTATCAATTAATTCTCTCTTCTCCATATCTATGTCATGAGCGTCTTCTGGTGAGAAGGTCCTGTCACTTCCTTATCAGATACATTCTTGCTGAGAGCAACAGGTTTTTGATACATGACAAGATTCCACACACTTGTATTTAGAGACATTCTATGTAAACTGTTTTAAATGTTATGTATTTTATCATTAGACTCCAACTGACACATTTCTAGCAGCAGCTTTGGACAGCTTAAATTATCTTTTAATAATTAGCTCTGCTTCTTGCTATGTTTCATCAAATGAAATGCAAGTTAGACTTTAGACTTCCTGGTGTGTTGTGTTTTATTTTTAACAGATGGTGTATGTGGCTTTTGGAATCGCCTCAACAGAAAGAAGGCAGGGGAGCATTTGACCTGAGCTTCACATGATAACCCGTGGCACCGGAGGTATGGAGGATGTTTCTGTGGGGGAACTGAGGCGGAGAACAGCCCAGCACAGGACCTCGTGTACTAGCTAAAAGTATGAGGGAGAATTGAACCAAAACTTTAGGTACAGTCTAACTATGCTTACCATTTTTTTGTCACTTGCTTCTGTGACACATATTATTTTGTGGCTAATGTATTGTCAAAAAGGCAGTGTACAAAAGTTGTCCAGATAGTAGACAATGGAGAGTAAAAAATTAATTAGCTGGGTAGGTAGAAGTGGGAGGAGTCCACAGAACAGAAAGTGAGTTTGAGTGTGAACCCCTGGTATATACCAAGTGAGCTCTAGAAATAGTGTGGTTATGGGGAAGACAGGCAGAAGTGTCAGGACCTGAGGCAAAGAACCTTGAAGGATGAATCTGTGAGATGAAGAAACTATTTGATTTAGCTGCTCCAACCACTTCACAATCCCCAGAGGGTGTTGAATGAAGGCCATTCGAATGCAAGGAGATCTTTGGATGTGAGTGCACAATACCTTCCCCCTCCTTCTATGAGATAAGTTAGAAGAAATATAACTGAAGGACACCCTATCCCGTTTTCTGTTTCCTTCCTTTTTGTGGGATGAGCTGCGGGTGCAAAGCCCAAAGACCCACTCTCTGTTACCAGCACATGGGTGAACTGTAAGAAATGGTGATGGGGCTGGATAGTCTAAACGTGGGGAGCTCTGACAAGAAGGGGCTCCTGCCCATTCTATGTACCAACAACATAGAATCCACGTATGGTTCCTCACCTTAAACACACTGTGCTGAGGGCCTAATTCACACTGAAGTGGTGCAGTGTGCTGCTGCGGCAAAATTTGCAGTGTCACACGTCATTTCAGAAACACAGGGATGCGCTGCATTTACTACAATACAGTGCACCCCTGTGTTTTCCCCAGCGCTGGTGCTAAAAGTAGCTGCCTAGCAGCAACACAGGCACCCTTGCACCAGAGTGCAAGGGTGCCTGCATTGCAGGGAATGATTGTTTACGTGCAGGAAGGTATCTCTTCCTGCACATAAACAATCAATAATGGCGATTTTAGCAAATCGTCATTATTTAATAATTGTTTATGTGCAGGAAGAGACACCTTCAAGCACATAAACAATTGTAAATGACGTTTTGCTCTTTCTATGTGTCCTGCTGAATACAGCACACATAGAAAAAGCTAAAACAAGGAGAAATAAAAGTATTTCTCCTTGTTGCACCACTCTAACGCCACTTCTGGGTGGGGTTAGTTTTTGGCACTGCCTCTGGTTTATGATTACTCGTAAATCTGGGGCAGTGTCAAACTGCAATGGGTGTTGCAGTGAAACACCCATAAAAACATCTACTGCACGCACCTTTCAGGCAAAGTGATGCGTGCAAAGGGGCCGTATTTACAAGGTGGCTTTAAGCCACAAAAAGTGGCTTAGCGCCGCTTTGTAAAAATGGAAAATGGCACAGCGCCACCAGAGTGTCGATGAAAGTGACACTCCGGTGGCGCTATTGGCTTGTAAATGAGCCCCCAAATTTGGCAAAATGCAAATAAGGCTGCTGAGTTTTTGTGTTGGAACCATTGGTTCGGTTTGGGGAAAGAGGACCAAAGTTATACGCCAGGAGAAGGGGCCTTTGCAAAGTCATTAATGTTTTAGCCATAACTACAGAGCACAAAAGTGTATGATTCTTGTCCAAATGAAAGATAAAACCATTCTTTCCTAAAAAGCAACAAATTGATACCTTATTTGAGGTAACAAACTCAATTTTTTTCTATCATTCTTCTTATGCATGAGGTATACACAATTTATATAGTATATTTTTAATTACTTAAAACTTGCTTCAGAACACTTTTGTGAAGGATTAAAGATTACCTACAGTCGAAGAATTGCACAGTTCAACAATGCACAAACATACACACACCTCGGTAAGTCATATGGAAATGAGGACTATTCTAACTACTGGAGTTCTATCTATTCATCTTTTGATTGTGTAAGTGAGTTTTTGAGTGCCAAAGATCCTTAAGGATCCGTTTTCAATATTTTTTTGTCGAAGGCTGAATATAAGAGATAGGATCCCACACTTTCAGTGTTGGTTATCGATTTATAGACACTGAACGAAAACAGTATAAAGGTGCCCAAGACTACTCTACTCTTCTGTACCCCCGCCACCTCCTTCTGCTCTCATTTTTTCACACATATATTTGCGTTTAAAAACATACACCTAGGAGTATCACTCCTTTGCAGTCTCTCCTCCGTTGGAGTCGGCTGCTGCTAAGAGCCCTCACAGAACATCGACAGCAGGGAGAAATGAATTGCCTTCTAATTGAGGGTGAACAGACTAGGTAAGCAATCCTGAAAGCTAAAAAAAGACGGAGCTGGCAGTTCAAGGGAAGGTCTTCATCATTTCCTTCAACTCAACCTCTTTGATGGTCTTATTAAATCAGGGACCGAAGTCTAACAGCAAAGTATTTCCCTTCTCGCCTCCCGCCCACCCCCTCAAACCCTCATCTATTTCGCATATCATTGTTTCAAGTGGGTTTCCAGCAACAATTTATGTGCCCTTTAGCTCAAGGGACCGGAAACCAGAAACAGCTCATTCCATTCCACCCCTTGCCCTGGATCATGGCGTTAGCCCGTTGACCAAGTGGGTGTCACACAGTTCGAGTCCGTTCTAGACTACACGGTTTAAAGAAAGAAAGGTATAGCGGGATAGAAGAACTATACATTCATTGAATGTTTTTCCTAGAAGCGTCATCTTGGAATGCTGTGTGGACAACTGTGATAACTGCTACGCATTGACTCAAGAAATCTGGCCAACATTACAATTTATGTATATTCTTCAACGGTGGTCCAAAGTAACTGACTATAGCCTTTCTCCCTGCTCTCCAGCAAAGCACTTCCAGCAAAAACATTTTATTACGAGATCCAGTAGGCAACCCGTTTTTTCATTTGTTGTAATATACAATATGTTTTTTTTATTTGATTCTCATGAATGTTTGTTCACCCTTGACCACGATTAGGAAGTAGCACTATTATTTAGAAACCATTTGGCCTTGTCAATAAGAAACAGCACGATTTAAAATCGCCTCCGATTGTAAAATATCCCGAAAGCTGAAGTAAACATGATGCAAGTTTTCAAAAACAATTTGAAATAAATGTACTGTAACCTACCAAACACCGATTAACAAGGTACGAATTATTTACAAAGCAGCAGTACGATTTTTCACGATTGCTACCATGCTCCGCGCCTAAATGTTTTAAACAGCTTCTGAATTCCTAACATTTAGACAGGTGTTCATGTGTTTATTTCCACTGTAACATTATTTTGTTCCTCAGTAAGAAGAGTGAGGTATTTACCGCATCAGATAAATATCAATACATTGGGGTGCTGTGTTTACTGGGTGCAGAAGCAATTTCCCATCGAGTTTTCCATTGCAATAGAAGAATTGCACGTGGAATTTTGTGTTTTCCGTAGCAGAAATCTGGATATGTTTGAATTTACAGCATGTATTTGTCTGACCTGATAAAATTCATCAAGAGAAAATTGTAAGGCTGTGGGATTTACCACAGAACTCAGAATTTCGATCTCTCTGTAAACATGGTGCAAAACGATTAGAATTTACTGGCCCACTTGGGACCAAGGACAAAGAGAACCATAAGAGAAAATTCATACAACCTTTGATCAATTTGTTACACAGATTGTGGGCTTGATCCAAAAAGATTCCATAAAATAATGATTTACACGACGAGTAAAGTGCAATTCTGTATTTTTTTAATCTTTCTAAGTTACCTGTGCATAAATAGCAATTTTCTCTCATCTCAAATCAGATTTATACCTTTAAAATCGTTTGTAATCCAGGCCCGATTTATTTGTTCATCTATGATGTCATCTAACAATATTTTATTTGGGTTATCGCTGATTAAGGATTTGTGTCTGATTTTACCTGTATAGACCACCATATGCTCCTGTTTTCACCAATGCTAATAGTATTTATAAATGTGAGATGGACGCATAGAACGCGTGCCCATTTAAAATTACAACATGTGTAAAGTTAGTATGAAATGGCGTAGGCAAATGTACACTCGAATGCACTTGCAGTTGCAGTATAGGTTTTCCTAGAGTCCACGGTCTAATTGCCAAAAGATCATAGCAGGCTCAAGCACGAAGACAGTGTAAAGCTTACATATAGGTGCCTAGCAAGATAGTGTCAACCTTTGTTGCCCTACGATAGGTAAACATTGATGCTCACCCTGAAGGTTTAGCAAAAAAATCTGTAGTTTAATGAGCTTCCTTTGTGTACCAAGACCAATATGTTTACATGGTCTGAAAGTAGACTTGTATGTAATCTTAATAACGCAAGATTAATCGTGCACAGATACTGATTATTGTCATACTGTAGCTTGCGTAATTTCTTATTGTCTTTCTCTCACAGGAGGGTTAGTTCGTTCACAAATGCTTACAGGGACTGTGAAACCGGATGTTTGCCGGATGCGTTGCTCCAGCAACTTTTACCACGCGATTTAAAAACACAGGAAAGAGGACTTTCCCAAGGGAAATGTAAGCACGATCATTTTTTTATGCTACCAAACAGATGTTGAAAATGATACATGGCGACGACATTTTGAAACTACTAAGGAGGAGATTTTGAAAAAAATCGGAGTACTTTATTTTCCCCATTAAAGTACATTGAAGCAAAGGAAATGTTAGACAGTCACGGGAGACGATCTATTTTTGGCTTACAAATCGTGAGTCTGGCCTGAACTGGATGTGTTGGTATGAATGAAAATGGGGCCTCGCAAAGAAAAGCATCATGCAGGTTCTGATTTTTTCATACAGATAACTACCCATGCGTAACACATGTGGAACCCGTTTTTGTCGTAGGCATAAAGTATTCCATGTTAGCAAAAAAACTAGCCAATTTCGTCCACCCTACTGCACTGTAATAAAACATAAAACCCATGGGGGCATATTTATACTCTGTTTGCGCCGAATGTTCGTCAACATTTTTGCCACACATTCGGCGCAAACCTTGCCCCATATTTAAACTATGATGCCCAACTCCGCGGATATCAAAACACCTCCGTGTGCGTCATTTTTTGGATGCGGGAAACCGCCTTGTGTTAATGACATGCAAGGTAGGCGTTCCCGTCCCAAAAATTACTTTAAGGCCTGTGCGCCTTATTTATACTCCTGCGTCATTTTGACGCACAGGAGGGGGCAGGCCTTAAAAAACCCAGCCTGATGTGCGCCGTTTTTTAATGCCTGGGTCAGGGTAGGCGTTAAGGGACCTGTGGGCTCACTTCCATGGTCTCTGACCATGGAAGCAGTCCACAGGTGCCCTCCCCTGCCCCAAGGGACACCCCCTGCCACCCTCGCCCACCCCTGGAGGACACCCATGGATGGGGGGACCCATTCCAGGTAGGTGAAGGTAAGTTGGGGTAAGTATCATTTTTTTTTTTTTAAGTGGCATAGGTGGGCCTAACTTGGGCCCCCCTACATGTCACTATGCCCAATGCCCATGCCCAGGGGACAGAAGTCCCCTGGGCATAGCCATTGGGTAAGGGGGCATGACTCCTGTCTTTGCTAAGACAGGAGTCATTTCAATGGGGGTTTTGCGTAAAAAAATGGCGCATGTCCGGTTTGAGCCATGATATTTTACTCTAACCTGACTTGCACCATTTTATGACGCACAACCCCCATTTTCCCCTACGCCGGCGCTGCCTGGTTAGAGTCTTTTTTTTTATTCTGACCAGCCCGCAGTGCCGGCTAATGTCAATCCTTAAATAAGGCGCCTGCATGGTGCATAGGAATGGCGTTAGCCGGCGGTAACATTTTTGACGCAAACCAGTGATGCCACTGGTTTACGTCAAATAGTACAAATATGGGCCATGGTGTCTCTTTGTGCGTCCTGGACCAGGGATAAGCACACACGCACTGTGGTGAGACCATCATCCCGTAGCCAGCCATCGAGGAGGTGGGGGTGGCAAGGCGAGACGGGCTTAAAACCCAGCACATTCTGTACAGGTTCCCACCCCCTCAAAAAAGCACTTTAGAGTCTTCCACCAACGTACTCAAGCGGTTATAAACATCCTGCTGGACATTGGCTGCGCAGAGTCTCAACGTAATGAGCTTTAAACCCACTCTCTGCAGGGCTTTCCAGCTCACTGTGTGATATCGTCTCTTCACTGGTGACCATGTGAAGGCCCCGTAGCCGATAATCATGTGTCTTTTATGAATATTCCAAACAAGGCGGCACCTTTAGACTCACAAGCAGCCTCACCATAACAGCTCAAAGTTCAAACCCTGGATGACTAGGCAGCAACATGGTCATGTACCACACAACCTTAGACCTCCACTTTTGCTGCACTGCCTCTGCTGATATTCCCTACAGCATGGGTACTTGCAAACAATTTCCCAGGGACTGAAAAGTGTGGTCTGTGTGGCCGAGGGCATCATTGATGCCATTAGGGTGGGAGTGGGGCTTTTTGGTGGGAGGGAAAGGGGGAAGAAAGGGGTGTAAGGTGGGTGTAGAGGAAGCAAAGCATGTACATAATGTAGACATTGAGTCATGGAGTTATTTTGATGATTTCATTCCATATTGCTCTCTAAATGAAGCGTCTGTTCTCTAAAAGAGTCATAAATATGATAGTACTTAGTTATTCAGTATCAGAATCACTATCCCTTTACTGCATCCTAGGGCAAGAAATCTCTGCATTTTACTTGGGAGAATCAAGTGCAAAAAGAAAGTAACTTCATTATGGAATTGGAATGAAATTGAATTGCATAGTGTGAAACCAGAAAACCCTACACTAAATCCCGGCTTCCCCACTTGACCAAATTGTGTGACTATAGGCACTTGTTTTATTTCATTTTGACTCCTCTTTCTTCAATATAACATGTAAGCATGCAACAAAATACATTAGTTCAGGGTGTGAGTCAGACACAACCTTCTCATGTGTTTGCTTTAATACATTATATTGTTATCCATGTATAAGAAGAACCCAGGCAACCTAAAGTGGTCCACATGACAACCAACTTGCTTCTTAGTTCACTATTGGCATTGTTGTCAGGGTGGGAGGAGGCATGAATGTTTCTGTGTTCATTCTTGAAAGCTATCAGCTTTGCAAAAAATGCTTTTCAATCCACTGATATAATCTGGTGTACTAAGATGAAACACTACTTCTGCATGTTAATGAAATACTTTGTAAGAACCCCTATCAGAGGGCCACAGGGCAAGCAGGCGTTACTGGACCCAACCGTCGGGGTTGAGGCCTTTTATACCTGATGTCCCGGGCCTGACCTACTATGGATTATGAGCAACTGGGCCAAGTTGCCCCTCTGCACGTGACTCTCAGTATTAACGTGGTTGAGCACTCCAAGGCTCCATCGGGCAGGTGGTTACAAGGCTCCCTTGGGCGGGAGGAATGTGGGAGGGATAGTGTGGATACAAGGGAGTGAATACAGCAATAAGTCATTGTTAAGCCAAGTACTCACTTTTATGAAAAAAAGATAAAGTATTTTATTTCTACTTTGCCCCAACACAAAGAAAAAATACAAGATTCATAAACAACTACACATCCCCCCAGGTCGGTGTTCTAGTTCTTGGAGGTTCCCTGCTCCTCTTCCTCTTCTCTCTAGCAATAGTAGTTATTCCCCATTAAGTATTGGTAACATCCAGGGTATGCACCACTAGTTGTCTGAATCTCAGGAGTCCACTTTGACTCTGTTCTAAAGTCAAAAGTGCTCCAGCGCAGACACACTGTTCTAGTCAGCAAGTTCCCCAGTGGCTGACTGGCCTGCATTTAGTCTTACCCACACCTACAGGCTTGGAGGATCCGGAGTTCATGAGCTACCCCCTTTGTGGGTGTTGGTGTGGCAGCGGCTGATTTAGGTGAGTTCACTGCTCGTAACCCAGGCAGCCTGCACTCACGGTTCCCTGATCTTCACACGCGTTTGCTGCAACTGGAAGTTCCTTGTACTTTCTCCTTGTGGTAAATCTTTTTGGTCTCTCCCACAGTGGGGGCAAGAATATAAGAAGCTCCCAGAGCTGATCCCTCATCCGGGGGTTGATGTTTTGAGGGTTCTGATGGCGGCCTCACTCCTCCTTCAATGCTCGGTGACAGTACATACTTCTGGCTAAGTCTGGTGAATCCCTCTGGCATGTGGGGTCACAGTGTCCCTACTGTACGCTTCTCACAGCAGGTGTCCGCACAGCAGCTTCTGGCATACAGGGTTGCTAATCCTCATCTGAAAACTGCCTCTGGCCTGACTGGCACAGCATTCAGCAAAGTTCACAAGCAACAGCACCTCCTAGCACACGGGGTTGACGAGCCTTAGCTGTTCACAGGCTCTGTCCCGAATGGCACAGGGTTCACCAAAGTTCACGTGCGGTAGCCTTGGCATATGGGGTTTGTGTTCCCTAGCTGCACATGGGATCTGGTCCGATCGACACAACATTCGCCATGTCTCACTTCACATCAGCACTCTTCTGGCATGCAGGGGTCCCCAACTTTATTCTGAACGTGGATCGACCTGATCGACCCAGCAGCTGTTGCCTCATACCTACCAATGGGAATCCACTCACAGGATCCTCACTGAACTTCCCTCCCTCCAACGGTCTCCTCTTCAGCACAGGGCACACTGGTCTTGGGAAGCAGGCAGGTGATGGTGCTCCAGGGCAGATGGTCTTGGACCCCCTGGGTGATATTCCCTCACCCAGTAGGGAAACTAGCACGCCTTGGACCTCAGTCCTGGTCACAGGCAGAAGCCTTGCAGACCTTCCCCTCCTCACACAGCCCCTCTGGCTGCTTGGCAGATGACAAATCAATGATGTCCTCTCAAATGCCCCTTCTTATGGTCCATTTGCAGACACCAAATGTGATTTGGAATCTGGGTATTTGAAGTTTATCTTGGAGATCTGCTTCTTCTGAATGTATCTACTCCTCAACTCTCTTCCTCCTCTTGAAAGCAGTCTGTCAGAGCAGAGTGACTCTAAAGCTGATAGCCCGGCAAAACAGTCCAGGGGAGTGACCAAAACTCACACCTGTATGTCAACCACTATGATATCCTAATCGAAATGTTAGCCCAGGGCCCCAGCCCTACTCTTTATGATTCTCTTATCAACCCCATCTTCTTCCCAAGATGTGCCCAAGTCCCTTTGTTGTGGCCTCTCACTGAACCAAATAGTCCCCTTTGAATTGCACAGGGGAAGCCTGGCTCTCCCCTCTCCAGTGTATGTCCTCATTGCTTAAAGCAATGCAGCAATGAAAAAATCTGTCTGGGGAATTCATCTACTGCCTCATGTTTCACCATGCAGGCCAGAGTCTTCCAAAATAGAACCCATGGCCGTCCATGTATTGTACCTCTCACAGGAACACATATACCCAGTGCATATATACATTATACACACAATGTGTCCTTCCTGTATCGTACCACTAATAGGCACACACATAATCCAGCACATGCATTTAACATGCACCCTTCACATATTGTACCATTCGCAGGTAAACATATGCCCATCACATGCAATTAACCTGCAAGCTCTACACAGCACCATATTCTTCATGTACTGTACCACTTATAGGCACCCATACATCCAGTGCATACTTTTATACATGCAGTACTGCGCAATACTGCATTATCCCGGCACAGTCCCCTTCCTAGTAACACAAACCTGGGGCAGATACACCACTCATGCACTGCACAGCACTACAAACCAAACCAATGTATTTCAAGAGTGAGTCAAGCACACAGCCACAGAACTTTAAAATGAGTGAGCCTTTAGGCCTCAATGCAGTGACACAGGTTTAAAAGGACCTGTACACTCTTACTGGCCACTACATGGTATTTTATCACCACCATCACCACTATGAGGGTAGCATTTTGGGTGCCCCTCCTGGTCCACCAAGACTGCAATCCTTGAGACAGGCCTATGTCATTGTGCACACGTATGATCCATGTTCTCTTATAACAAAAATCAGAATTAGCGAGCCAGTCATCAGTACAGTTGGCCACTCAGGGCAGAGGTCCACATCCATTACCTTTCAAGGACTATTCTATCCCAGCACACTTTTTTGGATTTTTGTAGAGGATCTATTACATATATATATTTGTAAGATGTCTTTAAAAATCAATGTGCAGCTAATTTTAAGTGGTACAGGACACCTTATTTGCTTCTTTTCATTTTCTTCAGTTAGCATATAAATAAATGCTTGACAGTTTAGTTAACATCTTTCTGAATGTTGTCCTCTCTCAAGTAAACAGCAGCCAGGGGCTGCTGTTCACCAGGGGCAGGAGTAAAGGTCGGGAGGGTCGCACTTTGAGTATCATTGTCCTACATTAACCCTCCCACGTATTCTTTAACAGACCACACATAGTTGCTTTTTAGTGAAAAAGGCCACTGTCCTTTGTATGCATTTGAGATGGTTATTGATTCATCTGCTCCTAGACAGCCACACATCTTATGGAACAAAACACATCCTGCACATAATCTATTTTTTAACTTGGCTGGGGTAGACTTCTGAACAGTTTTGAGGCTTAAACATGCCCCCAGTTATCCTTTCCTGAGCTGTGTGATTCCCCTGCAGGTGTTGTGTCCATTTTATCATCAGGCAATGCCTTCCCAGGAGCACTTCCGTTTTACATCTCAAGGCTCTCTGTTTACCAGGAACCCCCTTTTGCCCCTCTGTGAGGTGTCCTGTGTATGCTGTTATATTTACTCCAGCTCTGCAAGACATCTGGAACTTCTGCCCTTCTGTTCTTTCTTCCACTGCAGGTGGGTGTAGGAAACTGGGTTATTGGTGAGGGGGGTGGAAGCCCCACTCAGGCAATAACCACAGTTATTATCAGGGTGAACCACAAAAGTCACTAAATTAACCTGTGCTTAACCCTCTGGTAGCTTGGCACAAAATCAATTGGGCCTAACCTAGAGACAATGTGTAAAGTATTTATGCAGCACACAAATAGTAATAAAGAGAAAACACAATAGAAGAACAATTCAAAGCCAATTTAGAGCATTTTAGTAAATAAAGTTACACCAGGACAACAAAAATCAGGTAGAATTGAAAATATGTAATTTCAAAGATTTAAGTAAAAATACATTTTAGGGGCAGGAACTGCCAACTGCGGTTATCTGATCGCACTGGACCTAGACAAGGTCAGAGGTTCAAGGCAACCACAAAGCAACGGGGGCTGGATACAAGGACCAGGTTAGTCCAGCTGATGAATGTACCTTATGTTTTTGATACAAGACTGTGGGTCACTTTGCATTGGGTCGGGTGAGTAAATGCGAGGGCTGCAATGCAAAGTCCTGCTTCGAGCTGCATTGTGCTGTGTCAGTTCCAAAGAGGCCGCCAATCAGGAGCTGCAATGCAAGGTCCTGCATCCTGTTGCATTGTGCTGCATCATGTTCCAATGAAACCCAGAGTTAAGTAGGGAGGAGTGCACTCTGATTCCAGTCAACAGTCCAGGACCTGGGGGGGCACATCTTGCGGATGAGGACTCACTCCCGGCAGAGGCCAGTTGCAGAACCCAGACAGGTCCAGTTGCAGGCCCAGGAACTCTAGTTTGTAGTAGGTCACCTGGATAGTTGCAAGGAGGCAATTGGAGCTTGTTCTGTCCCTGTACATCAAACAGAATGGCAGCCAACTGACCTATGGAGTTCCTCAGGTTAGCCTGAGATGAAAGTAAGCAGACTCAGTCTTCCCTCTCAAACAGCAAAGCAGTCCTCAGCATCAGGGCAGCACTCCTTCTGCAATGTCCACTGGTCCAGGAGTATATTGAAAAGGTGTTCTGAGGGTACAGTATTTATACCTGGTGCAAGCCTTTGTGTGAGGGAGGAACACTTTATCTTACCCCCATATCTGGTTCTGGAGAGTTCTCTCCTTCCCCTGTTAATGCTCTGAGAAGCCTAGGGTGACAAAGGCTAGTGTCAGGTTCCTTTGTGTGCTGGAGGCAAGCCCTTTAAAGTGTGAGTGGGTCAGGGAATAGCTCTGCCCCAGCCATCCTGGCAGGATGGCCCATCGTGCCCACAGCTAGTGGTTTGTGTCACTGTCAGGGAGGAATGAACAAAGCCCAACAGCAGAGCCATTCACACTCATGTGATCCAGGACACTGGCATGGGCACAAATTGGTTAGGACAAGAAGATGCCAACTTTCTACAACTTTAAAGTACAACTTTACCATCAAAGAGAATTTTAAATTATAATTCGAATCTAAACATGACATCTCTACCTTCTCCCAATCCAAAGTTAGCACTTATTAAATGTAATAATTTAACCCAGTGTCTGTTAATGAGCGAGATATGCCTTACAGTAGTGGAAACATCTCCAGAAGTTGTTCACTCCTAGGACATGTACAAAATTTAAACCCACATGTCCTACTTTTTAAATACAAGGCTCCCTGACCTGTGAGCCTTTTTATGGTCTACTTTAGAGGTGACATGTATATGTTAAGAAGGAAAGTTTAGACCTGGCAAAAGGTTTATTTTGGCAGGTTGAAATGACAGTGTAAAACTGCACTACAGGCTGCAAAGGCAGGCCTGAGACTTTTTTTAAAGTGCTATTTCAGTGAGTGCACAATGAGTGCCGGAGGCTTGCTAGTAACACTTACTTTGTAGGCCCTGAGTACATGTAGTACCATGCATTAGGGACTTACAAGTTAGTTAAAAATGACAATCAGATGTAGGCCATGTTTACCATGTTTTAGGAGGAGAGCATAAGCAGTTTACCACTGGTAGGGGTGATAAAGTGCACAGAGTCATCAAGCCAACAAAATCACATCCACCAGAACAGGAGGGGTAAAAGCAAAAAGTTTGAGGGTGACCCTGAAGAGAGAGCAAGTCCAACAGTAGGCGAGTCTTCTTGCTATTGCTGCCAAATATCCAGCTGGGGCTGTTTGAGCGCCTTTTTGTTCTGTTGCTATCACAGGGCTGATTGCCTGGTTTAAATGAAACCTAGGGGGAGCAACAACCAATGGGGTGACACCAGTCTTTCCCAATTAAATAGTGTCTTGTCTTTTGTACGGTGTAGCCCTCACAGACCTACTAGTGCCTTTGGCAATATATTCCATTTTCTTTTCTTTCCCCCTCTTTGGGCATCGGGCCGGGACATACCTTTGGCCGTTTTAACCTATTGCTGCACTAGTCCAGGCCTTCTCTATAACACCATCATTCGTACCACTCAACCTCTTCTGATAATTGCTTTAGCGATCCACCCACTTACTCTCTAAAAAGTGACACACAATAGCTGTTTGGTTAAAAAAGGCTGCAGTCCTTTATTAAGGATTTAACTTGATTATTAATTCATCTTTCCGTAGGCACACTTTGCATCATATGGAATTATCCTTTCTCAAACTGCCTGGTCCTCTAGCTGGGCAGCAGGTGCTGTGCTTGTGTCATCGTCTCCAGCCTTCTTTGCTAGGTGTCCTTTCCATCTGGCTTCCCTAGAACCAGGCACCTCCTTCCATCCCACTTATAGGTATTTGATCCTGCTGTTCCACCCATTTAAGCTCTTCAAGGCACCTGCAACTTGCACCTTCCCTTTACTTCCCCTTCCATTCTTCCTTCAGTTGTGGGTGGGTGTAAGAAATTGGGTTATAGGTTGAGGGGTGGAAGCCCCACTAAGACAATAATCACGTTCCTTGTCAGGGTGAAGCACAAAAGTCACTAAATTAACCAATGCTTAAACCTCTGGTAGCTTGGAACAAAAGCACTCAGGCTTAACTCTTTGTGTAGGTGTGTCTTATTGCTATCTCTGCCAATGTGCCACTTGGGGAGATTTGCTCCCCCTTATGTACTGTTGCACCCCAGGGCAGACTGCCCTGTTTGAAGGTGCACTGGAGGGAGCTACAAATAATGGCATGATGTCAGTCCTTCCTACCCTGCCCCACCCAAAGGCATGTGTTAACTTTTTTGCCATTTTGCCCGTCGGCCCCACCAGTGCCTTTGACACTATATGCCATTTTCCTTTTCTGTCCCCTTACTCGTGCATCAGGCCTGTACATGAGTTTCACTCTTTAGTCCCTTGCTAAGGGTCTTTGCCTTTACCCAGGACATGACACCGTCACCTGCCTAAACGTTACCAAGTTTGTATGGTACTTTGCAGTGCTAAGGCAAAGTTGATGTGTTCTCCCAGACAGGTCTCTAAGTCCTCATAGCTTCTGGGGGCAACAGCATCATTTTCCGGTCTGCCTCAGGAGCCAGCTCCCTGAAACTCTCTGTTAGACCTGTCAGCCTTATGGTGGCCTTCCCCCAAACCTTTTGCCTGCTTGCCTCCATTTTTTCTGGATCTTTGCTGTGTTGACGTTAGGACTCTGTGCACTTTACCACTGCTAACCACTGCTAAAGTGCATGTGCTCACTCCCATAAACATGGTTTGATTTGCATATACCTGATTGGCATCTTTAATTTACAAGTAAGTATCTTGGAGAGCACTATACCATATACAGAGGGCATATAAATAAAATGCTGCCAGTGGGCCTGCAGCACTTATTGTGTCACTCACTTAAGTGGCACCTTAAAACTTGGCCCAGGCCTGCCATTGCAGCCTGAAGGCAGTGTCCCACTGCCATGTCGACTTGGAATTTAAAACCCCTTGCGAAGCCTAAACTCCCATTTTATTACATATAAGTTACCCTTTAAAGTAGGCCCTTGTCAGGAATAAGACCATACGAGGTCACGGTCCTGCCCGAAACTCCGCTGCGCGTCTCTGTGGCGCTTTCTGCGCACCACTTGTCATCCCCTCTTGCTCAAAAGGTGGCCATCAGCGTATTCTGCCCTGTGGCAAAGATCTCAGAGCTTCAGGTTCAGGACATTGGTGGACAAGATGCACTTATAAGTGCTATTCCATGAAGAGACTACAATTCCCATGTTTTTAGAGGCAGCAGCCATCTTGGGTTGTGGCAGCTCTATAAAGCCCAGCCACACCCAAGCACGTTGCTCATTATTTTGAAGACTTTGATGCAGTCAGACCTAGTGGGGGATTCTCTGAAGAAGAGAAGAGTTCCTGCATGGCAGAGCGGCATCCAATCGAAGTATCTTTGTTTCCATGGTGAATTAAAAAACGAGTAGGTCGTACTCGTAGCGGTAAGGCCTTAATGACTTCAATTTTGGAGGAAATCATTACTTCCAGGTGTAAAGCGCTCTTGACACGGCAGTTCAGGTATTTCAGTCCACAGGTGTAAAACGCTCTTGGCACGACAATTCAAGCGTGTGTAAAGCGCTCTTGGCATGGCAGTTCAGGCGCTTCAGTCCACAGGTGTAAAGTGCTCTTGGCATGGCAATTCAAGCGCTTCAGTCCACAGATGTAAAGCGCTCTTGACACGACAATTCAGGTGCTCCAGTCCACAGATGTAAAGTGCTCTTGGCACGGCAGTTCAGGTGCTTCAGTCCTCAGATGTAAAGCGCTCTTGGCACGGCAATTCAAGCGCTTCAGTCCACAGATGTAGAGCGCTCTTGGCACGGCAATTCAAGCGCTTCAGTCCACGGGTGTAAAGCACTCTTGGCACGGTAATCAAAGCGCTTCAATCAACAGGAGTTAAAGGCTCTTGGTACAACAATCAAAGTGATTCAGGCCACATGAGTAAAGCTCCCCCTTAGCATAACAAGTGTAGCACTTCGAGCAAGACAAGTAAAAGCGCTTTCTGGTGTTATAAGTAAAGCGCTTCAAGTTCAATGAGTAAAAACCTTTCGGCCTTTATAGTTGTGAATGTGAAAGTATTTCTGGAGATAAGCAAATCATAGTTTTCATTATTTTTTGGAAAGCATAATATGTGAAAAGCATATTTAACTCTTTGAGATTTTCTAGGTCATGATCAAAGGTTTATGTTATGAATGCATAGATGTTACAGGATTGACATTCTGGGTATAATCATAGTTCAAAGCTCTTGCCATCTCTTGGTTCTGAGGTCGTAGTTTATTCTTGTTCCATGATGATCATAGTCTAAAGCTCTTGCTATCTCTTGGTTCTGAGGTTGTAGTTTATTCTTGTTCCATGATTCAAAGAAGGGGCTTTGCCCTCATTTCAAAAGGGGTCTCCATCAAATATCAGAGACACATTTGAGTCAAGAGTCTATTGATGAGTTATATTTCTATGAATGAGTAAATGTATATTTGTTCTAACCTTTTCTTTTCAGATCTCTCTCCCTGCTGTTCCCTACCCTAATTCCCTTTCCCCAGACTGGCTTCACCATAACTCTGTGCTATATTAGCTTTCTGAGTTGGTGACGCCGGAAGGTGGGCCTTTTGTTCATCAACGTGCAGATCCCGAGGAAAGTACACTGTGACAGAATAGTGAGCCCACAAGTTTGATACTTTCATCTTGGTCTGTACGTGAGTTGTGCAAGATGGCCACCCTAGATACCCTTATGCAGGTAGTCACTTAGATACAAAGGGATTTGACAGACTCAAAAAATGTTGCAGCTGATATAGTTAATAAAGTAACTCAGTTACAGAGTAAGGTGGATGGTTCTGAATCTGAGTCTCGTCCTACGCCTTCAGCACCTACTAACATAGCTGTGAATGTGCCGACACAGATTCCTTTAGCTGCACCAGAGAGATTTTCTGGGGACCCCAATAAGGTAAAAAAAATTCTCACACAGGTGGAACTACATTTCACGTGTCGGCCTAGTGCCTTTCCGGACTCACAATCTAGAATTGCATTCCTTATATCATATCTGAATGGTGATGCAGCTACTTGGGCAGTTCTATTATTCTGATTAGACAGTCCTCTTTTATATAACTGGCGTCGTTTTGTAGAGGAATTTGTAAAGGTTTTTGACAGACGCGCAGTAACTATGTCTGCAGGCAAAGAGCTACCAGAATTACGTCAAGGAAACAAAGACCTGATAATGTATTTGTTACACTTCAATCGGTTAGTGGTGGAAACCGCTTGGCCTGAGGAAAAAAGGTCAGCAGTATTTTATCAAGGGCTAAAAGACAAACTAAAAGATGTATTGGCCCAAGTTGAACCACAGCCAGAAACTTGCACTGATTTAATTAATCTAACCCTACGGATAGATCACAGACTTTCTGAAAGAAAAGGAGTGAGGAAAAAATGGGAAAAACACAATTGGCGAATGGAAAGATCCAGACACCTTCAATTGTCTTCAGATCCTATGATAGAACCGATGGATATCAGAACTGTCCGCCCACCACTGACCAAAGGGGATAAAGACATGTGACGAAAAAATGGTCAGTGTCTGTATTGTGAAAAAAAGGGTCATTTCGTAAAAGAATTTCAAAAGAAACCCAAAGGTAAAATTGATCCAACATTTGTGACAAAGAAAAAGATAGCGGTTGCTTTAGAAAATTCACAGGAAAACTAAAATGCCCAACAAAAAATAAACTGGACCTCTTGGTCAAATTGACAATCCCTTCAGTGTGCTCTTGCACAAATCGTTATGTCAAACATTTTCGAATTTTAGTACAAATGACTGTGCGGGAAAAAATACATAATGTACAAGTTTTAATTGATTCAGGGGTAACAGGAAATTTTGTGGACCAACAAACTGCACTAGACTTGCATATACCCAGTGTCAAGAAAAAGGTCCCAGAAGTTGTATATGCAGTTGATGATAGTGAGTTGGCAGGAGGTCTTGTACCTAAACAAACTTCATGAATACAAATGATTTGCAAAGATGATGAGAATCAGAACCACTATGAGATAATTCGCTTTGATATAATCCAAGCACCTCAATATGGTTTTATTTTAGGAACGCTATGATTAATGTTACATAATCCATGCATAGACTGGCGCAACCAGGTTTTGCATTTTTCTTCTTGTGCAAAGAAATGTTTTCAATCAAGAGGAAACAAAGAAGGAAATCTTCAACACTCTATTGCTACTGCAGTTGAGAAGGAAATTGATCTGCCATCACAGTATTCGGAATATACTGATGTTTTCAGTGAAAAGAAAGCAAGCTCATTACCATCGCACAGGCCGTATGCTTGTCAGATCGACCTTGTACCTGGCGCCAATATACCAAATTGTAGAATCTATGCATTATCAGAGAAAGAAAATCAAGTCCTACGAGAATATCTTGATCAATGTTTAGCCAACAAGCTAATTCGGCCATCACGATCTCCAGCGGCTTCTCCACTATTTTTCGTACCTAAAGCTAATGGAGATTTGAGGACTTGTATTGACTTTAGAGCGATAAATCAGATCACAGTTAAAAATAAATTTCCACTACCTCTCATACCAGTCTTGTTAGACCAGGTAAAATCTGCCGTTATCTATACCAAACTTGACTTACGAGGTGTTTATCACCTAATTCGAATTCGAAAGGGAGATGAGTGGAAAACGGCTTTTAAGACACATTATGGCCTCTTTGAGTATCTAGTGATGGTGTTCCGTCTATGTAATGCCCCAGCAGCCTTTCAATATTTCCTAAACCATGTTCTGAGAGAATATCTAGACATCTTTGTCATCGTTTATATTGATGATATATTAATGTATTCAAATTCTGAAGATATTCATGAAGAACATGTTAAAAAGGTATTAAAAACTCCACAAAAACATAATTTGTTTTGTAAGCTTAGTAAATGCGAATTCCATACCAAAGAAGTTGAATTTCTAGGAGTCATTTTAACACCTGATTGCATGCAAATGACTGAAAGAAAAATTCAAGCTGTATCCGAATGGCCCACACCAAAATCAGTACGTGTTATTCAATGTTTTTGGGGTTTTGCGAATTTTTATCGACGCTTCATCCATCACTTCTCCCAAAAGGTGGCACCAGTCACCAAATTGCTAAGGAAAAAGGCCATATTCAACTGGTCCCAAGAGACAGAGGAAGCATTTCAAGATTTAAAAAAGGCCTTTACTACCACTCCCATTCTAGCTCACCCTAATGTGGAGGAACCATTCATTGTGGAAGCCAATGCATCTGATGTTGCTGTTGGGGCCATCCTGTCTCAACATCATCGAAAAACTGGACAATTACACCTGATAGCATATGCATCAAGAAAATTTAATGAAGCAGAACAGAATTACACCATAGCAGAAAAAGAATTACTAGCAATTCGTAATGCTTTTAAAGAATGGAGACATTATCTATTGGGAGCAAAACACACCATAACTGTATATTCTGATCATAGAAATTTACAATTTATGAGTTCTGCCAGACTACTAACTCCTACACAACTAAAATGGATGCTATTCTTTGCAGAATTTGATTTCATAGCGACTTTTAGACCAGGAGTAGATAATCGTAAGGCCGATGCATTATCTAGAAAAGATTCTTCAATCACACCCACTGAACATAAACCCATGCCTATTATAACACCTTCAAAAGTGTTGTGTTTAGTAGCTGCCGAGAAATTGTAATCATTTTCACATTACTAAGTGGCAAGAGTGGCTTCAACAAGACACCAAGAGGCCTATTCAACAAGGCTTACCTCTACATGCATCTCGACTATTCCTGCCAACTGAGGAGTTCAGAGAGACAGCTTTTCATTGGTTACACAGTCATCCTCTGGCAGGTCACCCAGGTCCTCAAAAAACAATATAATGTAAAGTGCTCTTGGCACGGCAACTCAAGCGGTTCAGTCCACAGGTGTAAAGCGCTCTTGGCATGGCAATCAAAGCGCTTCAATCCACAGGAGTAAAAGGCTCTTGGTACAGCAATCAAAGTGATTCAGGCCACATGAGTAAAGCGCCCCCTTAGGATAACGAGTGTAGCGCATCGAGCAAGACAAGTAAAAGCGCTTTCTGGTGTTATAATTAAAGCGCTTCAAGTTCAATGAGTAAAAACATTTCGGCATTTATAGTTGTGAATGTGAAAGTATTTCTGGAAATAAGCAAATCATAGTTTTCATTGTTGTTTGGAAAGCATAATATGTGAAAAGCATATTTAACTCTTTGAGATTTTCTAGGTCATGATCAAAGGTTTATGTTATGAATGCATAGATGTTACAGGATTGATATTCTGAGTATAATCATAGTACAAAGCTCTTGCCATCTCTTGGTTCTGAGGTTGTAGTTTATTCTTGTTCCATGATGATCATAGTCTAAAGCTCTTGCAATCTCTTGGTTCTGAGGTCGTAGTTTATTCTTGTTCCATGATTCAAAGAAGGGGCTTTGCCCTCATTTCAAAAGGGGTCTCCATCAGATATCGGAGACGCATTTGAGTCAAGAGTCTATTGATCAGTTATATTTCTATGAATGAGTAAATGCATATTTGTTCTAACCTTTTCTTTTCAGATCTCTCTCCCTGCTGTTCGCTACCCTAATTCCCTCCCCCCCAACTGGCTTCATCATAACTCTGTGCTATAATAGCTTTCTGAGTTGGTGACGCCGGAAGGTGGGCCTTTTGTTCAGCAACGTGCAGATCCAGAGGAAAGGACACTGTGGCAGCCCTGGGTAGCCCATAGGCCAGGGTGCTGTGTAATTAAAGGGTAGGACATGTACTTTTTATTTTTCTCCTAGTAGTGAAAAACTCCCAAATTTGTTTTCTCACTACTGAGAGGCCTACCCATCCCATAGGGTACCATTGGGATTCCTTATTAACATTAATAAGTTGTAATTCCTAAATCAGAGGTGGTAGATATATCATGCTTGGTACCTATGATCGTGTAATTATAAACCCTCTTTAATGTAAAGTTGAATTTATCATCACAAGTTTAAAAATGGCTCTTTAAAAAAGTTGCCATTTTCCTGCCCTTAGCTCTCTGTGCCTTTAACCTACCTTAGGTCACATGACTGGGTATAACTGACAATTGAGACTTTGTGGATTCACCCCAGACCATCACACAATAGGGGGATTAGCAGAGCCTGAATTGGCCATTAACTGACTTGTTGGGGGGGGAGAGAGATAAGCACAGTCCTATTTGCAACTGAATAGGCTGGGCTCTGCCACCAAACGATAGGCTTAACAACCTTGTATTGTCAGTGCAGCCAGCTAGGAACCAAGGCCAGGAAGACAGGAAATTCCTGGAACTTCAAAGAACCCTTCTGGAAACTTCGCCCAAGTACGAGGAACAGGGCACCAGGTTATAAAAAGAGTGCTCTCAGACCTGCTCCTCAGTTCACTACTGGACCTGTGGAAGGACTCCCAGAGGACAGCCTTCTGCTGTGACCTGCTGTGCACTCTGCCAGATTGCTGCTGTACTGGAAGGACTGCTCTGCTGTCTGGAGCCTGCCTAGGACCTTCTGCAGAGCCCTGCATCACCACCTACACCCAGGACTCCAGAAGTGATTCCAAGGGCTAGTTCAGCTAATCTCCTGTTTTGAGCCACAGGGACATAACAGGCTCCCACTATTTTAACTCTTCACTTGGACCCAGCCTGAGTGAGTCGTGCACCTCCAAGTGGTCTCCCTCCACTCCTGGACCCTTGGTTGTGGTGCTAAAAGTGCCCAGATGGCCATTTTCTAAAACTGAGGACATGATATTTTGAACCTTAAACTTCAAAAATCATAACTCTACTTCTACTAATTGGATTTTGATGGTTTTGGTGCCAAATAATGCATTAAAAGGTTCTCTATTTTGTATTTTCACTGTGTTGCTGTTTGTATACTGCATAAATACTTAACGCATTGCCTCTAAGTTTAGCCTGACTGCTTTTTGTGCCTAGCTACCTAGGGTTAAGCACAGGTTAATTTAGTGAATTTTTGTGGTTCACCCTGCAAGGGATTGTGGCTGGTGCTTGACCAGGGATCACACCCCAGTCAACCAACAACCCAATTTCTCACACTAGTGGCAGCAATGGGTTCAATGGGCACTTGTCCTTTGGCTGTACCATACAATGATGGGTGTTACACAAAATCCCAGATACATAATTTTTCATCATGACTGACTTTTCAAATTCTCCTTAGTCTCCACTGGCTGTTTTTTGCTCCAAATTTAACTGACCCTACATTACTCTGCTACCATGGAGATGGATCTGATCAGTGTTGACATCCTCCACAAGGCTGAGCTGCAAAAGCTCTGCCAGGAGAGGGGGCTGAAAGTGGGCAAGAAGGCTTCCAAGGCGGAGCTACAGATAGCCCTCGGGGCCAATGAGGAGGTCAAGAGGCTGCAACAGCAACAGAGGAGGATGATCCAGAAGGGGACCTGGGACTGGATGAGGAAGAGGAACAAAGCCCCCAGAAAAACCAAGGACTTCTGGAGGAACATCCCTGCCCGGGAAGGAGCAGGGAGCAGTGTATCTTCCAAAGGCCTGTCCCACATGGAGCTATAGTACAGGAGAGAGGAGAGGAAGCTCAAGCTAGAGCTGGAACTGTCCAGACTAAGGGTGGGGGAGAAAAACAACAAGCTGGCTCATGGACTGAGCCTGAAGGAGCTGGACATTAAAGCCAAGCAAGCAGAGTCCAGCAGCAATGGTGGCAGCGAATCAGCAGTGTCTACTGGAGAGATGAGAGCCCACAATTCCCAAAGACCTGGTACCCAGTTATGGGGTGGGGGATGATATAGATAAGAGGACCAGACTAGGTTTACCACCATGAAGGCCATTTTTCTTTCTAAGATTGGGTTGACCCCTAAAAAGTATAGCTACAGGGTCAGGGACAGCCACAAGCTTCTCAACCAGACTTGAGTGGACTTTCTGGATTATGCAAGCAAGGCACTGAAGAGCAGCAAGGTAGATGATTTCAAGAGCTGTACAACCTGATTCTGAGGGAGCACATGCTCAATAGTTGTTTTACAGAGATGCACCAACACCTGGCAGACAGCAAGCTGACTGACCCCAGGAATCTTGCTGAGGAGGCAGACCTCTGAGACAGCAACAGAGTGTCCAAAAAGGCACCTCAAAATAGTGGTCAGGGTTCCCACCAGGAGAATGAGGGTGGAGATAAAAAGAAGGAGTCCTCTAAAGGCCCTCAAAATAGTTCTCAAGGAAAAGGGTTCCCATCCCAATTTGGCCACCACAAGAAAGGCTTCTCAGGTAAAAACAAATCCAACCCCAAGTGCTATGACTGTTAAGAGTATGGGCACTATAAGTGTGACCCCTAGTATCCCAAGAAGGCAAAGCCTTCGACTGGAGGTAAAGCCCCAGGGCTGGCAAGTGTAGTGCTTGGTGGGGGAGTCAGTGAGCTTACCTTAGTTTCCCTGGGTGATGAAGAGATGATGCCCAAAGCTTGCATGCCTTCCAATACTGTATATATAGGCAGTGGGTCACCATCAATCGGCAGAGGGTGGAGGCTCTGAGGGACACAGAAGCCAGCGTAACTAGAGTAAGGTGTCGTCTGGTGTCCTCAGAGCAAGTCTTTCCCAATACATTCCACCAGGTTGTAGTAGTAGACAACCAGAAGAGCCACTACCCTGTGGCCCTAGTTCACTTTGCAGTGGGGGGTCTCAGGTCTTCTGAAAGTTGCTGTGAACCCTGCCATGCCTGAAGACTGTCTACTGAGAAATGACCTGGAGCACACTGCCTGGAAGGAAGTGGAGCTCAATTTCCACCTGGGAATGTTGGGTTTGCCTGAATGGGTCTGTGTGACGACCAGGTCCATGGCTGCCCAGAAAGAGAGTCAAAAGGTTCTGGAGCCTGGAAAAATGGGCTAGACAACTGTCAGAAGTGGGAAGGGTAGGGGGCATGGGAAACCAGCTCCTGTGTGTCTCGCAGAAGAGGTGGATGGGACACCAGAGGAGGCCGTCCCAGAACCCAGTGAGGAGGACATTGTCTCCTTTGGTGACCTGCCTGAGCTTTCTGGATGGCAAGCAGAGAGGGGACACAGCGGGGAGGAGTTCCGTCAAGCACAGACAGAGTGCCCAACTCTGGTGGGCATGAGGTGGCAAGCTGAAGCACAGACAGCTGGTGAAACCTCAGGAGATCACCACATTTATTGGGAGAATAACCTCCTGTACAGTAAACCCAAGACACATTTGCATGGGGCAACAAGAGCTCTAGTTATTCCCCAATACCACAGGGCTTTTCTACTAAAGTTAGCTCATGAGATGTCCCCTAGCATAACATTTTGGGCAGGACAAGACTTTTGCCAGGCTTGTCCCCCACGTTTATTGACCCAGGATGAAGGTGTCCTCAGATGCATTCTGCAGGACTTGTGTGACCTGCGAGGCCAGTTGGAGTCAGGGAAGGAGCTGAAAGCTCCCGTGCAACCCTTACCTGTCATTGGCAACCCCTTGGAAAGGATGGGCATTGACATAATTGGGCCCCTGGGCCCCAAGACTGCCTCTAGCAACAGGTTTATCGTGGACTTGATGGGCAATACTACAAGATACCCAGAGGCCATACCTCTGAGGACTGCATCTGCTGTAGCTAGGGAAGTTAAGTGGAATTTTACCAGAGTGAGTTTCCCCAGAGAAGTGGTGTCTGATAGGGTCTGATAGAGGCACAAACTTTATGTCAGTATATCTGCAATCTATGTGGAAGGGGTGTAGAGTTACCTATAAGTTCTCCACACCCTATCATCCACAAACCAATGGGCTTGTTGAGAGGTTCAACAAGCCCTAAAGGGTATGATTGGGGCCTGCCTGACCTTCTAAGGGATATGTGAGATGTCCTCCTGCCCTGCCTGCTCTTTGCTTACAGGGAGGTACCATAGAAAGGGGTTGGATTCAGCCACTTTGAACTTCTGTATGGTCCCCCTATAAGGTGACCTCTCAGTCTGGTTAAGGAGGGTTAGGAACAAGCACCCAAGAAACCGCCCCAGGATTTTGTACATGCTAACTCCCAGGAATCAAATGGACAAGTTCTGGAAGAAGGCTTCTGAAGAACTTGAAGGCAAGCCAGGAGTTGATGAAGCAATGGTATGACCAGAAGGCAACCTCTGTAGAATTCCAGCCTGGACAGAAAGTGTAGGTGACGGAGCCAGTGGACCCAAGGGCCCTCCAAGACCATTGGACTAGGTCCTATGAGATAGGTGAGAGAAAAGGGGATGCCACCTACCTGGTGGACCTCAAGACTCCCAGACACTCCTTGAGGGTCCTTCACATCAGCTGTCCGAAACCCTACTATGAGAGGTCTGAGGTCTCCATGCTGCTGGTGACAGACGATGGAGAGAAGGAGGAGAGTGAGCCTCTCCCTGACCTACTGTCATCAAAAGTGCAAGATGGGTCAGTGGAAGGTATGAACCTTTCCCCTACTGTGACCCCAGAGCAACAGAGGGACTATCGTCAGATATTAGGACAGTTTTCCTCTCTGTTTTCCCTCACTCCTGTGCTTACGCACCATTGTTGTACCCTAGACTGAGCTGACTTCAAAGAAGCAACTTAGAAAGGTGATTTGGACAGAGGCCTGCCAGAAAGTATTTCACCCCCTAAAGCAGAACATTTGCACAGCCCCTGTGCTCAAGGCCCCGACTTTTCAAAATAATTTATAGTCCAGACAGAGGCTTCAGAGCATGGTATAGGGGCAGTACTTTCACAGCTTAAAGACGAGGGCCTAGACCAACATGTAGCCTTCATCTCTAGAAGGCTACTTCCTAGGGAACAGAGGTGGCGTGCTATTGAGAGAGAAGCCTAAGCTGTGGACTGGGCACTGAAGAAGCTGAGACCATACCTGTTTGAGACTCAATTCAAAGTTTAGACTGACCACAGGCTCCTGAGATGGCTAATGGAAATGAGGGGTAAGAATCCAAAAGTGTTGAGGTGATCCATAGGTGGAACCTAGACTTGGGTAAGACCACGCCAATGCTGATGGTCTATCCGGGTTCTTCTGCCTTAGTGATGAGAATTCCCAGGAGGTTGGGTAGTTCCTCTCACTTTCAGCTGGGGACACACATGTTAGACTTGTCAGCCTTAAGGTGATCTTCCCCCAAACCTTTTGCCTGCTTACCTCCATCTTGTCTTCATTTTGCTCTGTTGGCCTTAGGACTCCATTCACTTTACCATTGCTAACTTGTGCTAAAGTGCATGTACTCACTCCCCTAAACATGGTTTGATTGGCATATACCCGATTGGCTTATTTAATTTACAAGTTAGTCCCTGGTAGAGTGGTATACCATGTACCCAGGGTCTGTAAATTAAATGTTACCAGTGGGCCTGCAGCACTTATTGCGCCATCCACTTAAATGGCACCTTAACATTTGTGTCAGGTCTGCTGTTGCAGCCTGGAGGCAGTGCCCCACTGCCATGTTGACTTGGCACTTAAAAACCCTTGCCAAGTCTAAAACTCCACTTTTGTTACATATAAGTCACCCATAAGGTAGCCCCTGGGTAGCCCATAGGGCAGGGTGCTGTGTATTTTAAAAGTAGGACATGTACTTTTTAGTTTTACAAGTCCTAGTAGTGAAAAACTCCCACATTAACTTTCTCACTACTGAGAGGTCTACCTCTCCCATAGGATAACACTGGGGATTCCTTTTTAAAATTAATAAATTGCAATTCCTAAACCAGAGGTGGTAGATATATCATGTTTGGCACCTATGAACTGGTAATAATAAACCCTCTTTAATGGTAAAGTCAGATTTATCATCAGAAGTTTGGAAATACCACTTTAAAAAAAGTTGTCATTTTCCTGCCCTTAACCCTCTCTGCACCAGTTGGGACTTTGTGAATTCACCCGAGACAGTCACACAATAGGGGGATTAGCAGAGCCTGAATGGGCCTTAACTGATTTGATGGGGGTGGTGGAGGTAAGCACAGTCCTACTTGCAACTGAATGGGCTAAGCTCTGCCACCACACAACCCTGTAGTGTCAGTGCAGCCAGCTAAGAGCCAGGGCAGGGGAGGCAGGAAATTCCTGTAACTTCAGATAACTCTTCTATAAACTTCTTCCAACTTCTAGGAGCAGTGCGCCAGGGTAGAAAAAAACGCTCTCAGAGCTGCTCCTCAGTTAATTACTGGACCTGTGGAAGGACTCTCAGAGGACTCTCTGTTGCTGTGACCTGCGGTGCACTCTACTAGACTGCTGCTGTACCTGGAAGGCCTGGAGCCCGCCCGGGACCTTAATAGACCAGCCCTGCTGCAGAGCCCTGCATCATCACCTACACCGGGGACTCCAGAAGTGACTCCAAGGGCTAGTTCAGCTGGTCTCCTGTTTTGAGACACAGAGAGATAACAGGCTCCCACCATCTTAAACCTGCACCTGGACGCAGCCTGAGTGAATGTTGTACCCCAAAGAGGTTTCCCTCCACTCCTGGACCCTTGGTTGAGGTGCTAAAGGTGCCCATGTGACTGTTTTCTAAAACTGAGGGCTTGCTATTTTGAACCTCAAACCAAAAAATCATATCTCTGGCTCCACTAATTGGAGTTTGATGGTTTGGTGTTAAATAATTTAAGAAAATTCTCTAAATTTTTCTAAATTGGTTTGGGATTTTTATTTTGTTGTGTTATTACTGTATTGGATTGCGTACTGCATAAATACTTTATACATTTCCTCGAAGTTTAGCCTGACTGCTTTTTATGCCTTGCGACCCAGGGTAAAGCACAGGTTAATTTAGTGACTTTTTGTGGATAACCTTGCAAGGGATTGTGACTGTTGCTTGACCAGGGTTCACACCCCAGTCAACCAACAACCCAATTTCTCACAGTCTCCAGAGAAAGAGCATTGGAATTAATGCAATCAGATTTGCCCTGAGTTGCCTGTCAACTGTCTGGTGGAGTACAGCCAATATTAACGGGCTGCCGGTGGTGCCATTGTTAATTAGTTGTACTTTCACATGGTTGTTTACCCAGAACATGATCTTTTTATCCAGCAGCTCTCTTTCCCATATGTGGAGGGCAACTATGATTGGGAACAGCTTCAGAATTGTGATATTCTTTATGAGCTATCTGGAGAGATAATAGCACACCATGGGGCAAATTTAAGGAAAGTGGCGCTGCACTCATGGACTACTCTAATGGGAGAGATGATCAAATTAGTCATTGGACAGTAACTGAAAGGGCCTGCCAATCTCCCTTCTATGTCTTCCTTACCCAATTTCTCTTGCACCACCTGAATATATGCTTTTGTTGACTAAGGCCCTCATTATGACATTGGCAGTAAATCCCGCTTACCGCCATGCTGACGGTCACCAACTTACCGTGGCGGTGGCGTATATCTGTTCACCATATTATGACACACACCAATCCATCAGAATTCAGCCACATACACAAATCTGCCAGACCAAAGGTCAGTGATAAACTAGCGGCATCAAAACCCACACCATTACACCAACAGAACAACTCCCACCACATTATGACCCACAAATCACCATGGCGGACATTCAGCGGCGGTAAACCATTGGCGGTACATACCGCAGCACTCACAACGGACACCCACATACAAAACAACACCACATTGGACAATTCAAACAACACACACCTGACACACCACACACCCACACCACTATAAAACACACACCCACATTACCCACAACCCTTAATGAATACAATTCATTGGCACAAGACCACTTGGCCAACTAGAGTCACACACCATTCACACCCACACACCACTCACGCACTACACATCACAAACCCAAAAACATTACCCAAAACACCCTCACCAACACACCTCACATAACACCCATGGCACCACAAAGACACCCCCGTTTCACAGGGGAGGAGTTAAGGGTCATGGTGGAGGAAATTGTCACGGTATAGCCACATCTATTTGGAGCACAGGTGCAGCAGATATCCATTGCAAGGAAGATGGAGCTATAGCAGAGAATCATGGACAGGGTCAATGCCGTGGGACAGCACCCAAGAACAAGGGATGACATCAGGAAGACGTGGAATGACCTACAGGGGAAGGTACCTTCCATAGCAGCAAGACACCAGCTTGCTATACAGAGGACTGGTGGTAGACCCTCACCTCATCCCCCACAACTCACAGCATGGGAGGAGCAAGTCTTGGCAATACTGCATCCTGAGGGTCTGGCCGGAGTCGGAGGAGGACTGGACTCTGATAAGTCAACTTTCAACAGTTATCACCCCCATACTTGCATGCCATCACATACCCTCACCCTCACTCCCATCACTTAATTCCATCCCATACACTCCACCATCACATCTCTTTAATCCCAATGCCAAGCCCTGCATGCTGTACCAATGCATGGACACCCCTCACAGCCCTGCATGGACGCCCTTCGCCAAAGCATGCACAACATAGGGAACTAACAATCCCATCATACACCAACATACACTAGTAAAAGCTGGCAGGGCAACACCAACCATAGAGGGGAAGCCAGGGATGTACAATATGTCATACACATCAACCATAACACACTATTCACATCCCAGAGGTACCCCAGCCAATGTCACCGGAGAGGAGATGCAGCACTATCCAGTCCCCCAACTGAAGAGGCCCACAGTGATGACAGTAACTCTGGACTTCAGGATCTGGATGACCTACCTGGCCCATCAGGGACCCCTGGACAGCCAGTTACCCAAGCCCAGTCACAGACCACCACAGAGCCTCCCCCATCAGGAAACAACAGCACAGAACCCACCCAGCGTACCCACACCTCTGTCCCCAGGACACGTCAGTCAGTAGTGTGACCACCTGTAAAGGGACCCCACCCCACACCTCGCACACAAGACAATCAGGGGTCAGTGGCAGTGGGGTCAGTGGCAGTGGGCACACCGTTCAGGGGACAGAGGTACAGGCCAACAGGGACACGGGGAGGACTGCTGTGCACCAGGGGGAGGAGAGGCCCAGGGAACTGACTCTCCAGCAGGCACTCTCTGAGATACTGGGAGCCTACCAACATTCCCAGGACATGATGGACTAGATCCTGTACAACGTGCAAGAAAACAGGTGGCTGCAGGAGGGTCAGTACTGGGGGATCAGGGAGGACTTGCAGGCCATCAACACCACCCTGATCTCCATAGCAAGGGTGCTGGTAGACATGGCCAACATTATGAGGGAGGCAGTGTCACACTAGCGGGCCCCTGCTCCTAGCCAGTAATCTGAAAAGTCTTCCACTTCTGCTGCCGCTAGTGGCCAGGAGGCCCCGCAAAAGGACCCACAGGCCACCAGCACCTTCCCCCTGTAGAAGGTGAACCACCCCGCAAATGTTCCCTGCGATCCAGACAGAAGCCAGAGACACTTGCCAAGACCCCTGCCAGGAAATGAGACTCTCCTGATTGTCCCCTTGTGTCCCACTCTGTCACCCTGTCCACCTTGAAATGCCATTGCTCCCCTTCCTATGTCTCCTTGGACACTGTACCTGTCCCACAAACAGACTGGAACAATACCCTGGACTTTCCTCCATCATCACCCCATCCTATTGCATTTACCCAGTATACATTAGCACTTCAATAAACACCCTTGGAAAAAAATCTATTTCGAGTATGTCATGTATTTCAAATATGTTTTAATTGAAACAGGTACAACCAGTGCAAATGTAGTGTACATAGAATGAGCATAGAATTAATGACCTGTAGCTGGCTGTAGTGATCACTCCAGGTGTATTTGTAATATCACCAACATCTGCAAAGTGAATAGCCAGAGGAAACAGTAAGTGGGCATTGAATTGGGAAATACCAGCATGCTAATGCCACAGAGAATGCAACCTAAGTCATTGAAATGTAAAGTCATACTGTCTCACCTGTGTGTCATTGGAAGTACTGACGGATTACAGTTGTTCTGTTGTCCTCATCCTCTGCCTCCTCATCCTCACTGTCCACAGGGCAACTGCTGCCACAGGGACATCTCCAGTCTCCCCTTCCTGCAGAAAAGAGACATGGCATCTGAGGGCCAGGTTGTGCAACATGCAGCACTACTATCTGGCAGACCTTCTTGGATGAGTAGCACAGGGATCCACCTGTTATATGTAGGCACTGCAACCTGGCCTTCAGGAGGCTAAAGGTTCTTTCAATAATCCTTTGGGTTCACCCATGTGCCTCATTATAACGTTCTTCTGCCCTTGTCCTGGCATTCCTCACACTGGTCAGCAGCCATGATAGGTTTGGGTAGCCAGAGTCACCTGCAAATAATGAAGGACAACATTTAGCCACACACTATCCTATATGTCCCACATCATACCCATACACCAACATATACTGGATGGGAACCAGGGCTCACCGATTAGCCACACCCTGTGCCTCTGTAGTTGGGCCATCGCATTTGGGATGCTGCTATTCCTCAGGACAAAGGCACCATGCACTGACCCTGGACACTTAACATTGACGTGGGAGATGTACTGCTCCGCCAAGCACATCATCTGCAAATTCATGGAGTGGAAACTCTTACGATTCCTGAACACCTGTTCATTCTGGGGTGGAGGGGGGGCAAATACACTATGTGTTCCATCAATCGCACCAATCATATTGGAGATATGTCTCATTGCATAAAACTCAGCCTTCTCAGTGGCCAAATCCTCAACTTGGAGGAAAGCAATGTAGCTGCACACATGTTTTATCAGGGCAGACAATACTCTTGTCAGAACTATTGAGAACATTGGCTGTGACATTCCTGCTGCCAAACCCACTGTCACTTGGAAAGAACCATTTGTCAGGAAATGGAGCACTGATAGCACTTGCACAAGAGGGGGGATCCCAGTGGGGTGACTGATAGCAGATATTACGTCAGGCTCCAATTGGGCACACAGCTCTGTGATTGTGGCCCTGTCTAGTCTATAGGTGAGTATTATGTGCCTCTCCTCCAGTGTAGCCAAGTCCACAAGGGGTCTGTACACAAGGGTATGTCTCCATCTCCTATTCATCCACAGCAGTAGGAATGTAAGGGACAAAAGAGTGAGGAGCCAGTCACAAACTGAACAATGGAGCCACAACAGTAGTTTGCAATCTGTTAACATGTAATGGGACAGTGTGATTTGTCCAGCTGCCCCCCCTGGAAATGTCGTCCGCCTGTCCTGTGCCACCTGTCCTGTGTGGAGGGACAGATGGAAGTGAGGTAGTTCCACTGACGTTGTGCGCCGTGGCGGGAGGCGGTCGGGAACCGTTGTGCAATTCCTTATTGGTTAAAATTGGGCCCTATGGGGTACAATGGGCAATGGTGATTTACGCCGGCGGTGACGGTATGCACTGCTGCAGACGTAACTGCCATTTTCTATCATATTCCTCACTTGTTTCCTGACCTTCCATAGGAGAGGACCTACGTTGCATGTATTGCTGTGACCTGTGTCTGGAACCTACCATGGCCTGTGTGACCGGGGAAAGGGCCCCAGCATTCACTTCGGAGGAGTTGAAGAGACTGGTGGATGGGGTCCTACCCCAATGCAGACTGCTGAATGGGCCTCCAGACCAACAGGTGAGTACAGAGTGGACACGATGCATGTGGCATGCATGTATGGAGGTGTGTGTGACTGCACCATGTAAAGGGTAAGGGATGATCTCCTGGCTGGGCACACAATGAATGCTGGGCTATGTGTGTGCCAATAGCGCTGTAAACGGGTATGGTGGGCCGTTTGTGTAACTGGCTGGACTGTTTGTCTAATGTTGTTCTCCTGTCTGTATTGCCTCTGCAGGTCAGTACCTATCAAAAGAAGGGAATATTGTGAGCCATCGCCAAGGACGTGCGGACCCTGGTGGTCAATGGCAAGCGGAGCACCCACTGTCGGAAATGGTGGGAGGACCTGGGATTCTGGGCATGGAAGACTGCGGAGGCCCAGCTGGGGATGGCCTCCAAACGAGGAAGGGGTGCCTGTCGAACCCTGACCCCCCTGATGGCCTGCATACTGATGGTGGCCTATCCAGAGCTGGAAGGGCACGTAAGGACAACACAGCAGCTACAAGGGAGTAAGTACACTGGGTATCATTACAACTTACGCCTGGTGGGGTGGAATCTGGGTCGTGGTTGTTTGTCCTTGGGTGCCCCTAGGCCAGGCCAGACATAGCAGCATAGGACCGCTGGTGGCTAAGGGTCTGAAGGGAAAATACTGCCTACCTAGCTTGTTAGCATTCACTTCTGGCCAGGGCTGCGTGGGTCCTGGTGTGCTGCAGTTGGCGGTATGTGCTCCTTCTCATGCCTTGGTGGCTAGCAATATCACTGGTAGTGCAATGCATAGTACGTAGGCCTGTACCCCGTGTGAGAGGGTGCTGTGTACAAAAACGGTGTTGGTGGGGTAGTCATTGACCCAGTGTATCCTTTGTCTCTCTCCCCCTTCTTGTTTTGTTATCCTGTCCTTCTGTGCATCAGCATCATCTGGCAGAGGAGCAGAGGCTCCAGCGACGGCGGGAGCTGCATCCCACAGGACCCTGGAGGCAGAGTCCACTGATGCTGGGGGCACCAGTGGGACAGAGGGCGAGGGGAGCACCACAGCAGGGACTGGAGGGGACAATACAGACTCTGATACCTCCTCCAATGGGAGTTCCCTGGTGGTGGTGGACACCTCTGTGACCACCCCAGCTACAGGTACAGCCCCCAGCCCCGTACCAGCATCGCCCTCCCAGCAGCCCCTCAGAGAGTTTCCTGTGCCCCCTCGCCCAGAAGGGTGGGCATCTCCTTCGCCCCAGGGACCTCAGGCCCTGCCCCAGTGAGCCCTGCTGCCCTGAGTGAGGAGGCTATTGACCTCCTGAGATTATCTCTGTAGCGCAATCAACCATTGTGAATGCCATCCAAGGGCTGGCAGCCCAGATGCAACAAACTAATGCATTCCTGGAGGGCATTCACATTGGATTGGCAGCCCAAGAGAAGCGATTCAGGCACTGGCCTCCTCTCTGATGGCAGCCATTGTCCCTGTTTCTACTGTCCCCCCTCAAGCTGCCACTTCCCAGTCCTATTCTCCTCAACCCCAACCCATCCCAAGCACACAGCCAGACGAGCATGCACACAGGAAAACACTCAAGAGTGGCACAGGCAAACACAAGCACCACACTTCATCCCACAGGCACTCACACAAACACCAACCATTTGCAGACACAACAACATCCACTATTTCCACTGTCTCCCCTTCCTTCTCGTCCTCCTCCACCTCCCACCCAGTTACGTCCACACTCACACCTGCATGCACTACACCAATATCCACTACCAGCATCATCACCACACCAAGCAGAACACACACCTGACTGGCAGACACCTCCACAACATCCATACACAGGTCCCCTGTGTCTTCTCCCACCATGCCTGTCCCCTCCCTCCTAAGGTACACAAACGCAAGCACTCAGACACCCAACAGCCATCCACCTCACAACAGCATACAACCCATGCACCTGCACTCAAATCCAGCAGACAAACACCTCCAACAACCACTCCCTCATCCCCACTCCCATTACTTCTCCCTCTTCCCACCCCAGTGTCCCTAAAAAGCTTTTCCTTTCCACCATTGACCTCTTGCCTACCCCTCCCCCCATCCTGCACGTATGGCCAGGGTATCAAGAACCCAACCAAGAACCTCAGCCAAACAGTCCACGGGCCCAGTTCCATCAGCACTTACTCGTGGTAGAAAGGATTCCAGGCCACAAGTACTGAAGGGGAAGGAGCCTGCACCAGCCAGCATAAAGGGGAAGGAGCCTGCACCAGCCAGCAGAAAGGGGAAGGAGCCTGCACCAGCCAGCAGAAAGGGGAAAGAGCCTGCCCCAGCCAGCAGAAAGGGAAAGGAGCCTGCAACAGCCAGCAGAAAGGGGAAGGAGCCTGCACCAGCCAGCACAAAGAGAAAGCAGCCTGCACCAGCCAGCAGAAAGGGGAAGGAGCCTGCACCAGCAAGCAAGAAGGGGAAGGAGCCTGCACCAGCCAGCAGAAAGGGGAAGGAACCATCACCAGCAAGCAAGAAGGGGAAGGAGCCTGCACCAGCAGCTGTCACAGAGCCCCCACTGCCAGCTGTGGTTGTGCAGAAAATCAGGGAATGCAGGGACCAAGCAGGAGCCTCCCACTACCACCACCACAGTGCAGCCATCGCATGGTGCAGGGGCTGAGCAGGAACCCCCCACTACCATCACCACCACCACAGTGCAGCCATCGCAGGGTGCAGGGGTTGCGCAGGATCCTCCCACTACCATAACCACCACCACAGTGCAGCCATTGCAGGGTGCAGGGGCTGAGAAGAAGCCTCCCACTGCATCCGTCACCGCCGGCAGACGCCATGTGATCCAGCCTCCATGGGCTTCTGTGCGGCCTCTCCCTTCCAGAGCCAATGGGCAAGTCACCCACTTGAGAGATTGTGGCCCTGCACTCCCCAGGACCAAGCACATAGCATGTTGCTCCCTCCAGAACCAGTGGTCCTGTTTCCGCATCCGGCTGAGGTGTCCCACCTCCCCCTGAGGTGCCTGCCTATTTGCAAACTGATGCCCCTGCAGTGTTCTCTCTGTACTGGTGCAGGTAACAAGTGGGGCCTTGGACTTTGCCCTGTGGCCATGTGGCCCCTGTGAACTGAGAACTGGGCAGTGTCCCTTTTTTGTACATTTGTACATATCTGTTGCATTGGCAAATTGTATTATTAATTTTGTGTTGATCTTATTACAATCACGTTAGTCAATTTCTGTTGTCCTTGCATTATTCAGCCGATTTAGGGGGCCAGTTTTTTTTTTTTTGGGTGCAGCTGGTTGTGTGTATGGTGTGTGTGTCTAGGGTGTATATGGTGTGTGTGTGTCACTGTAGTTTTCCTCCCCCCCTCCCTTGTGTGCTAGGCGGCTGTACTCACCGTCGTCATCTTCGCCGGCATTGGTGTTCGTGGTGGAACATAACGTAGAAGATCATCTGAAATACTTGCAGTTCGGGTTCCATGGTGGAGTGGTTCTTCCCTGTGTCTCCAATGGTGAGTCCTTTCACTTTTGTAATGTGTTTCCTCCAGGCTTTTGTTGGCATTGGTACTGCCCCGGAAAAGGTGGCGGATTGTGTTGTCATAATATGGTGGGCAGGACTTTGACTTCCGCCTGGCTGTAGGTGGCTACCCCAGTGGTGACTGTTGTTTCCCCCCTGGTGGTCAGCGTGGTACATTAGCTGTCTTTCGGAGATCTTACCGCCATGGTCAGAATTTGGCAGTAGTTACCACCAGCCTATTGGCGGTATTACTACCACTTTATCACCAACCGCCAGGGTCGTAATGAAGGCCTAAGTTTTCTGTCCTTCTTCTTTCCCTAGGACCCTCAAAACCCTCTCTGAAACCCTGGAGCAATTGTTTGGCTATTGGTTTATTTGGATAGAGACACAGCCAATACTCCAGCCTTTCTACTTTAACCAGAGTAAGCGTGTTTTCCTTAAGCTCCCTGTGCATTCCTGCTGCCCCTGAAATCACCATTTCCTGTTGTTTGCTGCCATTGGTTTCTGTTTTTTCTGCCTGACACCCCTGTGATGACCTGTAGCAGTGAACTATTGCATGTTTTCTTGTGCACTTTGAGAATTCATGTATGAATTTACAATACTCCCTTGTGCATAATCCCTTGGTGAATTCCCAGCAAGACCCAACTGTTCCTTGAGACTTATTACCTCTGCCCACCCCTACCCAGGCGGAAAAGCCCTGAAAGGGTTGGTATACAGTTGGTAAACCACTAGCCGTAAAGACATTTTTACAGACTTTTGTTGGCCCCAAGATGTGTTGCCATAGATCGGTGTCAATTTTGCACCACTGTACCTCTGGATCCACAGCCATTCTCACCTTAATCTCCTCATCATACTGTGCCCACAAATTGCCCCCAAAGGATATTTGGGCCTTGCAAATCACGTCCACGTATTTAATCAGGGCTATGCTTCTCTCGGGAAGTTGTTCACAATATACACTAGCATATATTAAAAACACAACCATCCAATCCCAAATCATCATGGGCATCCTAGGGCGTTTTGCTAGTTCATACTCTTCTTCTGAGGTGGGGACCTAGCAGTTTTTTTACCCCCATGTAGGAGAGTTTTTTATCTTTATTTCCTTACTCTCTTTTGTGTCTGCCTCTGACTTACTGTCGTCTTTATTTGTTGTGGACCAGGTGTTCTCCTTGTCCCACCCGACATACTCTCTGTTTGCCCCGTCGACTGTGTTCCCTCATCCATCTCACTTATCTGTGCATCCCTTCCTGTTCCCTTAATTGATTCACAGGGACTCACCCCTGTATCCTTCACATATTTCCCCTTAAACAGTCACATGTCATCCAGCTCCAGCCCCAGATCGCGTCCAGCCCCTGTTGAAATCAAACTGGGTACCCTCTAACCCAGTCATCTGTCTTACCTGGTGTCAAGGTCAGCACCCGCTCCGAAGACTGCCACCTTGCCAGAGAGCAATTCCTGTCCACTGTCGGCCGATCCCCTTGCCGTGCCCCACCTCCTTGTGTAATCTGCAACATAGCACTTTGAGAGGTATTAGTTGTATCACCCCACCCCTGCATATCGCCTGTGCTCTATACACCTTGGCACCGGGTTCTCCACAACCTCCCCGTCCTCTGGACTTTCCTCATCATAGTCCAGCTCCTCCACATCTGTGTGTTCTTGTTGTACCCATAGCTTTTTGGGTTCCTTGCCACACCTCCTGGCCCCTCCAAAACCCCTTTGCTTCCTCCCGGGAAGCTGTCAGCACCTCACCCTGTGGACCCCCTGCAGTGCTGCAGGAAGAATCCTTGAGAAGCTGTACCAAACTCACTCAACAGTGATTGTGCCACCTGAAACCTTCCGTAGGAGGACGATGTGCTCTTTGGAACATTTACCCCCTGCAAGATCTCCACAGACTGCTTCAGGGTGCCTGATGCCTGGTCCCTCATTGTGGTTTGACTGGCTGCTCTGCGCCAAACCTCTCTTTCCCCTCGGGCTGGGCGAGCCGCACGGTGCTCTCTTAAGTCCACATAACTGTCACCTACAAAAAATTAGGGAAGTCCGGTGTGCAGCACCTAGCACTCCTAATTATGTCCTGTGTAACTAAACGTTTGTGAATTGGTCCTGCCCAGACTGGCTCTTGTCCCTGTACCTCCTATCTACACATTCTCTTTTGCATGAATAGACCTTCGGTGCCATACCCCTGTCTCCCCGGCCGGGGCCCACACTACCTTCATCCTCACTCCACACCAGATCAAGCCCTGACAGTGCAGTTTGTTTCCCCTGGTGCATGTCCACCCTGGTCATCCAAACCTGTGGTGCGGCCATCCCTTGATTGGTCCCTTGTCCCTCTTCCCTACCCATGCTCTGCCTGACCACCCCCTCTGAACTCCTCCATGAACCTGCTGCTTTCCACTGCTTTTGTAGGCCCGCTGGAGCCCTGGCCAACCAATCTCACTAGGCTCAACTCCGGTCAACCTGCTTGATGAGGTGTGTTTGCATGCAGCCCCCGCTGCCAGTCCTCCCATTCACCAGTCTGCTGCTTCTCATATATGTCTCTCACCCAAGATGACCGCTCCCTGTCCCCTTTAGTTGGTCTCTCCCCCACCTGCACGGGCTGGTCCATGCCTTTCTCCCTCCATGCCTCCTCCCTCATTTCTGTGCCTTTCCCCATTGTTATGGGCTGGGAGGGGCCCTGTCCCTCTTCGGCGAGCGTGCTGTTGGCAGGCTCCATCCTGATTGCTCTCGTTTACTGGGGGATTTTCCCTGCTGCTTGCCCCCTGCCGCTTATGTCCCTGGCCCTCCCCTTCCACACTCTTTTGGGCTGCACTGTTTGTACGTGGGTGGCTCCTCTCGCTTACCAACATTGGAGCCATTCCTCCATGCCTTCATCGTGCAGCGAACACGCCATGATTACCGCAGCTAATCTGTTGAAGACGCAGTGCACTGGCTGGCACCACCAGATTCATGTGCCCAGCCATGGTAAGCAGGGGCATGTGCTCATACATTTTCCAGTTTGGGAAAGCACTGGAAGCCATGTTCTTCAGGTATGGATTTTTTCTATAACTAACTGACCACCACTACACTCAACTGCAACTACTCACAAGCCGCTAAACTCCATGCAGCAAAGAACTTTAATCTAAACATGCAACTCTGGCCAACAAAGAGCGCTGATCTAAACTTGTGGAACTACCACTGGGCTAACCCACCATAAAGAGGTGGGTGGCACCCCCAAAATGGTGCACATATATGTGTTGGACTACATCCTTTACTGGATGTAGCGCGAAGGCACACAGTCATCTAGACTGAAGCCTTCTTTTCCCAAAAGCCCTTGGGGGACAGACCTCCCTGCTGGTCACCTGTCCCATAAGCCCCCCATTCTTTTCCTCCTCTTCAGACAGTAGGCCAGGAAATGGCTCGGGCAATTTTTGTCCTTTGCTGTGCTGATCCAGACTTTTGTTAAAACAACTAAATCCCCATTACATGTTCTAGGTGTTACAGTTCCAGTACTGAAGCATTCACTCACATAAAAGCATTTATGAAATTGGTTTAAGTTATATTGGATTTTTTTTATTGACTGGAGACCAGAAGACAGTTGCTTAAAATAAAGCTGCATTAGACCTGAAATCTTGTGGCACTCCTTAAGAGGAAAAAAATAAAAGAGATAATGAAAAAAGTGATTCAATGGTTATTAAAGGAGTTGGAATAATTTTCAGTTGTTTGAAAAAAACAACAACATTTAAGCAACAAAATAAACATCAGTGCAGAGAATGCAGAGGAAGGTAGTAATATAAACTGAAACAATGAGCAGATCTTTTAAGAGTGATACAGATACTTGTATTGCATTTCCTGAAGCTATCTTTTTAAGAGAAATTTACCTTTTCATGGCAGTCTTCAAAGGTTTTTAAATACTTTAACAATTTATATATTTCCTTTTTAAATATATCTGTAAACACACCACCACCACCTTGTATGTGCACTTTTATAGTGATACCAGAAGGAGGTTTTTGTTGGTTTATGTCAGACCTTTCATTCAAGTGTAAAGGCTGTTAAGGAATGCTGACCGATATGCTTTGTTGGTACTTTTTAGTTAGTCCTACTGTTATTACATGAAAAATATAACTTTATTTATTCAAAAAAAGATAAGCCATTTCAAATAAGAAACAAAAAAACCTTGCAGTTCCTATCACACTTGCGGCTGCGGATATGGGTACAAATGTAAATAGAGCACTTAGAAAAGATGACCACTAAGTGAGGTCTTCAATTTTTGTCTGAAACTTACATTCTAGGCGCTGTATCCAATTGATCAGAAACTCATGATTATTCTCGGGTCTTCAAAGGCCTGCATTTGTCTTTGAGCGATATGTATTAGATCCCAGGCTCTAGTCAATGAGAAACTACAATAACTCTCTAGCACCAGTGGTTTCTCAGTATAGCTCAGTTGGAGTTGCAAAAAGTAGTACAAAATGATACCTCTGCCAAAAGTTGATGGAATGGGTATTCTAGGGCTGGCCAAGGACACCCTTATAAAGTACCATTAAACGTCTACATGGAAGCACAGGGCTCCGGGTAATGACCGAGGGCACATGTCGGGAAACAAGGACAGGTTTCTTAGCACCATGTGGTCACGATTGAGGGTACATTGTGTTCCTGCATAGACAGCGTAAATGGTTCCTGGTGGATAGCACTTAACTGTGCAGGTAGACTTAGGGGACCCAGGGGATAAGGGGCATCCATGAGGTTTGAGGAGCTCCACATTTAGTCTAAGGGCAGCATGACATTTTTTGTCAGTTCTATCTGTTGAATAAAAGGTCACAAGGCATTATTTTAAATGTAGTGTGTTTACGACAGGTAGGACTTGCAAACAAATGCAACATTGAATTTCTTTGGGATGGGAGAAAGTAGAGCCAGGGCCAACAGCAGTCATTCATTCATCCCCAGGTACATGGCAAAGGTATTTCCCAGGGGCTTCACAAAGATCAGAGGATGGTGAATTGTCCCTCAGGTCATATTAATGATACAGCAGGGCCCCTACCCACTGGCAAGATTCTATGCTCAGTAGAGCAATGTATTCAGACATGGTTAATGTTAGTGAAGAGTAGTAAGCTATTAAGACAGAGTTACTACTTTAGAGAATCACATCAATGCCTTGTGCCTTTTGGCCCAATTAAGCTTGTCTGCCCTTCTTCATGACTCATCTATTGGCCCTCACTTGAGTTGGCTTTCCAGCTATCTTTAATTGAGGGTATGTTGCAAAATATTGTGCAAAAATGTCTTGGTTCACAACTATCGTGGCAAAAATATTGTAATGTCAAAACTATTGTGGGACAGAATATAGTGGATAAGAATATCATTTTCTAGCTATTTAATATCATTTTTTAAAACTATAACTGTGTATAATACTGTTTTAAGAGTTGTATAAAAATCATTTTATTAGTTTAGTAAATATTAGCTAGTTTCTTATTATACGTTACTAATATCATAATAACATTTGTGTTAAATTATTTTTTGTATAGGTTGAATTAGAAATTGTTAATTTAGTAGCAGGCTGTTGGTTTTTTAGAGGATTAGGGTGGCATGTTTTTACACTGCAAAATATTGTCTTTAATTCATACATGTTTTATGTAATTTCATGTTGTAATTGATAATTATTTAAATTAATGAACTGATCATTTACTTGGTCATTTTAAGTGATTTTTGATTGACTGATCAGGTCTATTTATTAGGAGTTTTAATTAGATTGTTTTTGTTTTTAAATTGATCTAGTATTAACAATTTTTCATTTTTATAATATTATTAACTTTCTACATTAATTGTAATTGTTTACATGTGCTAAGTCTTTTTGGCTACATGGGAGGAATGTGTTTTAAATTAAAATAGTTTAAAATATGTAAAAAATATATTTTATATTTTCAATATAACATTTCTATTTTTTATGAAATTTGTTAGATATGTATTGAATACATGTAATGTAATGTATCCTTATAAATATGTTTAATCTTTTGTCCTATATTCTGTCCTTTATTTGTGTTCTTTAAAAATATTTAGGAGTGGAAACTGACCACTCCAGAGACTAACACTTCTACGACTTTTGCTTAAGTTGAAGTAGGAATAGTTCATTTAACCCATGCAAAGCACAACACTTTCTGTACTTTTGCTTAATTTGGAGTGAGAATAATAAATCCAAGCCACCCAGAGTCTAACACTTTCCCTATTTTTGCTCACATTGCATTGGGAATAGTATATCTGACCACTCCAAAGTCCAACAATTTTTCTATTGTTGTTCAAGTTAGACTAAGAGTAGTCTATTTTACCTTTCCAAATCTAATTTTGTTTATTTTATTTCTTTTAATAGTATATATTTAATGTTTAATTTTAAAAGTTAGTTTAATGTAAATTATTTATTAGTTTATTTTTTGTTATTGTACATATTTGTAGATTTTTGTAGCTAGTGTTTGAAATTCTATTTATTGTTTATTCATTTGTTTAGATGTTTATGTTTAAATAAATATTATTTTACATTTAATACATGTTTTAATGCTAATATAATGTATATTAGTTACAATTAGATATACTTACTCATTTTGTAATGATATTTTGGTTGTCTATATTTTTTGATGAATATTTTTGATTTAACATCCAAAGTACATAAAGTCAATATTTGTGTTCTTAATATTTTGTTGATGATATTTTTGTTGCAGATATTTTTGTCAGTGATTTTACAGCAATCAACCCAATTGAGATTTGGTGTGTGCAAGGGTAGCTACTGACCTCATGGCACCCTTCTCTCAGTCAGCAGTTCACCACAGCTTTGAGTTTTTTGCAAAAACGATCCATTTTTTTGAGGTGTAGGCAGAAGAAAGTTGTTACTGAGGAGGACTGTTTCCTTTAAATTTTCAATGACCAGCATACCAAAATAGAAAGACAGTAATATGTGTTTGGTCTATGTATGTTTTTTCTGTCAGTAGGATTTATCTATGCACACACAGCTCACCTCAGTCGAGGGCTGAATTCTGTACCTCTGTTGATGTCCATCTCTTGTACATTTTCACATATGTATTGAGTAGCATTTATCTACGTACATTTGACAAATCTGTAGTGAACTGTACATTAGCCACTGAGGTTGCAAGAGACTGAATGAGGATTATGCCTTTTTATGGTTGAGCCTGTGATAGCCTACGCTAGCGCATGCATTTTGCTAGCGAGACACTGTTGTGGTTAGAAAAAGGGCTTAGAGCCCGCGCGTGGTTCATCATTTGTTGGCTGTGGCATCCCTTTTTCTTTAGCCTTCTTATTGGGCAGTGCTGGCCAAACATAACTTCTGGTTCTGTCGGTGGAGCAGGGACCAAACACAGATAAATTAAACTTAATTTGTGCCTGTCCGCTGCTCGCACTGTGATTGAGGTACTATTTTTTCTTCACCCTCCCACTCCCCTGTCTGGTTATTGTTTCCTGCTTGTTGTGTTTGCAGTCACCCTGCAGCAACCGCCGATGACTAGCTTCCTGCAGCGACCACCAATTACTTTTTTTTGTGTTTGCAGTTGCGTAGTGTTATTTTTTGCCCGCAGATTGTTTTTCTCCCCCTCTCTATAGAATAGCTGCCACTTCATATTTATTGTAGTTAAGAATGTTACTCTAGGGAGGTGTTGCAGGATTTCACTACATGCACCCTGTTTGTTAGTTACATGAAGGCCGCTTCATATGGCTAGGTGGATTTATTAGTTACCTGAATGCCACTTCATGTGACTATGGTGGTTATAGCTATAGGGGGCATAGCGCCCGTGTGTTAAACTTCCTATTTGGAAGTAGTGTTCATGCCTCACTCATGTGTATTTCATCACGTCATGGTTAATAACATTAGGATTGCTTTAAACTTCAAGTGTTTGTCTTTGATTTTATTACTGCAATTGAGTGTGGGGTGATTCATTTTGGATTCAAGTACCTGTGCGGACTACACCAGGAGGTAGTCAATCTTTCCTCCTCATTTTGATCATGGCGTAACTTACCCCGTGACATTGTAGTTTTAGGCAATTCATCCATTGATGTGAAGTACCGCCCGTAGTTGCATGAAACAAGGCAGCCTTACCTATGCCTGACATGGCCATCTAATGACCAGTCCACAAGTTACGCAGTTTAGATGTAGTTATCACAGCCCTACACGAGTTGGCTTTGAGATGAAAGTAGGAGAACTGTGACGGGCCATTCAGCAAGGCAATAAAAGTTGTTTGTCTCTGTGAGTATGATTATCTCATAGTCTCATCCCCTAAGGAAGGCACAGTGCAGATGTGACTATTTTAGCCACTGAACATTGAAGAGTCTGGACTGGAGTTCTTCTGAGCTGGAGAGTGGAGGTTGACTCCGACAATGGATGACATCCAAGATGTACCAAAACGCTAGCATGTTCACCCAGTACATCGGCAAGCCACTCTGATTCATGGGGCAAGTACAGATGGCGGGCGAGTGACAGGAGAGCATTTCAGAAATGCTGGATCTATAGAGAGTCACATTTATTTTGGAGGCGATTTAGCCAGGATGAAACGTAACTTTATGAGTGTCTTGCCATTAGATGTTTTTTTATATAAAATCATTCTATCCCCTCTATTTCCTTTACCCCTATAAGTGATTCCCATTGTCCTCTCCTTCCACTCTTTGAAGCTGTAGTACTGATCGGTTTTCAGTACTTGCAGAGCAGCAGGAAATGTTGACTTTCCGCACAGTGGTGTTTATAGTAGGTGGTAGTGGGGAGCAGATGAGGGCCATGACCTAGCTCTATTTGTCTAGTTTCCTCCCCTCTTTGTGCCCTTACAACTGCTGAATGTGTTAGGAGGCCATACAGAAACAACAAACGTGCATTCACTCAACGCCACATACTTCCATGCTACACAATTCAACTCTACACATTTCCATTTCACACTACATAATTTTGACAACAAATCATATAATTCAACTCAACACAATTACACAACACACTACATACATCCAATCCACACCACATAATTCCACATCATGCCACAAATTCAACAGCACACTACATAGTTAAACTTCACTACATACCACTCTGCAACACAAAATACCATTCCAAATAATTACTCTCCATGACACACAATCCCACTCTGCATAATTCCAGTACACTCAATACCACATAATTAGTATCCACATAATGCCACTGCGCACCATGCCACATAATTCTTCTACATATATCCACTCCATAACACACAATTCCACCATACACAATTCCACAACTGACAATTTGAATCCAATCCACATAGTTCCAATCCACACCACATACATCCACTCTACTCCAAACCAAAACACAGGGGCAAAAGACATTGGCCCTCATTACAACCCTGGCGGTCAGTGTTAAAGCGGCGGTAATACCGCAAACAGGCCGGCGGGAAAACAAATGGGATTACGACCGTGGCGGAAACCGCCAACATAGACAGCCACTTTGACATTCCGACTGCCACGGTGGTACAAACAGACAGCGTGGCGGACACCGCCAACAGACAGGCAGAAGACAATGTACCGCCCACCCTATCACAAGATGCCTATCCGCCACCTTTTCTGGGGCGGAACCAACGCGAACAAAAACACGGCGGAAACAGTACACAGAAGGGAAAACACTCACCTCTCCACACCCCACGAGGAACCTAGACACCATGGAGCCCGAATTGCAGATACTGCTGATGCTGGTCTTCCTTCTCTTCTATCAGGAGCACCAATGATGGCGGCGACGACCACAGTGAGTACTGCACCTACAACACAGGGGAGGGGGGAGGGAAAAAAGACTGACACACACACGCAACACCCCCACCCCGACCCACAACACCATACACACAAATACATGCAGCAACAGTACACATACACCCCCCCCCACCTCCTGGAAGAACGCAAGGACAAAAGGAATTCATTTGAACTAATGTAATCATGTGAAATCTCATTATCAAAGTTCAAAATCCAGTAAACGCAATTATTTACACCAACTACAAGTCCGGATAGTGCACCAATCATGACAACTGACTGGAAACGGAGAGAACACTGCAGGGGCATCAGATCGAAATGAAACAGGCACCTCAGGGGGGGGGGGGAGGGGGGCACCTCAGCCAGATGAACGGACGACGCCACTGCTGCACGAGGGGGCTTCATGCCCATTGTTGTATCCTGGGGAGTGCAAAGCCACAGTCTCCCAAGTCTCTCCAGTGGGTGGTTTGCCCACTGCTTTATCCTGGGGAGTGCAAAGCCACAGTCTCTCAAGTGGGTGGTTTGCCCACTGCTTTATCCTGGGGAGTGCAAAGCCACAGTCTCTCAAGTCTCTCAAGTGGGTGGTTTTCCCACTGCTTTATCCTGGGGAGTGCAAAGCCACAGTCTCCTAAGTGGATGCCTTTCTCCACTGGTTCTGGAGGGGGCTTGGTGCCCAGCGTGCTTCATCCTGCCAAGGACTGAGGTAGTGGATGTGATAATCCATTGGTTCTGGAGGGGGCTTGGTGCCCAGGGTGTTTCATCCTGCCAAGGACTGAGGTAGTGGATGTGATACTCCACTGGTTCTGGAGGGGGCTTGGTTCCCAGAGTGCTCCACGTGCAGTGTGGCCGGTACAATTCCCTCACCTGGGTGTGTGTGCCATGAGATTGCTGAGGTACAGGTAGAAAGATACGCCATGGAGGCCGCAACATACCCCACACTGCTGAGGCTTCGCATTCCACCTGCAGGTGACAACTGTGATGACAGTAATGCTTCATGGAAGCTGCCCAGGGTCCTGGAACTCACCACCAGCCTCAGACAACTGACCACTGGGGATGGTAGGCATGTCTGCGGTGGTGCCACTGTCCGAGGACGTCACTGAGCCGCTGGTGGTGCTTGCGGCGGTGTTAGTCGTGGTGGTGCATGCAGCAGTGTCAGTCGTAGCAGTGCTGGCTGCGGGGTCTGAGGTGGTGGTGCTGGCGGCGGGGTCTGTGGCGGCAGTGCTGGCTGCGGGGTCTGTGGCGCCAGTGTTGGCTGCGGGCTCTGTGGCGGCGGTGCTGGCAGCAGGGTCTGTGGCGGCAGTGCTGGGTCTGTGGTGGCGGTGCTGGCTGCGGGGTCTGTGGCGGTGGGGCAATTGTCAGCACCTGCTGAGGGAGAAAGCTGGATGTCTCCTGCAGCCTCGGACGGCTGCCCACCAGGAAAGAGGCTGGGGACTGTCACAGCGGCTGTAGACGTGCCGGAGGCAGTGCAGGTGGTGGTGCAGGTGGCGGTGCAGGTGGCGGTGTTCGCCGTCATACAGGTTGGTGTGGACGTGAACAGAAGGTGTGACACTGGTCCCTCAGTCGCTGCCACCATGCCCTCTCCTGACCTGCCCTTCAGTTTTTGGCCCTTCCCCACCTTTGATGGTGGCGCAGTTGCCTTGCCACTATCCCCTTTCGTTTTCGCTGACCCCATGGTGGCAGGTGTTTTCGGCTTCTCCCTCTGGGATGTGGGCACCTTTTTAACCTTGGCAGGTGGTGGAATGTCCTTGCCCTCGCTCCGTGGCACACTGGCAGCCCTGATGGTTGGAGCACTCCATGACCCCGCAGTGGCTGGAACCACTATGCCTGGGGATGTGGTGGCTGAGGTGCTTGGCTGGGACCTGGAAAGCCTGGCCCTAGGGGAAGGGTGGTGGGGGGAGATGTAGGGAAGAGGTCAATGTTAGCCAGGAAACATTTTTTAGACACACTGGGATGGGTAGATGGAGGGGGTTTGGGAGTGGAGAAAGAGGTAGTGGTTGTAGGAGGTGTACGTCTGCTGAATTTAGGTGAAGGTGCATGGGCTGGAGGCTGTTGTGAGGTGGATGGATGTACTTGTGTACTTTGGGAGGAGGGCTCACTGACACACTGGGAGAGGACACTGGGGATATGTGAATGGTAGTGGGGGTGGTGAGTGCACCTGAGCGGTGTGTGTTGATGGGCGTGCTGGTGATGGAGGTAGTGGCTGAGGATGTAGTGCATGCAGGTGTGAGTGGAGATGAGACTGGGATGGAGGATGGAGACGTGGAGGAGGGGGACACAGTGGAGGAAGTAGATGTTGGTATGTGTGCATGGGTATGATGCTTGTGTGAGTGCCTGTGGGTTGTGTGGTGCTTTTGTTTCCCTGAGCCACTCTTGTGTGTTGATGTGTGTGCATGCTGGTCTGATGGTGTGCTTGGGATAGGCTGAGGTACAGGGGATTGGGTCTGAGTGGATGAGGTTGGAGGGGGGATGCTGGGACGATGGGGGATAGGGACAATGGCTGCCATCAGTGCTGAGGCCAGAGCCTGAAATGCTCTCTGTTGGGCTGCCTGGCCAGAATGAATGTCCTCCAGGTATGCATTTGTTTGTTGCAAATGCCTCTCAACACCCTGGATGGCATTCAGAATGGTAGACTGCCCAACAGTGAGGGATCTCAGGAGGTCAATAGCCTCCTCACTGAGGGCAGTAGGGCTGACTGGGGCAGGGCCTGAGGTGCCTGGGGCGAAGGAGATGCCCACCCTCCTGGATGAGCGGGCACGGGACACATGCTTAGGAGCTGCCTGGAGGGCGGTGCTGGTAGGGGTGGTGGCGGCTGTACCTGTTGATGCGGTGGGCACAGAGGGGCCCGCCAACGCAAGGGAGCTTCCATCAGAGGAGGAGTCGCTGTCGCTGGTCTCTGCTCCTGTCCCCGCCGTGGAGCTCCCCTCGCCCTCCGTCCCACTGGTGGCTTCAGACTCCGCTGCTTCACCCTCCAGGGCCAAGTGGGATGCCGCGCCCTCCTGCTCCAGTGCCAATGATCCTCCGCCTGATGATGCTATTGCACACAAGAACAGGGAGACCACAAAAAGAGGGGGGAGACAGAAGAAAGACATGTTCAGTGGATGCAACACCACTACCATTGGCGGACACAACAGACAGTGAGCAGCCCTCTGCTCTACGCCATGCACTTATAGTTCCTAGATTAATCACATGCCCATGGGGTATGAGGCCTAGGCCCAATTGCTGCACACCTGGAAGTCACAGGAGCCTGACTAGGTGTAGATTGCTCTAACCACTAGTGGGGCTGGGGTGCCACATAGCCTGCCTCACAAGGGACCTTGCCTACCAAGATCGCCCTGGCCTAGGGGAACCCACTGCCCACCTCCCCCGCCCAGACACCTTGTAATGCGAGCAAATTCAGCTGAATGAGAGTGTACTCACCCCCTTGTGGCTGATGTGATGCCCTCAAGCGCCCATCCAACTCCGGATATGCCACAGCCAGGAACCGGAACATCAGGGGGGTCAGAGTGAGATGGGCACCCCTTCCACGTTGGGAGGCCATCCCCAGCTGGGCCTCCGCCGTCTTCTTGCTCCAACGGCACAGGTCCTCCCATCTTTTCCGGCAGTGGGTGCTCCGTCTGTGGTGGACCCCCAGGGTCCGGACGTCCTTGGCGATGGCACGCCAAATACCCTTCCTCTGGTGGGAGCTGACCTAGCGGTATGGTACAGGGGGAAAGGACATTACTTACCCATCCGGACCGTCATACTCATCACCCCCGTTCCCACCTTTGCCCTAACGCACATACACACCCCATCTGCACATGCAGGCCTCAACCCCACCATGTATCTTCCATCCACATCATTCAAAACAGGCATTGCCCATGCAGCATGCTCACAGTGTACACACCTGTTTGTCTGGAGGACCGTAGAGTAGCGTGTACTGGGGGAGGACCCCATCCACTAGTTTCTCCAACCCCTCCGAAGTGAAGGCAGGGGCCCTTTCCCCAGACACATGAGCCATCGTCGCTTCCAGACTGCGGTCACAGTAGCACTTGCAGTGTAGGTCCTCTCCTGTTAAAGGTCAGGTATCTAGTGAGTGAACAGACAGAAAATGGCGGCCACGTCCGCGGCGGTGCGTACCGTCACCGCTGGCGTACATCGTCATTGGCTCCTCGGACCCATAGGGCACAATGTTAACCAATGCAGAATTGCGCCGCAGTCTTCGACATTCCACCGCGACGGTGTAGAATGCCAGCGCAGTTACCTCATATCCCCTTGTCCCACCTTACAATTCAGGCAGCCGCCATTTCAGGGGGCCACATGGCATTAATAATAACTGCGTCACACCTATGTAGGCCTGGAATACTCACAGTTACAAGCACATTGCGGATTAATAAATTTGTGCAAATTACATTTTGGGATACCTCAGTGTTGGCTGACTCTCTGCTCGCTGTTCTCCTCCACAGGGCATGTCTGCTGGGGCAGGTGATGAGATGGCGGTATCCTCCGGTGTACAGACCCCTGGTGGACCGGTCGACAATGGAAGAGAGACATAATAGTCACATACAGACTTGATCGTGCAACAATCCAGGAACTGTGTGCCCAGTTGGAGCCAGACCTGATGTCAGCTATCCGCCATCCCACAGGGATACCCCCTCTAGTGCAGGTCCTGTCAGTACTCCATTTCCTGGGAAGTGGTTCCTTTCAAACAACAGTGGCCATTGCATCATTGATGTCCCAGCCAATGTTCTCTAATGTGTTGTCCAGAGTGTTGTCTGCCCTGCTGAAACACTTGCGCAGCTACATCGTGTTCCCTCAGGTGGAGGATTTGCCTACAGTGAAAGGTGACTTCTATGCCCTGGGACATATCCCAACATCATTGGTGCCATTGATGGGACACATGCGGCATTAGTACCCCCACACAGGAGTGAACAGGTGTACAGAAACCAGAAGAGCTACCATTCTATGAATGTGCAGATGGTGTGTTTGGCAGACCAGTACATCTCCCATGTGAATGCCAAGTTTCCTGGCTCAGTGCATGACGCCTACATTTTGAGGAATAGCAGCATCCCTTATGTGATGGGGCAACTCTAGAGGCAGAGAGTGTGGCTAATAGGTGAGGCCAAGGACCCAATACAGTGTGAATAGGTGTCTGGGTATGGGGATGTCCCTGAGGGTTAGTGTGTGTCTAACAGTTGTCCTTCAATATTTGCAGGTGACTCTGGTTACCCCAACCTGTCATGGCTACTGACCCCAGTGAGGAATCCCAGGACAAGGGCAGAGGAAGGCTACAATGAGGCACATGGGCGAACTAGGACGGTGATCAAACTAACCTTTGGCCTCCCGAAGGCCAGATTCCGGTGCCTCCATATGACAAGTGGTTCTCTCTACTACTCACCAAAGAAGGTGTGCCAGATCATCGTGGCCTGCTGCATGCTGCACAACCTGGCTTTGCGACAGCAGGTGCCTTTTCTGCAGGAGGATGGGCCAGCTGGTGGTCTTGTGGCAGCTGTGGAGCCTGTGGACAGTGAAGAAGAGGAGGCAGAAGAAGAGGATATCGACAACCGAAACAACATCATCATGCAATACTTCCAGTGAGACAGAGGTAAGAACATATCACTGCCTCCCACATCTCATACAATTTCTGGAGCTAGCATAAGTCTGTCATTTTCACTCAGTGTATGGACCCTGACTTGTCACTTTGCCTTTCCATTTCACAGATGTGGGTCCCACTTTGTGCCCTCTGCTATATTTCCTCCAGGCCTACAGCTGTGTTACATCGGTATGTGCACAAGTAAATTGACATTGCTATATTCCATGGTGATTGCAATTACACGTTTGTGAAAGCACAGACTGACTCCAGGTTGTTTTGTGATTGAAGTGTGTTTATTTCTGTGCAAATAAGTGGAGGGGGTTGTAAAATGGGCTGGGGGGATGGTGGAGGAATGTCGATGGCAGAGTCCAGTCTATTTGTTTCACAGGTGCATTGTCAAAAGGGGCATAGGAAGTTGAGCAATGGCAGTTGAAGGATGGATAGGGTGACAAAGTGGGACAAAAGGGTGACATTCAGGGGGGTCTCATTTCCTGGCGGGGTTTTGGCAATGTTCTCTGTCTTGTTCCTGGATCTCTGGGACCATTTGCGGGGTGGTTCTCCATCTGGAAGGGGGTGGGGTGCTGGTGTCGTGTTCCTGTGGCAGTGCCTCCTGTCCACTAGCGTCGGTGGAGGTGGAGGGCTGTTCATCGTCCAGGCTAGTGTCAGGGGCCCCTTGTTGTGCCACTGTGTCCCTCCTGGTGTTGACAAGGTCTTGCAGCACACCTGCAATGGTGACCAGGGTGTTGTTAATGGACTTCAAGTCCTCCCTGATCCCAAGGTAGTGTTCCTCCTGCAGCCGCTGAGTCTCCTGAAACTTGGCCAGTACCGTTGCCATCGTCTCCTGGGAATGATAGTAAGCTCCCATGATGTTGGAGAGTGCCTTGTGGAGAGTGGGTTCCCTGGGCCTGTCTTCCCCCTGTCACATAGCAGTCCTCCCAGCTTCTCTGTTTTCCTGTGCATCTGTCCCTGAACCATGTGCCCACTGCCACTGCCCCCAGGTCCCCGATCGTCCTGTGTTATTAGGGTTGCCTGGGTTCCCTGTAGTGGTGGACACACTGCTGATTGACGTGTCCTGGGACAGAGGGATGGGCCCGCTAGGTGGGTGCTGTGCTGGTGATTCCAGCGGGGGGAGGTTCAGTGGTGGTTTGGGACTGTGTGTTTGGGGAACCGACTGTCCCGAGGTCCCTGATGGGCCAGGCTGGTCATCTTGATCCAGTTGTGCAGAGCTGCTGTCATCACCATGGGTCACTACTGTGGGGGGACTGGCTATGTCTGGCACCTCCTGTCCGGTGACGTTGGGTAGGGGTCCTGTAGGGGTGTAAAGGCATGATTATTGCATCTGTGTGCCATTGTGTGTAATGGGTGAGTGATCCTGTACTCGAGTGCTTGCATTCTTATCTTGGTCCTTGTGTGATAGTTGGTTTGGGGCCTCTGTGGGAATCTGTAGTGGACATGCTTTGGTATTGGGATGGCTGTGTTGTGATCGTGGGGCATATGTGAGGTGTTGGAGTGATGGGGTGAGGGTGAGGCTGGGGGTATGTGATGGCATGTAGGTGGGGGATATAGTAATAAAGATATGTCTTACCAGAGTCCAGTCCTCCTGCTACAACTGCGAGGCCCTCAGGATGCAGTATTGCCAAGACTTGCTCATCCCATGTTGTTAGTTGTGGGGAAGGAGGTGGGGGTCCACCGCGAGTCCTCTGTACAGCAATCTGGTGTCTGGAGACCACAGAATTCACCTTCCCGCATAGGTCGTTCCACCTCTTCCTGATGTCATCCCGAGTTCTTGGATGCTGTCCCACTGCGTTGACCCTGTCGACAATTCTGCGCCATAGCTCCATCTTCCTTACAATGGAGGTGTGCTGCACCTGTGATACGAATAGCTGTGGCTCTACCCGGACGATTTCCTCCACCATGACCCTGAGCTCCTCCTCAGAGAACCTGGGGTGTCGTTGAGGTGCCATGATGTGGTGTGGGTGATTTGTGAGGTGGTGTGTGTTGTGATGTGTGAGGGGATGTGTTGGTGTGTGTTGTTTGAGGTGCGTGGATGTTGTGTAAGTGATGGTGTTGTGTGTCTGTGGATGCTGGTGTTGTTTTAGGTAGTGTCACTCTCTGGCCTGCTTTCAAATTTCTGGTAGTAAGGGTTTGTGGGTAATGTGGGTGTGTGTTTTATAGTGAGTGTGTGGGAGTGGTGTGTGTTTGTGTATCAGGTGTGTGTATTTCGAATTGTCCAATGTGGTTGTGTTTTGTATATGTGTGTGTATTTTGAGCGCAGCGGTGTGTACCGCCAATGGATTACCACAGTTGAAAGACTGCGGCGTTGATTTGTGGGTCATGATAGTATGGGCGTATTCCTGTTGCTGTGATGGTGTCCGTTTTGTTATCGCCAGTTTATCACTGACCTTTGGTGTGGCGGACTTGTGTTGGTGTCTGTATTATGGCGGATTTTGAGCTGTGGGTCATAATAGCTGTAGCGGAATTCCGCAGCTGCAGCGGTGTGTTGGCGGTCTTCTGCATGGCGTAAGCGGCATTTACCGCCAGGGTTGTAATGAGGGCCATTGTCATTTACAACACCAATAGCTCTAACTCTCGCAAATGTGAGATCTCTTGCATTGCAAATGCTTGTTTATTTTGAAACAGCTCCTTATCTGTGTGGTAAAGGGAGATGCAGGGGGAACTTGGCAAATAAAAATATTGTCTTGGTTGAATACCTGGCCCATACAGCAGATGCTAAATAAACAGTTATTCTGAGTCTGATTAATGCCCATTTTATAAGTGCTTCAATCTCAGGGCACCATTCTCTACAAAATATATCCTGTAAGCCGGGATTGCTCACTCCTCAACTTATTTGAAGTTTGAGGACTTATGAGAATGGTCCACTGAGACAGACAAAAATGTAATTGGCTTTCTGGTAACGTCTTGGGTACTAGGTGATGGGAATAAGCAATCCTGTCTCAGAAATCCCCTGTTCCAGATACTACTTGCAAGCATGAGTTGTGTATTGAGGACATGAGTATACAAATAGAAACCCACATGCCTACCAACTATTGTTGTGAAGGATATTGATGATGAGAAAGCAGCCACCTTCACAGTAGTCGTATTGTCTCATATCTATTTATTTATTTTTATGCAGATTCCATTTACCAGACCTGCCACAAGAATCTATAACTCCCTCCTGGCTGAAATCAGGCCTAATCCTTCGATGAGCTTCTTCAAAAACGAGCACAAGAGGATCCTATCTTACATAAGGATCTGGACCATGATCAGCACTATGCCGTTAGAATCCTGAGCTTTCTCTCAGGAGACTCAATTAACTCTTGTCTTGCTTCTTCTCAACACCTGGCGAGCAGACTATGAAAGTTTAATCTTTATGGGTAATGCTAATAGCAAATGAGCATCTGATGGTCCTTTTTAATGGGCTGCAACTCTCTCTCTATATATTTATGTACCTTTTTATGAGTTATTTTTTTTATTTACATGGATCATTCTAGATAGTCAGCTCTCTGCACATCTAACCAACTGTTTAAGGAAAAGAATTAGCCTTTTGACAAGTAACTATGAATTAAAGAACGACAATACAGTAAACAAACATAATTTCAAAAGAGAAACATGCAAAGCAGAACTCAGTTTATAAAAGGGCACCAAGATGGGGAAACCGAGTTGACAAGAGATGGTGTTCTGTTTGGGGGGAGAAGTGTCAGGGGGCAGAGGGAAGAGAAGGTGCTAGAGCAGTGTTATATGCTATAGCGGTATTACCAGGACAGTAGGTGGCAGAAAAGTCTGAGTATGGAGTACCAAAGGGAGAGTGTGGAAACTGAAGTCGTAGAATGTTGGGAGGCATCTGCATAAGGCTGACAGTTGAGGTATGTAAAAGAGGGAAAAATAGGTAGAGACAAAGAGAGTGATGCGTAGACAAGACATAAGGGGCAAGAAGGGTCTGATGAAAAGTTAATAGTGATAGAGACTATGGATTTAGTTAGAGTTGAAAAATATGCATCTTAAACTTTTCTGGAAGGTTAGAAGATCCCTTTGCATCTAATTTCTTCAGGTAATGAGTTTCAGATTGTTGGTGCTGCTCTGAAGAATGAATGGTTTGGAGTCCAGTGATGAATTAACTTCTTGGATTGTAAGTGATTTCTTTTTTACTTAACCTTCTCTTCCCACCAGAGAGTTTTGATAAGCCATGAAGATATGCTGGCTTATAAAACCATATGTCCATAGACTTCACTTCATAACAGGCACAGGAGAGAAGCCAGTTCCAGTTCAGAGAGCCAGTTGACTTAGTTAGAAATGTCAATTTGTGAGAAAGTGGGTTACTAGTTAGGGTGGATAGAAATCCACCACAAGTAACTATCTTTTTTTAGGTCCAGTAAAGGTTTCAGCAATTTAAACCTGTTCTCAGGACCCCTGGTAGCTATGGAACAGAGCAGACAGGCTTAATTTAAGAAATTGTGTAAAGCATTTAGAAGTAGCAAAGCAGTTAAAAACTTGAAAACACAACACAATAAAACCTCTCTGCTTCAATCCAAGATGGTGAAACCCTTCTCCTCTAGTGCAGAGCCTGTGTGTCCAACCCAGAGGTGAACAACCCCACATCAAACCAGTGCTGGGAGCAGCTTCCTCTCCACTGGGGTTCAAGCCTGTCTGACTGGTTGAACAAAAAAAGGGTCTGAACAGGTGTCAGCTAACATTTGCCTGTGACTTGAAGTAAATCAGGTCTTGGACAATGCCCAAATGGTCATCTTGCCTGAGGAACAGAAACAATTTCCCACACCCAGGCTTTTGTCTGTGCTCCTGAGGCAATTTTTACACGTCCTTCTGGGTTTGAACACTCAGCTGAGGGTGCATCTGTAGGCTAATGAAAATTAGTGTTCAAACACTTTAGGAAGGGAAAAGGTAACTTTTTTAAAGTTCTTCTACCGTAATATTTATTACAAATCTTACTTCACCAGTGATATGAGGTTTAATGCATATTACAATGAGTCTAAGAAATACATTTCTAGCTGTTTCCTAGTTATAGATAACATTATTACATTTATTAGTGTGTCCTAGTTTTCTCTAAGGAACAGTCCGCCTTGCTATAGTGAAAATAGCTTTAAGGTGCTAGTCATTGTAAGGACATGTTTAATATCAACTTTTGACAAGCTCTACTTTTTAATACTGCACATCCTGCCTAAATGGCCTACTTAGGGATGTCTTATTATTTGAAGGGAATTTTAGACATTTAGGCCCATATTTATACTTTTTGATGTAAAACTGCGCCGGCGCAGTTTTGCGTCAAAAATATTACCGCCGGCTAACTCCATTTTGGTGCGCCGTGCGGGCGTCAGATTTATACTTTGACGCACGGCGGCGCAAACAACAGGTGTGAGTCATTATTTTTGACGCACACCGTGGCGTCAAGTCGTAACGGAAAACGACGTTAACGCGGCGGAAATGCCTATGGGTCGATTTACGACACCGCAAACCGGATATGCGCCGTTTTTTGACGCAATAGCGTCAAAAAAAACCTGCGAACACTGCCATTTCACCAGAGGAGAGCCAAAATGGATCCCAGATGCCACTACAGACCCCAGAAAGATCACAGCAGACCAGGAACCAGCCAGGAGGACCCACACAAGAACCAGGACACTTTTAAGAAGAAAAGAAAATGTTGCTTCAGTGCAGAGGAGCAGGAAATCCTAGTTAAAGAGGTGACGGAACACCAGCACCAACTGTTTGTCACATCAAAGTTGCCAATCAGTAGGAGAGAGGCTATATGCCAACAAATTGTCGACAAGATTAACAGTGCGGCTGAAGTACGAAGAACAGTCATCGAGTGCAAGAAACGCTGGCATGACTGCAAGCGCAGGACCAAGGAAAAGATGGCCAGGAACAGGTAGGCAGCACTGCAGACTGGAGGTGGAAGTCCAGCACACCAGGAGGCCCTGGACCACATGGAGGAGATGGTCGCAGCTGTCATCCCTGAGGAGATCGCCACAGGGATTCAAGGACAGGACAGCGCAGACTACCAGGAGACAACACACATGCAGGGTAAGTTGCATGGGGAATTAAAATGCAATAATGTCAACTGCAACCGGGGGGGGAAATACCTACTACACATTGCATGTAAGTCATCATATATATGGAGTGGCATGGGTAAAGGGGCACGGCAGGGGGTCATGGTCTGCACAAACAGAAGCTGGGGCACACCATTACACTACACCAACAACAGTCCCATGGAGGCATGCTGTCATGCCAACGATGGAGCAAAGGGAAAGCCACGACAGGAGGGAAGGCCACCACGTCAAACTGACACCCTGGCACTCGTCAGCCAACATACCTCCAACATTAACTAGGGCCCTATTAGCAATCCTCTCACCAAACCGACAACTGCAATGTAACTGCAACAACAGTTGTCACCACCACCTCTGATCTGTGTGAAGCTCAAGTAGCCAATGGCAGTAACCTCCCCATGGAACATACATACCTAAATTAGGGGGTGAGGATGACATCTGCAACAATCTCCTGAAACAAGACAAAGGCCCCAGTATACTCAAATGTCAATGCCCATAGTGGTCACAAACATCAGCCAATGTAAACAACAATAGGAGCGACACAGCACTAAGGACACACCCATGCTGCATATTTCAGGGTCCATCCTGTGCCTGGGTAACAAGGCAACATCACAAATGTCATACTGCTCAGACAACAGCATTGAGGAGGGGGACACATGTAACTGGTCACTGAAATACACCTGCACAGTCAGAGGACGAAATAGGACACTGATACGACTAACAGGGCAATCCAATGTAACACACATTACCCAACATCAGCAGGACACATTAACAATGTCAACATCCATATCAGATCATAAGATTGCCATGCATAGGATATGCAACATGTCAATTACAATTAAGTCGATGTGAACAATCAGGGATTGGGGCAGGTCCAGATTGTTAAGTGTGCTGCCAGGGCCATCAGAACACCCACAGCCAGTGAAAGGTCTCACCGTGAGAATGGATATACACGGAGGGTCGAGTAGGAAAACAAGGTGGCAATTCTCTATTTGGCATAAAGCAACACCTAGAGGCAATGAGGCTGACAAGTCTGATAACTCAATAACATACATGTGACACACAGGTGGGCCATAGGCCTGAAACAATGCCCATCTGAAGGACTGCAGATAGTAATACAAAACAAAATCACAAAGTGAACTCATCAAAAGGCAGGCATGTCACGACAAAATTGTCACAACACAGACACACTAATTGTACCCTGTTTCATTGCAGAGGAAGAGGGATCTCCTGCCGATATGCCTGTCCCAGATTTCCCTGATGACATGGATGACGAGCCGATAAACATTCCCCAGGAGACTATCCAAAAGGTCCTTGAAACCCTCCAGACCCCACCTTCAGTCACAAGGAGGAGCACAGAACAAGCAGCCATCGCAGAGGAACCACCCACCACCCCAATTGTAAGACCTGCCAGCTCCAATACAGTTGAGGACTCAGCCGACACTGGCACCAGCTTTGAGAGAACTGTAGTTGGAGTACAGCAGGAGCTGACCAAGGAGGTGCGGGTGGGGATGCAAAATATGGCAGCCAGCCTCGAGGGGGTGCGTTTGTGCATGATGTCATCTGCAGATCAGGCAGCATCTATGCAAGCCCTAACATCTACCTTGCAAGAACTGCAGAAAACCCAGAAGGAAATCAGCACAGCTGTAATACAGTTGACCCAACACCTACAACAGCAATCCTGTCAACGCGTGCACGAATGCAACATTGAACCCCTCAGGGCCGACCTGGCTGCCTACCATCATGATGTAGCTGCTATTCTCAAGAACCAGCAGATCCTCCTTGCTGCAGTACTGCCCTTAAGACCTTCACAGGGAGCAGCCACCGGGATGTCTGCCTCCACGTCTTCTAACACTGAGGTGTGTGTTGCCCCTTCACAACCAACAACAACAAGGACAAAGCAGGCAACACACACATCAGAAGAAGAAGACATGGAACAGATCACATTCACAAGGAAAATGACCCAGAAGCACTAGTCCCTGCCGCATGGCCAACTATTACCAAGGTCCTGCGCTTTGTAACTTGCCAGTCTTGCAACAACTGTACTCAAGCACTGTTCTGCAAACCACTGTCTATCTTGTCACCCAGCCCAGTGATTGTCTCTCTCCTACTCATTGCCAAATCCTGTCCCTCTGCACTGTCTGAAACAGCAACCCCAGCATGACAAAATCATTTTGGTAAACCCTTGTGTTGGATCACAATGGAAGATATCACTATAATGGACTCACATTCATGGACAATGTACAGATAGCACTACAGCACTATTCAATAAATAGCACTTGCACAACAAATCTGTCTCTGGGTAATGTGACATATCAACTGCGCAGTAGATAATTGAAATGTCCCTACTGTCAAATAACGTAGCTTCTCAATACAACTGTCCAGATATAATGTAGTTAGAGAAATCTGCACAGTGACCATGATTGCATCATACTCTGCCCATCTTGAGGGAATAATCTGATGAAGTGAGAAACCATAGACCACCATGCTGCGTTGGACCTTGCTTTCAACATGTATGTGTGAAATAGTTGTGGTCCTCTGCTATAGGCCTTCAAAGGAGATATGTACATGATATATGTCATTAAGAGTGTGTGTGTATGTGACCATTGTATGTTAGGCATCACATAAGCTCTGGGATGTTACGTGCCCTACTCAGTATCTCAGCAATGCTCCATGAGGCAACACTCTTATTCTGATAAGTAGAGATGAAGGTGTGTAAAAAGGAATAGCCAGACCATGATATGGTGATTATAATAGGTGTTTATTTAAATTAGTTAACTAAAGTGGTGAAGGTGATCATATTCAGAAGAAATTATTTACAATCTGTTGGCGCCTGCGTATACCAGCAGCTGTGTTCTGTAGTTCCCCCTCCTGTTGCAGGCCATCATCCTCCTCTTCCTCCTCTTCAGACATGTGTGGCTCTGGTTCCAGGAGGGGAATGTTTCTTCTGACACAAATGTTGTGTAATATTGCACATGTGAGGATGATCCTACAGACCATCTCGGGGGAATATAGGAGGCTACCACCAGTGATGTCAAGGCAGCGGAACCTTGACTTGAGGATGCCGAAGGTCCTCTTGACAATGCTGCGTGCACTCCTATGGGCCTCGTTGTATGCACGCTCTGCAGCTGTACTCGGGTTGCCAAATGGTGTCATAATCCATGGCTGGATGCCATACCCCTGATCAGCTGCAATAGAAAATGAATGGGATCATGTTGACGTAGCTGGCACTATTGAAAAGACCTTTAATGACAGTAGTTGTCTTGTGTTGTCTTTGACTCTTTTGTGTACTAATGTGACATCCTATGCTTGTAGGCTATACCATCTGCATTGTGTTGTTTCCTTGGCTGAACAAGTGTTTGTCTGCTAACCGTTTGTCAGCAGTATGTTTTGGGATTTTCAGTACAGTGTGCCCTCCCTAGCATTGTGACTTGTGATACAGGTGTCAGTGTGTCTTCACTGGGGGTGAGATGATAGTTCCATGCAGAGTTAAAATTGAAAGTGTTGTTAACATGTTCATATCAAAGTACCCTGGACATCCCATACCTTTAGACTTAGGCAATGTATTAATGTAAAGGTCATTGGGACACTTACAATTTGCAAGGTGACATTTAGGCAACCACACTCATTGACGTATTCACATTAGGCTGTACAGTAAATTCCGATGTGTGACAGGTTCAATGGTGACCTAAGAAACATAGCTAGTGATGTCACAACCTCAGTGTGTTCCTGTCCACATGTTGCTGTTGTGGTGTATGTGTTGTGTGTCCTAGAGGGTTGCTGTGCAGTGTGTATATAAGTAGGTTTTTGTACTTACCAACAAGTAGTCCATTGCCATACTGTCCATCCTGGAAGTGTTCATTGATGGTGCAGTGACGGAAGATGTATGAGTCATGTACACTCCCAGGATATTTAGCCACGATGTTGGTGATCAATCCCTGGTGAGCGACTATGGCCTGCACGTTGATGGAATGTGTGTGCTTCCTGTTGCGGTAGAGGTGTTCAGTCGCAGCAGGTGGCACAAGGCGTACATGTGTGCAGTCGATTGCACCAAGGACGTGTGGGAAGCCACTGATTGCGAAGAACCCCTGTTTAGTTTCCTGCTGCTTCTGCAGTGTGTTAGGGAAGCAGATGTGGCGGGGTGTCAGTCGAATGATGGCATCCAGTACTTTGGGCAAAAAGGCGGAGAATGATGGTTGTGATATTCCGCCAACCAGGGCACCAGTTGTTTGAAAAGAGCCACTTGCCAGCATATGAAGTATTGCAAGCAGCTTTGTTTCTGTTGGGATGGTGCGGGGTGTCACCAAAGTGGGTGCCAACTGCAGTTCAATGTTTCGCAGCAGCTGCTGAATGGCCTACCAGTTCAACCGGTACCTCTGTATGATGTCGTGTTCCCTGAGGCCCTGAAGGGTTGTTCTTGGGCGGAATATCCTCTCCTGCCTTCTGCGCTGCCTTTGGGGTCCCTGCTGGTGTTGTTCTAGCTGCTGTTGTTGTTGCTGGGCTCTGCGTCTGCGTGCATGCTGGATTAGAATGACCTCCATGGCTCCCTGTTGCTGCTCTGCTGCTCTGCTGTTTGTTCTGTGTGTTCTGATAAAATACAGGTGTGTTTGCCCCATTTTAACGCCTGCCCTGACCCAGGCTTAAATTTTTTACGCAAATCGGGCTGTGCGTCATTTTCTGGCTCCGCCTCCCGGCCGTGAGTCATTTTTGCCCGAAAGCATAAATACCACGCACGGCCCTTTAAGCCATTTCTTGGACGGGAACGCCTACCTTGCATATAATTAACGCAAGGCGGGTTGCTGCATCAAAAAAATGAAGCACACGGCGGAATTTTGTCATCCGCGGGCTCGAGCGTCAAAGTTTAAATACGGGGCAACGTTTGCGCTGATTCTGCGTCAACATTTTTGACGCACAATCCGCGCAGACGGAGTATAAATATGCCCCTTAAACTTCCGCAGTCTGGTTACTAGGGTATACCTGAAACTATGTTTACACTTTTACTGCAGTGGATGGCACAATAGGTGATGCATTCCACTAGTCACATTGAACTAACAGGGCGTGGGTACCATATACTAGGGACTTACACTTAAGATAAATATGCCAATTGGGAGTATTGTAATTTTGAGAAATATGCAAAATGTACCAATGTAACAACAGCAAAAATCTGGAACACACTTCCATCATCCATCAGGCTACAAACTAATGGATGAAATTCAGGAATAAGGCTACACCCATCTCTTTGGTTCTAAATTAGGAATCTAGTGAAGTGTTTCATCTATCCTTAACCTTAGATCTACTTCCTCGCATTTCACACTCTTAGGGTATTACCTCAAGCACCGGAACACTTCTTAGGAAGTAGCTGTTTGTGCTTTATATGTCCAATCAACAAATCAATCAATCAAGTCAATCAATCAATTAAACGAATTGATCAGAGAACACCAAAATTTGTGGAAAAGATTGAAGTTCGATTTTGTGAGATTTGCAGGCGTGAAGTCTTTAAAATAGTTTGTTGATTGCAGATTTTTTAAAACAATAGATTGCTCATCTTTCAATATCAGATCAAATGTGATCATAGAGCCAGTGGATGTTTGTGATAATGACAATTCTAGTGATAAAGATACACTTTGAGTAATCATAGTTGAATTTGGACTCAGAATAATAAATTCTCTAAAAGTATAGATTTTTGTAGTAAACTAGTTAATGAAGTCATTGTATCTATTAATTAAAGACAGGGGTATGTTATCATTTGACGTTTTCGTATTAGGCTTGATGATGTTAAATAATATCTGATGTCTGTTTTTTTCCACTCTCTATGTAGCTTCCCTTCTCAGTGAAAAGTGCTCCCACCAGTGCAAAAGTCAATCAATACTATTAATGTAGAATTAACTGAATAAGAAAGAGAAAGACAGAAATAAGGAAAAAACAAGAGTAAAAAAACTTATGACCAACAAGGCATGGTTTGAATTAAGACAACCTATTACAAAATCTCTTAGCGGTTGGGCCAACAGAAACCTGAGGTTTAAGCAATTTTTGATGATTTGGCAAGCAGTGGTAACATAAGCCACTGGTAGGTACAGGTTACAGCTATTGTCTGGAGTGGATCCCTTATATTCTGCAACGCATACCGAGTCTCAGGTGTCAGGCGTACTGCTAAAGAAGAGGAGAGTGCAAGGGATCATGCATATACCAACGAAATATCATTAATGACAACGCCTTACATATTCAATATCTATGGGAGTCTTTCATCTGTTTTGGCCTTCTGAGCGGCAACCGTTATATCCCATACCATATTGCTGCTGCTCCTTTCCCTCTCAATTGTCATTGTAAATTATCAAGGGTGGTGCTCTTTGCTACAATCCATTTCAATATTTAGCGGGTCTAGGCTTTGGGCGACAGGGCCATTTGAGATTTCCAAGACATGACTATTTGCCACGTGCCAAAACCAGCAAATCTGTTTTGCAGGTTTGTGGTCTTGGAACGTTGGTAGATTCCCAATATATTGACTTCAAAGGAAAGAGGGTAATGTTTAACAGATATTTCCGACACCTACTCCTAGGAGCACCTCCCAGTTATGTTTGAGAGCTGCACAGCTCCATAACATTTTTGTAATAACCGCAATGGGCTGATGACTTCTCAGACATTCACAGGGCAGGTTGGACATGTGTAGTTTATAAGGAAGGTACGCCCTGTGAAGTAGCTTAAATTGGATCATTTTAAAATCGGGCGTTACACGAGACAGTTGAGCGGGTACGCTGACACTGTAACTCTCTATTTGGAAGTCCGTTGTTTCCATAAATCTTGTTCCCGTTTGGTCGCAATGGAGTAGTGTCTATATCAGATTGCTTGATAATACAATATAGGAGTGTTATTGCTTTCCTATCCTTGCCATGTGTCAATACGAGTTGTAGTGGGGCATAAGTAGTTGACTCCACATTTCTTTGCCTCCAGATAAGTTTAACATGCCCAGCCAGAGCAGCAGGAACTAGAAACTGAACTATTGTTAATAATGTGTTTTGTCACAGCTGTTAAACGGGTTGCACTTTATGGTAATCGAACAAGTACCCATCATGTTCCTATCAGCATTGAACCAATTATTTCTTGTTAGTGGTACTCTCTCACTGCTGAGAACGGAGCCCACCCATAATGGGAGTTCAGGGGTATAGGCCACTTCAAAGTGAGCGCAAGCAAGGCATTTCTCCCAACAATATTTTGAATTTTTTGGTATCCAAAACAGCTGTTGCAGTTTACCTTCAGACTTAAACATTTAACTTCGTAGCTGTTCCCTAACTTCTGTCCCCTACATTTAGGACATTCTGGTAGGTGCTGTCCCTCCATCCAACCACTCTCCTTTACAGTGATTGTAATGTATGTAACACAACTTTTTTCGTCAACCATTCCAGGATATTCTGAGCAGTAAACTGTTAAATTCTCCAAACAAGCTACCAGTCACAACAAGAACACTGGTAAATAAATACAAAAACGAGGCAATATAATCATCTTAGGTAGGGCCAACCTGCTCACTTCAGAGAGGGACAGTCTATTCCCAAAATACACCGACTCTTTAGCTGCAACCAGCATCCTGCCCGAGTTTCCCTCTTTCATATCTCAAACACTGTGGAATGAAGGCTTCAGGGACATCTATGGCAGTCCGCACCCTAAAGACAGGGCTTGCATACAGTAGATGAATTCAGACTCTGTACCCTGTTCCTGTTCCTATTTCTCCCAATGCTACCTGTATATAATCCCAGGTTAGGGTATAAAAAAAGACTTTTCCATTTAACCTGCAGCCACCAGGGGCTCCCCACACTCCAACAAGTGGTTATTCGCTATTTTAAGTGTGCTTCTGTCCGGGATAAATCTGGATTGGCTATATGAGCTCCGGTAGAAATAGGGTGAGCCTATTCACTAATAATTTAGCCACAATCTTTTAATCAAAATTTAACATGGATAATGGCCAGTATGATCCAACGGATCTTTGATTTTAACAGGGTGATAAGTAAGGCCTCAGGCATGGTTGGAGACATTGCCCCAACCCTCCAGCTTTATGATAAACCTTGATTTGGTGAGAAGCAAGCACATCACTATAAATTGTGTAGAACTCCAGGGTTAGACCATCGCTCTCTGGAGTCTTACACATAGCCAAACCCTTCATTGAAACTTCCTCGACTGTTAGGTGCACGTCCAATGTTTGGGTCTGCTCCAGAGTCCATTTTTTCATCTGGGCATTACAAATGTCCTCCCACTCACCACCTACCCTCTGAGTATTCCATCTCTCATAGAGGGAAGAATAATATGCACACAATGCATCAATCACTCCAGCCTCTGTATTACCAGTAAAGTTAATCTGTGTACGTGAAGCCATGAATGGCTGTTGTGTTCTGGCTAACAGTTGGCCAGCTTTAACAGCTTCACTGTGCCACCGAGCAGTATATTCCCTGTAGTGATGTAGGCCTAATCTATTAGGGGTCTCCATGCACTCTCCCCTCAGCTGGGTCAATCTGGACTATGTCGAGGCATCGGTAATTGCCTCAATTTCGAAGTATTTTAGAGTCTTTTCCCACTTGGATACACGCTGCTTGAGTCTCTACGCATCGCGTTCATGCGCCCAACCCACACAATCACCTGGAAAGTCTCCCACACTAATCCATCGCAATGCCCACCTGAAGCACCTCTCTGTAGGGTGCATACAAAATGGTGGATGGTTGCAGCCACGACATGGGGATTCTTCTAATACGCCAACCCCATACCAACATCAACTGCAAGGGACCGTTTTCTGACAATATTTTACACAGATATTCAGAATGAAATCACATATTACGTAAAAAGGTAAAATCTTGTTAAGAAGCATATGTACTGGGAAGTAACACAACTATTCCTGGCTCTCAGCGTGTACCACTCACCATATGTCAGACAGATTCCAGTTGCCCAACCACTTAAAGAACTTGGACCCATATTTATGAAAAAGTGGCACATCAGAGCTGATGCGTCACTTTTTCTGCGCCCCCATACCAGCACCTAACAACACCATGGTTGCATCATATTTATAAAAAGGTGCACCATGGCTGTCATTAGCACAATAGGGTCAACATTTTTGACGCTACTGTGGCGCTTTGCTACACCAGCGTCAAAAATGTTGACGCTAGTGTAGCAAAGTGCAAGGAGGCCCATAGGTTTCGTGGGTGCGTGATTTTAACACCATCTCTGAGCAGGAATTAAAAATGATGTCAAAAATCGTGGAGTGAAATCGGTTAAATTTCACTGTGCCATTTCTGTGGGCCTCCCAGTGCCTGATCGCCCTCCTTGCATACATTATGCCTGGTGCAGGCATAATGTGGTGCAAGAGATTACAAGGTGGCACAATGCATGCATTGCACCACTTTGTAAATATGGTGCAGGGAAAAGGACACTTTAGTGTAAAAAAAAACTGACGCTAAGGAGGCACAAGTGGGTCTTAAATATGCCCCTTGGTTGCCAGCTGAGCAGCCCAGTTACCATCGAGAACTACCATTGATCTCTCTGTCAATGTATGTAACACAATTGAAATCCCCCATGACCCCCACCAGAGTGTAAGGCAATAACATTAATTGCAGGTGTGTCCAACAATAGTATTTAAAAAATCTGGCTGGGCAGTGTTGGGTGCATATATATTCACTATTTTGAGTTGCTGGCCATTTACGTTTTCCTCCAAAATTGTGTATCATCCCTCCTGATTACTATTTTGTTTATGCAACTCAATAGGGACCTCAGGACCCAGCTCTGGCATAAGATGAGTGTACTTGCCGAACAACTTTCCACACCTTCTTGTACACAATGTCTCAAATTCACACCTAGTAAGGTGCATTTCTTGTAAGAATGCTATGTTAAAGATTGGAGATCAACATGCAACACTGCAAACTATTTAGGGCCCAATTATGAGTTTGGTGGAGGGGGTTATTCCATTACAAACACAATGGATATCCCATCTGCCAAATTACAGTTCCATTATAGCATATGGAACATGTAATACGGTGGATGGGATATCCGTCACATTTGTGATGGAGCATCCCATCCCCCAAACTTGTAATCAGTACCTAAGTCTACTATCTCATCTGTAGTCATCGGTGTCACAACTAGGTATTCAGTGTTACCCAATCCAGGTTCCTCCTCTTCAGACTCAAGGGTTCAGAGACCAACTATGTGTCAATGTTCTGGGTATGTAAACACACTTGTTTCTGCACTCAGCTGCCTCTCGCGATTCCTGCTTCACAGCTGAGATCGGTTCAGTTGTCAACATAAGCGTCCCAACTGTCTGCTTTTCCATCTACGATTGAGTCTTCAAAGTGTATGTGGAAGTGGATCAAAAAGCTGCATCCTCTGATCCAAGACCCATTGTGACATCCAGTCTCGAGCTTCTTCTGGCTCAAAGAAGAAGAGTGTCACATCCTTTAACATGAGATTCAAATTTGAAGGGCAGGGCAACATGTATTGAACATTCAGTTGTCTCAATGTCATTTGACCTCATGAAAAAGAACATCTCTTAGCTTCCACTGCCACAGTAAAGTCAAGAAAGACGAAAAGTCACAGATTGCTCACTGTTGACCCAGTATCCTTCCCAGAAGCCTACAGGACTACATCTTTGTCCCAGTAGTTGAGGAGCAGGGTGCAGTATCAGTATTAGATTATTGTGCTGGGATAAAATGTTGATCAAGATTCCAGGTTGGTGATTATCTGTGAGAAGGTTTTTCACTCTTGACAGTTGAGCCTGGAGCACAGATGTGTTGGAGGTGCTTTGGTGCTCCTAATGAAGAACCTTTCTACTCCGTTCTGCCCATGGATTAATCTTTACAGTGGTGACGAGCGGGCAAGAGTACCTCGACATCATGGTATCCACACAATCAGATGACCACGGAAGTGCCTAAGTTAAGGAATCTGCTCTTACTTCGTACCTGGTACTCTTTTTTCTCTTCTAATGCAGCCTGAAGGATTCTGTGTGATTTGATTTGCTTAGTCTTGACTGTTCAGACACTGGGCTGAACCAAAATATAAAACTTTACTATTAATGAAGTTGTTACTGTCCTCGGAGCGAGCCTCTGTCTACCTGCCCATTCTGACCATGTCCTCGGGGACATGTCAGCGTGTAGTGGGAGTGAGTGGCTGAACGCCCCTTGAGAAAGTCTGTGTGCCACAGCGTTGTTCATCTGGATATTTTGCCATGTGTTGGGAGTGACTGGTGTGCCGCTCACACACAAATTTATCCGGAGGCAGCACCGCTGCAGCAAATGTCAAGGGTGGGATGACGGGGGTCGGGGAAACAATAACAAAATAATTAAATAAAACATACCTTTCCTGTCATTCCCGCCGTCTCCTGCTGCCTCGCTCCTCTGCTCCTAATGGTTGGTGTCCCAGTATTTGCTGGGACAACGGCACAGGCTCCCCAGCAATTGTGGGGCTGCTTTCATGCTAAACATAGCATGAACGCAGAAGCAGGATTGGTCTGAGCGGCTCGGACTGCTGCTCAGACACAGTCCACGGATCTGTGAATTTTTCCAGCCCAGCTGGTCAACTCAGCCCAGCTGGAAAAACCTAAGTGCGTATGTATGTTTAGCTGGCCTGAGATGGCTGCGCAAACACACATGCGCACTTAGGTGCGCTCTCTCCTCACCCCTCTCACCTCCCATGACCCAGGCCCACCATTCCCAGCACTGCTGGCTGAGCCTACAGATGAAAAATAAAACAATAGTCAACTATCGTTTTTTTTTCATGTCACGGCTTTTGGTCAGGGAGTGGTGCTCCTCTGCCATTGCAGAGGAGCAGCCCCTGTCTGGAGGTTGTTGATGTGCAATATCTATTTTCCTACGTTCTTGTACCTGGCAGAGTGTCGGAGTTTTTAGTTCTCGTTCTTGCCGCTTCCATGATGTTTGGCTGGCCTGAGATGGCTGGCCAAACACACATGCGCACTTAGGTGCGCTCTCTCCTCACCCCTCTCACCTCCCATGACCCAGGCCCACCATTCCCAGCACTGCTGGCTGAGCCTACAGATGAAAAATAAAACAATAGTCAACTATCATATTTTTTTCATCTCCCAGCTTTTGGTCAGGGAGTGGTGCTCCTCTGCCACTGCAGAGGAGCAGCCCCTGTCTGGAGGTTGTTGATGTGCAATATCTATTTTCCTACGTTCCTTGTACCTGGCAGAGTGTCAGAGTTTTTAGTTCTCGTTCTTGCCGCTTCCATTTCGTCGACTCCCCTTCACATTGCATGTTTCAGGTCTAACTGAAAGTTGCCCAGGGGCTGCTTATACTAGAGTGCTGACTGCTTTGGTAGCTGCACAGACCTTCTCTTCATGTCATTAAAAGTTCTCTACCACATGTATGCCAAGAACCTTGACCTGCGTATTCTGGATCAGTGACATTTGCCAATTTGTGCTCTCCCTACATCCAAATTTACAGGAGTTAAACACAGTAACTATTTTTCATTTAAACTATTGTTATTTTTTTACCATGCAAGTTTAGAAGTTTATTCACTACTTGCTTGGTTTTTATCTTTGGTAGTGTTTTTTTAAAGTTATTTTTAATATAAGGTGTCAATGTGCAGAACATAGTGGCTCCTCCATTTTTTCTCACTAGTCCTGGAGAGCCTTTCATTGAGTGGTCAAAATGGAAAAATAACATTTGCACTTTATGGGTACATATGTGGACCTAATCTAACGCCAGAGAGAAATACATCACTTCTGATGCAATGCATAGGACACAAAGGTCAAGAGATATTTGAGAGTTTACCAGAACTGTAAGAAGATGAAGAAGCTTTGAATGAATTTGACACATGTATAAGGAAATTAGATCTACACTGCGTACCCAAAGTTAGTACTGTGTTGGAAAGATACCATTTCAGTCTGAGGGAACAAAGATGTGGTGAGAGTGTGGAGCACTATGTGACTAGTCTAAGGAAAATGGCCTTGACTTGCAAGTTTGGCACCATTTTGGAGAAATGAATAAAGGATCGGTTCTGCTTCCCTGTCATTCTGACAAGGATAATCATACTTTAAATGAAGTTTTAACTATTGCCAAACAAGTTGAGCATTCTTTGGCTTGTGTAGAGGAATTAGATGAAAACATAAACGTCAATGTGACCTAGGTTAGTTTGAAAGAGGACGAAAGTAAAGGCAAAGTGTGTCAGGGTGCCCAAACCAAGTTTGAAGGGGTGTGTTGTAGATGCGACAACCCATGGGATTGCTTCATTTAAGAAATGTCCTGCACTTAATGTGCTGTGCAAAAGTTGCAGCAAGAGGGGAGCTTTGCTAAATGCTGTTGTTCTCTCAAAAACTCTTGAAAGGTTAAAGAAATAGTGAAGGACCCAGTTAAAACCATGGCAGATTGTTTTTTTATCTGTATCTACAGTTGGGGAAAAGAAAAAAGAAAATCCCAGTTGATAGTTCAACAGTAAGTGCTCTTGTAGATTCAGTGACATGGCTAACCTTGATATCCAACAAAATATTTGACAAAGAATTGTGTGATTAGATACATTTGAAAGATCCTGATGTTATTCCGGGTGCATATGGTGGTCAAACCATTGACTTGAGGGATTTCTTTGAAGCAAAAATCAAATTCAAGAGCAACAAAATTCATGGAAAAGTTATGTTCCTGTTAAAGGTTAGTGTTCTGAGTTGGCCACATCAAAAGGAACAAGACATTATTCTGGATTCCAATGCCAATCCTCGGGTAAGATTGAGAGAAGATTACATTACATATATCCAAATAAACAATGTGCACAGTTTAGATTTTACTAAGTTGGATGACAAAACCAAGTTCACTGATGAATTTCGAGAGGAGTTTGATGGAAGGTTGGGATGCTTGAAGGGGTATTAGCATCAAATAAAATTGAAAGAGGGCTCAATACCACTGGGGTGCAAAATCAGGCCCATACCATTATTCATGAGTGAATCTGTGGGAAAGGAGATGAGGAGATTGTGTGAGGAAGGAATTGTTGAGCCAGTTGAAAACTTTGAATGGGCAAACAAACAGTCTGGAGAGATTAGGTTGTGAGTAGACATGAGAGCATTGAGCAAGTGTTTGGCAGTTGTTTATTTTCTGTTACCTAAAATTATATCTCTGTTGCATAGGGCAAAATTGTTCTCCACCCTTGATTTAACAGCAGCGTAGCATCAGATTAGGATGCATCCTGACTCAAGAACTTACTACATTTATTACTCTTTTTGGTAAATATTGCTTCATGCTTGTCACTTGGTCTGGTATTGGCAGCAGCTGTGCTTCAGAGAGTGACGCATGAACTATTTGGAAGTATGCACAGAGTGAAGTGCTTTCAAGATGACATTGTGGTGTTTGGTGAGACCTTGCAGGAGCATGACTGGATGGCGAGGACGGTTTTAGGTGGGCTAGGGCTGACTCTTAAACTCAGCAAGTGCAAATTTGGATATGAGGACACTGAGTATTGAGCACATTGTATTATTCAGGGTGATATCTGTCCCAAGAAAGATTTGGTTTCTAGCATATTGAGTCTACACAGTCCTGCGAACAATTGTTTCTCACATTTGACAATTGACCACAATCAACACAGTAATACTCAGTTTTTCTGAAGAAAGGTATAACCTCTTTTGTAGGCAGGAGTAAACTGCACATTCTTGGGGAGACCATAAAAGCAAAAAACGGTTGTGGGTACATCGTAATCACAATCAAATTACAAACCTCTTTCCATTTAATCATCCTCCCACTCTTCCTCTCTACATACACTCCAACTACCCCATATTTTATCCCATTTTTAGGGCACCCCCTACTCTGATAGACCACCCTCTCGGCCTCCCTGCACCAACCCAGGTCAGACTTCCACGCCTGGCACTGGGAGACTATCCCGCCCCCCCAGGCTCTTGCAATATTACGTTTGGCTACTATTGTTGCCAGGGTGCGCAGTTGGCGCAGTTGTGCGTCAAAAAGTATAAATATGGCCCTAGAGATCTTGGCTACTGCATGCAGTTTTAGCACCTTACAGCAAAACACAGGGGAGTGAGCCAAAAGAGCTTGTGCCATTCAATGCAAGCATTCGCATGGTGGCCAATAGCATTAGGTGAGAGCTAAATACCTTACTTGGCTTTGTTAAAATGTGATACTCGAAGTCTCAGGCCAATGGCTGAAAGAAACAGGTATCGGCCAGTGGTTGAAAGGGACGGACCTAAAGCTCTAACTCTGGGGCCTATTCACAAACTGCATTTTTTAGTACATTTTTAGTACTTCTTAAGTACTACAAAATGCTATTCACAAATCTACAAGTGTAAATCTTCACTTGCACATCTTCTATTTTTTCTATGGGGTAACCTGTATAGTAGTAAATGTGGGAGTGACTGACTGGGGAAGTAGCTGGAGAAAGGGGCACACTTACCACTAAACGGGAGGGGTTTAGGGAGGTGTGAGTAGGAGTTTATAGAGAGTTAGGAAGGGACTTAAAGAGGGGCATGCTCCAACCCACAAACAAAAAGACCATTGCTAATCACAAACTGCACTTCTAAAGTTACTGCAGCCCAAAAAGGGACCCATAACATTCATAAATTATTCCAGCTCTGAGCTAGAATAAGTCAGGCACCGCATGGCCAACCACTGGTGCAGCAATACCCTCTTATACTAAATAATGGCAGCTGAGACTCAAAATGAAAGCCCATAGAAAATAATAGGTAAATAAATCATTTTGAATAGTTAAAAATATAAACAATTTAATTTAGTGTTAAAATATCTCAAAATAGTACATATTTATTATTTAATTATAAAAAATGCTAACACACTACATTGAACTTATAAATTAATGCAACTTTAACTTTTATTAAAATATAATTAACTTACTTTTTGTTAATTCTTTGCGTCACTTTTAATAATTATTAATGTTTTTTTCCTTTAGATGGCATTTAATCTTTTTATTTAAGCTCTAGAAAAATATGTTTTAAATAATATGTGTAAATTATTTAAAAAGTTAATTGAAACCGAAGGGATTTTTGCTGTAGCATTTTATCTGGTTTTACCTTTAACATAAAAGTATGCAATTAATTTACATTAACATTTAACATAAACATATTCTTAATTTGTTATGCTAAATATGTTTTGTTTTTTTCCCTATACATTACCATAAGGAGTCTCCACTGTTGAGATGGAGATCTCTATATTGTAAAATATAGAGAAAATTAAAAAAGTTTATTAATCTTTATAAAAAATGATTGCAAACATGTTTATTAAAATATTGCTAAGTATTATTTTTCGTTATTTGTTAATCTTCATTTTAGATGTAGGACAATGCATAAAAAGACTACAGCACCATTTGCTTAATTTTAAATAAATCTTTAATTATTAATTTAAATATATTAAATGCAATTTAAGTGACTTGGGAGTGAGGGTTACTTTATCTGCGCTGAGTCCTTACCAGATAGCAAATCTGTTAGGGGAGCTGCTAGGGTGGTGAATTCTAATGTGAATCAGTGTTAATGTGCAACTGAGCAAAGAAATGATTTCATACCTTTTTGTTATAGGGTGCTTTGTCATTTTGTGGCTGAAATGCTCATTGCCTAAAGTGTACCATATGTACTTCACTTGGTTGGCAACTAACAAACTCTTAATGGGAGTGGCATACAATCCTCCAGCTTGTAAGGTTTCACAGTCCTTGCATAACCTGCCTCGGGGCTAAGTTATGATCTATTAGTTTTTGAAAGCTGGCTGACGTCCCCTATAGGCTGAAGGGTAAGATATTACCCTGGCATAAGAATATGGGTGGTGAGAATGCTGGTATTTCACCTGCCAGTATCCTTTTGACAGGTCAAATGTGGTAATATTTTTTACAACTTCTGGGCATTTGCCATTTGTTCAATTGGGATTTCGCATTGAACTGTCTGAAGTCTATGCAAGACCTAATAGAGCAACTGGGGTTTTGTACCAAGGCATTAGGATAATAGAAAATGTAGTCTGTGCCGATGAGCATGAATGCCGGATTGCGCACTCTGCAAACTTCGGGCAAGCATCCAAATATACCTTCCTACCCTCTTATCTTCTTTTGATTCCAGAGTTGGGCGTTGGTGGAAATGGAGGCTGGGAGTGTGCCGGGTGACTCTGTTGTGCTATTGAAGGCAGTCACTGGATTCACGGTGGGGTGGAGAATAGTGATGAGGGGACTCATGACTGGTGCTGCAGCAGTTAGGCACCTTAGTGTGGCATTCTTTCTATAAATATACCACTGCTGCTGCCTAACTCTTGTTCATATATGTATGGCATTTTTAAGCAGGGATGCCTTCTTCCATAAATCTGTTTATTATTATTTTTTTGCTTAAATTTTACATCTTGGCGTAATTGGTGTTTGTTTCTCTACAATATATTTTAGCGTATGATGTTCACATTGTTACATAATGTTTAGCACAGTGGCGGCACAGTTATACGGCATATGTTACATTGTGTTTCTGCAATTGTTCAGTTATTCATCACAGTTGCGGTTCTTATTAGGATAACATTATTGCTGTCACAAGTGTCCAATTGTTGCGCTTGGTTAAAAAAAAAATAAGGGCAGATAATATGAGTTTTATGTAGATTAACCTTAAAGTAAAAGTGAATAAGAGGGAAGAAGAACATCTATAACAATAACATCTGCCGAGGTCAACACCTATGTGATTGTTTTAAACTTCGCTGTTTTCGTGCAGGGTTGGGGATCAATTGTGACGAATCAGTTTGCAGGCGGTGGGGTCTTATGTCAAAGTCATTGCATATGTTTTTCCCGCTTCTCAATGTCGTAGCTTGTTCAGTAGTGTTCTGCGTTCTACCCCCCTATATGGTGTGATCTTCTCGCTCATGGATACTAGTTTGCTTTAGTCTAGCCCCTCACCTATCGGGTGTGCTTCCGTGTTATATAATTGAAGTAAGAACCTCTCCCAACAGGTGGAGATTGGAAATTGTCATAGTCCCAAGATTTCTTCGCGTTTAAGTGCTAAGCCCTCTGCTCCTGCCCACACCCCAAACGAGCGTCTCCAGGCCTGTATTGGCGGAGGGTCTGGTGATTTCCACCTTCGGGTCACTAGTCGTTTCGCAACAATTAGTCCTAGGTCTGTGAATCGCGCCTCTGCTCTTTGTTGTTTGTTTCTTGGGAACAGTCCTAGGATGCATGTCTCCCATGTGAAGGGTATTTGTTGTGCTATGCAGTTAGTTAGGTTGTCGATCACCGCCCTCCAATAGGTGCTTAGGTTAGGACAGGACCACATCATGTGTAGCATGTCTGCACCAATCTCACGACATCTGGGGCAGGCCGCATCTTGACGGTTAAAGTAGTTGTTCACGAGTGCAGGTGTAAGGTAGGCTCTATTCACTATATAATACTGGATTAGTCTGAATCGCGAGTTACGTGGTATGTTGAGGTGGCCTGAGAGAGCAGACCTCCATCTTGCTATTGCGATGGAATCGCCAGCGTCCGTTTCCCATGCCACACGTAGTGCATCGTTGTCGGAGGCAGCTTGGATTCTCAGGGCATCCGCCAGCCAGCTAACCTGGTGTTGGCCACAGCCCACCACCTGGAGGTATTGGACCAGCAGGTGGGTGGGTGGAGCCGTTGTGATGTCTCCCAACCTGGAGCTCAAAGACCTCACTAGTGAGCAGTATAAAAGGAATTGGCCAGGCGGGAGTCCTGTTTCTTGGAGTCTAGCGAACGGTAATAGTTGGTTTTCATCATAGATGTCACCTAATGTGTGTAGTTCTAGGTTGTGCCATGTGCGCAGTTCTGTGTCTGACGTGATATTAGGGCCCCTCGGTGTGCCCGCCAATGCTAGAGCAGGTGCAAATGGATTCATCGGTCCCGTAAGACGGAGCGATCTGCGGTAGCATTTATGAGCTGTTCTAAGGAACAGTTGTCGTGGGGTTTGTGCGTGTGTGAGAGGGTGGAATAAATGCTGTATTTGTTGGAGCGGGCATGGTCCTTCCTCTGTTGCTGTATATGCAAGCTGTTTACCAGCCAGCCATCTAGATATCCATTGAAGTTGGGCTGACAGATAATAGTGCTCCAGGTTGGGAACCGCAAGTCCAACCTTAGCGGACGGTAGGTACAGTTTTTTCAGGGCTACCCTGCAGCGGTCACCGTTCCATATAAATTCTCTCAACCCTGTCTCTAGTGCTCTAAAGAAGCTGGGGGGGACGTAGTGTAGGAGGTTAGAGAAGAAGTACAGGAGCCGTGGGAGTACCACCATTTTTAGGAGTGCTATCCTACCCGCCACAAATAGTGGCAACGTCCTCCAGAAAGTCATTTGGGATCTGACTGAGGATACCACTTTTACTAGGTTACCCTCAAATATGTCTTCTTCGCTATGATAGACTCGGACGCCCAGGTATCTGAATGTGCTTGGTTGCCATGGGACGGGACTTTCGGCTAGGATAAGTCTCGGGTCTGGTAGGTCTGGGTCGAATGGGAAGAGGCATGACTTAGACAAGTTGACCTTTAGGCCTGACAACAGCGCAAAGTGTTGTAGGAGCAAACCGGCCCTGTGGGATCTGTGTGATGTCTCTAAAATATAGTAAGAGGTCATCAGCGTAGAGTGACACTGTATGTAAGTTGTCTCCTAGAGGGATTCCCCAGTTGGTTCCTTCCTTGCGTAGGGCCGCCACAAGGGGCTCCATTGCAAGTGAGAATAGTAACGGTGAGAGGGGACAGCCCTGTCTTGTGCCTCTACCTACCCGGATTGGCTCTGATATCTCAGAGTCTAGACCCACCCATATCATTGCTCTGGTGTATAGTAGCTTAACTAGGCAAGTGAAGAATGGTCCCATGCCGTATTGTTGCAGCACTTTAAACAAGTAGGGCCACTCCAGAGAGTCGAAGGCCTTCTCCAGATCAAGGACAAGGCAGCCCACCCGCGGCAGGTCGTGTCTCGCATACTTCACACCCCGGAATAGTCTTCTGATATTGTGGGAGGTGTCTCTGGCTGGTTCAAACCCGTTTTGGTCGTGGTGTATTAGTTCTGGTATGCTTGGCGCTAGTCTTGTCGCTAACACCTTGGCTAATATTTTGTAATCAGTGTTTAGCATTGCCAGCGGCCTGTATGAGCCCATATCTATTGGATCTCTTCCAGGTTTGGGAAGGGAGACCAATAATGCCTCCTTTTGTGTATCCAATAGGTGGCCCTCCTGCTCGGCTGCCTCATATACCTGGAGTAACTTGGGCGCTAACTGCACCGCGAATGCTTTGTAGAAGTCGACTGGTAGCCCGTCTGGGCCAGGTGTCTTGCCAGATTTAAGTTCCCTGATACTGGCTTTGATCTCCTCGAGGTCAAGAGGTGCCTCAAGCGTTTCAATCTGGTCATTTTCTAGATTTGTGAGTTTCACTTTGGTGAGAAATTCTGCACTCGGGTCCTTCCCAGTGGTTGTCTTTGAGGTGTAGAGCGCCGTATAGTGTCTTATAAATTCAGTTTGTATCTCCACGGGTGTGTATACTACTTCCCCTGTTTGTGAGCGAATTTCCATTATCGGTTTCCTCTCACAGTCCTGCTGTATCAGCCAGGCCAGCAGTTTACCTGCTTTATCCGCTGATGCATGAGTTCTCGTGGAATGTGCGGTGTAGTTTAGGCATCTCAGACGCTCTAGTAGTGTCTGATGTTCTGTGCGTATTGTTGCTAGTCTCACCTTTTCAGTTTGGTTATTAGTGATTTTGTCTTCTGACTGCGGTAGGATCCGTTCTATTCGGGTCAGGTCACATTCAATAGTTGGGCGCATGTTACACTGAGTTCCCAGACAATGTCCTCGGGTGAAGACTTTGAATGCATCCCATTCGATCAGCCCCGAGGTAGCCGTGCCTTCGTTTTGTTAAAAATATTCTAGGATTGCAGCCCTTAATGATGCTCTGAAATCAGCGTCTTCTAAAAGTTCTGGCCTCCACTTCCACGTGAAGATCTCCAGCACCACCGCGCTATCAAAGGGTCTAAGGGTCATGATCTGAGTGTGTGCGTCCCATGTATTCGAGTTCTCCACCACTGGGGCAAGATTCACAGTACAAAATATGCGGTTTAGGCGCACATGTAAGGAATGCGGGGCGGAGTAGAAAGAATAGACTCTGTCCTCTCTGGGTCTCTGCCGCCATACATCCACTAGTTGCCATTGCTGAGTCCAGTTTATCAGACCGCGCGAAGCAGCTACCACTGGGGATGTAGGCAGTGGAGGGAAGGCGCGATCTAGTTCAACGTCTAGCACGCTGTTGAAGTCTCCCCCAGTATCCACGGGAGCATACTCCAGTGTGCCAGGTGGTGTGATAGGCTATGTGGAAAGATAGTTTGGTCTGTGTTTGGGGCGTATATGGAGCCTAATATAACTGTGCGCCCTGCCAGCTTCCCTTTGACAAGTACAAATCTACCTTGCGGGTCTATAATCTGCTCTTCCGCCGCGAATGGAGTGCCTGCCCTAATCCAGGTAAGCATGCCCCTGGCGTAAGCAGAGTGGCCTGTCGCATACAATTGCCCTCTCCAACGCTGGTGCAGTCAAGGGATTTCATGGTCTGTTAGGTGTGTCTCCTGTAGGAACGCCAGTTGAACTGAGTGTCTTTTAAGGTAGGAGTAGATAGCATATCGTCGCATGGGGGTATGTATGCCTCTTACATTCCAGGTAATTGTTGTGTATGTAGCCATGTCTTGAGCGTTGGGTCTTTTTTCCGCTTCGCCCACCCCTGTCCCCTACATTGCGCTATTTCGTTAGTTTTCCGTTCCCAGCTAGAGTTCGGAGAGATTGTGGGTGACCTTCGGCAAAAACAAAGCTTAACTAATACCATCAGAGCAGTTAAACAACGGGTCACCGCCCAAACACTGCAACAAAAACAAGAACTTGCAGACGCGTGTCTATACATTTTGTGGCTCCACTGATAGGAATATGGCGGTAGGCCAAATATACCAGGGGATGGTGTACTCTTAGGCCTTGTATTCCGGCTGCGACGGATAATTAAGATAATAGGTGGGAGCACAGAGGGATCTTCATTGCGTTTGTTCGTCAAAAGGGGGGGGAAGGGGGTGTAGTGTGCAGCGCCGGCCTTTGCTTCCGTCTGCGCGCTCATAGCTCCGCACGGATTGACACGGGTGTTTCTTAGTTATGTTGGCTGCTTACTCATCTTTTAGAGCAGCTCGCGTGGGTGTCCCTAATTGGATGTTTTCTGCAAGGTGGTAATACTTTGCGTTGTACAAGAGTCTTTTAGAAAAATTCATCTGCAGTGGCTGGTGTCACAGGGGGTCCCTCGACAAGGCCCGGTTCTGATAAGTGGTACGTGTGAGGGGCCGGTCGCCGGTCATTTGTGAGAGTTCAGTGTCTGATCCAGAGCCCGGGGGGATGCGCCCATCGCTGTCGCAGTGTGTATCGCCTCTCTTCTCTCCCGAATTAGTTGTTCCAGGTCTGGAGCGCATTTGGTTGGTCCTGTATGAGGTGTGTTTCTTTTCCGATCTCGCTTGTTTTGACTGCGCTTGGCTCGGGCGCTCATTCAGCTCGCTCCAGCGTGTCACCAGCAGACAGTCCTGTCGATTCAAGCCATTCCCAAGCTGCCTCAGGTGTGGGGAAGAAGTGTGTTTTGTCCTCCATCATGACTCGTAGTTTGGCAGGGAACAGCAGCGAATAGGTTAGGCCCAGTGATCGTTGTTTACGTTTCAAGGGGAGGTAAGCGTCCCGATCTCTTTGCACTGCCAAGGTGTAGTCTGGGAATAGTAATATTTGCATGTCATCTATCCGGGGTGGCGGTGCAGCCCTTACCGTTCGCAGTATAATGTCTCTGTCCGTGTAGTGGAGGAGGCGAATGATGAATGGGCGTGGAGCGCTTACCGGCGTCTTCCCCAAGCCGGAATCTGGTGAGCGCGCTCCACGGAGAAAAAAGGGGTGAGCACTCCATCTGGTACCAGCCCTCGTAGCCAGCTCTCCGAGTAAGTCGTCGGGTCTCGACCCTCCGTGCCTTCCGGCAGGTTCACCACGTGTATGTTATTTCTTCTGGAGCGGCCCTCCGCGTCCTCCGCGTCCTCCGCCCGACGCTCCAGCTCTGCCACTCTGGCTTGTATGTCTTCCATTCCTGTTTTCAGCTGGGTGGTCGCAGGCGTTAGTTCCTGTACTGTGGCTTCAATCTCCTTGGTCCTGATAGTTTGCGATGATCCGCGTGCAGGAGTACAAGATCACTCGCCACTCTGTCTATCTTGGCTTCTAAAGATGTGCGGGCACGCTCCAGCGAGTCCCCAATACATTCCACCGCAGCAAGTACCGCATCTAGCTTATAGTTATCTTGGGTTGGGAGGTCTTGTGCTTTCCCGGATCCAGCTCCAGATCGAAGTCGCCCAGTTCCGGCCATAGTCTAGTTTGTTGGGAAGTTCTGTTTGGCTTCTGGTCGGCGCTCTCCGTTCGACTTGTCTCCATTCACATTACATACCATGGATCGATGCCCATTAGAGTGTTGTGGGGAAGGTATGTTGTTCGTCTCCAGTTCCAACTATTTGGTGAGAGGTTTCCCTATCATCAATCGTTCCCGGGTCCTCAGTGTGGGGTCCTCGTCATCACTAGTCTTACAAGGAATCACATTTGGCGGAGGTTCCCCAGGAGCATTTAATTTGCTTTTAATCTTCAGCAGGCTGCATGGTTTCAGTGCTGTTTCCCCTCAGTTAAGCTCCTGTGCTTATTCAGGGAGGGTCGGGCTCCATTGTCTGGGTTGGAAGGTCGTATCCCCAAGGCAGCACGAGCAGCCCGGTCGGTCAGCACCTCCCTCCGAGTCTTGCGCCACCCAACTCTGCCCCCGCGGTGCCTCGCGTGTCTCAAGGGGTCCCGGCTGGTCTAGGGGGCCCTGCGCCGGTGCAGGTCTGCTTTATCGGTCTTAGCAGTTTTGATATGTGCCAGGCAGGGTTTCTGTGTCTCTCCGGGAGTTTCCCACTAGGCTCCAGTTGCCGGGATGGTTCACCCTTTTTTCGAACGTCTCTGCCAGTGGCGAGGGGCGTGATTCCCCAGTCTCCGCCAGCCCACACAAAAGTTCACGCATGCCGTTCGGTTCACCTCTGTGTATGGCGCAGAGTTCGGTTGGGCCGCGCTCACACTCCACCTCTCCGCCGTCGCCAGCGACCCGGCCTCCGTCTCAAGGGTTTCAGTTGTACCTCGGCCAGGGGGACTACAGAGCACAGGGAAGGGCGACCCAGCTCCGGTGCTCAGCTCTGGCTACAGCAGTCATTTCTGTTCCCATGGTTAGGCCTCCCTGTAGGTGGCCCGCAGGTCCAGTTTTCAAGGCCTCATCGCCTCCCCTCTGTTAAGAATGAAGTGGGGGGGGGAGGAAAGGGGGCCACAGGTACCCCCTTGCACCCCTCGCAGCCTCAGCGCAGCTCCCCCGCAGGCCTATGCACTTCTCTTTATGGTAATGTCCCGAGGGGGCGTCCCAGCTCCGATGTGCCGCTCCAGTGGGGATTTCTTTCATCCACCCGGCTAGTCCCGGTATCCGAGGCTTCGCAGATACCCCCGGGATGCAGATGCAGGGGAGCAGAGGGGGGAGAGGGGGTCGCGGGCACCCCTCGGCCCTATTTACGGCTCCGGCATTTCCCCGGTAGGACGCGCGCGTTGCTAATTTCTTTTTTTTATGCCGGGGGTATGGGGGCATCCTCTCTCATCAGTTTGCTCGAGGTGTCCACGGTGGGGAAGTCAATGGAGCCTCGGCTTCAGCGCACGGCTCCGGCCACGTTGGCCATCTCTCCTTTCATGTGTTCGCCGCCTCGTGGCTCCGTCTCTCCATGCGGCCCACATGGCCGCGACCCAAGTTCGGGGGCCGAGGCCACCGGAGGAGCGGCCTCAGCCCAGGCAGCTCCAACGCGTTCCCTGTGTCCAGGCAGCCAACGCAGGATGTCGTGCCCCCCCCACACCCCACCTAAATGTTGTTTAGGCAGGTTGCGGCGCGGAGCTCTACCAGCTCGCGCCCGCCATGTTTGGTGGCTTAAGCAGGGATGCCTTCTTGCCTCCCTCTACATTGCTATGTCCCTGCTCCATGGATGGCGAACACACAGGCACTGTTGCAATTAGCCCTAAATAATGAAATATAGGTGCAGCAAGATGAGCTTTGGTTCTTATTCGTGACAAGTACTCCTTATGCATATGGTCTCCCTATAGTTCAGTGGTGCTCTGCTAATCTCCCATATGAAGGAGGAATTGTAGCAGAGTGAACAATGGGAGTGGTCTAGGTCCTGCAATCCAATTGATTGGTGAACCTTGTCCACTCTGGGTTCCCCTGCCTTCACTACAACATGGATAGGGGCCATGCTAAGCAGAGTAAGCTGGCATCTGACTTGAAGCATACCAGTAAGGCATCTGACACCATGCATTTACACCAGGGGCTCTTTCAGCAAATAAAGTACATGATTTACTTACTATCCTGCTTGAGATGAGGGGGGAGTCCTAAAGTCAAGGATACAAAGATAGATACACCCACAATATGTGCATGAGTCTTTGACTGGTTAAACCGTATACCTACCTCGATATAGCTGATTGGCATGCATCTGATGTGAAAGATATGTCTGCTATGTATAAAGAAAGACTTTGCCAAATGAAAAGAGTGCTGGATGTGATGAGAACAAAAAGAAAGGATATAAAAGCACTCTCCTGTGTATATGCTATAATATCAAAGTTGTGGGCCTGATTCACAAAGGTAAACTTACACTTTTGTGTAAGTTTATGATATTTTGATATTAACAAAGGTATTATACTAGTAGCATCTTTATAGCTAGTGAGTCTTCACACATAAAAAGATCGCACTGTCAATATCCATATCAAAATAAACATCTATTTCTAGGACCTTTACCTTCAGAAATGTAATTGACTCATCATATTTTGTCATCACCATAGTAGACAGTGCATGAGTCTGTGGATCTCTTGGGGGATCGGTACAAGGCCACAACGCTCAGCCCATAAATCACTTAGTACCATAATGTTGAAAATGGTATTCAAATTTGTCCACAAAAACTTCGAAATCTTAAACCTGTAAACCTAGGTGTACCATTGGGAAGGATTCTCTCTCAATTCGGGGAAATTGTAAATCACGCAAGATCACTTCGAGTCCACATCCATGAACATAACTTCCATCTAAAAAACCTCTCATAGGGAACATCTGAGCCTTATTTCTGTCTGGGGTGAAGAAGGCGTTTTTCCATCCACCTCTACACGTTTTTTTTGCTTCTTTCTCATTTCTTGTTTCTTTGCCCACTTGCCCTCCAACCAGTCAAAATTACTCCATTTCCGAATTAGTTTAATCAATATGTAACTATATACCTGAAGATCGCATTCTGACAATCGGACCATCATTTAGTTGAGCTCTAAAACTCTTCTGCAAGGGAACACTTCTAGAAAGATCTACTTCATATTTTCCTGTCAAGTCTGATAACTTTTCATGTGTCATGGCTACACGACTAGTGATCTCTTTACTCAACTATATCAACTCATGTTCTTGGTACTGTTTCAAATGCAAAGGCCTAAACATCCTCTGACAATCTCTTCCAAACTACTTTCCATTTTGGTACATCTATGAGTCTAATTTTACCCTGACTCGTGGATGGAGACTCATCCTTCCCTCCACTCTTGGGGGCTTCCTCAAACCATGGTGGTAAGTTTCATCAATAGTTCACATTACACTTTGGGCTATTGGTCTTGTGAAAACATGGCTCCCTTATGCTCTCAGGGCTCGTATATATTTTGTGGTGGGCTCTAAAAAACAATCTGTGCATTCTGCAATGTTGGGATAAACCCTGTTGTGGCCACTTTCTCTCAGCTCTTGGAACTTAATGAATCAGGGCAAACCGTAGTGCGGCAGGTAGAACGGGAACAGTTAAAGTCTGAGCTGGTATGGCTTTGGTGCAGGAACGGGGTAACAACAGGGTAGGAACAACCAGAGCAGCTACAGTAGTAGCTATCCCAGTAGGTGCAACTGTAACAAGAAGGTTTGAAGGTGGTTTTTCTATCTGAGTCGCATTTGAGTCAACAGGGGCTGTGCAATAGTACTACTACTAGCAGTAGCATCAGTTTCATCTGTAGACTGGCCAGCATAAGGTGGTGGATATGAGGACAGAGAGCATCTAAGAAAACATCACCAGAGTCACTATCATTGCTAGACTTCTCTGTAGCATTGGTGTCTGTCTTCCCTTATTCTTTTCTTCTTATACTTTTCAGTCTTTAATGCAGGCTACATCCTAGTTCCCTCAACTAGGCATCTCCTCCACTTGTGCTGTTCATCTTCTCGCTAAATGAGTGAGTCTTCTCAGTTGCTCCCGAATTTTAAAATACTAACATTTTGGTACAGTACCTGGCTTGCTGGTTTCCTGTATATTTGCATAGCTAAGGCATAGCTAATTGATGTAACATTATTAAGACAAAGGGCCTAATTATGACCTTGGCGGATGGGATACTCCGCCACACGAATGACAGATATCTCACCCAGCATTTTACAAGCTCCAAAGGACATAAGGAACTTGTAATATGGCGGACACTGTATCCGTCACATTTGTGGCTAAGTATCCCATCCGCCAAGGCCGTAAGCAGGCACAAAGTCTACACAATGTTTTGGCAGAAGGGCAAATGTTCACTTATTGTTATATTTTATGCGGTGCATCCTCCTAGCCTGAAGTGTGTAGAAGAAAATGTTATGCACAGAAATTAATTAATTAAATATGTTTTGAAGTTGTTATTTTCCTTCTGGTGCAAGGTTAAAAGAATGTAAATAATGCTTGCAAAGTAAATAACAAAAATACTTCAAGTGCCCAAATCTTAAGCAATAGAAAATGCCTTCATTTTTATGCAACATTTCCGTTCTTGTTCCTTTTGCTGACAGAATGTTATGCATTAAATATGTCACCGTTATTTGTATTTCTGCGTACACAAATTGTTGGGATTTGTTGGTAAGCAGCTCATTTTACAAGATAATTTTTACTAGCGCACTTTACGGGGACACATTTAGGATGCACATTTGAGCTCACTTTGGTCTTGATTTGCAGAGCACTCTTTTGCTCAGGCTAATAATTTGGATTTGGATGCTGGATTATTGAAATTTGTACCTGATGAGAGATAGAGCACACAGTATCAGCCAAATGCTTGCAATAACCTATGATCAATGCATCTATAACACTGAGCATGTCTGCAGATAAGATACAAAGGATCCGAATTGGTCTACCCATCAATATTTCACGTGGGCTTACACCAGTCTTTTTGTTCGGAGTACATCTCATTCTCAGTAACATCAGAGGGAGTGCATCCGGCCATGTTAAAGAACTAGGGGCCAGATGTACAAAAACGTCTTATGTTCGCAATAGACACAATTCACAGAATTCAGCCATTTTGGCAAACACAAAAATGAATTGTTGTATGTACCAAGCCCAAATTGTAATTTGGTAACCTGTTACACAATCACAATTTAAGTTTGCCAGTCGGCATTAGGGAGGAGCGTCCCTTCCTAACACTGAATCACAGTGGTGTGAATAAATTAATGTTTTTCGACCGAAATGTTGTTGCAAAATGTTCATATTTTACCACCAGTTTCAAGTTGGTGGTAACCCATTCACAAATGAATGGTTGTAAAAATATTTTTTAAATGAGCAGGCAGCTATCCCGCGGATCACTGCCTACTCTTAAAAATGAAAAGAAAACTTTTCATTTTTCTCTTTGAAACGCATCTCATTTTCCTTTAAGGAAAACGGGCTGCATTTAAAAAAAAAGGTTGCTTTATGGAAAAGCAATCACAGACATGGTGGTACCCCAGCAGGCCATCATCCCTGTGATTTTTGCTATACCCAATGGGTCGCAAACTGAGACTTACCTCATTAATATTCATGAGAGGGGTTTATTTGTGACTCACTAGGAATCACAAAATATGTCAAAGACACTTTTGTACATTGGTGTTTGTGATTACCAAATAGAGAATCGCAAAAATTTGCTAGTTGGTAATTGCAAATGATTACCTATGTATACTTGGCACTAGATGGACACATTTTCGCCAACTTGTTTGTGATAACACCATTCAGTCTCTGATCTACACCCAATGATTGTGGGTGGTAATTGCAGTGAAACTTTAGATCAATGCCTAGTGCGTCACAGACCACCTTCTTAACGTCATTCTTAAAGTGCCCAACTCTGTCTGATTCCATCGACAATGGCTTTCCATACCTAGGGATCATCTCCCTAAGCAATACTTTTGCACCTGTTAGTTCATCACACCTTCTTGTTGAGTAATCCTCACCCCACTTTGAAAATGTGTATAACACTATTAGGATGTATTTTAGATTATAATATGGTGGATTTTCCATAAATTCAATCTGCAGTCTGTTGAAAGGACCATGTGTTTTACCCAGCTGCCTCATGATTACAAGAGCATTATTTTCAACAATATTTTTCTAACCACTGCACATCTCTGACAACACCTTTCTGCACTATTCCTAAAGTGGGGGGTAAACCAGTGCCATAAAATGTATTAACCATCCCATCACATCTGTAGGTCAATGACACAATCTCACCATTTGTTGTAAAAGTAAATTCGGCTAGACAAACCTTTCATCATTGCCTTTCTAAAAGCCACCCTGTACTTGTTTACATCCCACATTTTCCTACTGTTTCTTTTCCTTATCTGATATTGCATCCTGTACTCTCCTCAACTCATCCAATCTTTGTATTGAAATCCAAGTTAGAGCAGATGCTGGGTGATTACCAACTTGCATTGCCAGTGTGCTACACAGTGCTTTGTAGTAATGTGCAACTGCATTAGCATAAGTATTTCCTATGATGACCTCATGACTCTTACTCCACGCACTACACATTTCACAACTCCAGTTTTAGATGGCAAAATCAAAGAATATAACAAATCAAGACTTCTCTGTCCATTTCGAATTGGTATCCAAGCAGAAGTCATGAAACTATGCTGTGACAAAAACTGTCCAAAGTCATGCACATCCCTAAAAGCCTACTGTCATTGTAAATTGAAACTCTGTTTGTGCAGTGACTGATCAGGACTGTACATTGCTGCCTGGTAGCTATTACCCCTGCCTCCATATGACTACTCCATACCTGTCCTGGCGGCTCCCATTTCCTCCCCCCACCCCTGGCCGGCTTCCCTTTCCCCCTGCCCCTCCCCGCCTCTTCTTCCCCCCTTTCCCTTCTCTCTCTGCCCTTCCCTCCCATCCCCCAGCCTTACTGGTCTTTCCAGGTCCCCTTATGTTAATGTTAGTGTGTTATAAGGTATCCAGATACTCCTCAGGCCCTCGATTGGTCCCCTTGCATCTCCCCCACTACCAGATGATGCAGGGCCCTATTATTGTGCAGCAGGCATGCCCAACCCCATTCCATCCGGCTTCTTTCCCCTCGCCCTCATGATGCGTAGCACACTTCTCCCATGTGTCTAGGCAGACTTCGGGACAGTCACCGCCTCACCCCTGCAGATGAGAAACCTGCATGAAATACCCGCCCCGCCTGTCCCCCAGCCCCCCTGCATACACCAGCATTTACCCCCTCCCCAAGACTAGGTTGTCTTCTAAACTCCCCTTCCAGACTTGGACCCATAGCAGCCACATACGAAGCGTCATTGTATTGCCATGTCTTGAGCTTTGATTATGCATCCGTGACTGATGCCTCCTACTCAATATGCTTTTTTTTTTCTTCAATATGCTTTGATTGTAAGTTCAATAAAGAAATATGAAAAAGAAAAAAAAAAAAAAAGTAGATTGACTGGATCTGGCAGAATGAAAAGAATCACAGCAGAGACAGTAGTGTACTCGGTAACGGATGATAACCAACATCACAAAGGAGCAGTCATCATCCAGAGCAAGGGAACAGAGATGTGCCTAATTTACTGGAAGCAAATCAACAGCAGAAACATGGCAGTCAGGTTTAAAAGGCAGCCATATCAACACCACCATTATTCAGAGCTATGCTCCAATAAATGACACAGAGGAAACAGTCAAGGACATATTCTACCAATAGATGCAAGAAGTGCAAAATCATGACCTGAAGATTGTAATGGGAGACTTGAATGCTGACGCAGAAAATTAAGACATGAAACATGACAGAGCCATGGGAGAAGAAAATTGTGGAACAATGAAAAACAATGGGCGGTTGGAATTTTGCACCACTAATGATCTGGTCATAGGAGGGACTTTTTTTACCCCACAATATTATGCACAAACTAAATTGGTGCTCACCCAGTGGCAGAGAAAGAAAGCGGATAGACCACCCGATGATAAGCAGCACCTGACGACGCTCACTGCAAGAGTGAGGAGGGGAGTGGATGTCAATAGTGATCAGTGTAGTTGAAGTCAGAAAAACAGAATGCAAAACATCAGGACGACAGCACTTTGAAGTGGCCAAACTACAGGACCACAAGATCGAGAAGGCATTCAACTCACAAATCAAAAACAGGTTTCAACTCCTGTCAGATACAGAAAATGATTGTGAGCCAGCTGCAGATGTAGTCAACAAGAAATGGTAACAGGTCTCTTCAATGTATCTAAAAAGCAGTGAAATATACTTAGGGACCACAACATAGAAAAGGAAAGCATGGATAAGACAAGACAGATGGCAAACCATTGAAGACAGTAGGGCAGCAAAAAAGAAACTCATGGAGGCCAAATCTGTGAGGCTGCAGGAGATGTTCAAGCAACAGTAGATAGAAGCAAACAGAACAGTCAAAAAATACTAATAGAAGACAAGTGGGCGTACATGGATAACCTTGCCAGTCAAACAAAGTAAACAGCCAGTAGAGGAAAACATGAAAAGACCCTCAAGATCATGACGATAATCAGTGGTAAATCTCATGAAATATACAACACCCCCATCATGGACAAGCAAGACAGACTACTCACAACAAAGAAAAATCAGGAAGCATGTTGAGCCAAGAGCTTAAAAAAAAGTCTTAACAGACAGACCAGTACCAACAAGCAAAATGGACATGCAAGAACGCCACCCTCCCCAGAAAGAGGAAATTGTCACTGCCATTCAATCTCTCAAGAATAGAAAAGCTCCTGGCGAAGGCAATCTGAATGCAGATATGTTCAAGGAAGATCCTGAAACATCAGCCAAGATCTTCCAACCACTGTTTACATTGATTTGGGAGGAAAAGAAAGTAACAGATGACGAGAACTGTTAGAAATGGGGCCTTTGTTTGGCAGTCAGGTTACCCCCTGTCCAAACAAGGACTCTCACTCTAGTCAGAGTAAAAGAGAATCACCCTCAGCTAACCCCTGCTTACCCCCTTTGGTAGCTTGGCACGAGCAGTAGGCTTAACTTCAGAGTGCTAGGTGTAAAGAATTTGTACCAACACACGCAGCAACTTACAAACTGACACAACACAGGTGTAGAAAAATAGGAAATATTTATCTAAACAAAACAAGACCAAAACGACAAAAATCCACAATACACAAGTCAAGTTATCAATTAAAAAGCAAAAAGAGTCTTCATGTAGTTTTAAACACACACTAACACTGTTAGCGTGAAAATGTACCTTGGGTGCGTCAAAAATAACCCCGCACGGGTGAGTGTGCATCAAGAAGGGCTTGCGATGCGTCGATTTCACTCTCGAGCGGCACCTTGCTTTGGTTCTCCCTTCATCGGTTCGGGCGCGTCGTTTCTTCTCTCCGCAGGAGAGCGATGCGTCGATCCGGGGCAGCTCTTCTTCCTCAGCTCTTCAGCTCTTCTCCAGGCAGAGGTTCCTCTTGGTTTCCAGAAGTGTTCTAAAGTCTGGTTTTTGGGTGCCCTTCTTATACCCAATTTCTCCTTTGAAGTAGGCCTACTTCAAAGCAAAGTTTCTCTTGAATGTGAAAACCTGCCTTGCCCAGGCCAGGCCCCAGACAGTCACTAGGGGGGTTGGAGACTGCATTGTGTGAGGGCAGGCACAGCCCTTTCAGGTGTGAGTGACCACTCCTCTCCTCCCTCCATGCACAGATGGCTCATCAGGAAAGGCAGCCTACACCCCAGCTCCCTTTGTGTCACTGTCTAGTGTGAGATGCAAACAGCCCAACTATCAAACTGACCCAGACAGGAATCCACAAACAGGCAGAGTCACAGAAATTATATAAGCAAGAAAATGCTCACTTTCTAAAAGTGGCATTTTCAAACACGCAATCTTAAAATCAACTTCACTAAAAGATGTATTTTTAAATTGTGAGCTCAGAGACCCCAAACTCCACTTGTCCATCCGCTCCCAAAGGGAATCTACACTTTAATCAGATTTAAAGGTAGCTCCCATGTTAAGCCATGAGAGGGACAGGCCTTGCAACAGTGAAAAACAAATTTAGCAATATTTCACTGTCAGGACATATAAAACACATTACTATATGTCCTACCTTAACCGTACACTGCACCCTGCCCTTGGGGCTACCTAGGGCCTACCTTAGGGGTGTCTTATATGTTAGAAAAGGGAAGGTTTAGGCCTGGCAAGTAGGTACACTTGCCAAGTCGAATGTACAGTTAAAACTACACACATAGACACTGCAGGTCTGAGACATGATTACAGAGCTACTTATACGGGTGGCACAACCAGTGCTGCAGGCCCAGTAGTAGCATTTGATCTACAGGCCCTGGGCACCTCTAGTGCACTGTAGTAGGGACTTACTAATAAACCAAATATGGCAATCATGGATAAGGCAATTACATACACATTTTGTATGGGAGCACATGCACTTTAGCACTGGTTAGCAGTGGTAAAGTGCCCAGAGTAACAAAAACAGCAAAATCAGAGTCCAGCACACATCAACAACCTGGGAAACGGAGGCAAAAAGTTAAGGGAGACCACGCCAAGCATGAAAAGTCAAACACGTGCCCCCCCCAGTTGAAAGTGGGGAGCAACTACCCAACCTCATGGGAGTTCTCGTCACTAAGGCGGAAGAACCTGGACAGACCATCAGCATTGGCGTGTTCTGTACCAGGACGGTGTTTCACACTAAAGTCCATCTCCTGTAGGGAAATGGACAACCTCAACAGTTTTGGATTCTTACCCCTCATCAGCATTAAACATCTGAGGGGCCTGTGGTCAGTCTGAACTCAGAAGTGAGTCCCAAACAAGTAGGGTCTTAGCTTCTTCAGTGCCCAGACCATAGCAAACGCTTCACATTCTACGGCACTCAACCTGCATTCCCTGTGAAGTAGCCTCCTGTTAATGAAGGCTACGGGTTTATCTAGACCCTCTTCATTAAGCTGTGAGAGTACTGCTCCAATACCATGCTCTGAGGCGTCTGTTTGCACAACAAACTCCTTGGAGTAGTCAGGTGCCTTCAGCACAGGTGCTGTGCACATGGCAGCCTTCAGGGTGTCAAAAGCGTTCTGGCAAGCCTCTGTCCAGAGCACCTTCCTGGGTTGCTTCTTCGAAGTCAACTCAGTCAAGGTGATAAAAATGGTACCATAACCCTTGACAAACCTCCTGAAGTATCCTGTGAGACCTAAGAAGGCTCTCACTTCAGTCTGGGTCTTGGGAGGCTCCCAAGCCAGAATTATATAAATTTTTGGCTGTAGGGGTGCCACCTGGCCACTCCCCACCTGGCATTCCAAGTACACCACAGAACCCTGCTCTATTTGGAACTTGCTCACCTTAATAGTGAGGCCTGCCTCCTGCAGGGCCTCTAACACTCTCCAGAGGTGTTGTAGGTGTTCCTCCCATATGGAACTAAACACAGCAATGTCATCCATGTAGGCGGCACTGAACTCATACAGCCCAGCCAACACCTGCTTGACCAACCTCTGACAGGTGGCAGGGCATTCTTCATCCTAAATGGCATGACTTTAAATTGAAAGTGTCCATCTGGGGTAGAGAATGCTGACCTCTCCTTGGCCTCCTCAGTTAAGGCAATCTGCCAGTACCCAGATATTAAGTCAAACATACTGAGGTACTTGACAGCTCCTAACAGGTCAATGAGCTCATCAGCTCGGGCGATGGGGTGTGCGTTAGTCTTGCTGACCGCATTGAGTCCCCGATAGTCCACACAGAACTGGAGTGGTACCAGGTGCAGCAGCCTTTGGGACCAATACCACTGGGCTGGCACAAGGACTACTGGAGTGCTCAATAACCCCTAGGGTAAACATTTTGGATACTTCATCCTAAATGCATGCCCTGACCCTGTCGGTCACCCTGTAAACTTTTTGTTTAATAGGTGTACTGTCCCCAGTGTCCACATCATGTGTACACAAGTGTGTGACTCCTGGGATCAGGGAAAACAGTGAGGCAAACTGTCCCAGCACGTGGTGACAGTCACCCTGCTGTCCCTCAGTCAGGGAGGGGGAGAGGATCACTCCCTCCACAGACCCATCTTTTTCTCCTGCAGACAGGACATCAGGTAGGTGCATTCACTCTTGCGTTCCACAACCTCAAATGGCCCAGTCCACCTATCCTAGAGTGCCCTAGGCTCCACTGGCGCCATCACCCACACTTTCTGACCGGGTTGAAACTCGACCAGAGTGGCATTCCGGTCATACCACTGTTACATATCCTCCTGGCTTGCTTCTAGGTTCTCCTGTACGAGACTCCTGAAGCATGCAGTCTGGTTTCTCAAAGCCAGCATGTAGCTAAATACAACCTGGGGGGGGTTTACTAGGAGATTTCTCCAAAGCCTCCTTTACCGGACTCAAGGGTCCCCTAACAGGATGGCCATAGATTAGCTCAAAGGGGCTAAACTCAAGTCCCTTTTGAGGCACCTCCCTGTAAGCGAACAGAAGGCATGGCAAGAGGATGTCCCACTTCTACCTCAAGGGCTCTGACAAGCTCTGAATCATGCCTTTCAAGGTGCGGTTGAATCGCTCAACCAGACCATTACTTTGGGGGTGGTAAGGTGTGGTGAACTTGTAGGTCACCCCACACACTTTCCACAGAGACTTCATACACAGGGATATGAAGTTGGCACCCCTATAAGATACCACTTCCTTGGGGAACCCCATGCGGGTAAAAAACCCCATCAGTGCACGACCCACCACAGGGGAAGTGACTGACCTCAGAGGAATGGCTTCTGGGTACAGGGTGGCATGGCCCACTAAGACCAGGATGAACCTGTTGCCACAGGCTGTCTTTGGGTCCAGGGTCCCCACAATATCAATACCTACCCTCTCAAAGGGAGTACTAACTGCAGGTAAAGGTTGGGGGGGAGACTTACATTTCCCCAACTCTTGCCACTTGCCTGGCAAGTTGGGCAAGACCTGAAGTGTGCAGCAGAATGCTTGGGCATCTGGGGCCAATAGAAGTGGGAGACAAGCCTCTTACAGGTCTTGTCCTGCCCCAGATGTCCTGCTAAAGGCACATCATGAGCCAACCCCAGTAGGAAGGCCCTGAAGCACTGGTGTACCACCAGCATATGAGCTGACCCAGGCTCAGGAACCTTAGACTCACTATACAGGAGGCCATCCTCCCAATAGATCAGGAGAGTATTGGGCTCCTCATCAGCCGCCTGGGCTGCAGCCTGTTGCCGCAGTCCCTCTAGAGTAGGGCAAGTTTTCTGTGCTTCACAGAATGCCTCCCTGGTGGGTCCCCCTTCCTGCTGCCACTGCGACAGCTCAGGGACCTCCCCCAGTTCAGCCACCTGTTCCCCTGTAGGCTCCGGGGCGTCACCCTCAGGCTCTGCCTCCTCCCGGACCGTGGGAACTTCTGGGGCTGATTTACCGCGTCTCCTGCCCTTACTCTTCTTGCCGGTCCCCTGGGCCACAGTTTCAGGCTCCAGGGGGTTTTGACCACCCTGACGGGCTGCGATTGACCGGGTGGATAAGCATACCCACCCAGGAAGACCCAACATCTCCAAGTGAGATCTGTGTTCCACCTCCTTCCAAGGGGAATCCTCCAGGTCACTGCCTAGCAAAAAATCAACAGGCATGGTTGGACTCACAGCTATCTTCAAGGAACCTGAGACCCCCCATTCAAAGGGAACCTGTGCCACTCTGCACAGGCACTCTGAGTTGTCCACTGCAACTACTTGGTGAAGTACCCAGGGATCAATCTGCTCTTCAGACACCAGGTGACTCCTCACTGTAGTCACACTGGCTCCTGTGTCTCTCAGAGCCTCCATCCTCTGTCCATTGATGGTCACCACTGCCTGTACTTCTTAGTGTTCTCAGGCATGAGTGTTCTCTGGACCATCTCACTGTCCCCTAGTGAGATAAGGGTCATCTCAGCTGGCTCCCACCCACCTGGAACCAACTCCTCCCCAAGCGCTAGACTGGCCAAACCCTGGGACGGCGCACCAGTGGGTGCCGCTGTCCTTTAGGGGCATTTGGGGTCCCCCCTCACATGACCCGCCTGGTCCCATGCATAGCACTTATGTGGTGGACCACCTGCCACTGGCTTCCCTTTGGAGAACCATGGCTTCTTCTCACTGGGGGGTTGGGAATACTTACCCTGAGAATCAATTTGGGGCCCTTTAGAGAACTCCCCCTGTTTACCCTTACCCCCCTTTCTTCTGAGAGGGACCCTGTCCACCCTTGGCGTGGTCTCCCCCATACCTCTTTTGGAACCTGGTGCTCTCCCAGTGGTCCTCTTCCTGCGCAAGCTTCCTGGGATAAGTTAGCTTGCTGTCAATCAGGTGCTAGCGCAGCTCTGGAAAACATAAACTGTACAAGTGCTCCCAAGCAATCAGATTGTAAAGCCCCTCATACGTAGTTACCTTACTGCCCTTCACCCAACCATCCAGTGACCTGCAATACGAATCAACACATTCCACCCATGTTTGGGATTCCTTCTTCTTGTAGGACCTAAACGTATCCTTATACTGCTCAGGGATGAGACAATTCCTTGTGAGTTGGGCATCCTTCATGATAGTGTAGGTGAGATTCTGATCATCCCCTGAGTCTGTCAGTGTATCCCTCCCCTCTGCCTCAAAGTGCTTCCACAGACCTGCCCCCCAATGAGCTTCAAGGACCAGATTAATGTGGAGAGCAGACTCATACCCCTTGAAACACAAGTATATGCCATCCTCCCTCTTGTAATCCTTCACTAGGTCTTCTGGGATGTGTATCCTTTTTTCAGGCTGCACTGTACTGTTGCTGCCACCATCTCTACTGGACTGGCTCCTATGATCTAAATCTTTCAAGCTAAGCTCATGAGCCAGCAGTAGCTTCCCACAGACCCTTGGAGGACACACTGCTACCTGCCTTAGAAACTCTCTCCGTAGACAGACCAGGCACACATACTACATCATTGTGAGTGACTTGCAACCCTTCCTCCCCTTCCTGCTCAACATCTGTGTGCCCCTCAGCTTGTTTGGCTGTCACCCAGGCCCTCAGCACCTTTTGCAGCTTCTCCTTCTTGAATGAGCTCCTAATGGGACAGGCACAATCCTTGCAGAATTGCTTCAACTGACCTACTGTGTAGCTCTCCACTTTCTCCATCTCAAAGGCAACTCCAGCTGATGCGTCTCCAGATTGAGACATGATGAAGATTCAAACAGGTGAAAAGTTCCAAAGGCAGAAAAATAAGTTCCCAAATGAAGTTTCAAACAAAAAAAGGCAATCCAGGGATCAGCAAGAAGTACAACAAGAAGTCCCAAAGTGAAAAGCAAAAATCACAAGACAAGTAATATGTGGTCACGTAGTGGTCTGAACTTGAACAGTAGTGTACACTTAATTACTGCATGTCGAGTACAAATACAAGTCCAATCCCATCGGCTGATCACCAATGTTAGAAATGGGGTCTTTGGTTGGTAGTCAGGTTACCCCCTGTCCAAGCAAGGATCCTCACTCTAGTAATGGTAAATCACACACAACCCAAATTATCCTATGCCCACACTCTGTTAGCTTGGCACTGAGCAGTCAGGCTTAACTTAGAAGGCAGTGTGTAAAGTATTTGTGCAATAAATCATACAATAACACCATATAGCACCACAAAAATACACCACAAGGTGTTTAGAAAAATATATAATATTTATCTGGAGAAATGCAGGTCAAAACGATCAAGGATGCAATAAGTATCTGTAGAGATATCACTGAAAAGTGATATAAAGTGTCTTAAGTCTTTTAAAAGCAAACAAAGTCTCTTTCAAGCACAAATTACCTGCTTTGCGTGAAAAAATCTCCGCAAAGAAGCGCAGAGGAGGAGAAGCGTGAAAACATAGGGGTATGCGTCGATTTCTCGGGCCACACATGGTGATGCATCATTTGTTTTTCACACTGGGATGGCTGTGCGTCAATTTCTGGCGCTCGGTCGTGGATCCTCTTTGGGTTGTGGGGTATTCAGATGCCCCGGGGACGGTGAGTGGATTTCCTGCGCTGGCAGGGTGAAGTCACAGGAGCTGCGTCGATCCAGTGGGCGTTGCGTCAAATTTTCTCCCACACGGCAGGCGCTGCGTTGATTCCTCTCTGGAAGTCGGGCTGCGTCGTCTGGGTCAGCTGTGCATTGATCCGGTGGGCTGTGCGTCGAATTTCCAGTCACTACGCTGGTGCTACGTCAATCTTCTTGTCGCGAAGTCGGGCTGTGTCGTTCCGGTTTAGCGTGCGGTAAAATTTTCACCACGGGGCAGGCTGTGCGTCGTTTCTGGCAGGCTGTGCATTGAATTTCGCCACACAAGGAGTCCTTCTTGAAGAGATGAAGTCTTTTTGGTCCTGAGACTTCATGGAACAGGCGGTAAGCCCTATCCAAACCCTTGGAGAGCACTTCTTCACCTCAGCCAGAGAGCAGCAAGGCAGCAGGGCAACAGCAAGGCAGCATTCATTCACAGAAAGCAGTCAGGTGTGTCCTTTGGGCAGCCAGGCAGTTTTTCTTGGTAGGATGCAGGTTCTGGTTAGAGGTTTCTTCTCCAGGAAGTGTCTGAGTTGGTAGGGGCAGAGGCCCTGTTTATATACCAAAATGTGCCTTTGAAGTGGGGGAGACTTCAAAGAGTGGCTTAGGAGTGCACCAGGTCCCCTTTCAGTTTAATCCTGTCTGCCAGGGTCCCAGTAGGGGGTGTGGCAGTCCTTTTTGTGAGGGCAGGCCCTCCACCCTCCGAGCCCAGGAAGACCCATTCAAAATGCACATGTATGCAAGTGAGGCTGAATATCCTGTGTTTGGGGTGTGTCCGAGTGAATGCACAAGGAGCTGTCAACTAAACCCAGCCAGACGTGGATTGTAAGGCACAGAAAGATTTAAGTGCAGAGAAATTCTCACTTTCTAAAAGTGGCATTTCTAAAATAGTAATATTCAATCCAACTTTACCTGTCAGCAGGATTTTGTATCACCATTCTGGCCATACTAAATATGACCTTTGTACTCCTTTCAGATCAGCAGTTACCACTCAAACAATGTATGAGGGCAGCCCCGATTTTAGCCTATGAAGGGAGCAGGCATCACAGCATTGTAAAAATTAATTTAGGAGTTTTACACTACCAGGACATGTAAACTACACAGGTACAAGTCATGCCTTTTGCCTACACAGCACCCTATCTCCTATGGGTTGCCTAGGGCATACCTTAGGGGTGTCTTATATGTAGAAAAAGGGGAGTTTTAGGCTTGGCAAGTACTTTTAAATGCCAAGTCGAATTGGCAGTGAAACTGCACACTCAGGTCTTGCAATGGCAGGCCTGAGACAAGGTTAAAGGGCAACATAAGTGGGTGGCACAATCAGTGCTGTAGGCCCAGTAGTAGCATTTATGCCCGTATTTATACTTTTTTTAGCGCCGCATTTGCACCGCTTTTTGACGCAAAACGGCGCAAACCTACAAAATACAATGGCATTTTGCAAGTTTGCGCAGTTTTTGCATCAAAAAACGACGCAAATGCGGCGCAAAAAAAGTATAAATACGGGCCTTAATCTACAGGCCCTGGACACATATAGTGCACTTTACTAGGGACTTATAAGTAAATTAAATAGTCCAATTGGGCATGATCCAATGGTACCATGTTTAAAGGGAGAGAGCATGTGCACTTAAGCCCTGGTTAGCAGTGGTAAAGTGCGCAGAGTCTTAAAACCAGCAAAAAACTGTGTATAAAAAGTGGAGGGAGGCAGGCAAAAAGTTACGGGTGACCACCCTAAAGCTGTTAGGTCTAACAGTGAAGATAAAGTGATAACATGTGTATCTGTCCTACCCTGACTTTCTGTGTTCTACCTATCTGATATCCCTATGAAAGTACACATATTCTAGGATTTTTCTAACTGTTCATGTTTCTGTCCCCTTGAAAGTCCTGTATAATTGCCAACTGAGCCTTTTAATGCCTTCTGTTGCTAGCTACTTGAAGCTAAAAAAAATTGTCTTTCATTTGCCCCCAGTGCATTCATTTTGCTAAATCCAACTCCTTGCAGTTTGTGGATGCAAGTTGGATGTGTCATGCAGCTAAAACTTTATCTGCAGTGGTTTTTAAACATAGTGCTACTGCTCCCTCTTCCAGCGCTGTTAAAAATTACAAATTAATTCCGACAGCAGAGTAGCAGAATTTAATCAGTACTACCGCATTACAAGAGGTATGCAGAATTACTCAATTCCTCCAATTTTGTTGGCGGAATTAAAATTCCACCTGGCCCTACTTCCTACCCCTCCCTGTGTTAGCCTCTTTTCCAGCTCCTCCTTGTCTCAATATGCATACTCTATTCCTTGCACACATCATTTATCCTATCTGCCCTCTTGTCAGAACCATCTTCACCCCAACCACATCTTCGTCAGCTTTAACCTCTAGAAACTATTCGTCCTCTTAATCTGCCTTTCTACTCCTCAACTTCAACAGCTCCTTATCACTAATAAGCTCCTCACCTTCATCTTTCATCAGAGAATTTGCCTCCTAGCAAGGGCATTAACTATGTTGATATTCAAATCTTCCATGGGTAAATACAGTATTTGAAGACAACTCTCAAGATGCTTTATTGAAAATCATGATAAACCACATCCAGTGAGATCTGGACATGTGGTTGGGTCAGAACACCTTGCCCAACCAAGATGAAACAGGAGACACTCGGCCCATCCCGAAAGGTCTCTGTCTCAACACACTCAATTCAAGTTTAATTTATTGTTTGATGTACTTCAAAGCAATTACTTCAAAGTAATTACAATATAGCACAGTCAGACATAGCCAGTAAAGGAATAGTGCCAGAAGGACAGAACAGAATGTACAAAAAAGCTAATCTCAAAAATCCTGTAAAAGATATGAAACATTTAAAAAGGAGCAACAAATGATCCTGCTACTCAAGTAACCTGCTTGTGTAATGCACTTTACTTGATTCCAGATTTCAGCCACACTTTAAGTGTATGTGTGCTCGGCGGGATGAAAGGGGTTTGCAAATTGTTTAGTCTCATAGAGATTTCTTACAGCAGATTCCTCACCTTGTGAATTCCCTCAGGTGTCCACTGGATCCAAAAACCTTTTGGACCAATTCTCTTGCACCTTAACAGGCGGTGTCATGCAGCTCTGTGTCGGATATGTTCTGCCACAGTATGATGTAGGAGCTCCTTTATATGCACCACTTTGGCACGCTTACATTAGTTCCTTTCTTTCTGCACCTATGAGTCTGGATCCAAAGCTGTCTAATCCTGTCACTCCTGAGCATGATTCTTCCCCTCAAATTACTTAAGTGTGAAGTAATTGTCATCCTAAAAATCATAGGGTTTAAACTGTTGTTGCCTCAACTCCAAAGACAACTTGGTGTTGTGTCCATGCTGTGCAAAAATGAATAAAATGGGCATCTGTGACCAGTATGCCAAACTAACACTCACTGAACTCTGTAGGTCAAAAAGGCGATCACAGTCATATTCGACGGCATGGCAGTCACAGTTGAAGTTGAGCGCCCAGACTCACCCTTCCTCTTCAAAGGCTGCTCACATGACTGGTCCTATGCAAGGTTATGGGGTTCAGGTGAGTCAACGAAGTTCCACAAGAAGCATAAAAAAATCAAAGCATGGGCTCCTTCGTCCCACCATTTCCATCACTCTGGATTGTGTGACTCCCTAGACACCTGTAGGCTACCAGTGAAACTCATCTCTACACTAGTCCTTCTTTAGTCTTACTCACCAGATCGCTTCAGGCCCACAGATCCCAGGGGGACCTCCAGTCGATCTACAGTTAGCAGATATGTCCTCAGCATCCACTGCACCCATCAAACTCCTCTCCAGGCAGACTGTGCCCTTAAACTCGATGCCAGTGAATGGAATCCCGGTGCCACACCCTTTTTGATTGTTTCTTGAGACCATTCTCCAGCAACAATCACAATCCCTTTCAGTCTCAATCACATAAAGTCACTAAAGTAGCCTGTGCTTTACCCTGTTGCATCTTTGGACAATGGAAGTCAGGCTTAACTTAGAGGCAATGTGGAAAGTATTTATGCAGCACTTAGACAGTAACAAAGTGAAAGCACAACACAAGAAAAATCCCACGCCAATTTAGGAAAGTAGTGTAAAGTGTAATTAATTATTTGACACCCAAACAATAGAAATGTAATCAGTAGAACCAGAGTTATGAATTTTCAAAATTTTCAGTAACGCTTGAAATATCACAGCATCAACTGTGGACATCTAGTCCTAGGAGAAGGGGTAAAAGTTGAAAGCTAAGGCTGACTGCGATGAAGCATGGTTTAGATACATGAGGTGGATTGTGCCCGGTCTCTGCTTATCGTTGGACGTGAAAGAAAGTTTGAAGAAAAATGTCTCAGAAGGCAAAATTCATTAGGGCAAAGCAGTCATCAGTGTCTGAGAAGGAAGCGTCATGGTCTGGGAGCTGCTGGACGTAGTCACAGTGAATATTTCTACTTTCAGACTTAGAGCCTGATTTAGAGTTTGTCGGATGGTGTTACTTTCACAAATGTGACGGATATCCCATCCGCAGTATTATATTCTGTGGAAATCGTAATATATGGTGGACGGGGTATCAGCAGAATTTTGTGATGGAGTAACATGTCTGCTAAATCAGGCCCTGAGTCTCTTTATTTGGAGTCAAAAATCTCCAGAAGGACAGAACTCCTAAGGTCAGGTACCTCTGCTGTGAGGAGCCGCTGCACAGGATTTGCTGCTGCAGAGAAGAAAGTACCAGAAGCTACCGCAATGTTAGGCCGACCGGTGATGCAGCTTTGGTGGATTCGCGAGCAGGTAAGTCCCCATCTCCTCTTGGTTTCCAGAGGACTTTTTAGCTGACATTTTTCCAAGTCCCAACTTTGATTTTAGCCTATTTGGGCAACTTTAACACCACTTCTAAGGGTCCAGGACAGGTTGGGTACCACTTGGATAGGACTCACTTCAGGCAGGGTCCAGGTTCAGGGGTCAAGCAGTTGGAACTTTGCGTGTCCCTGTAGCTCAGAACAGAAGGCCAGACAACTAGCTCTTAAAGTCACTCCGGAACTCCTGGGTGAAAGCAGCAAGGCATTCTTCCAGAAGCAGGTCTGCCCTCTGAGGGTTCAAGGCAGGCTCACAACAGCAGGGCAGTCCTCTAAAGTACAAATCATGCTCAAGTAGCAGGGCAGTCCTCTGAAGTGCAGTGCAGGCCTTCTGAGTGTCCTCCATAGGTCCAAGAATAAACTGAAGTGCAATTCTGAGGATCCTATTTGTACACTTGGTACCAGTTTTGAAGTGGAGAAAACTTCAGAGGTGGAAGTCCCTCGCTCCCTGCCCTGGCTTTAAGAGGTCTGAGGTGACAAAAGCTAGTGTGAAGTACTTTGTTAGTGTGCTGAGGTAGCTCCTTTGAAATGTAAGTGGGACAGGGACAGCTCTGCCCCACACATCCTGGCAGCATTGTCCATCCTGCAAACAAAAATAGTCTCCCTTTATCTCACTGTCTGGGAGGAATGCAGAAAGGCTAACTGCCATGCTAACTACAGTCATGTGACTCAGAACACAGGCTGAAGCCCCTAAATGGTTAGGACAAGAAACTGCCAACTTTCTAAAGGTGGCATTGTCAGACTTGTGATTTAAAATTCGTCTTTACCATTAAGGGGGATTTTAAATTACAATTATTTGGAGACCAAACATGACATTTCTACCTGTTTCCAAACAAAAGTTAGCATTTATTAAATGTAATAAGGTAACCGCATGAAAGATGTAAACCTCACAGTAGTGAAAAAAACAATTTAGAGGTGTTTCACTGCCAGGACATGTAAAACTTAAAAGTAAACTTAATAAGTTCAACTTTTTAAATACAATGCACCCTGTTCTGTGGGCTGTGTAGGGCCTACCTCAGGGCTGACATGTGTATTACATGTGTATTAAAAAGGGCATTTGAGGCCTGGCCAGCGGTTTATTTTGCCAGGTCAAATAGCAGTTTCAAACTGCACACACGCTGCTCTGGCAAGCCTCAGACTTGTTTTAAAAGGCTATTTAAGTAGGTGGCACAGTAAGTACTACACATTTAATTTACAGGCCCTGGGGGTCATGTTTTCCCACTTTATAAGGGACTTATAAGTAAATTCAATGAACCAATAACATGTAGGTCAATTTTACCTGTTTTAAGGAGGGAGCATAAGCACTTTAGCACTGGTCAGCAGTGATAAAGTGCACAGAGTTTAAAAGCCATCAAAACTGAGATTCAGCAAATAGTAGGGGAGCAGGCAAGACATTTGAGGAAAGACCCCCCTAGAGATGAAAGGTCTAACAGACAGCAATTAGTATGAAGAAGGAAATATTTCTGCTGACCTCCTCAATGCCAGTCGTCTGGTCACCTACGCCAGACATTTGTGTCTTCTCACTAAATCCTACCTTGGCTCCTGAAGAGTCTGCATTCTTCATCACAGTGATTTGGAGGGTGGCTGAGACACCTGACCTTATCAGCACAGGAAATCAAACCTACTCTTCTAACAGAGGTCCTTAATGCCACACAATCTCGCCAGGAGCCTCTGCTCCCCTTAAACAAGGCCTTAACTGATGTACTGGTAGTCTCCTGGTCAAAACCAGGCTCTTGTTCTCAAGTCAGTAGACAGGTAGTGTGATGGCATAGACCAGCCTCCAGAGATCCGGACTTCCTATTATAACATCCCTCAACATCCCACCATGGACAGTCTTGTTGTCCAGGCATCAATGAGCCTCTTGGACCCCAATGCATTCCCTTCCAACCCATCTAAGAGGGAATCAAAAAGGATAGAAGCATTCACCAAATGGATGTTCTCCTTGGCCAGCCTCGCTCAATGTCAGTAAGCACCACATGCCTCTGGCGTAGATATTTATAAGCATTAAGGGACAGAGTGGCAGATATCTTGCCAATGGTTTCAGACAACATCCATGAAACCTTGCAAAAGCTGATCTTGGACGGACAAGCTATGGAAAAATATCCTATCAAATATGGTCTACTCCAGACACTACTGACTGTCTGTGTAGGGCAGTTGACACTAAGGCAGATGCTCACAAGTCACTTATGTACATGGCCTTCGACAGCTGTAGGCTGTTTTGAGCAAATGCAGACTCTGCCCCTAAGAGGTTTAAAGAGAGTAAGGCCACTGGCCACTCTCTGGGCTTAGCTCAGTAGTTCATCCAGCAACAGCACCCCTTTTGAGGCTTTAGTAGGGGCTAACTGTAAAAGCAGAGACAATATCCATCTCAGCAGCAACAGGACTCCCACTCCTTTTGAGGTCGGGGATTCGGTCAACAGTGTCCACGCTCCTACAGGCAACAAGCTACCCAAACCCCAGTTCCCCTCTCCAGGGCTGCCGCAAAACCACTTTTTCTTGGTGGTGCAGGATCAGCTGTAGGGGGCCACATCATCTCTCACTGCCACTGCTGGAGGAGCATCATGTCTGATCAATAGGTTTTTCAGATCATCCAAAAGGGATACTCCCTACCCTTTCTATCCTACCCCAGACATGCCGCATGCACCACAACACCTCCCAGCCATTTGTCCATTCTCCTTTGAAAAGTTCAAACTATCCTGCCAATTTTTTAAAGGGCTGATCAAAATGTTTCCACCAACACCATTTGTGATGTTGCAGGTGGGACCTTAATTTGGTACTCACTTACCTGATGTGCATTGCCTTCAAAACAATGCACAGCTGTACACTCCCACTACTTACCATCAAAATCGCACTCCTCATCACCATAACATTGGCCAGGTGAGTGAGTGAATTTCAGGTGTTGTCCATAGTCCCACGGTACCCAGATAAATTGTTCCTGCAGATAAAAGCAGCATTCCTGCCCAAGTCAATTATGCCCTTCCTCAAAAGTGCAATCCTTCACCTTCCTGGCTTTCTATGCACCACCTCATACCTTTAATGAGGTATAGCAGCTTCTTTGCCTTGACCCTTAGAGAGCTTCGTTTCTACGTGGATCGAACTAGAGAGTACTAGCAAACCAACTTTATATCCGTTTCTGTGTGGCAAAGAAAGGAAAGGTAGTGGATACGAGGACCATCTCCATATGGTTAGTAATCTGCATAAAGATCTGCGGTGGACTAACCAAAACGCAGCCTCCAGAAGACGATAGGGAAGTCTGCTACCAGTGTGCTGATGTGCAGTGTGCCAGTCAAGGATACCGGTCAGGCTGCAATGTTGGTACCTCTCGAGACGTTCATGAAGAACTACTGCCTGGATAACCATGTCCGGTGGGATGAGCATTTCACCCTCTCTGTCCAGCAGGATTTCCTGTCCTGAGAAATTCCATAGAGCCACCACCAGCCATATTCTGAATTCAAAGGCTCTGAGCCATTCAGTGCTGAAGTTAGCATGCAGAGGTGCTGAACATATAGAGGCCCCAATGTCATGAGACCCAATAGAGAGCCACAAAATGCAACATGTCAACACGCAAAGGAATTGCTACAAAAGTTTCTGTATCCACTCTGGTGCTTGATGAGTTTACAAGGTGAGGAATATGTGGTTAGATAGAGTCTCTAGCAGAAAAGGCATTACACAAGGTAATAAACTTGTTCTTCAAAGATCAAGAAGGAAACGCTGCAATCAACTTTGAGCTGTCGCTTTGAATCCACCGAATAGTGGTGGCTGGCTTTGAAAAGGAGAAGACTAGCTACCAAAAATAGGAAACGTGAGAAGTGCTGGAACAGAAAGCCGGTATGTAACAGCCCACTTAGCACTGGTTATAAAAGCAGCATTCTCTCAGCCCTCACTGACCTTCACATGCAACCCTAGTCAACTCTAGGATGCTTAAGACAATTCTTATACTTTATAAACGGACGTAGCATTAATAAAAAAAATGTCTAGACTAGGTTTCATGGCCAGTGCATTACCAATCTCTTTCCACTTACCTTTTCTGTGAGGGTTATTTCATCAGCACTTTCAGTGTGTCACATGGAAGTTGGTTGGATTTAAGCAAAACAATGTTCTTCCTGACTCCCAAGCAGACTGTTAACCCGTTTTTTTGGGTTTGTTTTTTTATCAAGAGACATCAGGCTGCAAGTCCCTTTGATCTATTATGCTAAGTGAAAGAGAGATTAGAGCACAGAGAAAAGGAAGAATGTTATCATCAGTATCCGAGTCTTAAAAAAAGTTTGTCGGCAGCCTGTGGACAGCAGCCCTATTTACACTTCAATCCCTCCTCCTTTAGCACGGTTGCTTGACAGATAACGAAGACACTCGCTGGTAACCATATGTACAGTAAGCGTCAATGTCAGGTCTGCACCGCCTACCGCTCCCCTGGTTACATGCATTCTATGAAGTAAAAATGTAAAGAATTTCTGATAAACCCATTTAGGAAACCACTTAGTGTTAAGAGAAACACATGGAAGCTAACCGAATGTCAAGAGAGTATGTACGGGAGGGAAGCAGCTTTGGCAGGAAGAGTGTCTATTTCTGTCTGTAGTTTGAACGTGAACTAGACATACTGAGATTGAACATTTCTTCCTGTGTACCATGCTTCCTGAAGGAGCTGCGTATGTTTGACATGGTGGTCAACACAACACTGGTGATTTTTAAATGACAACGTGGGCATGTTTTCCTTCAAGCTTCTATCAGAAATTGTACAGGGCCCAATATTTTTGCCCTGCATTATGTCGGTGCTAGCTAGTGCTTCAAAACTAAATTACCTTGTAATATATAGCCCTCTCATCCCTGTATAAAAAATACTTCAAAAGTGGATTCATATAACGATTTCTGGTTATAGGTTCAGGTCAGTTTTATCTAAAAAGCGGTTGTAATCCCTTAATTTTATTTTAATTCAGTCAACAGAAATAAATGTCTGGGAATGTTCAATATTGCATTTACTCATTTCTTCATTGTACATTTCTTGCACACTCCTTACTTTGCTACAGGTCACATTTTCTGATCAAAGGCAACCCACATGATAAAACTTGTTTTTGAAGCCCAGTATCAAATACTCATGGCTTGTATTTGTTTCAGTATTAAATGAATGTGGTACCAAAGCAAAGATTGGATATTCATTGTTGAATTTACTCAGATCAATGAAGACACACAGTAATGAGGTGTGTTTGAAGTCTTCAACCTGTGCTACAAAATCGCTTTAAGTAAAACAATATATACTTAGTTAATTATAATCGTAACAATCAAATTATAGTAGAAGTAGGGGGTCAAACCTGTCAATACAAAACCAAAAAATAAAAAGAATTATTATCAATTCTAAAAAAAAAAAAAATAAGCATCAATTCTTGCAATCCCTCATAAAATCAATCAGTTTTACAAAGCACCCACCCATTCTTAAATTGCCACCGAAAAAACAACAAATTACACACTGCACAACAGTTGTAAATGCACATTTCCAAAAAAACAAAGGTTTTTCCTGGCAAACAGAAGTGCTTGGCTAATACATATTAAACGTGCTTATATTTCTTTCTCATAGTCATAGAAATTACATGCCCTCGGTTTGCCCTTAAAAGTATTCTAAGAAACCCTCAATTGATAAATGCTTACCGAAATGAAACCTGATGTGGATGCATTTTTCCGAAGTTGAACTTGAAAGAGAACATATTAAACAATGTGCTACCAAACCTCATGAATTACAAGCTGGTATAAATGTAAAGTCCCTACAAGGACTAAAAGTTATTGAATCATGAGTTCTCGAAGATTGTGGGAAGATTGGCTTGGACTCAGCCTCAAAAGGCATCACTGATCGCACCATTATTATATATTTTTTTTTATTGAGCAGATATAACCATAAAAGTTAAGCAAGACAAAACATTGAGTAAGATTTGACAATGTTGGGTACCTGAGGCAGACATACAGGACAACAAAAATCCATGAAATCATGTAATGCTGCAAATACCTCTATGATAGATTATCAGGACCAGCATCTTATCTTGGTAGTGCAAAGCCAAAAGCACCTGAGAGTGTTCGTTGTAAAGTCCTATAGCACCATATCAAGATGTAGTGATTCGTGAGTTGATTCTCTTATACACTTAAAGTTTCGAACTGCGACTTTTTGTTGAGCATATAGTTTTTCCTTAAAGCGAACAGCTTTCATTTTCGCCTCCCAAGCCGCATAGGATGGTGGAAGAGGAGATTTCTAGACTTTAAAATTAGTGATTTGGCAATCAACAAGGCTATAAATAAGATCTGCTTCACCCGAGTAGTTAGCTCGGGGTGACAGGAGGTGCAGAACAAAGCTCCCCTAGAGTCAGGGATGAGTACAACCCGCACCTCCAAGCTAACCCACTGGAATATTCTATCCCAGTAATTTACAAGGTTGGGACAGGTAAAACATAAATGGAGCCAGTCAACTTGACTGTTAGAGCATTGCGGACAAAGTCCTGAAATGGCCGGGAATGCTTTCTTGATTCACGCTGGAGTGAAGTATACCATCCATGTTGAAAAAAATGCCATTCTTTTAAAATTAGCCCCCTTTATTGTTTATGAGATATACTATTAAGGTTCCTCCACAATTGTATGTCTATCTTGAACCCAGTGGTGTTTTGATCTTGGTCAAAAAATGAGGAACTATTTGAGATGCTTCTTGGGAACTCAAAATCCGACACCAATTGCCTAGCCCCTTCTGATTTCCATAGAAAGCCTGAGAAATTAAGGGAAAGGATAGGCCAACAACTGGAAAGTGTGGGAGCAAAATATGCAAAATCTGAAGATTTGAACTCTAAGTGTGTCAGGAATAGGTACTCTGTTTCCATGGCATTGTGCCCGGGTTTTGATTTGATTGCCTACTATGAAATCAGAAAATCTAGTGAACCCCAGCCTTTTCCATTGATTAACGTGAAAAGGAATCAACTTTAGCCCCATCTTCCCTGAGTCAAGAAGTGAAACTGCTGGGTGAAAAGTGGGGGCTTGGTATTGATCTAAAAATTTCGAGATTCTAGCACAGATTAGTGTTGGAACTTTGTATCTAGTGAGTTTGGTCTGTCAAGTAAACTTGAGAAATGGTGCAAGCTGCATACTATACTCTGCTAACATAGACTTGAGATACAAATTAAGGTTATGGGATAAAACAGCTCTGGAACCCCAATCCATAAGAGCAGCCTGAAAGTACTTCCTAAAATGCGGTAGAGATAGCTCTCCATCTTCCACCGAGAGGGGTAGAATTGTGAGCTGACCCCGAGGTTTTCTATTGACCCATATCAAATGACAAAGCATCATATCAAGATCTTTAAAGATTTTTTGAGGGATTCTAATAATCACGAAAAAACGAACAGAAAAGGGGAAGAATCATCATTTTCACCAATGCCACACGTCCAATGATTGACAATGAAGCTTGTAATTTCTGCAATAGTCCTTGCGCTTTTCTATAGGTAGATATATAATTTTTTAAAAAAATCCAAGAAGTTGTGTGATATATATATATAAATATACACCTAAATACCTAATGGGACGTGAAAGTTGAAACTGGGCCCACATATCCAAAGGAAGAATACAATCAGTGGTCTTAAATAGCGAAGCTTCTGACTTAGAGTGATTGATCCTATATCCCTCTAAATAAAAAATAAAAACCTTTCTTTTTGCAAAAGCCCTATCAATATTTGCGGGCTCCGCTGAGAGATAGAGGATCATATTGACAGCAAACAGTTTCAGTTTGGGCGCATGTGGAATAGGAGGGAAGATAGAATTATCTTGGTGCAGTCCCGTAGCTAAAGGTTCGATGAAAAGCATACAGAGCACTGGAGAAAGGGGTCATCCCTAGCGCATGCCTCAATGAACTTGTAAAATTCCTGCTATACATGAATTGACCAAGATTTTAGCTTGGGCCTTGGAATATAAATTTCACAGTACCTGGATAAACTGACTGCTAGGATCCTAAAAAGCACCTCCCATTGTTCTAGATCAACCACTTTCTCTGCGTCTAGCATTATAATGGTGGCTGGTTTGTTATTATGGGAATAATAATCAGTAGCTTAGATTAAAAAGTTAGTATTGGTCGCTAGCAGCCTGCCTGGCAGAAAGCCATGCTGATCTTCATGAAGTAAGCCTTGTGCTATTGAGGTCGTTCTTTGTGCTGGAATCTTTGTAAAAGTTTATAATCAAAATTAAGTAAGCTAATCGGACGATACGAGTCCGCTATCTCAGACAGCCTATCTTTTTTTTTTAAACTGATAACGGTGGCCCTTGTAAAAAATGCTGGGATGTCTGCCCCCCTGGAGAGTATTATTGAAAAGAATAGCTAGAAACTCAACTACCTGACCTAGAAGAGTTTTATACACTTCAGCCGGGAGGCCAACTCCCCACAGGCCATCCCAATCGATGCAGCCAAAATCACCTACTTAACTTCAAAAAGTGAGCTAGGTGTTACGAGTTTCCCCCGAGGTGCCTCATCTGGCACTGATAAATTCAGCGCATCAAGGTATTGATTGCTCAGCTTGACATTAGTTGGAAGAGAGGAGGCTATATTTTTGAGTAGTGGGATAAAAAAAATCCCGTTCAATATCTTCCGGATGGTTGACATGTATACCTTTCCCCTCATCAAAAATGGTCTTGATAACATCTTTGTTAGCTTTTTTTTTCACAGACCAGGCCAAAAATGTACCCACTTGTTAATTCTCTTCATAGAGTCTCTGAGAGCTTGTATGTTGACTGACTATCTCCCAAGATATAAAGTGGTCCTTTAATTTAGCTTGAGCCTTTTTTAGTCTTAAAGTTACCTCTGGATTAAAAGGAGGCTGATTAAGCTCCTGTTGAAGCTTTTTTACATTTTCTTTAGCTATTTTGACCCTATAAGATTTATAAGATATTGTTTCCCCTCTTATGTGAGCCTTTAGTGCTTCCCAGATGGAGAATAAGGAAGCGGAGTCTTTATAAAAAAATCAATAACCGACGTTTTAAGAATCTGTACCAACCCTTCATCTGCCAAAATAGATTTATTGAAGCTCCAGCGTGGACACACACGCCCCTCGCCAGGCAAGTTATCATTAACCTGGGGAGCCGAATGATACGAGAATGGATTGGCAAGAATAGAAGTGCCACTCCTTGCCAAAAATAACGAAATTAGCATAAAGTCAATACTATAGGCTGTATTATATCTTTTTAAGAAGCAGGTAAATTAATAGTTCTGAGGGTGGTCGGCCCTCCAAGCATCCACTGGCGCTAAATCATCAATAATTTTACCCAGCCACCGGGAGACTCTAGATTTATTCTGAGTTTTGTTCTTATGTGAGGTGTCCATGTGAGTGTCCAGAATAGCATTAAAATCTCCCCCAAAGATTAAACGACCAGGAAGTGTACTCAGAACATTGTAAAGACCCTTAAGAGGGCTCGGATCATCTTCGATTGGACAGTAAAAACTCACAAAATGAATGTGGTCATTCGAGATGAGTGTGCTAATTACCACCCAACATGCCTGGGGGTCTCTCTGAATCTGGTAGACTTTCCCTGGCCTCCGCTCGGACCACGGCATTAGCCGATGCATAGTACACATGTGCGATAAATTTAGGAAGTTTTTCGGCTGATTGCCTTGACACTTTAGATGAGTCTCCTGCAGGATAAAAATCTGAGATAGCGATGCCCTAAGCCAGTTCAGTATAGCAGCAAACTTTAAAGGATTATTAGACCCATTTACATTGCAAGAGAAAACCTTTAGACTCCCTGACCCCCTTCTACCGGGCTGCATCATCATGTGACAGAATCATAGCCCTACCACAACCCAGCTCTCCGTACTTCTTTTTGTTGTCTGCTCTTTTCCCCCACCTTGGTGACTGAATCCCCCCCCCCCCACCAGAAGGGAGATAGCACCCCTCTCCCATAAAGAGCCGAACCCGTCATGGCCCCACCAACCTGAGATCCCCTCCCCTCGATTCCTTCCCCCAAACCCAAAGATAGAGTGCACTGACATGGCACTCCTGGAGCTTAGACCTCGGGAAAGCAGCAATGCAGAGCAAAAAACAAACAAACCACAGAGCTTGCTAATACACCCCTCCCTGATAACACAATTTCCTGATTCCTTATCATTAGAAATTCTTTGCATCCTGCACGCCCTGAAAAATATGAGACTGCCTTTTATGCAACACTAGTTTAGCTAATTGCACAATGCCAGCTGGAGCCCCAAGTCTCTTAAAATCATCAATCAGTCCAACAAATTCACAATGCCATTGTGCGGCTGCAATAGATATGTCAGAAAAAACACTGAAATTGAAGTTATCACCAGAGTTAAAGTTTCTCGTTCTCATAGCCTGAGACAAGATTTGTTCCTTAATCCTGTTATCCCCAAAGTTTACCAAATGGTGCAAGGATACTTTGAATTAGTGGCACCCATTGGAGGGACCCTGTGTGCCTGCATAATGGAGAGCTCATCTTTGGCCACAGCTTTATCTGGAAGAATACATTTATAGATGAGATACGAGATAACTTTAGTGACTGACGATGATGATTTGATCTTCATTGATGAGACAGCAGTTAAGTCAGCCGAAGTTTTATCCGGATTGTGGATGGGTGGAAGGGGATGGAGAGCGTTTAAGCGGATATTTTCGTCAGAAGATATCGAGTCAGACAAAGCATGGCATGAGCCTTCTGATAAGGAATTTGCTGTTGTGGTGGAAGGTAACTGACTGCCATGAAAGTTTTCCATGACCATAATAATCTCTCTCTCTTTCTCTTTCATTTTTTCTTTTACTGCCCCCATGACATTTCCACTATTAGTAGAAAACAGAGGCTATGAAGGCTTTTTTTTTTAAAATGTTGTTCCATATCAAAAGGTAAAGTAAGAGGTAAAATAGTGGCCGCATTTGCACTAGAGAGGGTCACCTGAGAGTCGGTGGCCATGTTACTCAATGCAGGAATGGAAGGCAGAGATAGAAGTTCGATGATCTGAGATGGCTGAAACATCGCTGATTCTTGACCATCTAATGAGCTGGACCCAGGAAGAGCTGGAGAGGTAGTTATCAGATCCCGTAGCCCCTCAGAATCTCTTGAGGACCCATCTAGGTCTTGGTATTTGAACCAAGCCTTTGTCTTCTAAGCCGGAATCAGAGTCTTGGATTTGAACATTTTAGGAGTTTTACCGATAGTACGTGTCTTGGACCCTACATCGCACACCATGCGCTTCATTTCTAGATCAAGGAAACTCGCAAAAGATGCAGCTATCGAGGCAGACACTGCAAGGGAGCTGAGGAGTAGCAAGCCACATCAGCGCTACCACAGACCGCCTTCGCTGAACCTCAAGCACCTTGTTCGGCCCTGCAGAACAGCCTAATGCTGCTTCAACAGGTTGATCAATCGCCAGTCGCCCATTAGAAAACAATTCAAAAGTTTTAGATCTTTTCTCTTCCCCTTCACGCTACTTCAAAGATGATTACTTGCTCCATTCAGTCCAAAGTGTCCATATATAAATATATAGCCCACCTTCCCTGCATTCCATGTGCGCATAGATCCAGCGCCCTTTTACTTGATCATGTGCTTTCAGGAGCAGTTGTCCTGAGTGGCTGGATACGAAGTCTTGTTGGGCACGCACTCCAGGTGAAAATGTGGGGCTAATACTACTTCAATCGGTTACACAATCTCTAATGGATTGTGTAAACAATGCTACCCAGGTTTATCTCTTTTGTACTACTGTGAATAATTTGTGCAGTATGGCCGTATGTATCCTCATTGGGTTCCTGATCGACCCTAAATGTGGGGCAAATACAAGACCTTCTTTATATACAAAATGACTTAAAGGTTTTTCTTTTCTTTGCTGCGCATAGACCCAGCACCCTTTTGCTTAATCTTGTGCTTTCACAAGTAGTTCTGCAGAGTGGCAGGATGCAAAATCACGTTGGGCGTGCACTCAGCATGAATGTGAGAAATGTGAGGCTAATACTACTTTAAACGGATACTCAATCTCCAATAATTCGTGTACACAATGCCACCAAATACAAGACCCTCTTTATGGCTCAAAAGTTAGTTTCCTTTTCTTTTCTCACCATCCCCTCACGCTAGTTCGCAAGTGATTGCTTGCTTCATGCAGTCCAAGAGTCAATATACGCTCCTCCAGCCCCACACAAGTCCCGACACCCTTTTTACTTATCTAATGCATGAGTTTCCATGCTTCAATGAGTAGATTGAGCCGCAAGGCTGGATACAGCCGAAAGCAAAATCCGTTCTGGGCGAAATGCCCAACCGGAGCCAAAGCCGGTGAATCACTTCATGGTATCCTGACTGGATGTACCATACCGCTCTTCACCCCGAGTGGCCGCCCAACAGCTGCCATACAAATGTGAAGAAAGCCTCAATTCTCCTGAGCGCTGGGAAGAGTTTATGCCGGATCGGAGCCCTGAAACATCTGCACGTCCTCGAACGCGCACAGCCTCGCCATCTTGCTGTCTCCTGGGAAGCTCAGTCACAGAGCATGACGGGAGCTCCATGTGACCCCTAGATCACACGATTATTCATTGATGTTTCACATTCATAATTTCCAAAGATTTGATCACAGACAGATATTACTTATGCCTATCTCAAGTTTCTTCCACATGTAATATTTCAAACAGCCTCCCTCTGCTTATCACAGGTGGCGACGCCGGGTTATAATCAAAAATTGCCTTATTAAATTAAAGCCAAACCTGATCTGGCATTGCAGAATAAAGTGTAGCAGTTTCACTGTGCTTTGTTGGACCAGATAAAGAGTTTACCTGGGAAGGCTGGTTGCCATAGGTCAGAGGGCATTAACGTAGAGGCAACGACTTTGGTAAAATACAGAATGATGGGAGCCTCCAAATTATGATACAAGTTGTGATAAATATATTAACTTAATACATTATTTAGCAATTAATCCAAAAGCCTTTTATAACTTCCCTTCCCCTCCAGCCAAACTTTCAAGGAATTATGTTTAGATAACCTTCCTATTTTTAGCTAGATCACCTTCCACATATTTGTTTTCACAGATGCCACACTGTGACCACAGGTGTTTAAGGATTCACTATAAGCATATTAATCTTATAACCATCCAAGATGTTCAATGATAGTTGCAAACTGATTGCAGCATTGCCGACTATGTTATTGTCTACATAATGTAATAGAGGAAAGACCTACCAACCCAATTTTGTTGGAAAAGCCTAGCTTGGGAGAGCAAAGTATCTAAGTTGCTATGTATTTTACCAGATAAATACAGATTCTGACTTAATTTTATTTGAACCCAAGAATCATGATATAGATGTTGAGTCTTCAACAATGCTGATGGAATTCCCGTACCCTGTAAATGTTTTCACAGTAGAACTCGGTTCCCTCTGTTAAAAGGTATACTATATTCAATAAAACAGAAAGAGTCTACTTTTCCCCCAAATAATGTTGTCGATTGTATTCCCCTGTGGTCTAAAGGCTGCTTATTGTGAGGGAATCAGCCCTTGATTATAGACCTAGTGTTCCAGTTCAAACAATGGAGAATTTAGCATCCAAATCCCACAGTACAGGACAGGCCAACTGGGTCCCCTTATTTGAATAATTATTGTAAATTGTAGCCTTTCTAGGAAGCTGGTACAGTTAGTGCTCCAGACATGAGGTGAATAAATGACAAACAGGTGGACCAAAAATTAGGGCTTGGCGGAACTCATGAAATTTCACTTTGTTGTATTCTGTAGAGTTACATGAAAACTTCACAAGATTCCACAGAGTTCCACAAACTGGCAGAAATATGCCCGAACCTCATTCCGCTCTGAAAAATCATCACCAATGACACAGAGAAGCGGCATGCCAGAGGGAGCTGCTTCTTGAGTTGATTTTGCTACCACTCAAATTACATTAGAGCGACAGCTCTCTGACTGCGAATGGTCGCAATAGCCCGCAACCACCTATGTTTAAAAAAATTTCAACAAGTGACCACCTAGCTACCGTGTACCACTCTAGAGGATGCAAATCTAGTTAGCTCCAGCAAATTTACTGGCAGCGAGTGGCCGGAGAGAAAAAGCGCTGCCACGCTGTGGTTGGTGAAATTTGACCTTAACTCCACATAACAAGCATAATGTGGAGTGACCAACATTCTGTCTGCCAACTGTGCCAGCAGAAATTATCGCTCTCCCCAACAAAAATGTAGCATCCACTTTAAACAACCCACATGGAAGCCCATTGGGACCGTGGCCTCAACAACTCTTACTACTTTAATTTTTCTAATAATTTCTTTCTGCAATATTTAAGGGTAACTACAGCCTTCAGTCTACCAGAGCATTACATTAGACATCTCATCCATATAACATTGCTTGATGTGTTCCACTTATTTATTTGCAGGTTCTGAATTGCCCGTTTGAGAACCAAAGCTATGATATAAATGATTAACCAAGGACCAGTTATCTCATCTTATCTTTTATAATTTCCCTTTTAAGGAACCACTTCTTATGACGATAGTTTGTTTTTGAGCCAAAACAAGTTGATTACAGTCTGTTCTTAGTAAAGCTACTCTAGTGTTGGTATAAGTTGATGATGGATAAGAACTAATATGTGTTGATTATCTAATTAGAACATTCAATTACTTTCTGATCTGTCCAGGTTTTTGCGTAGCCTTGTAAGTGTGCGTGTGTGTACGTGTGTGTTTGTGTGTTTGTGTGTGTGGGCGTGCGTGTGGACCCCTCAACCCTGAGCCCCTCTGTTCTCCTCCCCACTCTATCTTCCCTCCGTTGCAAGCATGTAGCCAACCTCCTCCTGTGCTGCCTGAAACAGATAATTTTAAATTACAGCAAACTTTAGTAGCTCTGTTGAAAGGAGAGCCTAGTTTAAAATCTACTTTGCAGAATGACTCCACCCATGTCCCAATAATCAGGGCATGCACTGAAAATTAAGAAAAGCTTTGGGATGCCAGAACAGTCCTCTAAAAACCCAGACTGTGTGGGGAAATCCCCGTAATGGGGTAGTGGAGGCTGGGCCTGTTGATGAATGGTGCTGCCATTTCACTTTTTCCCCTGAAAACTGGGGCAGGGAAATGTGGATGTGTTTTTTTCTGGGAGGGACACACAAAGTTTGACCAGCTCCATGTTGGCTGCCTTCGAAATCCTCAATCAGGCTCTGCAGGACCCCAAAGGGCACCCTCAATTTATCCACTGAAGGTTGGAAGTGGTATAAAGATTGAGACCTTCTAGATTCTTTGCTTCTTGATTGCAATACAGTGCTGAGAGATCCTAATCTGTCATCAGTGGAAGAAACAAATGCTAATGCAAGTTTTTAGGAGCTCAATTTGAATCTCAAATTTATCTGATTGGTAAGGCAGAGCTTTAGTTCGGACATCGCATATATGCCTGAGTCAAAGAGAGATCAGCAATTGTTTGCAGATGAGAGTATCTGAAGCAAACATTGTTCATCAATTGGTTGCAAATGAGAGATTCTTAAAGAGAGATTTTTCTGACCTAGTTTACAACATACTTAGATTTCACTCTAGTGATCTCAAGTAAAGACTAAATTCTTACAGAATAAAAATTAGTTGAAAGAGTGATCGCCTCAGGTGTTACCTGTTTGGGTCAAGATGCTTACCCAGAATCCAGATCCACATCTTGCTATGCCCAAGGTAAGGGTGACCATTTCCTAAAGCCACTATATCACACACACTGAATGCCAAGATTTGGGTTATTAGTTAAGGGAGATGACTATCCATCTTAAGTGATAAGCACAATCCTTGTCAGGGTGAACCACTAAGGTCACTATATTAAACAGGGTTCACTCCACTAGTAGCTATGGCACAGAGCAGACAGTCTTAAATATAATGTGTAACATATTTATGCAGTAACAAAACAGTAATAGTGTCAAAATACAAAAAAAAGAAAAATAAAATCCACCAAATTAAGAAACATAGAGTACGTTTTAATAAATAAAACAACACTAAGATGATAAAAATCAAATAAGGGGAACTGAAGATATGCATTTTCAGAGTTTAATAAAAATAGCACCAAGAGTCGTTAAGAGCCAACCGTGGTCATCTGGTCATGGTAGACCTGGAGCTAGGTGCAAATTGAGGCTGTGGGTGATTTCCACTCTGAAACAGGAGTGTAGAAGAACCAGGAGACCAGGAGCTCGAGAAAAGGCAGTCCAAAGTGAGTGAAACTCACACTTCACAGCTGCAGGTTTCTTATGACATGATATGACACCAGTAAATTGCTGAAGGTACTGTAGACCTTGGACATCCAGATGATTGAGACTAAGTGGCTGCAACATTACATATTTGGGGTGGAGCAATGAATCTAAGCAAACACCACATGTTGATTAAGTCTGTGTAAGCCACCATTACTCAAACTCTTAACAGGACTAGTTAAACTTAGAGGTCTTTTAATGTATTCATAGAAATTAGGGGTGAGCAGTGAGCTCTGCTCAACTGGCGGAGCTAACAGAGTGTTTGGCACTCCACGCTCCGCTTGGAGCACAGAGTTCAACCAAAAATTCAGCTAGCCCTGCCAGCAGAGTGGAGCTCACTGCGTGCTCACCGTAGCCCAGTTATGGGCCACACAGTGCAAGCACAGACAGTCTGCGCTTGAGCTGTGTGGCCAATAACTGGGCTGCAGTGCGCACTCTCGGCTGGACGTTATTGGCATGGAGCAACTGTTGGCGCCATCTCCGGATCCAGGCCTCCCTCTGCCAGCAACCTAGGAGAGGGGGAGGCAGAGAGCCAGGCCACTGGGAACAAGGGAGGACCCAGGTAAGTCCTCATTTTTTTTTCTTCTGTGCACACTGGTGAACAAGGGGCCTGAAATGGCAGTGTTTGCTCCCTACAGCCCTGGCCTGAATTCAGGCCAGGGCTGTAGGTAGCAAAAGCTGTAGTTTCATGCCTCTTGTGCACCGGCCTGCCCAGGCCACTGGTGCACTGGCCTTCCCTGTGTGCACTGCACAAGAAGCAAGCTGGTGCACAAGAGGCCTGAAACAGCAGCTCTTGAATGTGCCTGATCTCAAAAGCGCTAAGCAGGGTCGGGCCGGGCCAACCAAGCCCGACCCTGCTTAGCACTTCCAAGACCAGGGGCATTCAGGACAGGGTGCCACTAGGGCAGGCGGCAGTTTTAAATCAACTCTGTGGAATTCCGCGCAGTGCAACTCAGTGAACAGAACTTTGTGAGCTCAGCCCACCCCTGCTAAAAAAAAAAAAGACATACTAGAATTCTGGCATATAGAGATTTTTAGAGGAGCTATTATTTCTTTCTTTTTTTAAGGTGATACATTGTGGATCCATGCCACAATTTAGAGAAACTTTGCCTAAATTAAACAATCTAAAAACAACACACTTGTTATGCTTCCAGTGCCCAAAGATGTGGAAAAACCCTAGAGTAGCTGCCCTCCTTGTCTTCCTGCTCAACAGTGTCACACTTTGTATGACAAGCGCATCACCAGAATGCGACTTCTGTGTGTAGGTTTAATTAAGATGTCCTTTGCAACAATCAAGACAGTCTCAAGAGGCAATCTCCATCTTCTCCTTATTTTCTTTTTTGACTCTCTAGCTATCACCCTGTGGCTTCTGTTACAGAAGTGGGGTGTGTTAAATAAAGTGCACAAAGGTAGTTCAAGCTGTATAAAACAAACTTGCCAGTCCAGTGTCTAACTGTGATTTAAGGGCCTTTCCTGCCTATGAGAGCACTCAGCAGAGGTATTATTTGCACTTTCCTTAATCTCTTAACTGATCTTATAACTTCCACTGAGATGGATCTGACTTTAGTGCAGGGCAGATTGTGAAAAACATTACCGATGAGATGAATGGTTGTATGAGAACATGTAGAGAACAAAAATACTGAAATGCAGAAATACCCCAAAAAATATTGGGACCCAAAATACCATATGTACATACTTTGTATGTAAACTACAAACTATAGAGACAAAATAATTGTGGACCAGAATATCATAAAAAACTGTAATTATATAGATTTTACTGCACATAGCTTTATATTTAATTACATTTAGATATTAAAATTTTAAATACGAATAAAATAAAAAATATACTATTTTTAAAATAATTAAGATACAATACGCAAGACACCATCTCCATTATGAACGCCGTACACTCTGGGGCACCCAAGGACCCATGCCCCCAAAGGTCTTCAACCTCACAAGCAAGACAATCAGTGATGAGCTCAGGAAGGTCGTGAACACCTCCACCACCACGGCCTCCTTCCCTGAGGACTGGAAACACCTTGAAGTGAGGCCCTTCCTGCAAAAAACATCAGCTGACTCTGCCAATTTGAAGAGCTACCAGCCCATCTCACTGCTACCCTATGCAGCAAAAGTCCTTGAGAAAGAGATCAACCAGCAACTCATTGAACACCTAGAAGACTACAACCACCTGGACCCCTCCCAGTCCGGATTTTGATCCAACTACAGCACCAAGGCAGCCCTGATTGCAGCTACCGACAACATCAGAGCCCTCCTGGACCACAGGGAAACAGCAGCCCTTATCCTCCTGGACCTATGCGCCGTGTTTGATACCATCTCCCACCACATCCTGATCAACAGACTCCACCGCATAGGGATTCAAGAAAACATCCTCAAATGAATCACCTTGTACCTCACCAGCAGAAACCAAAGGATCTGTCTCCCACTGTTTACCTCAGAGCCAAATAAGATCACTGTGGAGACATCCCTCAGCCTAACCCTTTTCAAAAACTACATGATCCTCCAGCTGCTACCGTCAGATCACACAGACTCAATATAATCTCCTATGCCGAAGACACACAGCTCATCCTCTCTCTGTCTGAAGCTCCCTCCACTAAAAAAGCTAACTTCCACAGATGCATGATGAATGTTGCAAACTGGATGAAGGACAACTGCCTCAAACTCAAATTCAACTAAAAAAAAACAAAAAAAAACAGAAGGCCTCATCTTTGGGAACAACACCTTGCAGTGAAATGACTCATAGTGGCTCGCAGAGTTCGGTACACTCACCAACACAACAGACCACGGTTCACAAGCTATCCATGAAGAAACAAGTTAATACAGTTTCTTCCGCCTGCTTCCACACTCTTCTCATGCTCCACAAGCTCTTCAGGTGGCTCCTGGGAAACAACAGTAGAACTGTCATGCAGGTCCTCATCACCAGCAGACTGCACTAAGGAAACACACTCTACGTAGGAATCTCTGCACACCTCCTGAGGAGATTCCACAGAACACAGAACTCAGCGGCAAGACTCATACTCGACCACCACAGAAGGGCCCGCATCACTTCCCCATCTCAAGAAACTTCACTGGCTCCGATACAGAAATATGCCAGTTCAACATGCTACAAGGCCCTACACAACAAAGGACCAGCATACATCAATAAATGCCTAACCTTCCACCAACCATTCAGACACCTCCGATCAGCCTCTCTCTCCATTGCAGACACTCCACGGATCCGTCGAGCCAACAGGGGAGTATGCTTCTTCTCGCACTTGGCAGCCTAGGCTTGGAACAACCTCTCGCTGCACCTCAGGACTGCACTGTCACTCGAGGCTCCCCCGCCTCTGGTATGTACAGGATGTTCCTCCGCAGGGCGATGTTGTGGAACATGCAGCATGCCACAGTGATCTGACACGCTTTCCTGGGTTAGTAGACGAGGGCTCTACCAGTCCTGTCCAGACAGTGGAATCTGGAATCTGGTATTCAGGAGCCCAAAAGCCCGCTCCACTGACTGTCGTGTTCTTTCATGGGCCTCATTGAAGCAGACTTCCCCTGGCATAGCTGGATACCTCACCGGCGTCATCAACCAAGGGTGGCTTGGATATGCGGGTTCTCCTGTTAAGGAATGGGACATAAGTGCAACAATGAGTCACTCACTTCATGATTGTAGCATCTGACATTTCACACGCACACAATCGGGACAGACGTGACTTACCAACCAGGCAGACCCTCTCTGGATGCAGCTGTGACATCAGCTTGGGTATGGTGCTGTTCTGCATTATGAAGGAATCATGGGCTGATCCTGGATAATGGGCACAGACGTTTGAGATGTAGAGGTCCACCAAACAGACAACTTTCATGTTGATGGAATATAAGTTTTTTCTGTTCAGTGGCCTGTGGTGGCACCAAGCCAATATGTGAGCCATCAATGGTGCCCACCACATGTGGGAGTTGGGCAAAACCATAAAAGTCAGCTTTCACGTCGGGGGAACCTGATAGAGCTGTAAAGGTTTTTCAACATTGCTGAGAGGAAATCTTTCAATACCAGACTAAACATAGGTTTGGAAATACCAGCACATAGGTCCACTGTATGTTGGAAGGACCCTGTGGCCAGGAACTGCAACACGGATATACATTGTACAATGGGTTGTATGAAGGTTTGATAACTAATAGCTGGCATCAGATCTGGCTTCAACTGACAGCATAAGTCCACTATTGTTTGCCTATCCAGGCAGTATAGCATAATTATATGTAGTTGTTCCATGTTCTGAAGGTCTGGGAGTGGATGGTAGACAGGAGGTTGTCGAATCGTCCCTCTCCCCGGGTACCTATGTGTGACAAGACATTATTTGTAATATTAGTCAGTGTGTCCGCAGCAACATACATGATACATGCACAATTGCCACTCGAAATGTGACTATTTTCCGACCGCCAAAAAGACCATTGGCTGTGGTGTACCATGGACCGCAGTCAAATGCCATCTGTGCCCTGCAACACACTACACCTGTAGAAGGACCTACTTGACAAGACAGAATAAGGATGTTTGTGATGCTACAACAAATACTGAAGGTGTGATACAGTTTACAAAGCCAAATACAGTATTTCAGTCCGCCAAAATGGCAGATGCCTGACCTTCTCCATTCGACATTAAGAACCACCCGCAACCGCAGGCAAAAGGCGTCTGGGTGGTTCTAACCAGGGCAGACACAGCCATAGCCTAATGTTGTTGTGGTCCACTGGCTGTGTTCGCTGGTGCTGATGACCGCGTATGTGGCGGACGTGACCGCTGCATTGTGCACATTCACTCACTGACTCCTGAGACTGTTGCCATCAACACCCTCACTACCTGAAGGTCTGCTGTGTGCTGCCAATGTGAGCAATTATGGCATGTCCAGCAGGTGATAGGGCCCCTGTCTTCTCTCCAGTGGAGCTGGAGAGGCTTGTTAATGAGATCCTTCCCCTGTATGGAGCGAGATATGGCACACCAGAGGAGCAGGTAAGTACCTCTTTAGCACAATTGACTCTGTTTGACATCAAGTAGCCCATGCTCCAGCAACATTTACCTGTGATGTAAGCCACAATGAAACACTATGCAGTGAGTCATATCTCGCAGAGTGTGAATGTGTTGGTCCACTCAGGCTCAAGGAGTTTACCCTTCAGAAGCCACATTGGTATGTAGAGTCCCTATAAGCAACTTCCATAGTACACAAAGCGCTACAATGGCTTACCAGAGGAGCAGGTAAGTACCTCATTGGCACAATTGACTCTGCCCGACATCAGGTAGCCTATGCTCCAGCAACATTTAGCCATTGTGAGTAGGCTTGCTTACTCATTGTAGGCCCTGAGCAGGGGAGTGGGTTAGTCTGCAGATGGATACAAATGTTTGTAGTCATGTCCCTGTGCTTATTGCCTTGTGTGCTTTACACTTGTGTTGTGTTGGCAAACTGAAAAAGTCTTGGTGTTTCTGACATGTGTGTGACTCAACCATTTGTGAAAAAATGTATGATTTTGTCTCTTGCATCCATGCAGGTAAACACCCCTCAGAAGGAGGCAATATGGAGAGCCATTGCCTGGAAGGTGTGGACCCTGGGGGTCCACAGCTGGCGAAATGCCCACTGTCGCAAGAGGTGGAAGGACCTGAGACGCTAGGCCCGGAAGATTGCGAAGGTCCAGCTGGGACTGTCCTCCCAAAGTGGGTGGGGTGCACATTGGACCATGACCCCTATAATTTCTTCCCTGTCACTGATAGGGGTCTTTAGCGCCCCCACCCCAGATTTCCCCTCACCTCCTCTCCTCCCCAGGCCCCCCACTACATACAAGCACCTTCATTCACACACGAACACACGCATACACACACTCATTCCCACATTCATCTACCCATGCATACATCCATTCATACACACAACCATACACACTGACATACATACAAGCACCCACGCATTCACACAACACAACATACATGCACTCACACATCCATACATGCACACACATACAACACGCAACACACACCCTCATACACGCACGCACAGACATACACACACCCCCCCACTCACAACACCCCCACCACCCTCCCCTATCGGAGCACCTGACTTACCTGTTGTCAGGGAGTCCTCCGGCAGGAGACGGGACAAGGCGCTGCTGACAGCAGCAGCGCCTGCCAGCAGAACACTGCCAAGCCGTATCATGGGTCATGATACGGTCTGCGGCGGTCTACTGCAGCAGCGCCACCTTACCGCCACCCACTGGCATGACCACAGCCGGATTTCCGTCATCCTTCTGGGGGAAATCTGGCTGTGGTCATAATAGGGCAGATGGCTGGTAGCCAGGGCAACGGTCTTTTGGCGATAATCGCTGGGGTCGTAATGTGCCCCTAAGTACTCCCCAATATTTTTAACATACAAAAGTAAATTTGTACTGCAAAAGATTTAAAAAAAAATATATTTACTGTAACTTCCACTTAATAATCATAATTATTTTAGGGAATTCTTAAATATAAAATAAATAAATATAAATAAAATTACATTTTTGTAATTAAATTATAAAAATGAAATTAAATTTAAAGTGCCCCCAGAAATACAGAAATTACCAAAATACATTTGTTAAAAATTAATAAATATATTTAAATTAAACAATTACTTTAATAGAAACATGAATTTATTTATCAAAAAACATTTTATAAAAGTACATGCAAATAAAGATACTTTTAGAAGTTTCTAAAAAATATAACTAATAAAATTAAATGAAAAAATATATAACAGATGAGCCATTTAATTTTACATATTTAAAAAACAGAACAATATTTTAGAAATCAAAGATATAGTTTCAGAAAAAGTAACTTAATAAAAGCATTGTAAAGATTAAAAAGAAAAATGAATACATGACAATTTTAAAGTTAAAAATACTAAAAAATATAAATAAATGACTACCCTCAGGACGCGCTCAGGGGAGGAGAAAACCCCCGGCAACCCTCGTGACGGGCAGGGGCCCTTTAAATTGGAGACAGCGCTCCCGCCTCGCGGGACGCGCTCAGGGGAGGAGAAAACCCCCGGCAACCCTCGTGACGGGCAGGAGCCCTTAAATTGGAGACAGCGCTCCCGCCTCGCGGGACGCGCTCAGGGGAGGAGAAAACCCCCGGCAACCCTCGTGACGGGCAGGAGCCCTTTAAATTGGAGACAGCGCTCCCGCCTCGCGGGACGCGCTCAGGGGAGGAGAAAACCCCCGGCAACCCTCGTGACGGGCAGGAGCCCTTTAAATTGGAGACAGCGCTCCCGCCTCACGGGACGCGCGCGGGACGCGCGCGGGACGCGCCCGGGCGAAGCCCGGGCCAAGGGCGGGCCCGTCCTGCGCCCGTCAGCGACCGGAAAAGGCCGGGCTGGGCCATATTATTTTCTTTCAGACTTCCGAGGTCGGTGACCAGTGGACGAACATAACTTACCCACCTGGACACCTTCTTAATATAGGTGAGCTGCACTTCTGGCCCTCCTGGTGTCTCAGTTTTTCCTAACAAAGCCCCAGTAGAGCTAAAACAAGGTGGGAGCAGGAGAGGAAGGGCACCCACGGAAATAAACTGCCAAACTTTGGGACTGGACTTAAGTGCCTTATCAAAGCAAGATGGGTAGACGGAAGGGGGGGATGCCTTTGGTAAAAGCCGACAATAACAAGACTCTAGATGGTTTCCTTCAAAAAGCGGTTGGGGCATTAGAAAAAGAAATTGAACTGATAGAGCGCCGTCTGACTGCCCCCCCACCAACGGAGGCCTTGTCGAAAAATCCACCACAACCTTTACACCCACCAGCACTCCAGCCTGCCCCGCCAACTCCACCTCCAACTATCCAAACTACCCGAATGCCCGTCGCAGAGCCCCTGGACAAGGTCAAATATCCGTCAGAAATTACACAGTCTATGCCAGATAGGCCTGCACCCTCCCCAGAGCATAGCTCAAAGGGCAAAAGGAAACGAAGGGAGGTAAACCTAAAGAACAAACGGGCCCGCGTTTTGAACTCCCCCAATCATGCCGTGCCTACTCGGACCAAGGACTGTACACCTGCCCAAGCTACTAATAACGGCAGCTTAGACATAGCTTTCATAATATATTTTATAAAAGACGAGCTCTCCAAAAAACTATACCCTATAACAACTCGCCTATCAGCTATTGAGGAGAAACTTGATGTTCTCATCAAACTTAATAAGCCAAATACTTCTTCCTCATTAGATTCACAATATTCGCAGCAATATTTTCCCCCTTGCCCTCCAGTCAACAGTGCCAGTAACCCCCCTCTACCACCAAGTATGGCCCACATCTCTCAACCACTTTGCCCTGATTCTTCGCACCAACCAGTGAAGGCTTCTACTACTAGACTGGCCAACCCCCACCCAAAGAGAGATTCCCTCCTCCCAAGGCGGACTGATGAAATTGCTTCTTCCATGAACATGGGCACAAAACTGCTTAAGGTCCATACAAACTCTCCAGCAGACCGGATGCATAGGGATCCAGGAACCAACACGAGAACTTTGCACCTACCACCGGAAGCTTGCCCTTATGTGCTTGTTATTACGAATGTTCCTAAGCTTAAGCCTAATATTCCCGAATCATTTACAGAACTGAAAAATAAGGTCATCCACTGGCTTCATAGATATGCTAGATTTGCTTTTCACATGATACCCTCAATATTAATGGTGAGGAGGGTGGGTTGGGTGGGTCCACTCAAAAACCCCGGTACAGGGGATTGTATTGTTATTAACTTCAATGCGCCCTCCCTTTTCCAACAGCTCTCCTTGAATGTGTGTCATTCTAACCCTTTAGGGGGAGTAATCTCACTTTGCAGGCTCCAGGCTTCTTACCCTCACAAAGCTGTACCAGCTATCAAGGGGGTAACAATGTCACCCAGAGGTCCCACTAGGGCACAGATGCAGACTGATTCTCAGCCGAGACCCAGCCCTTTCTCGCTTTCGCTTTCTGAAATTGATTGACTAAAAGACAGCACTAAGCACAGTTCATATCAGCCACAAGGTCCAAATAATTGGGATAAAAAGTACTCCATAGTTAAAAATAATAAAACTCATGCAATAGGGCAAGGTAATCCCGAGGTTGAACAATCCCCCACTGCAGACACCAGAGACCCTACGCCAATCCCTGCACTTGCCCAGCCAGATCCTTCTAAGATGGAAACTAGCATCTGGCCTTCCTCCTGTGCCCAGAGTTCTGAAATCTGTACTGGGGGTGCAAATAAAGAGCGCGAGGCGATGGAGACTAACTTAGCCATAGATTTAGTAGACCTCAGTAAATTTGGATATCCACCACTACTTCAGACACCCGAACTGCTCACGTCATCCCCCGATCTAGACGGGACAAGAAATACTCTGGGAAATACTGTAGTGGGAAATCCAAATACGGCTGGTATAGACACAACTGAAAAGGGTATAAAACTTCCCCACGGTACCCCATTTGCAAGAGAGAACCCTGTGGTTGAAGCTCCCCAAGACAAAATAGACGGCCTAGATACCATCCTTAGTTGGAATGTTGCAGGGTTGGAGAATAAAATGAACAACCCTGAATGGGGCAAATTCATAGACAAACATAAAATATGCCTTTTCCAAGAAACATGGGCTCTGGAGCCCAAATACAGAATTGGCTACAAAAGTTACTGGGTCCCAGCAACTAAGGTGAATTCAGGGAGACCCTCAGGTGGGCTGCTTATATGGCTCAGTTGTTCCTTCAAATGTCGGATTGAAATAATCGACTTAGGCTGCCCTGATTTAATGGGGTTATCAATACCATCCCTCAGCGAGAAACCACTTCTAATAATTAATATTTATAACAGGAGCCTGGGTAGCAAATATGAGTCCGACACACTGACCATTTTGGATAGCTTTCTTTCTTGTAAATCACCTTCTCACTTTATTCTTATTGCTGGAGATTTTAACGTCACTTTTGAACCCTACTCGCTGGCCCAGGAATTATATAAAGATGAAGACGCCTACTGGGGTATCCCTCAACTGGTATCTAGCAAAAGACCAAAAACAAATAGATTAACACACCAGGTTGTGGATATTACACTGGCACATGGCTTGCGGGCTTGCAATGGGCGTTCCCGCTCGGATCCCAATCTTCACCATACATTCAGGCGCGGGACACAGAAGAGCCAGATAGACTATATTTTGCTTGATATCCGCCTATGGGGCTATATGGTCGACATGAACATTGTAGAACATGAGGAAAGTGACCACGAACCATTGATTTTACTTCTTAGGAACCTATTTCCCCTACTTGAAGTCTCTTGCTCCAAGACCCACGAACAACCGCTAGCATTGACCAACAATAGACGGAATGTTAGATGGGAATCCCTGAGCACCGACACAGCCACCTTGGCATCTGTGTCCAGGCAGTTGGCTGATCATATGGATCGTATATCTCAGCCTATAGAAGATAGCGGTGTGCTTATAGCAGCACACACGCAATTTTTTAACTCTCTAAAAAATCTTTTCACTAAAGAGTCTGCAAAAGAAGTTAAAAAGAAGTGCAACGCAAGGTGGTTCAATGCCGCATGTAGGGAAGCACAACACAAACTCTTGAGAGCTTTAAGAGGAGGCCAATCAGACCATATAAGGGAAGCCAGGAAAGAGTATAGACAGGAACAAAGTAGAGCCCGTAGGACATGGGATGAATCTAGATGGGTTTCCCTCTTGGAGTCTGCTAAAATAAACGACACCTCGAAATTTTGGAAAATAGTGGATGATGCCAGCGAAGACCCTAATTGTTCGCCTGGTGCCTCAATACTTCCTGTAGAGTGGACAGATCACTTTTCCCGATTATATTCTGGGATTACTGGTGTTACTTCTAGGGAACTGACCCATACCATGATTACTGAGAGTCCCAAAATTGAATTGACCCTGGCAGAAACCAAGGCTGCGATCGCTTCACTGAAATGGGGAAAGGCCCCCGGCCTTGATAAAATACCAGGCAATTTATACAAAACAAACCCAGATATATGGGCCCCATATCTGAACCTCATTTCCAATGCGGTAACTGCAGGAGCACCTGTCCCGAGCTCCTGGATGGGAGCAGAGATAGTTCCCATCTTTAAGAAAGGTAACCCCTCTAACCCTGTTAACTACCGTCCAATCTCCTTACTTGACAACTTCCAAAAACTTTTTGCTAAGCAAATTTTGTCTCGTTTAGAAGAATGGATTCTGGAAACTAACGCCATTTCTGATTTGCAAGCAGGGTTTAGGCCCGCAGTTAGTACCATAGATCAGGTGCTAAGATTCTTAACATTAAAATGGAAGACTGTAGAAGTAGGTGGAGGTAACCTTTTCGTAGTTTTTATTGACCTTAGAGCCGCGTTTGATCTGGTCCCCAGAAATCAGCTATGGCTGACACTAGCTAATATGGGTGTCCCACATGGCCTCCTGAAACTCATTATCCGACTACACGAGAATACTTATGCTCAAATCAGGAGTGGCAAGAAAGGTGACCTAACAAAAGCAGTGGCTATTGAGAGGGGAGTCAGGCAGGGGTGTGTTTTGGCCCCCACCCTTTTTCTTCTATACATAAATAATTGTATTAAGTATTTAGCAAACTGCACTAATGATTCCCCTAAACTGGCCGGGACCAAAGTACCATGCCTACTTTATGCAGATGACACTATCCTTCTGTCTAAATCATCCATGGGAATTCAGAGTCTGGTCAACCAGTTCGGTGTTTTCTGCAGAGACTACGGGTTAGACATAAATCTTAAGAAAACTAAACTCATGATATACAGTGCCCCGAATAAGAAGCTTAGAGCAAATATTAGGATGGATTCAATTCATCTGGAGAGGGTAATGGAATACGATTATTTGGGTATTAGACTATCTGATAAGGGCAGCTGGGACCCAGCTATAAGGAAAGGGGCACTAATAACTAGCCAAAGAGGTGGAGTGATAGGACGTAAGGCTAGCACTGCAACAAGTCCTCCTCTGACCCTCATCTCTGAAATCTACAAAGCCCAAATTCGTGCCGCAGCCCTATATGGAGCGGAACTTTGGGGATTCCACAGACAAATGGACACTCTTCAAACCAAAGAAAACAATTTCCTTAGACGCATATCCAGACTGGGGAAGGGCACGCCGATGCTCCCTCTAAGACTGGACCTGGGTCTAAACAGCATTAAGGACACAGCATACCTAAGACCACTTCTGTACTGGGTCAGATTATGGAAAACGGAGGAACTCGAACCCTTCAGATTAGCAGTCAAAGAACTATTGCCACCTTGCTATGGATGGGAAAAAGTACGGTGGCTTAGGGAGATGAGGGCGGCTTGGGTTAAACTGAACTTAGCCCAGTATTGGGAGAATCCTGAGATGATCCCTGGCAATGCAAAACGCCTGATCAAAGACCGCTATTGGGAAAAGATCCATGAGGAATCCCTCGGCTCAATTGGGTTGGGTCGGTTGACAGCAGAGTTTCTGCTGGTTAAGCATGAACCTCTGCCTGAAAGCTTCCTGGATCTTCCTATGCCAGCCCGTGCTCGTTCCTTATTACTTCAGTTCAGATACGGAACATTGGCAGTCAACAGCTTCACAGCTTGCTGGCCAACCAATAGTTCTCTATCTGACAAATGCATAAACTGTCATCTATGCAAGGAAACCTCTGAGCATGTCCTATTTTTCTGCCCTCTGTACAAATGCCCTCGTGGGAAGTGGATTATCCCTCTGTGTAAAACACTGCCATCACAAAACCGAAACAGTGTATATAGAATATGCAAATATGACACTTCCATGCTGATAGTGAGTTCGGTTTCCAAATATTTGGCAGCAGCATGGAAAATCCGCAGTAGGACTACTACAGATTTGAACCCATCGGTCGAAGAACGGTCTAGAAGTTAGCAAACTAGCACCCTGCAATATTAATCTGGGATTTCAAATAAAACGATTAGTATGACCTATCGACGATGAAAGAATGTAGCCCCGCGCATGATGGCCAGTGGGTTACCCCAATTGTAGTGACTCATAGTTCCTCAGCATATATAATTTTAAAAACCGCAAGTTGCAATCTATTCGATCATCCTATTTAATGGAACTGATTAACTTATGGCATTATTTTCCACTGGTTGACTCCTAGCCTTTGCCAATTGGAGCTACTATATGTAGTTTTTATGTCTTATTTTATATATAAACCTGTTTTAGAATGATTTTCATGCTTTTAACAATTGGTTAGCACTATTTTAGCACTTAGCCTCTTGCATAGGGTAAGATACAGAGATTATTTAGAGAGCTTTGTTTTAATTATTTATGAAACCGTTTATCTAATTTTATGAATTTATTTCTTTCTGTATTAACTGCCAAATGTTTTTTTACTAAGTGATGGTTCATGGCTTCTATCTTTTTGTATGTATGATCACTACCAACTATTCAAATGGTCCAAATTTGGACCGAATAAACTATTGATTGATTGAACTACCCTTTCCCCATGTAAACCCAGCATCCTGCTCTTAAAATTAGTATATAAAAAACAAACATTTAGTGGACCGGAGTTTTAGAGTTTGTTATTATTCTAGCTTTTTAATAGTGCTCACCCACTGTGATAAATGTCAAGTATTTACCCTTGTATTTCAGTGTGCACAATTACAGTTGGATGTTGCAACACATCTTCTGGACAATTAATATGTGTAACTACATCTAGGTCATGTGATGCGGTTGCTTCTATTTTGCAGTCTGCTCCATGTCGATTCAGCTTTCTCTTGCAGGGCTCTTTGTAAGCAATACTTTAAAATGTAAGTAGGCTGGCCCTTAGGCCTTCCCCTTATTCACAAATGGATGGCTTTATTGCTTTTTCCAGTTACCTGCTCCTGATTCCCTGCTTTCTTTCCTATTCTTAAGTTTGTTCCTGAATCATTTAGCTTTCATCTTGCTTTCGATTGATTGACTGTATGCTTCTACTGAAGAATTATTTTTCTGACTGCTTTTTTTCTGTGCCACCTAAGCTTTGTACTGAATGTAAATACATATCTGCACCCTTCTCTTTTTCTCTCACCCTTGTATCTTTTTCCCACCCAAACTGCCATCCTTGGTTATGGGTGCCTCTCTCTGATTCCCCATAATGAGCACTGCTATTGCTCAGTGTTTCTCTCTCCTCCTCTGCCTCTCTTACTGTCTCCACAATTTGTTTCCCAGTGCTTATAGAACTGGAGTGACCAATCATCTTGGAACACTATTTATACTTCCAAGATGGTCATCAGAATTTGGGAAGATATAAAGTGGCAAAATACCATGTTGCACTTTATTTCTTTCCAAATGTTGGAAGTCTAGAAAACATAGATCAGCAACGTTATTTTCTATACTGCAAGCATTTGCCATTTCATTGTGTCCAGACACAATGTGACTAGCACCTTTGAACTAATGAAAACAACAATCAAAGATGGCTGCCTGTCACTATTCCCTGTGTCAATGCTTGTCCTGCATTGTCAGTCCAATACTGGCAACCAACAAGAAATGGTCAATTGAGATTGACTGGCGTTGCCAATGCTTTTTCTATTTGGATGTAAGATCCCTTCTACTTACAGGTAATCTTCATTACTCTTAGCTCCACTTGTCATTGTATAATTAATTATTTCATGAAGTGTATCCCATGTCCAGTGACAGGAAAAATTCAGGAAATGATGACAATTAAAGCCCTATCCACCTTTACCTGTGTTCTGTAAGAGGACAGGCAGTACCAGCAACCTTCTAAAACCCTCTAAATCCAAGATAGTGAGAGAGGATGGGCAGAGTGTAATGACTGAGATGAGGGTGAGTAGGACTATTAGTAATGAGGATTATTGATAAATAATCAGGACATTACCTCTATGTATGAGATAGGACTTAGGAGTCTGCATCCCCATTCACTTATTCATGAGGTACCACAAACCTTTGAAGCCTTTGAGAAAAATGTAATAGTCACCAAAAGCATCGACAAACATTTTAATGTACAATTGATGACTAAAAAATTAACTGCATCACTCAGAATAAAATATCCACACTATTACCATTTTCAAAGAGGACATATTTCACTGGTCTCCTGGATCAATGAATGCACATAAAAGACCTCCAGAAAGGAGTTTGATAGGGAGTTTTGTAGGGAGCTCATTTTGTATTGCACACTACACCGAATGAGGAGCATTACCCCATGATGAAGCATACCACATTGGTGGGTAAGAGTCCATGCATCGTGATAAAAATTACCATAGGACTCACTAAGGTAAATAAGAGGGTGACTCTCAGCCCCACTGATTTCTGTTTTGTTGCAGACCATAAAACCATGTTTGACTTACAATTTGAGAGAAAACATGATGGACTTAGTAAAACCTTCATATTTACAGCTTTCTTACCTTGACCAGGCAACCCAAAAGTGAAGAACATGTGATCTCAAGAAGTGAAGAAGTAAAATAAGATGGTACATACCTGCCAAATTTTCAGATTGCTTATGTCAGACAATTTGGAGGTTTCAGTGTCCATATGAATGACATTCCACTGTCAAATGTTTGACACTTTCAGTGCTAATTTTAATTCTCAGAAGGAGACGTAAATTAGGATGGTACATAGCTGCAATACTTTTCAGACTGCGTATGTGCGACATTTTGGGGTTTCAGTGTGAATATATATATGAGTGCCATTCTACTGTCAAATAAACTAGTATTTGAGTGCATTCTAAGTTTTATAATATTATATCTAAACATGTTACAAAAAATAAGCACATGCTGAAAACAAGCCAAACCTATTGCCATTACCATTATTTGTTAACAGTGTCAGCTAAATGAGTGATGATGATTTTGTTGTGAATAATTATATTTGAAAATATTTCAGTCTATGGATTTTCCCTATCTGATCGCTCAGGGTCTCCCTTCACACTGCTTTCATCTGGAGTAGTTCACTGATAGACACGTATGTCCTCTTTTTTGCCACATCTTTCTGAAATCCTCAGCCTATTTATCTTACATATCATCTCTTGTATGGCCCCTATTACCACACACCACTCCATTCTTTCTCTCTCCTCAACTGTAACACACCATTTTCTTACCATGCTATCAATATTTTACAATCGGTGTATTGCTATGTTAAACACTATCATCTAAGATAAATATTACAGTAGTTTGCATATATATGAACATCGCTATGTGCATTTTGCAGAGAGGCCAAGTGTTGGATGAGCTCTGCAGAGAGAACAAGGACTGGTCTGATCCACCGACAGGCATTGCAAGAAACTCTCAATGCTTCAGCCACTGCAACACAGCTCTCTAACGCGCCCAAAAATAAGCTCCCACCCATAACCTTAAACTGACCCAGACACCTATTACCATCATAGAGAATGCACTGTACAAGAGTTACATCTGTTTCATGAACCTAACACAGAAAAATCATCTGGAAAATGCAAATACTTTTAGGGAATGCAAGATTAAGTTGAATGTTTTTTAAAGATTGAGATTTCATGATAATGTGTCTTTCTTGGGTAGCGCAATGAAATCTAGGTAAGAAAAAATTGGCGAGTGAGAAGCAAATTCAGTTCTGTATTTCACCAACCCAATTGTTGTTCAGGTGAAAGCGGCATGTAGCTGCCTCAAATATGGGGAGTGGTTGGATTACTTCTGGCATACATGCCAAGATTTTAGAAGAGAAAAGTGTGAGATTTAAAAAAATATAAGCGGGAGAATGTATATCTCCCATTGACTTCTATTGAGGCCTGAATCGGGTCTATTGGCATGTATGAGACTTGCAAGTATGGTGTTGCAGGATCAGATATCAGAAATGCAAATATATGTTTTTCCTTACCTGTCAGAAACATGGAGAAAGCACTATGGCAGGCAGAGAGAGACTGAGAAAAATGTTGTGCACTGGCCTGCAGTAGCAGGTTCCCGGCAGTTCATAGTCCCAGTAACACAAGACCAGCGTCTGTCGGCTCAAGTCCTCTGAGTAATCGGGTTTTTCCCTGAAGGAATCAGAAGGGTTGGCATTGTAGCATCTTGAAGGTATGCACACTAGAACCCTCATGGCTCTGGGCAGACTGAATAGGAAGTACGCAATGAATGGGAAGTATTAAAGTATGAACAACAAAAATGTATGATATAATGCACAGTATGTTAGTGGATGTTGATAAATAACGTAACTTTTGAACATAGCTCCCGAATGGAGTTATTCATGTGTATGCTTCAGGGCTGGGGTAAATGCTACAGACATGCATGCTCTTGCCAGGCCATGTCTCTCGTACTTTCCCACTAGAAGTCCACAAGGCAGCTTCAGCTCAGGGTGGCACAGGCTCTGAGTGTCCCGGAGATAGGGCAGACCGCCCACACACCTTCATCACAAGCATACAGGATTGCAAAGATGATGTGAGCAAGAGCAGTATGAAAAAAATTTAATCTAAAAAATGACAGCATGGCAGTATGCATAATGAGATTACCAAGAGGCTGCTACTGCCTGTTTCTATAACGTTCGGGAGCTAACTGCAAAATCACAAAGGTCACAGCGGGTCACCTGCTTTCTGATTCAAATCCAGTGAGTGGGAGTTGTCACACAACCCCTTTCTCATGCCACTGATTGGGAATAGTTTAACAAAACAACTGCAATGGTGCAGAATACGCGTGAGGCTGGGCCTGGTACTTGATCTGTGTTTAGTTTTGTACAAAGAGTCCTGTGCTGGACCAATGAGCCAGTGCCCCACGTGTGATGCTGAAGAGGCGTGGCAGCCACCAGGGAATATTTTTTTTCTAGCTAACACATCAAGAATTTTCAATTCTATTAAGGCCACAGAGGTGAGGATTATGCTTTTCTTTCTTTTAATGAAGAATAAACAGCAGCCAATCAAAAATGTTAAATACAAAACTACTTTTCCCAAGATCCCCTGTAGTCCATACTGATATCCAATCATATGTCTCTCCCACATATATATGTCCCTTGTAACACAGTCCTTCCTCTTTCTTTGGGAAGCACTGAGAACATATCAACCTGACTCTTCTGAACAGGAATCCAAATGAAGGTACAACGGCAAATTTCTCAAACTGTCTTCTGTCAACTGGGCTTAAAACCACAAGACAAACCATCTTCCCCTGATCATTTGTGTACCCTTATTGTCCGAACCTAGGACAAATGAAAAAGACATACAAATAATATATATTCTGACACAATGGATCAACGGGCAGATATATAAACAATCGCATTACAGTTTCTGCATATATATTATAATCATTCATCAACAACAATATTCAAGCTCTTTTATTTTACGGGTGGGACAATCCTCACCGCTGTGTCCTTAATAGAACTGAAAATTATTGACCCGTTAGCTAGAATTTTCTTATTCTATTTCAGGACCGGCGGATTTGAATTATGCTAGTTCAAAGCTGACCCACAAATGTAGATGCCACATCAACAATAGGTTTATGATAAAATACCTTGAATGTAAATTCCAAAGACCAGTCTGCACTGCCATTATGTCCTCTAAATGAGAACCTGTACAAAATGCCCAACAGGCCATGGCTCCACGAGCAGAGTGTGCACCAAACTTGGAAATGTCTATCTCAGCTTCTCCCAACAACCATCTGAGCCATCTGGCCAATGTAGCCACATAAACTGGGCCAAAAGGAGTCTGTAATGAAATGAGCAATTGCCCATGGACATCTCGATGAATCTCATGAGTACAAAGGTAATAAGCCTTCAAGCACTTGACCACGCATAATTTATGGTTATGGGGAAAAGCTAAATAGGAAATACATTAGATGCAGTCTCCTTACATCTAGAGGCGCCAAGAGACTCCTGAAGGAGTAAATACTCTACCTGCTAAGTCTAGCGCATGGACATCTGAAACGCGACTACAAGAAATCAGACAAAGAAGCAGAGTAAGCTTTGCCAATAAATGTTTGTGTGAAAGGGCCTCATTACAAGGCCAGGCCCTCAGAAAACGTAAGACTACATCTACATCCCATAAAGAAGAATATCAAGGCTGAGCAGGCCTAACCATCCTGATGCCCCACAGCAGTTAACATATTAATGGATTTTTTCCTACAGGTTTACCCTCCAGATGGGGATGTCCTGTAGAAACTACGGACTTGAAATTATTAATGGTTCTGTAGGCTAAACCTTGGGTTGCTAAATCAGACAAAAAATTAACAATCTTATTAATGTTCGCTCCCATGGGATCAATACGTTGTTCACCACACCAACAAACCCACCCCTTCCAAGAAGATTTGTATTACTTATGTGTGGAAGGGGCCCAGAATTGGGACAAGCAAAACATTGTACTGTCTAAAACTCCCGGCTTCTGCCAACATCACTGGAAAGTTTCCATGCCATGAGTGACAACTGCCCCGCTATTATCAAGGGATAAGGCCGTCCTGTTGGATCCAGGAGCAGAGATGGGTTGAATGGGATGCAAATCGGTTGTGCACTCTACAGTGACATTGCCACAGGAAACCACGGTTGAGCCTTCCAAAGAGGCATCACCAGTATGATCTCCGCTGCCTGTCTCCTCACCTGAGAGAGTACACTCTGAACCATGGAGAATGGGGGAAATGCATATAGAAGACCTGTCTCCCACGATTGGAGGAAGGCATCCAATCCAGCTGCAAGTTGATCCGGTCTCCAATGAAGAACCGTGGAAGGTGAAAATTTAGTCTCACCACAAAAAGCTCTGTCGAACACAGACCTCACAAATGATTCAGACTGCAAAAAATCTGTGGATTGAGCTTCCAACCGCTGCCATTCCTCAGGAAGCAAGAATTCCAGTCTGCCACCAGAATGGCGCATCCCGGAATATACTCCACCATCACCAGAATATGTTGCTGAAGACAAAATTGCTAGAACTCTTTGGCTATCCTTACCAGACTCTTGATCTGGTACCTCCTAGGCGATTTATATATCGCACTGCCAAATGTTGTCCATGCAAAGCAGTATACAACAACTTACTTTGTGTAGAGAAAGGGATTGAATCACAGATGCCCTGGCTAGAAGTTCCAGGCAATTGATATGGGCCTTCAGTTCCTCCGAGGACCACCGGCCCCTTGTCTCCACTGATCCGCAACGAGCCCCCTAACCCCAACGGCTGGCATCCGATTCTATCACCATTTCTGGAAAGGAGGCAAAAATGGCTCTGCCGTTTCATGCATCCATGTGGTCTAACCACCAGGTGATCTCCACTCTTGCCTCTTCGGACAACAGAATCTGTTCCGAATAGGATAGTCCTTTGTGAAGATGCAAGATCTTCAATCGCTATAGACCTCGGTAATGAGGAGGGCCCTGGAAAATTGCCTGGATAGAGGAGACCAATAGATCCATCAGACGAGCAAGAGTCTTCAATGATATAGTTGGAGAGACAAGGGCTCTCCTCAACTCTTTCTTGATAGAGTTCTGTTTCACCAGGGGTAACAATAGTTGGGCTCGGATAAAATCTACCTGGAAGCCTAAAAATTCCATGTTTCAAGATGGGATCAAGATAGACTTGTCTGCGTTTATGAGGAAGCCCAGCTCCTGAAGAAGCTATATCGTCCATGATAGATGATTCAAGACTGACTCTTCGCTTTGAGTCATGATCAAAATATAATTGAGATAAATAATGAGGTGTACAACTCTTTCCCTGAGGAACTGCACTGACGGCCATAAGAGCGTGGTGATGCACTAAGGGGCTCAAGAGAGACCAAAGGGGAGAACGGTGAATTTTTATCATTGGTCTTGCCAAAGGAATTGATTATACTGATGGTGGGGACCATACATTGGAATGGTTAGATAAGCGTCCATGAGGTCCAGCATACCAATAGTCTCTCTCTTGCAAAAGATCTCTTAACAGATGGATAACTTTCATCTTGAAATGGCGGTTAACAATCCAAGAGTTGAGAACTAGACTGGATCCCCCACCTTTTTTTTCTGCACTAGGAAGATCGTACTGACAAACCCGGAGGGATCCGGGCTCGTTTTGACTATTGCTTGCTTGCGAAGAAGCACACTTATTTTGATGTAAATGAAATTGCTATCTATTTGTGAAAAAGTATTGGGGCATGGGGGGATTTTCTGCTGGGGAGAGGAGTAAAATTCTAGTCTGTACCCCTAAACTGTCTGCATGATCCATGGATCTTGAGAAATGCGTTCCCGGGAAATAATATACCACTTTAGCCTTCCCCCCAGAACCACCTCTAAAAAAGTGAATCTGTCGTTGCACCATTTTGTGCGTTGAAACCACCCCAGTAGGTGCCTCTGAAACCATAGCCCGACCTCTCCGGTATTGGGTGGGATAGAATCTGGATGTGGCATAGGTGTTACTTCGACCCCTCTGGGAATAACCTCTTAAGGCCTGATACAATCCGCGGCCTGGCGTTTGGCCTCTACAGCGTTCGGCCCTGACAAAAAGACCCCACTGAGCATCTTTTTCATCAATGTCTCCAAATAGCTTCCCATTCGCCAGGGTTCCGGCCTCATTAGAGGCCAATTCTGCCAACTTCGGGTCGAAGCGCATCAGAAAGGTCCATCTACGCTCGGTAGACATAGCGTAGTTGGCATTGCCCAAGAGACAAATGGCTCATTGAGCCCATTCCAATTCAGTGTCAGGATCCAGTGAAGAGTTAGTTTCCTTTGCTTGTACTGTGAGCTCCAATAGTTTCAGAAATGTCCAGGAGTTTGCCTTGACATACATTCCATGCGTGGTCCAGGCCCTTCTTAGGGTCTTTATGAAAATTTCTTAATGAACGTTGCCATATTAGGATCTAATTCAGCCGTCTCTGCCACCTTGCATAAGAGGTATGGGTGAGGGCATTCTAAACTCAGGGTGTAGCACACGTATCGGTCGAATCCCTTTCTCAATCTGTTCTGCATGTAATGTGCTACCTCAATGCAGGGGATCCACTCTGTGGAACGTAGGTGGATAATATTTTCTGGGTCAAAATCAAAGGTACCTGGTACCTGAGCGTCCTCTTGTAGATTGCGTGATTTGCGTTTACGTTTACCAGAAGGTTTGGGATCGTCTTGTGTCTGATCCGTATCAGATGAATGGGAAGGGGTAGAGAGAGAGAGAGATATGCCTCCATTGCCTGCGTAGATGGTCCTACAAAGGATTCTGTGGAACATAATGATGCAAAAGGCCCATATTCGTGATCCTGTACAACAGACACAGCCATATGCATCAGAATCCTAGCTGAGGAAGCTGGCCCTAGTGAGGCTCTATCAGCAATGCCCAATTCAGATGTCAGGTCATTACTTAACATATTCTCAAAAGGAACTCGTCCTCTTAGCTCACGATGGCCATATCTCATAAAAGGCTAAGAGAAAGGCTCAAAAGCCTTAATGAGAGCCTGGTTTTCAGAGTCCTGGACATTGTTTACCAGGGCCTCCACTAATCTCTGCTCCATATGATGTTCTTCTGGTACATCAGGGTATTCCTGATAATATTTGTCCTCTTTGGCGTAGCTTACCATAGCTAACTAGCAAGAGGAGTGAAGGAGTTCTAGTGGGGGGGCAGCCCAACAGGTTCTTAATATGTAAAATCACTAAAGGTGTCAAACACAAAAATGTTTTAGTCTAATCCCTGATGCATGGTACTTGGCAGGGGCCCTGATGGAAATACCACTCTTGAGACTCATGGAAAGTAGGAGAAATTGTAGGCACAAATTCTGGATCGGGTCTTAAAATGACACCATCATTAGAACTTTTCAAAGAAGTTAACACAACAACGCAAAAAGAATACCTGATCTACGAGCAGATGTAATAATAGCTACAGGAAAAGCTACCTTGGAAGTCACAAACTTCAGTACCACTGAAGAAAATGTCTCAGATGGATAAGCCAGAAGACCTTTTAGTCCCAGGGGGAATATTGGAGATGCACCATAAACATGAAAAAACTAAAACATTTTAAGTACTTACGCAACTAACAACTACAAGTCTACCCAGGGTTCAAAAAAGGTTTAATAGAAGACAGTTAAGTGGCTGCTTAAGGATCTCCCCCTATTGAGAACCTAGAGCAGGGTTCACCAGGGAGAGGTACTGTTGAAAAGGGTAGAGTCTCCTGTTTCAAGAGGTACCTCCTCTGTTGTGAACAGTGTCCAGTGTACTTAGATGTGTCCCTGAGCATTGACTAAACTGAAAGCAGCCAAAGTCTGTCAGTTTCACATCGGAGATGTCAGAACGTCACTAAAATCCACAAAAAGAATCCCTATAGCGTGAACCACAATGGAATTCCCTGCACTCGAGGGTGTGATGCTCTACAGAGAGTCCAGACAAAGTGTTATCTTCTCTGGATAAAATGAGTTAAACCATGGTTTTTTTTGTACTCTACACACCATGGCTCATCTGGAAGTCAGGTAACCAGATAAGGCATAAGCAGTTTAGCAAGTCTCACTCATACAAGGAACACCTGATTGTTTAATAATTACTGCTCGTGAGTAAAATGAGTAAGTGTGAGCCAAAATGGAGGTCTTACCTCCTACACTTCCTTAAGTTGTGCTTAAAATCAGGTGTTTGGCTGAGGCAATAATTCCATTTGCCCCGCACCCTGACAGTACGGTCAGGTCACATTTGGGCCCAGATTTATACTTTTTCACGCAAAACTTCGACAATGCAGTTTTGCTTGAAAAAGTATGCAGCCAGCTAGCACCATTCCAAGACGCCAGCCAGGCATCATATTTATGGAATGACAGTAGCCGTCAGTAAGGCCCGGCTAGCATCATGAAAAAGGACACTAGCTGAGTGAGTGAGGCATAGGGGAAACAGGAGGTTGTGAGGCATAATCATGCCTCTAACCAGACTAGCGTCATCCTTTGATGAACAACACGATGGACATGACTCCTGCCTTAGTAAAGACAGGAGCAAAACCCACCACCCCGAAGGCCATGCCCAGGGGACATTTGTGCACTGGGTATGGCCATTGGGCCCTGTGCCATGTAGAGGGGCCCAAGTTAGGCCCCCATTTTGCACTTGATTGTTTTTTTTTTTAAATACTCACCTGTACTTACCTTACTTACCTGGGATGGGGTCCCACCCAATCCTCTGGCCTCCCTCTGGTGTGGTGGGGGTGTCCCTGGGGCTAGGCAAGGGTACCTGTGGGCCCATTCCATGGTCTCTGAACAAGGAAATAGGCCCACAGGTCCCCTAACACCTGCCCTGACCCAGGTGTTAAATAATGGCGATAAGCAAGCTTAGCGCCATTATTTAAGGCCCCTTTCCCACATGCTTGATTTTAGCACGGGGGGATAAATATGGCGCTAAAGCCATATCATCATTTTTTGCACGGGAGCGCCTACCTTGCATCTCATTGACGCAAGGTAGTTTTCCGCAAGCAAAAAATGACTAACTCCAAAACAGGTCTAGCGCCAATGTATAAATACGGAGATAGGTTTGTGATGAATTTGCGCAAAAAAATGACGCAGATTCGGCGCAAACAAGGAATAAATCTGGACCTTGTTGTCTAAGCTCATCCAAAGAGGTTGGTAATTTACCTGTGGGAAACTTTCCATTATGTTTTTATAATTTTAGCAATTTTGTGTTACACAAATTACAACAAAAAGTCTAAAATTACACCAACATGAAATTGTGGAGATATTTTTTCCTGTAGAGATCTCGTATGAGCAGAAAATGTCTTCTTGGAACCAAAGATTGGGCAGAAATGGTGTTGCACACGTTTTCTCCGAACCAGCCCCTTTGGCAGTAGCTCAGCATCATTTTTTTCTCAAGGTACCCAAAAGTGGATTTCGTGCAATGTCTCATAAGTTTCGTGACATATCACAGAATATCCGTTGGAAAACGTACATGATCTAGCAAACCTTTACAAACAAATGGTTACTTAAATTGAGTCTGCCCAGATACCAAAGCTAAAAGTCAGTGGTTCCAGCCATATCAATTTTGCCTCCTGCATCTCACTGCATGGAGGAAATGTCCCAAGACCAGGATAACCTTTGATAATCTGCTCACCGGTAGCTTGATGTAGACTTTTAGTAGCCTCTCCAGCCTTTGAGTACCCAAAAGTTCTGTCCATCATCCAGGATTAACTCCACCTATCAAGAAGATCTTTTGCCATGCCTTCCATGCCTGGGCTCAGTAAGCATAAAGGATGATGCTTTATCCTCCTGGCTTTGCACCTGTAACTTTCACTTTCTTAAAAGGTTGCTGAGAACTCAATATTTCCAGAGTAATCTCACATCATTTTTGATAGGATGCTCACATGCAAACAGACAGCCAGTCACACCACTCCAGGATGTCATTCATTTTGACACAACCTAGGTGCAAATAGTGACTTTATCCTTTCTTCCTTTCCAACAAACAAGACACAGTATATCCCGCAGAATTGGAGGCATACCAGCTAAGGAAGCCCTGGAACGGTTTGTTCTGCATGGGGCATTGCAGTCCCCTGCAATCACAATGAGGCATGAGACCTTTTTTTCTAGTACTCTTCATACGTCTGTGCCATGTTACAGGGAGGCGGTTCAGTGTGTCTGACAAGTGCACTGGATCATCATGCACCAATACGCATACCTTGTACAGTATCTGATGGGTAGCTATAGGTATAGAAGTTTCAAGAGACCCCCTAGGTCCCTAAATCTTACATCCATCCAGCAAACACCTTCTATAGTTGGATCAAACAGTATGCAATAATGTGACACAGCAAGGATTCTAATGTAGTCATTGAAGCCTCCTCAAGGGACAAGTTGTAATACATCCCTTTCTGAGCATGAACACAGATATATTTTGATCACATATATAGTACCATACTAACAGGATTAAAGTTAACAAATGATTTATGCTATGGTGGTGAACAAAAATGATGATGTATATATAAAAACACAGAGGGGGTCATTCCTACATTGGCGGGCGGGGGGCGCCGCCGCCAAGCGGGAACCGCCACTTGGCCGCTCTGTGGTCAAAAGACCGCGGAGGCCATTCAGACTTTCCCGCTGGGCCGGCGGACGCCTGCCAAGGGAGCGCCCGCCGGCCCAGCGGGAAAGGCCCTGCAACATTGAAGCCGGTTCCGAATGGAGCCGGCGGTGTTGCAGGGGTGTGACGGGTGCAGTTGCACCCGTCGCGATTTTCACTGTCTGCTATGCAGACAGTGAAAATCATGCTGGGGCCCTGTTAGGGGGCCCCACGACACCCGTTCCCGCCATCCTGTTTTAGGTGGTGAAAACTGCCAGAAACAGGCTGGCGGGAAGGGGGTCGGAATCCCCATGGCGGCGCTGCTTGCAGCGCCGCCATGGAGGATTCTCCCAGCCGGGGGTAATCCGGCAGGAAACCGCCAGACCCGGCTGGGCGACCGCGGCTTTACAGCCGCGGTCGGAATGCCAGATGAAGCACCGCCAGCCTGTTGGCAGTGCTTCCGGCGACCTCCAACCTGGCGGCCATAGACCGCCAGGGTAGGAATGAGGGCCAGAATGTCTTCCTTAAAACATCACTAATAATGAGGGGTGTGATTTGGGGCGTCAAGATGGCAGTCGCACTCAAAGTGCTTTAGACCTCTCCATCATCTGCCGTCATCCTCGTCCCTGTTCAGCCACCAGCAAAGTTCTATACACCTTCTTAATGTTCCCTTAGCAGAACTGCATCACCAGAGACCATCTTTATTCACTCCGCTGCAGGGGACGAAGACTGTGGGGAAGAGGCCGCCAGTTGCTCAGACTGGCTCAAGATGGCAGATGCATGCAACCGCTGAAGCCTTGATTGTCGCGGCTGGGAAAAATGAACCAAGGCTCGCCCGCCACACACTCCAATCCACCTGGTGCTGCTGCGTGGTGTTACTGAGGTGGGTGGCCAGACTGAAAGCACGCCCTTCAAGGGCGTGGCCCCTCATCCCTCCTAGCAGCAATGCATATGTGCTGGGGCCGTTGCAGCAACCAGACTATAAGGTGTGTGCTGCGACACACCCCCTACCTGGTGCTGGACCATTGTTTCACCTGGAGCTGTGGTGGTGACTCTTGTGGCTTGCCCATGGATAGCCCTCCTCATCCAGCGGCCCTGGGTGCATTAGACCATGGGCTCGGGCAGGCCCTGCGCCAGTGATTCTGCTGACCTGCTGGGATCTGGTGGACTCTCCCACCCGATGATAGCTTTCCAGCCTTCACACGGCAGCCTGAAGCTGGTACCTCACCTATGATCCTGGGTTTAGTTTGGATGTGGCTTTTGCTCCCCCCAGGACTGAAGGTGAGAAATATAGGGAGGGGCAGAGTTCAAGAATCACTCGTAGATCTGAACTGAAACACTTGCTGCTCTGCCCACCATTAGCCCTCATATGCTGACTGTTAGACCCACCCCTCCCTATCAGCCATATACTACCCCATTATGGGTCCGGCCCAGCCCAACCCCACTGACTCTGCCTCCTGGGTGGGTGCGAGACAGCAGCGTACAAGGGTGATGTTTAGACCCACCGACTACCTATGATATCAGCTTCATGACCTTGTACACCCTTTTGCCCTCTTCAGAGTTGCTCTCACATTGAGACAGAGGAGAGATATTTGGACACCTGTGGCCCTCTTGGGGCATGTAAACCTATTGTTGCCAGCTGGCTCCGTGGGCTCCTACTGTAGGAGGCTGGCCCTCTATGTAGTGTGCAAAGCTAGGCACACTGCGCAGGTAGTCCAGGCAACCACAAATTGGTTTACGGGGCTAAAAACTAGATCACCTAATGCTCTAATTGCAAAGCATTTGTTGTACTCACAGCATCAACCTTGCAACTCACACACTCAAATGAATAACTCAAGACCAATTTATAAACATACGTCAGATTTTTATGTCACTTTTAAGACCAAGATTATCAAAATTGGTTAAGTACTTTTCGAGATATGAATTTTTGAAGTTAAATAAAAATAGTATTTTTATGCGTAATTACGCACCATAGGAAAAAATGGAGGATCACATTTATAAGTGCATATAAAATCGCACAGTTGGTTTACCATGTTCATCTTTTGCAGATTGGTCAAGGTCATCGGTGGGCACACTGTGCCAGATGGCGAAGTTCAGGTGGCTCCCAGTTCCGGCGGGAGCAACTCTCTGGGGCTGGCGCGGGGCCACTGTGGAGGACCGCTTGGAAAAGAACTGTACAGGTAAGTTCAAAGATAGTTCCTTGGGGTCCCCTTGGAGTGTCAAGGTCGCAAGGGGTGGGGGACCCTTAGATCATAGCAAGTTCTTCGGTGCAGGGCACAGGGGGGCCAGGTGCAGAGTGAATTGGTGAGCCAGGATCTGTGCGCAAGGATGTCCTCAGGAGCAGGAAGTAAGTTGGTTTAAGGGTCGCTTACAGGACAACGGGGGCACTCTGGCTGGAGGTCTGGGTTGCTTCTGATGTCCCTCGACTAGGGCTTCCTCCTGGTCCTTTTGCAGCCCCGGGTGGGCTGCTTTTCTCGGTGTCCGATGTTGGCTGACCAATACCCAGGGTATTGGCATGGTTTGGCCACTAGAGGTTGCAGTGCCCCCAAACTTGGCACCCTTTATTCTCTGGCCCCAGAGAGCAATGGCTCTCTCCCCAGGGGCCCAGAATCCTGCCTGGTGATGGCAGGCTGGTTGGGACCATCCAACAACCACGCCAGGGTAGTTAGCTTTTACAGGGGGCACCTCTAAGGTGACCCCTGGGTACATTTTGTAATAAATCCAATGCTGGTACCAGTTTGAATTTATCATTCTGAGTCATTTAATACCAAACAACCCAGGGTTCAGAGTGGCCATCATGTAGCTGGGAAACTTGTAGTGATCAGTGTCCAGCAATTGCATTTAAAATGGCTGCTCTGTTCACTTATTATGTCCCAGGTTTGACAAGGACACAGTAGGGGTATATTGCTCATGCATCTATGCCCTCACTACCAGTATAGTACACCTTGCCTCACGGCTAGGTCTGCCAGAGGGGTGACTTACCTATATTGCATGCAGTGTATAGTGGACAGGGCACACAGGCTGTGTGCTATGTCGAGTTTGCATTTTGGGGTTGCACCAAGACTCTCAGCCTGCAATGGTAGTGCTGAGCCCATCTGGATGCATGACCCTAGAGGGTGGCACAATCAGTGCTGCTGCCCTTAGGGGCCACCCTTAGTGCCCCATGCCCTGGGTACTTAATTACCATTTACTAGGGACTGATAGTGGCAGCTAAAAGTGTTGCCAATTACCTTGGCTCCAAGTCCAAGTCTCATCCAGAAACCAGGCAAAAAAAATGTGTTGGGGGGGGGGTACTGCAACAAAGTGCCAGTTTCCCACACCTACGTAGGCCCATTTACCTTGAAATGTTTATTTGCTCCTACTCCTTGGCCACTGCCTTCTTATCCCTCCTGCAAGCCATCTTGTGTCATCCCTGTCTTCCTCCCTTGTCAGCCTGGTCCCCACTGAGGCCTAATGCTTCCCACCTCTATGACACCTTTAAGTGCGACTGGAGGACTGTGTGCGCATAGGTGGCCAACTGCTTGTGCTGCTACAAGTTGTGGCAAACTGGCTTCACCAGACTACAGCTGAAATGGGGAAAGACAAATCAGTAATTCCCACCCCTCTCAGTCTCGCATTGACAGGTTCACCAGGGGAATAGAATACCAAGGGATGATATCATGTAGACCACTGCCTCCACAGAGGGAGACACATATAAGATCTTGCAAGCTTTCCAGCACTCACAGTCGGCAGTTGAGACCAAGATTTGGGAGGTACGGGTGGACGTGGCTGTCCTCTGTCAGGACCTCAAAAACACCATGAGCCACATCACAGAGCGAATTCCACAGTAGATGATGAAGTTGCTGATCTTAAGACCAAAGTGAATCTTCTGCTCACCCACATGCATGATCTCCAGAAACAAGCGGTAGATCACAAGAATCACTTGAGATGTAACAATTTGCGCTTCATTTGCTTTTCAGAAGACTCAGAATCAATCTGTGGAATTCCTTGAGAAATGGCCTAAATCTTAGATACCGATTGACAAATTGTCCCCCTGGTTCGCTGTGGAACATGCCCACCGAGCACTTTCTCCTAAGCCCCTTCCGGGGCAGTTTCCCAGACCTATGATTGCACATCTTTTCAACTTTCAGGACTTTATCCTGAGATCCTGAAGTGTCTCCAAGCAGCCCTCCACTTTCAGAACCCACAAAATTCGTATTTTTTTGGATTACACCCGAGAGGTCCAAACGTGCCGTCGCTCCTATAAACCTGTTAAACAAAAGTTGCATGCTCTACATTTACCCCACATGCTTCTTTTCCCAGCACTTCTTAACATGATACATGCGGGTAAGACATAATTTTTGGACACCCCTGAGTCACCTTGGCAATGGCTGACTGAGGAGAGGCGGTTTCATGGTGCAGATCGATCTTCCCCTCCTCCTCTCCTATCCTCTGCCTGCAGGCCCGGAGCTGTAAGTACAACAAATAGTTGCCCGAATTGATCCCACACTAGATCCCGTAGGTGGAGGGATAAAGCAAGGCCAACCTCATGCTCACGGAGTTCTGGCTCCTCGGCCTTTCCATCCTCGCAGCGGAGGGAGCGCTCCCTGGAGCCTGGTGAAGACAATCATGTGGCTGCCAAAGAAGACCGGTTGAGTCAGTGGCGTGACACACTCTGTTCATAATAGCTTGTCATCTTGCTTGTGCTGGCTGGCACTACTGATGTTGTATCCATCCTATAATATGGAAGGGTCCACCACTCCACACCACATAATCCACTTTGTTTTCCTGTTTGGGCAATGGTTATGGGGTGCAGATGTTTCTAGTGGGGAAGTATGGGGAGGGGGTGAGTTCACGGGAGTTACAATGTTTATGCATGTATTAGCTGCAAAACGTTTGAACACTGATTGCTTAACCTTGTTTTCTTTCAGGTTGCCACAGACCTAATGCCACCATGCCTACAGCAACCCCTACATTCTTGTTCACTTGAACACCATACCTGATATCTAGGCTTCTCAAAGTTACTGACTCATTTCTAATCCAATCACGTCCCATCTCACTACACCTGTCATGTCCCTGTACTCAGTGATGTCATGGAATGTAAACAGCCTACTGGACCAGATCAGATGTTCAGTAGTGGAGGACCTGGAACCCATACCTCAAGCTGCGCATCATACACATGCACGTATAGGCATTTTTTTATGTCGGCTTCCAATTTATCGTCAGTCACACAGATCCAGATTCTCACCAGAGGAATCTCGGATCATGCTCTGCTACTCCTTGGTATTGACCCATCAGACCCCTTGCAGTGCCCTCTGTGGCGACTTAATGCTTGGCACCTCCAGGATGAGGCCTATACATGAGATGTCCACCGGGAGATTGTGACATTTTCACAATAACGTGGGAACCGTCCAATCCAAAGGAACCCTGTGGGTGGCATGCAAGGCTACCATCCGAGGGTCACGCCAAGGCTCTTCTGAGGCAAAAGGAGAAGATCCAACAGGATCATTTCACCCAACTGGAGGCCCGTGCACTCTGTCTAGAGACACAACTGGCCCTTGATGGCCAATCAGATGCTGCAGGGCCAGTGGCCTTGGTGAGGGAAGAGATCAGAGCCCATTTCTTAGAGACGGCAAAGCAAATCTGGCACACTTCTTTAGCGTGGATCCAATGTTGCGATGACAAAAATAGCAAGTGGCTATATTGGCTCGCTTGCAAAACCCTGGCCGGGTGAATCATACCTGAGGTGGCTGATTTAAGCTACTTCATACATCCTTAGGTATAGCTTCTGCATTTGTTTGATCATTATGATGCACTCTACACAGCCGTCCCCCGACCTGATGTCGAAAGTGCAGCCCCCCTCATTGATAAGATACCCATGCCTCACTTAGCAAATTCAGCGTGACAAGAATTGGACCAACCCATTACTTTGGAAGGGATTGAAATCTCAGCAATGAAACCAGGCAAGACACTAGGTCCAAATGGCTACCCAGCTGAAGTTTATACCAAATCCTCACTCCTCACTTACTAAATCTATATGAATAGGCAATGATGCTAGGCACCTTTCCCTCAAAACCTTGACCAGGCCGCCATAGTGGTCATACCAAAGACACAACACCCGTCCATATGCTGTGCCAATTACTAGCCTTGTTCCCTAATTAACGGCCATATAAAAATGTATGCCACTGTCCTGACCAATCACCAGCAACATTGGACCAATGTGGCTTTATGCCTGCTGCAGTACCAAACACTGCCTGTGATGTCTACATGTTGCGCTTCCTCAGTGGCACACACTCCCAACTCCACTGGCCTTGTTACTGATTGATTTTGAGAAGTCGTTCGATACAGTGGATTAGGACTACTTTTTTTGAGTCCTGGTAAAGGCGGGCTTTGGAACCTGCTTTCGTCGCATTGTCAGACTACTCTGCCAACGGTCTGGGTGCACATCAATGAGGTGGTGTTGAAGACTTTTACCATAAACCACAGCACCTGCCAGGGCTGCTCTTCATCCCCCCTCCTGTTTCCACTGGCCATAGAGCCTTTCGCACAACTTATATGCTGTGACCCACTGCTCACGGGATGGAGGTGGGAGACCAGGATGGAGGTGGGAGATGGGCCATGAAGACTCCATCACGCTTTATGCAGATGAGATACTATTATATTTATCAAACCCGGCTGACAGTGGCCCTTATTGTCTTCACCTCTTATTTGCAGAGGCTTCTGGCCTGACTATTGACCCGGCCAAATCACTTCTGGTGCCATTGACCAGAACCTGAGACCCCGTGAATTGGCAATCGAACATACCAATCCAATGCCTAGCTCCCACCAGTTAGGTATCACTGTAGACCTTGACCTGTTCCTGACCTGGTCCCTCAACGTCACACCAATAGTCTGCAAGGTCAGAGCAGACCTGAAGAAATGGCAATCACTACCATTAAACTTCATGGGATGAATTGCATTATATAAGGTGATGATATTACCCTGTTTCCTTACAATTTTTCCGAAACTCTCCTATCAACCTTCCCTGCCACTGGTTTAGGGAAGTGGAATCTATGGCCAGTGCCTTTCTCTGGCATAACAGTAAACAATGCTCAGCTTGGAGCACTTATCAGTGCATCCCCGATGAAGAAGGATTGGGCATGTCTAACTTATATCACTATTACTTAGCATCTCAAATCTTAGTCATTAATGACTCGTTCACTGCGAGTTGGTCTGATCCAGCCTACCAGCTAGATCTCATCTTGTTAGGATTCCCCCGTATTATGAAACTGCTTTGCAGTGAACCCATTTTAGTAAACATTCCAGAAAATGCCAGGGTGGTGTTCAGTGAAGAGAGAGTCACACTGCGATACACAGGATGATGGAAGAAAGTCACTCAACATACTCCCTCATGGCACAGGACTTGGTTGCGAGATGTAGCTGCCCTAGAAGGTTTTTCCCAATGGGATGCTATAGGTATCACCCTTGCTAGAGACGTATGGTAAGGTACAAACATTTTATCCTCAGGGAACTCCAACAGACCTCTGGCATATCCAACACACAAATTCATAGATTTATGCAACTACGCATGGTGTTGAAGGTACTCATCGTCCCCAGACATCCCGTCCCATCATTGAGCCCTATGGAAGCTAAAGTAGTGACGGGGCACTGGGTAAGGGAGGGGTCTCTCAGATATACCACTCCTTGATACTGAATGCCCCGGAAACTCTCGAGTCCCTTAGGACCCGCTGGGAAACATGGATCTGAGCCTTGGAGGCTAAAGACTGGTGAGATGCGTTGATGGTGTCAAGAGTCATCATGATCTCTGCCAGACTGAAACTGAGACTGCTTATCTTACCCCTGCCAGGCTGTATCGAGCAGGCCTTCTAGTCAATCCTCAATGTAATCGCTGCTCTTACTCACCGGCTAACTTCTTCCATATGGGCTGGCCATGCCCAGTCATAACATGTTACTGAAAGGCGATCCTGGATGAACTTTGATGGTGCTGGGTCAAACCCTAGCCCTCTCCGCATTTGTGATTTATTTGGAGTGGATGAAGGGATTGTGGGCTCACATGCCGGTAAGGCTTTGTTGGGTACCACCCTAATAGCAGACAAATGGGATATTGCAGCACACTGAAATGCACCTAGCCCTCCTGTGGTCTCCAAGTGGAGAAGTGGAGTTGACTAGAGGTCACAGATGGAACGCTTAATGTATGTGTCACAAGGGTGTCCACAAAAAAAATGGCAAGATCTCGTCCAAATGGTTAGATGATACAAGACTGGACACTGAACTGTAATAACATTGGGATTGAATGTCTGATTATGGAGATACTGATAATACTTCTGTTTTGCTTGATATGTGTATATTACAATGGGTGTGTACTAACCTGGGTGGGGTGGGCGCATACTTATTGGTTCTGTAATTCTGCCCTGTTACCATATGCAAAAAACAATACAAATTGGTTATTAAAAAAATCACAAATGAAAAGCAAAATGATTTGCTACTTCACTTTTTCCTTTGTTCAGCTTTATCTTTTTGTCTCCCTACTCACAACGACCTTTTCCTTATCCTCTCTCCCCTGCCCATCATGCTCTTTACCCCTCCTCTTTCCAGTCTCACATTTTACCAAGTCTTCTAGAGCACGCTCCCTACTCAGCTTGGAGATAATGCAGCCCTCTCTATTATCTAACAGTTCTGCACTACTATGCTGAGGGCTTGTTTCACAAAGTAACATGAAAAGTTACAAGTGCAGAGTCTCCACACTTGGGGTGGAATCTCTGCATTTGTGGCAGATTCCTCACACTGAGCACTGCAGTTAACTGTCTGCCACTTCCCTACAACAGGGTCTTTAAAACATCCATTTGGGGCATGGATGGCTTAAGTATTTTATCTATGTAAGTGTTGTGGGGTGAGCATGGTGCATTGTGTTTTTGACTATGGCAGCAGAGGGGTTAATTTTAGATCTCATGTTTAGATGGATAGTGAAGGGAGGCAGCCAGGCTGGAATGTCTGTGAATTGTAGGGGCCCACCAAACTTTGGGTTCTGTCCATCTAATCTGCCCAGATATTTTGTTTTTTTATCACCTGGTTTTAGACCTTTTACTATAGTGGAGCCTCATAACCTGTGACTCGCCCACAGTAAACTCATGCCAAATGGATGGCACGTGTTTCCCGCCAGTGTCTGCCTTTTCAGATGAGGCTGCTGCGGTACAGTAAGAGGATCTTGGCGGGCTACACTTGAACTTGTGTGCACATTTGTGTGCACCCCTGTGAAGGCTATGCATGGGAGACTCCTGTTGTGTGCAGCACAGTAACCTCACAAGGGTAGCCTAGCACACAGGGGACTCTGCAGGATTAGGTACTGAGCTGGGGTAGGGCTTATAATGTGAGTGTACACATATAGGATAAGTCAGTATGGTTAATGCCTTGTCTGCAGTGACACTCCACTATACAGGCTGCCTTAGAGTGCAGTTCTGCTTCCCCATGGTCTACAGACACCAGAAACCCACCAATTTAGAGCGTAACCTGTGTGAAAAGATCAATTCTGCAAAGTCCAGAGACCTATCTGTACACCTTATGAGTCATTCAGGAACGTCAAATTTCTCTGGCTCAGCTCAACAGAGTCCAGATCTTTTGTCACTCTGCTGGGATAATCCCTTTTCTATTCATTGGCAGGAACAAAGGCCTCCTCACTCAAAGGGAGCAATTAACAGTGACTAACTGAGCACCTGAGGAGGAAACGGGTGGGGCGAATGCTCTGCATCAATCAGCCAGCTGACATGCTTTGTCAGGAAGAGAGGCTGCCCAAGCCCACTAAACAAAGGAGGGAGCCCAGATCTCTGGAGCCAAACTCTGAAGGAGCTCCCTTTGAAGATTAGCTGGGGAAGGCTCTGGCAGAGATGTCAGTGAGGGGTGGACCCTCAGAGCAGATGTGGCAAGCAACTCCTGCGTGATGCCATTTTAAAATATCCCAGCAGGTTGTCCAGGAAGGTTAGGATAGAAGTGGAGAGGTGAGGTGGCACGCAGGATAGGCCAGTTGTGCTTCCCATCTGGAACCTGCCGCCTCCACTTAAATGGTCCCGCATAGGTGAGAGATCTCCCTTGCGTGTGATTTTTTACTGGACATTGGAGCCTGGAGGCAGCTGCTATGGACAATTAGAAGAAAGAATCTTTGATGGCCTCCTGGACTAATGGCTCCGACTCTAATTGACCCCAGGACCAGTGGAGCTCTCCCCAGGACCAGGGAATCTGGTTCTCTTAACCCACTTAGGACTAATTGGGGGAAAGACTGGGCTTCTGAGCCAAGGAGGAGGGAGTCCCAGAGGAAAAACAAAGGGAAAGACTGGCACAGGGAGCCAATGAAACAAGCCCCCTGCAAAGTTTGTCATCTTTGAGTCTGGAAGGCCTAAAGAAAGTGCTCCATGTGACGAGGGCTCGCAAGTGCAGGAAGGGGCCTGGACCCCATTCCTGGCTCAAAGAAGAGGAGAGAGGGAGCGCTGCCATGCTCACTCGATGTGGCCATCCTACAGGAAGGTGCCACGAGTGCCATGCCCTGTCCACAGGAGCAGGTAGGACAGAAGAGGAGGCCGGCTCCTTTGGCAGCACACTGGAGTGCTGCCCGCACCGGGAGTGGGTGAAGACAGCCAGGGGAGGGCTCCCTGGGCTTCCTCCAATGAGTGGACATTATGGGATTCTTGGCTGGGGCAGGAACCCATGAGCAAAGGCCAGAGCCACACAGTGAGATGCTGCCCAGCAAAAATCAGCAACTACAGCTCTCCCCAAAGCAGCGGGAGAGTCACTCATTTAAAAGTTCACAAAGCTCTGAAAGAGTGTCCCATAATGCCCTGGGGGGGCTTGCCTATTTGTTAAATAATACTACTTCTTTTCATTCTGTGGTGGTCCCAGGACGGTGGTGTCACCACCAAAATAATTGCCAAATGCGGAGGGAGCTGCAGGCACATTGTAGCCTCCCCCAAAAGGATTTCCAGATTCCCCACACGATGTCCAAAAGCAGAACTACCAGCAGTTTTCCAGTATTTTACTGTATTTTCAAGCACTCCCTAGGCCTGAGCATTTGATCTTCAGGAGAGTATAGTGCCCTCTAGGGGCAAGGTCTATGGCTGCGGTCTCTGTGGCCTGAAAGTGTACAACATGGGTTTTCATGCTATGCAATACTCTCTAGGGGTGAAGGTCTGTGTTTGTAAGTGTTCTGATCAGAAATGTGATGCCCTCTAGGGACTATGGCCCTCATTATGACTCTGGTGGTCTTCTGACCGGCAGGGTTAATGTGGCGGTACGACCGCCAACAGGCTGCCGGTAAAGACCCCCATATTATGAGTGTGGTGGGTTTGCCACTGGCAACCCGCCACATCTCCACTCATACCGCCATGGCGGCGTGACCCGTTGGGCTGGAGATGTTCATCTCCGACCCGGCAGTCCACAGAGGACCGCTGGCGATATTATGAGCCGGCCTACTGCCATGGTTTCTGCAGCAGTAGCATTGTCACGAAAACCATGGCGGTAGGGCTACCGGTGACAGGGAATTCCTTCTCTGTCACTGGTAATTGGCTTCTCCCCCACCCCCCAGGAAGCACCTAATCCCCCAACCTCCTACAGTTACAGCACCCCCAGCCCCCCTTCTCACATAGCGCTACCCACTCACAGAGCTCACCCACCCTCCACCTCCCTACTTACACAACGCCCCCCACTCACAGTACCCCGTACTCACATAGCACCCCCACCCTCCACCCCTTCTTACATGACGCCCCACCCTCCCTTCCTGCATACATGCACACAGACACCCACACGCACCACACATACACCCATTCTCCTACACTTTCAGACACGCATCCACTCATACTGTGTGTGTAATAAATGCACTTTTTCCTTTTTCAAAAGAAAAACCACAGCCTAGACAATCATTTATTAAGTGTTATTATTTTGTATCTTTGAATGGTGATTACTAGCCCACACGGCCTCCCTTGAGTAGGCCTTGTACTGCTCTGCTTCCCTACCCCGACAGAGTCAATCAATACAATGGGGTGTTTGGTTCCCAGTGGAGGCCAAACGTGGACTCATTAATTGTGCAGGCCACACAACTAATGGCCCTTTTCACTACATTATGTGCTGGCAGACTAAGGGCCTGATTTAGACTTTGTCAGATGGGTTACTCCATCACAAATGTGACAGATTTTCCATCCGCCGTATTACAATGTCCATAGGAAATAATGGAATCATAATACGGCGGACAGGATATCCATCACATTTGTACACAAAATGCTGCAGTGGTTTTTTGATGCGAAGCAGAGGAAGTTGAATGAAAAATTAATTATAACGCAGACTAAGCATTTCCATAGAGGTTGAGGAGTCAGGTGGTGGATCGGGTTTTGAATCTGGTTCTGTTGATGGCACAGACTTGAACATGCAAGGAGAATGGATGCAGGGAAATTGTTTGTCAAATGTTGTTCCTCAAGTTACAGGTTTTGTGAAGAACTTAAATCAAACAAATGTGCGCATCAACATGTTGAAAACCAGTTACCAATGTTGCCAGCACCTTGGTGATTGGAAGTGAGAATTTAGACAAAATCTAGATCTAATTCAAAATGAGTTCTCTATGATGAATCCTTAATGAAGGTGTTTTATCAGTATGCTTGGTGCAGTCCTAGATGTTGACAAGAGTGGCCCTTGTGGAGATGGTGAGGTAAATTGCTACCCAGCATAATTTCTAATGGATACAGTTACTATCAACCCTATGATTAATCCCATGGAGATTCCAAACCTACCCCTTTGAGGAAAACAAGTCCAAGTTGTTGGAATAAGTATCAAACAACTCACAAATCAGGTCTAAGCAAATTGTCCTGAAAAATAGTGAATTTATCATTTGTGACATTACTCCTGGAATCCTTTCAGGTAGGGATCTTCTCAGCAAAAATGAATTGTGTTATTTACTCCACAATGGATGGTGTGGCATCTCAAATTTATGATGAAGATTCTGAATTGAGAATAAAATGACAAGACTCAAATGTTTCTTCGTTCCAAGTGCTCACAAAAGGTGATTTGACCCCAATTTAAGACAGACAGCAGATATATGAGAATTTACAGGTAAGGACTGACTAAAAGTGAAGGGCCAATGCAATTTACAGTGAAATCAAAGGCAGTTTACCATCAAACTCCTCTGAACAAGCTTACAAACGAAGTAAAGAAGGGCATGAAACCTGTAATTTAAACACAATGATAAAACAGGGTATTTTATAATAAGTGCTAGGTAGTCCATGTAATTCTCATAATTCTCCTGTGATAGGAACTTAAAAAATCTGCAGATAATTGAGGGTCATTCAAGGCCTACGAAAGATTAACAAAATTGTAGATCCATGTTGTGCTGTGGTACTGAATCCTGCTGTGATTTCATTTCAGAATTTCAGATTCCTGTGAATGCAGAATGGCACTCAGTCATTGACTTGTGCCAAGCATTCTTTTCCAATCCGCTTCATGAAAATAGTCAATGGGTTCTCATTTCCAACAAGGGATTATGGAAAACCTCTAAATTTTTAGTCAGATTCTAAAGACAGCTCCCCTGTAACTCAATGTTGGTGCAATACATTGATAACCTAATTGTCACATCTAAAGCAAAAGAAGATTGCAATTTGGATACAATTGTGCTCTCGAACCATCTTGCTGACAATGGTCAGAAGGTGACTCTCAAAAAGTGCACTACTGTATGGAATAAGTTATCTATTTGGGAGACCATCTTGGAAAAAGGCTGGGAGAAGTGTCTAAGAAAGTGTTTCTGCAATTCTAAGAATGAATGACCCAACCATGCAAGGACAGGTGAAGATGTTTTTTGAAATGGTTGCCTACTGTAGAAAGTGGAATTCAAACTTTTCCCTGATTGCAAACCTTTACTAATGCTTACTCACAACAATGTTTCTGATCCATGCCATTTGACAAGAATGCATCCGTGCCTTTCATGTGCTCAGAGACAAACTCTGTAGTACACCCGCTTTAGGACTGACAAATTGCAAGAAAGAGCTTAACCTATTCTGTCATGTGAGAGAATGGTGTGCTTTGTCAGTTAGCCTCAAAGACACAGTGAAGTCAAAAGGCATCCGACTAATTTTCTGGCACATTGGATCCAATTGCTGCTGCACTTCCAGGATGCCTAAAACTGGTAACACCAGTTTGTCATTTAATTTAGCAGAATGAGCATAATGTGATGGGTTACCACTTATCCTGTTAGTCCCTCTTTCAGTTGAGATTTTCGGGATCGTAGACAAACTCAGCATTTCACAATTTTACTAAACATGAGCCAATGATTTTGATGGCTTAAAACATCTCACTTCTGCCAATCGCAGAATATGTGACGATGAGGACTTTGATCATGGCTGCATAGACGTTCCACTTGAACAGGCTGATTAGATTTTATTTGTGGATATTCTTGACTGAGAGACATTAATGGTACATTGAGAGTAGCATATGCAGTCTGTAAAATATCAAATATTGTTGAAGCATTGCACTTGTGTGACATAACATCAGCACAAGTAGCAGAAATAATTACACTTACAAGAGCTTGCTGCTCATCTGATTAAGTGTTACAGTTAGTATGGTTTCGGTGTGGTCAACGATTCTTGGCAACTGGCGGTTTTATGACATTGTTGCGAAGGTTCTCACTATCCTAATGAGACTACTGGACTTGGGCGGCAGAATCACCTGAATTGTGGATAATGAGTACAATTCCACACCATATGATACCTGTTGGCCTAATCCGGGTTTTCCGGCTAACTAGCAATGCCTCATCTCCACCTATGAGCGGGGATGATTGTGGCAACCAGACTCATGACAGAGAGAACTCTGCAGGGGAATTGTGGTCGATCAGGTCTCATCCCTTTCTCGCAGTTACATTAGCCTTACATAGGCAAAGACAAACAGAAGCAGAGTATAGTTCAATAAGGTTTATTGAAGTAACTGCATCTTAGATAAAATGGCAGGTATTGCAATAACTAGGATGATAAAACACACAAGAAGCAAAATTGTGACAAGGAGAGTGAAACACAAAAACAGTCCCACCATACTGTCACTAGGAATAATATATATGCATTGCCTACCTAAACTATGTTAGAGCACAGTGTGATAAGCCCTAATTCGCCCTTCAGGTATCCCCCCGAGGAAGACATCATCCACCCTACCTGAGCAAGGAAGACTGTTTTCTAGAAAGACACTGTCCCCATATAGGCTAGGGATCCGGCAGTCTGAGCAAGCAGCTGTAGCTAAGACATTCAGCAATCAGCATGCAGTCATGGTCATCTGGCTGAAATCTCCCTCTAACGTGCATGGGACTGAGAAGGGGTTTTATAATAAAATGATGTTCTAAGAAAAGGTTCCCACGTAAGGATATGTATGTTTCTGTGAATGTTGGAGACACAGCGTGCCACTTTTGCCAGCAACCCTATCTGACTGCAGCCTTGAGGGAAGCACAAAGTGAAATAAATGCAGTGCTAAGAACGTGATGCTTTCCTAGCCAAAACAAAAACTAGACAGAGAAAATAAAACAACCCCGCAAATGTGGCTAATGCTAGAAAAATAAAGCTGTGCTGAATAAAATGTAACTAGGCTAAAATGCATAGCGACAGGCCTAGGTTGCTAAAATAATGTGTCTAAAACATGCTAAAATAGCTATACAACAACATCTTTTGGTACTTCTATCCATAACAGCACATTCATCATGGAATTATTGAGTGCATTACCCCAACCTAAGGGATTTCCTGTGGTGAAACAAGCTGCCCATAAGACAGGGGCTGATATGGTAACATATGGAAATGGTTTTGCATATGAAGCAGCAAAATATTGTGGTGTGTAATCTGCTACAATAAATTCAAATTAAAAATAGCAATGTAAAACTGAGAATGAAAATTGGAATTGTTTCTTTTTGACAGCAGTTCAGACTATAAGTGAGTTAATATAGCTCCAGGATGAGGCCCCAGAAGTTCAGAAAAAGAAATTAAAAATAGCAAGTTGTACAAAGGATATCAAAGATGTTTAAGTTACAGCTGAGAAATGGCACATTCTGCCTGATTCAATGTTGTTTTTGATGAGTAGGCAAAATTCATTTTCAGACTCATCTTGGTCGAGTTCCCGCAGATATGCCTTTTAATAAATATTGCTACGCCCCCCACTTTAGGTCTGAGGCAGAAACTTTTTGTCAATGCTATATTACCTGTCAGAAAAATAATGCAGGAAAGAGAATTTTAGTGATGATGAGCCACATTGTCAAGTCTGAAGGTCCTTTCCCCCGAATTCAGTTGGGGTTTGTAGAGATGTCAGTTTGTAATAATCTTCGGTACATTCTTGTGATTGTGTGTTTGTTCTTTAGTTGGGTGGAAGCCTACCCAACTAGATGAGCAGATATAATGACAGTATTGAAACTATTGATGAGGAACCAATCCCTAGATTAGGTTTGCCAGCTTCTCTAGAATCAGATAAGAGTACCCATTTCAAAAGCAAGGTGATGCAATTGTTATGCACAGCCTTCCAGATTGAGCAAAGGTTCCATTGCAGCTGCAGACCAGAAGGAGCTGGAATTGTTGAGCACCTAAACAGCCCTTTGAAATCTAAGCAGCAAAAGTATGTGCCTCCATGTCCTTGAAATGGCTGGATGTACTTCCATTTGATCTCACTGAGTATTAAGTATACACTAGATAAAAGGACATATCTGTCCCCATGATGTCCTTATGTGGAGGGCCATGAGGATTCCTTGCATAACATTAGTTGCACTGGTGTCGCGTTTTGAAGATATTGTACTGGATTACTGCAAATGTCTGGCTGATGTTGTACCCTTTATCTCTCATCAGGTGAACTTGACAACTTCGACAAAAGAAGAACTGTGCCATGCCATCGAGCCTGAGCACAGGGTATGGATGAAGAAGCACAAACTCAAGCCCTGCCTAGAGCCCAAGTAGAAAGGCCCCTGTAAGGTCATCCTATTAATAAACACTGCTGTGGGGTGTGATGGTCTGCCATAGTGGATCCACACATCGCACATTAAAAAAGCGAAGACTGCAGCTAAAGAAGTTGCAACAACAACACTGATGCACAGTGGTACACTCAACTTGACTGCAAGGATCCAGAGGTGTGTGACGCTCAAGATCAAAATCAAAATCAAGAAGAACAACACCAAATAGATCAGACAAATGGAACTGAAAATGAAGAAACTCTTAATCAAAGAGTAAAGTTGAAAATTAGAGTTTCCAGAACCCCCAGAGGAAAGCAGTTTATGTCAGAAGATGAAGACTGTTCTAGACAGAGCTGAAAACCAAGCTGCAGGTGAAGAAACAGCAGTTGTCATATGTGAATCTGAAATAAAAACATTCATAAAGGAGATGAGGTGCCGGACTATGTGAGAGGTAGAAATAAATGGCACAGGAAAGTCCAAAGAACAGAGACAATCAAAGAAGAGTCAGAACAAGAAGAACAAGACATTGATTACAGTGAAAGTGAACAGCCAGCAATTAAGAAATCAACAGGATTGCAACTGCACAACTAGAAAATATACAGCTTCTAAATGGTCTTATTTTGCAAGCACATAATCAGAGGATGGTGTAGAAGTCTATGATCTAACATGTTGCCAATTTATTTCTGAGAAAGAACCACCGTGTATTGAGTTAAAAAGGAGGGATTTTCTTCATTGTAGTGAATACTTTTTTGTGCATGCCACAGCCTGTTTTGTTTTGTACTTTAGATATCTAGACAAAGTTTAAAGGATTTCTGTGGTTTCTCAACACATGGCTTAAGTCAATGAACTGAACTGTGTATAAAACACTGCTGAAGTTTCTTGATTTTTGTCCTTTATTGTCCTCATATCACCTTAGATGTATTTCCCAAACTTTTAGTGTGCAAACATCTTATAGATGTTTTGTTGCTAGGTTACATCTGTATATATAATTCATTTATCCTTCACATAAGTACTAGGACACGTATCATTAAATGACCATAAGCTGTAAACATTAGGCAATTTTACCCATCACACTCTTGTTTCCACTATCTCTTAAAGGGAAAACAGAATCTTGGTTTCTGCAGCCTAATATTCCTTCTATCCATAATGCACACATCTAGTTGAATCCAGCTAATCCACTGTTTTTGGGGGATCGGCTTCTATCTACGTTTTGCAAATTTCCCTTCTCACCAGCACAATCATATGGAAAAAACCTTCTCTGGTCTGAATTCAGTGCCTTTTATTCCAGTTCATTACTTTTGATACCAAAAATATCAAGATAAGGCTTACCTGCATATTGCAATATAGAATTGATGTTCGTGTCTTAACCACATCTTCCCAGAGTGTTATCTGCTTTGCACAATCTAAACATGTGGGTATCATTGATGTCCACCAAGCCACATCTTCTACATTTGCTTCCCATGCTTTTTTATGACCTTCGCCATCCTAAATGGGTTTCAGAACCATCTGTGGAGAGTAAAGAGGTGGTTCCTTCTTAGTGCTGCAGATTTAACAATGCCTCATAACAATTTCAAGGATACATGCCATAAATTCTCTATCTCTGCTTGGGGCAAGACATGCTCTTATATTTCATGCAATGGTATCACTTTTTCTTCTGCTCTGTAACTAGGTGCCACTACCAAGTTGAAACTCCTTTTTTCTTAGAATGAGTGTCAGGAAGATCATGTTCCAGCTGTCAAATTGTTTTCTCAGCCCAGTCCTGACTCTTTATCACAAAGTTATTTGTACATACTTAAATATGGTGTGAGGCTTTTCTGTTTTTACCTCCATTGTTCCAAAGTAAGAGGTTCACCTTCACATAACAGATCTCCCCAATTCCATATCATCTCCTTTATATGATGGCACTGCCTATTGTTTAAACACTCTGGGGAACCAAGCGATTCGCAGATTGGGGCCTGCACACTATTATATGGGATACCCAGAATTTGTCAAATTTTATACCATAGTCTTACCGAGGCCTGTGGGATCTTCAGTATAACTTTTTTTAAGCTTCTGGGGGACCCAACTATATAAAAAAAATAATCTTGTTTTTCAATAATCTTCCAGTTGTACTTGAATCTCGTGTTGCAATCAAAGGCATGCAATTCTTCTTCTGAAAACAGAAACAATGTAGCAGTAAATTTGGCAAGGCTACACCCTTTAGTTAACTTTTGTCTTAGTTTTTCAATGAGATTTTGACTCCCTTGTCAAACAGAAAAAAACTACTTTTAACTTGGCCTGGGTGTAGAACTTCGCTCTGTCGGTGAAGGCTGCGCAATTCGGGCACTTCGTGCTAGATGGAGTTATGCAGAGTTCCCAAATTCTGGACTCTGATGGAGAGCGGAGTTTGTTTGCTCCCCTGAAATTGGGTTTTGGTGCTCTCTTGTGTGCGCGATCATACTCCCGGGCTGCTAGTGAGTGCGCGTGAGACTTCCTGTTCCTGTCCAGCAGGTTCTTCCCAGTGTTTTATCCACCTCCTTGTCAGGTTTCACTTAGATTTCAAGGTGGAATTATCAATCTCTGTCTCCTGGATATACCTTTGGATAAGGACTTTGTTTTTGTTGAATCACACAAAAAAGTTTTAAAAAACTATTGTATAAGGGTTTTGTGTTTGCTTGGGCATGCAATAGTATTTCTTCTTACTTTAATTTGATATTTGGGTGGGCTGGAGTTTAAGAATGGGCCTAGTTATTATTTATTTTGCATTTCATTGATTTTTCACCTTTTGTAATCGAAAATTGCTGCACAGCTCAGTATCTTTTCTACATGTTTGTAAAATTTGAAATATTATTTTAGTGTGTGGCCTAGATTTCCAAAGGCCCATTTAGCCAGTCGGCCCAGTACTAGTAGTAATCAGTGCGTGACATAAATGTTTCAGTGGTATATGTTTTTAAAATTTAATTTAGGGCAGGGATGGCATTGGATTAAATTCAAAATGTTGGCTATTGTTCGCATTTTGTTTGTGCAAAATTATATATACTGTGGGGTAATAATATTTGATGGCATAGGAGGATGTTGTTTGACCCTGTGGCTGGCAGCCATTGTGTTCATGCAGCCAGTGTCCCTTTGCCATAGGCTTGCCTGTGTTCTTCTTTGGTCTCCTTGTACCTTGTTGTTGGTTGACCATGTGGCAGGCAGCCATTTTGTGCATGCAGCCAGTGTCCCTCCCTTTGCCATAGGCTTGCATGTGTTCTGTGTTTGCCATGCCTCCTTGCTCCTTGTCGTTGTTGTTTGACCATGTGGCTGGTTGGCAGCCATTTTGTCCATCCAGACAGTGTCCCTTGCCATAGGCTTGCATGGGTTCTTTGTCTGCCATGCCTCCTTGCTCCCGGTTGTTGTTTGACCATGTGGCTGGCTGGCAGCCATTTTGTGTGTGCAGTCAGTATCCCTTTGCTATAGTTTTGCATGTGTTCTTCTTTGTTCTCCTTGTTCCTTGTTGTTGTTTGATCATGAGGTTGGCAGCCAATTTGTGCATGCAGCCAGTGTCCCTCCCTTTGCCATAGGCTTACATGTTTCTTTGTTTGCCATGCCTCCTTGTTGTTTTTGTTTGACCATGTGGCTGACTGGCAGCCATTTTGTCTATCCAGGCAGTGTCCCTTGCCATAGGCTGGCATGCATTCTTTGTTTGCCATTACTCCTTACTCCTTGTTGTTTGATCACATGACTGGCAGCCATTTTGTGCATGCAGCCAGTGTCCCTTTGCATTAGGCTTGCATGTGTTCTTTGTTTGCCTTGCCTCCTTTCTGTTGTTGTTGTTTGACCATGTGGCTGGCTGGCGGCCATTATGTCCATCCAGCCAGTGTCTCTTGTCATAGGCTTGCATGTATACTTTGTCCTCCATTCCTCCTCCTTGCTGTTGTAACTTGTTGTTTGACCATGTGGCTGGCTGACAGCTATTTTGTGCGTGCAGCCAGGATCTATTTGACATAGCCTTACATACAAACATTGTTATTATTGATCATTTGTTTTTAATTTTTTTCTTCTTCTATTTTAATTTTTCTATTTTTGATTTTAATAATTATTGCATTTTCTATTTAATTTTTTACGTTTTTTTATTTTAATTTGTATATTGTAGTTTTTATAAATTAGTTTCTTTTTTTAACCTTTTTTATTTTTATTTGTAATTTTTTCATTACTACATTATTTTAATTTTTTATTTTTTTAAATACTTTTATATTTTTATTTAATTCTGTATTTTGCCTTGCTCCACCCATCCACATCTATATGATCCATTCCTCCATCGATCCACTAAAGACACACAGCTGCACTACAGCATTCAGGCCCATAGTTAGACTTCTGTTGTGCCCAATTTGTGTCATTGTTTTTACACAAATTCGGCGCAAACCTAACTCCATAGTTATATAAAATATAGGAGTTTGCACCATTTTTGGGATGTGTGAACCTACCTTGCACCAATGAAATGCAAGATAGGTATTCCATCCAAAAAAGGTGCTATCCCAACAGCCCCGTATTTATCCCCATGCTAAAATGATGCACGGGTGGGAGGAGGGGCTAAATAGTGGTGCTAAGCTTGCTTTGCATCTTTATTTAATGCCTGGGTCTGACCAGGCATTAGGGGACCTGTGAACCCATTCCATAGTTAAACATCATGGAATGGATCCACAGGTGCCCTCCCCAAACCTCAGGAACACCCCCACCCCCACCAGAGGGACACCGGAGGATGGGGGACCCCATCCCAGGTAAGTCCAGGTAAGAATTATTTTCCTATATTTCTTTTGCCATTGGGAGCCCTAACCTGGGGCCTCCTGCATGGCACAGGGTGCAATGGCCATGCCCAGGGGACACTTGTCTTCTGTGCTAGCCATTGGGGTGGTGGACATGACTCCTGCTTCCTGAGACTGGAGTCATGTTTTTGCTGGTTGTGAGCCACAAAATGGAGCTAGTCTGGTTAGAGGCATTTTCTTTGCCTCTAACCAGGCTAGCATGATTTTCTGTTGCTCAGCACCCTCCTTTCCTACCACCACCCCTACCTGACTACCGTATTTAGTTAAGACGCTAGCCCAAGTTTAGCGCCAGCTCGTGCCATTCAATAACTATTGCTCCTGACTGGCGTTGTGAAATGATGCAAGCCGACGCTGAACTTTTTGCCGCAAAACTGCATTAGCGTAGTTTTGCGGAAAATAGTATAAGTATGGGCCTGAGTTTCTCACCTGTAATTCCATTTCCTCCAGGACACCCTGGCTGCAGGGCACAGCAGACAAATCAACAGCATATGTTAATGATTATTCCATTTTCTCTGGACCTCCATGTCCCCATAGGTTATTTAAAGTATTATTTCATTTACCCATGCACATCTCCCATACTACCTCAGGTGTCTCATTTAAAACAGAGGGAGATAAAGCAAAGAGCTAGATCTGCTTGTTGTGCTGTCCGATTTGAAATTTATTTTTTATGGACTGGTGGTGTGGTTTGCCTTTACAATGTTTGATTGAATAGGTATATTACATAAGTAACCAACCACACTAAGGGGGTCATTATGACCTTGGCAGTCGGTGTAAATGTGGCGGTAGTACCGCCAACTGGATGGCAGTACAGACCGCCACATTATGACATTGGCGAGTTGGCACACCGACTGCCATGGCGGTAGCAGCCACAGGGCTGGAGATAATCTCCAACCTGGCAGCCGCTACTCTCCCGCTGGCGGTATTATGACCCTGCCTACCGCCATGGTTTTCGTGGCATTCGTAACACCACCAAAACCATGGTGGTAGGCCCTACCAGTGACAGGGAATTCGTTCCCTGTCACTGGTAGGAGGCCCAACCCCCCTAACACTCCCCATGCAACCCCCAACCCCCCTCCACCAACGCTCCCCCCTTCCAACCCACCCTCCCATAAATGCACACATGCAGGCACACACCATGCATTCACACACTCACTCACACAGGCATACACACATTCATACACATATGCATCTATTCATTCATGCACACATCCGTACACACATCCAAACGTATACGCAGACACGCATTCATTTTTCCATTCATACACGCATTCACACACATGCACACACACACGCAACACTACACACATGCGCATGCACACACACACTCACAGTCATGCACACACCCCCCCCCACACACACTCACACACAACAATCCCCACCCCCTCCCCTGTCGGAAACCTGACTTACCTGAATCCAGGGGGTCTCCCGGAGGGGACGGGACGAGGCACTTCTACCGCCAGCAGTGCCCACCAGCAGAACACAGCCATGCCGTATTATTTTTCACTGGCATGGCACTCTGGTGGTAGCAGTGCCACTTTAACACCATTTGCCAGTATGGCCACAGCCGGATTTACACCCTTCTTAATGCAGAAATCCAGCTGTGGTCATATTATGCAGACAGATTTTAGCGCCAGCGACGGTCTTTTTGTGGCCGTCACCACGGCAGTAGGCGACACTTACCGCCAATGTTTTAATGAGGGCCTAAGATTGCATTTCTCTGTACTATTATCTACCTGCAACACATTTCACTAACTACATGTTTTTCTTGCTTGGTTGTTTTTAGGTGCACAAGAGAAGAGACTCCACATCACCCCCAGTACTGCCAAAGAGAAGACCTTACATTTACTTCAGGCCACAGGTACCAAACTCTTTCGCTTGTACATCTTAGTGCCACTGCCAACCTAGAGCTTAAGATGGCCCCAAAGAACGTTGCTCTCAAGAAAGTGGCCAGTGAGAAGAAGCAGCTCTCCTCGAATGGTGTGCCAACGAGATCCTTTTTTGGGAGACCTGTGCCTGCCACACCTGCCTCTGAGGAAGAACTTGGAAGCAGCACGCCCACAACAATAGCACTATCCAAGCCCAAGACCAAGTCTGTCAGTGAGGCAGCCACAGCAATCATGGTGACGCAGACGAGCAGGGATGTTGAACTGGATTTGTCCCTTTTGCAAAGTAGTGCCCAATCATTTCAGGAAACAGAGCAAAGTAGGCAGCAGCCGCAGCCAGATCTTTCTGAAGTTGGAGCAGAACAGGAGTTCGAGCTTCCCGCTGAGCAAGAACCTCTTCTTTTAGAATCAATGGCTCCCAGATCTCCAGCAAGAAAAATGAAGGACATTACTCCACCATCTTCTACAAGCACCACTTCTGATGATGGTTTTCAGGGACATGGAGAGGACCCCCGGCAGAGTCTGGGAGACACCAGGAGAGACAAGGGAAAAGAAGAGTTCCAGAACGCCTTAGAATCATGGAAGGGGATGATGACAATGAGGCATTAATTGGGGAAGCTAGCCCAGAGGAGTCCAACATTATTATCTAATTTGCTCTGAAGGATGTGGCACAGGCACCACTGCCAGCTCCCATATTTGTAAGGCCCCAGCAGAGACCTCCACCAACCCGCACCTCAGTAGAAATATGAGAGAGGTAATAAACACACCCACCTACATCCAGTTCTTTAGACATTGGCAGTGGGCCCAATAAGAAAGTACTCCACCCCAGTTTGGGACTTTTTTATGATTAGCAAACAGGAGGAGAATATTTCCATATGCTTCGTTTGCCACACAAGTGTTTGTGGAGGTAAGCCCGGTTCACATTATGGTAAGGGAGGCCAGACGACCCATTTGAAAAAACATTACGCAATCCGGTGGGAGGAGCACCTTAAAAAAAATGCTCAGTTTAATCATGGTGCTGAAGGTAAGGAGAGCCAGGAAGCATCACCTATGACTGGTTGAATCAAGGTGGAAGGTGAGGAAGAAGAGAGTGACATTCTCATGCAAAGCAGCCCTGTCTCCAGCAGTGCACCAGAATCACTCACCTCCACCACCTCACAATGGCTCAGGAAGACTCAGAGTCAGATGGAGATAATACAGCATATGGTAACTGCACCACCAGGAAGCGCATTGAGTCTACCACCACATGCATCTCAAAAGTCACCTGTGTCAGTGGCCCCATAAAATAAGAAAATCCAGACTACAGTTACGGACACGTTTAGGCAGGATGGGCCCTACGAATACAACCACCCAGTGGCACATTTGTATAATGGGAAGCTGCCAAAAATGTTAGCGCTGGACCTGCTCCCTTTTACTTTTGTGGAAGGAGTGGGATTCTTAGAGTTTGTGGCAGCCCTCTGCTCGAAATGGAAGGTTCCAAGCCAGACCTATTTTGCCAGAGTTGCTGTTCCAGTGTTGCATCACAATGTGATGCAATTGGTTGGACAAGCTTTGCAGTAAAGTGTTGATCACACTATCTGCCTGACGACAGACATGTGGACCAGTTGTAAGGTGACTGATTACATTAGCATTACTGCACACTGGATCTCTTTTCTGGGGGTAAAGCAAAAGCTATCTAAGGTCTTGGTCCTGAAGAAATTTTTAAGAACGTTCGGCATGCAAATATAGCCATGTTCGCCATGGAGTCACACTCAGCTGCAAACATCTTGAAGGAATTTAATAGCTGGGTTTCTGAATGGCTGTGGCTCAAAGATATTTGAGTTGGATTTGTTACCACAGACAATGGCAGTAACATAGTCAAGGCCATGGCAAACAGTGGCTATTTAATGGTCCTATGTTTGGCGCACTGCAGCAGCCCTGTTGTGCAAGACTTTCTTAAGAAAGAAGACATAGTCAGCAACATACTGACCACCTGCAGATGCATCTGCAGTCATTTCAGCCATTCATTTAAAGCCTGGAAACAGTTGTGGATTATTCTGAATGATAACTGAGAACCAGGTAAAGCCCCAATGCAGGAGGTGCCAACATGTTGGAACTCAACCTATCATATGTTTGCAATGTCTGTTTGAGCAGTACAAACAGATCAATGACTATGTCATTCAAAGTGGAGCTGATGCAATTGGGAAAGCTATGACCATGGATGGGGACAAATGGGACCTAGTCAAATGCCTCACACAGATGCTGCTCCCATTTGAGGCTTTCACGCAGGAAGTTAGCAAATAGGAGAGTACAATGGGCCAATCTGTTATTACATCTGCTACAGGAGTAGCTAAAGAATGTGTCTGAAAGGTTTGCATTCGGGGGTGCGAACGAAAACCCAGAAGCTTATGCCTTGGTTAATAGCCTAAGTGATCGCTTGTCTTGTAATGCAAGACTACAAAATTACATCATCTCATCCAAAGAGTACATCTGTGCCAGCCTACTTGATTCAGGCTACAAAACAATTATTTCCCTATCATTCCTTTTTCTGAAGGGGATGTTTCACAAAAAAAAAAAAAAGTGATTTCATTTTTTTCTAGACACATTTAGTGGAAAAATACAAATGAACTACCTCTCATTATGATGAGTAAGGCATTAAGCACTATGGAGTACAAGCTGTTGTGCCAAACAATTGGAGGCATGCTATCCAGCGTTTCAAGTATGTTGCTACTGTTTGCATCTCTGGCAGCTGTAGCTGACAATTATCTATCTTTAATTCCAGTGGCCCTGCTCTTCTCCACATGCCTTTCATTAAGCTCGGTTTCTACTCTGACTCCAGAGAGGCAGATGAGAAAATAAGATATGTCACAAGTAATGTATAAAATATGGATATATTTTATCCTGTCTGCCAGAAGTAGACAGGGGGAAAATGATGCACTGCACTATAGGGAAAGGAATGGGCTATATAAGTTGCATGTGGCATGTTCATCACAGAGTATCCCCTAAGCCAAACTTGAAACCAAATCAGGCACTTACTAGTCCCACTTTACTCACTGGTCTCGCTCACCATCACAAATTCTTTCCAACAAATTTATTCGCTGGGCCATAAGGAAAGTAAAGAAACTTGGCTTACTCTACTGCAGAGTAAGGCAGATGGATTCGGCGGGTAGGTAGAGCATTTGCTATAGAAGAATAGAGGGGAGTCACTGATCTCTCTACAGAAGAAGAGCTCCCTTCTTTATTCGTCCAAGCAATTATTCAATCGCCCTTTCATTCTTCCCCTATATACACCAATAATCACCATGATTTAAGCTTTACTTTCTCTCATCCAGTCTTTCACCCAGATTCTCAATCCTTTATCCATCCATTCAGTACCACCACTATCCACCCTTTCTGAGTAAGATGATGTAGCGCCAAGCACCTGCCTAGCTCCAACTGGATCACATAATAAATAATATTCTTAACATAAACTAAACAAAACTTACCTCTGAGTGAAAGCTGCATACTATTCGGAAAAAAGAGTTAGCATTGCAGAACACAAACACAATAAAAATATAATACTCACCAAGCCCTGGGAGCACCACGCCAAGCAGGTCGAGCGGATCCTGCTCCCAGTCGATGATATCCACCCAGAGGTGCTTTAGCTGCTGGGTGGTGCACTATACATGGGTTCAGGCCCTGACCATTGTGCACACCCTAGCCCAGTGCTGCCAACGCTCCAGCAGGGGGTAACAGCTTTCAGGCCTGCCACCTGCTGCCAGCATGGTGGGGAGGTGATGCTGCACATAAAAAAACGGTGCTGCCACCTCCTCCTTGCTGAAGATCAGCCGACGCTGCACCCCTTGAAGTCGGTGCCACCCACAAGGCATGCAGCCACTGTTGCCCCGCTGCTCTGCCGTGGTGCTGGGTGTTGTGCTGGGGTAGGAGAAAAGGAACTGGAGGAACAGAAGGAAGAAATGTGGGAAAAATAAACAAAAATACAAAAAGTCACAAAAAACACACAAAAAATGTAAACTTCGTAAAAATAATGAGATAAAAAGGTACACTAATGTAATGAATTAAAAAATAGGGGTACATCAAGTGTGGGGAGTAGCATTACAAACATTGGGGATAGATTGAAGTTGAAAGCCCAGCACCATAAACAGAATGAAAAAGAAGATGGCTGGACCCATGCAAACCACGTAGTGCCGCTCGGGGGTGATGTGGAACGCAAGTACATAATTCGTGTTGCGTTTGACATCAAACGAAACGACAATGGGTGCAACGTAGAACTCTGTCTGCTAGCGGAACTCGGTATAGCGCAGCAGAGTTTTTTAGCCACTTCACGGTGTTCCACATAGTGCGACTCTGCTCCCACCACCCAGGACTACTTATAATTCCTTGGATTTTTTTTGTTCTTTGTCTGTTAAAAGCTAGAGGACTATTATCAAACAAAAAAGTAAACTTTGGTAAAATTAATCAATTTTAGTCAGGTTGACTCCGCAACATAGTGTCAACTTCAGATTCTTCCATTGTTTCATCAACTTTTTTTTCACTAATTATTCTATTTAAATTGCTCTTTGTAATCTTTTATAATTTCTTGACCATGTTTATGCTCATGTATCCAATATCATCTTTCGCTTCTCCACTGCCGCCACTACAATTCCAGGCCATTATTTCAGTCTTATTTTTTTTCACCTGGTAACCTGAAAAGTAGCCAAAGTCAGATATTTCCGGTTGTATTTGTGTTAGTGTATTACTAACTTCTGTTAGGTAGATCATTTTTTTCATAAACCCATTACATGAAAAAGGGCCTATATTGTTATTATGCCTAAGACTTTGTGGAAGTGGCAAAATTAGACAGATGGTTGCTTTATGCTGGGTGCCTCCTCCCAATATTTTATTAAATAACGTCTTTCATATCGGGACTATTATTTCCCTCAAAATTCTATAGTTCTCAACTGAACTGCCTTGAGGACCATGGCCTCTCCTTTCTTACTAGGACACTGCTCATATTCCCCTTCATTAATATTTTGACTCGTTATCAACTTATACTCCATACTTAGCTTATTTAGAGGCTTGCTTTCTAACCAGCTGTTTATAGTAGCAGTATCAAGCATGCATTTTTTTTTTATATAGGTTTGAAAAAAAAAATGTTTCACAATAGCTTGAGGCATATTGAGTATGAAGTTTGTAGCATTATCTAATATTTCCTTTATATTGTATCTGTTCTGGCCAGCCTTTGCTTTCCAAGCCAACATCTTGCCAAACTTCTCTTTAAATTCAAAATAACAAACTATACTGGCTTCTTATTTTCTCATAGATTGATTTTCCATATAGGCTGTAAATATGTTTTGTGAAGTTTGGAGATTATGTAATCTTTCTTTCCTCGCTTCCTCACACAGATTAGACCGTCTCAATGTGGTCTGAATAGCTCTGATCTTTATTGTCTAATCCTTCAAACACGTTAGTCTTTCACGGTTGAGCTGGCAGTTTAAGATGGTTATTTGCCCTCTCAGGAAGGATGTATATGTTCCCTACTACCTGAATGATCACTGAACTGAAATTTAGGTTGAAGAAGATTTCAGAACACTTTTTAAAGTTTTTGAACTATATCATCCTTGAAAAGGATTCTTTTAATCGCCGTAGATCTGACTATTGGCTTCTGTCCAGTGAGTCTGAGTTCTAAATATAAGTCTGCCTGGTCAGATATATGAATAGGCCTATGTTCTATGTACCTCACATTATCCATTTTGTCTAGCTAATAAAAAATAATACAATCGAGAATAATGCCCATATTTCTTAGAATAGTGGTTATAGTAGGTATAACCTCTGTCTTTGCCTGCTTTTGGCCCCTAAATATCATAGAGCCCACATTATTTTATTGGAAAAATTAGCTATGTCTGGTTTGGGGAGCTCTATTGATTAAGTATAGTTGATCTATCTAACATGTTCTCCAGCAGAAAATGTAAATCTCCACCTATGATTATTGGACAGTTGCACTCTCGGATCTGTGAGAAAACCTTCCTCTAAGGATCTTGGTCATCAATATTAGGACCATAAGAGCCAACACAAACCATAGTGCGTATTTATGCCCTAATTTTAGCTATTACCAATCCAGTATCTGCCTTATATACCAATATTTCCAGTCTTCACTCTTGCCTTACCAGTGCACTCTTTGAGCAACTTGTTGATCAGTACCAATTGTTCTCGCGATCCAGGTTTCTTTATTAAAACGTGCTACAAATTCAGCTTTTAATTAGTGGGTTTACTGTAGATAATCACAAATGATGCACCATGGTCTCTAAGATACTGCAAAATTAAGGGGGTCATTCTGACCCCGGCGGTCAGAGACCGCCGGGGCCAGGGTCGGCGGGAGCACCGCCGACAGACCGGCGGTGCCCCGCAGGGCATTCTGACCGCGGCGGTTCGGCCGCGGTCAGATGCGGGAAACCGGCGGTCTCCCGCTGGTTTCCCGCTGCCCTGCAGAATCCTTCATGGCGGCGGAGCACACTCCGCCGCCATGGGGATTCTGACACCCCCTACCGCCATCCTGTTCCTGGCGGGACTCCCGCCAGGAACAGGATGGCGGTAGGGGGTGCCGCGGGGCCCCTGGGGGCCCCTGCAGTGCCCATGCCAATGGCATGGGCACTGCAGGGGCCCCCGTAAGAGGGCCCCACAAAGTATTTCAGTGTCTGCTATGCAGACACTGAAATACGCGACGGGTGCCACTGCACCCGTCGCACCTTCCCACTACGCCGGCTCAATTCTGAGCCGGCGTCCTCGTGGGAAGGTTGATTTGCCCTGGGCTGGCAGGCGGCCGCCAGGGCAAATCCCAAAATACCCTCAGCGGTCTTTCGACCGCGGAGCGGTATTTTGGTGGGGGAACTTCGGCGGGCGGCCTCCGCCGCCCGCCGAAGTTAGAATCACCCCCTAAGTGTTGCTTCACCTTTAGTCCTAAGCCATTTACATTCCTCCTTAAAATTGGCACAACTTGGTATGGACTATTGTCTCTACTCTTCATTTTAATCTATTTACTTGGTAACCAAGAAACTCCAGGATGCCTTTTTTATTCTTTCCTTGTTTAATAAATGGAGGACTTTTTTTTCTTTTTCTCTCTTATGCTCCCCTCCCCGTCGACCACACACGGGAACCCTTTCCTATGTTATCCAAATGCAAACATCTGAGCTCATCTTCAGATTCTTTTAATCCCACCAAAAAAGAGTACCTAGGGTCTGAAGTCCTCTTATTAGACTTCAAAACAAAAAATTAATTGATCTACCTCTTCTGTATATCTGAAGTTATACATTTAATTATTATAAATTTCTTTTAACATTGCAGGAATTTCTCTTGAGTACTTGTCCCCAATTGCTTCCAACCGTCCAACCTTTTTCCTAGTTCCCATTGCCTATCCTGCGTTGTTCTGGAGATGTCTGCTCATCTGTTAAAGATGACAATCTTTACCCGTAATAGTTTAGACTTTAGTATTGTTCATAACATCTGTTTTTTGACAAAATAATTTTCCTAGTTGGCTTACTGTTGTGCTTTATTTTGACAGCTGGATATGACTGATTTTCCCACAAACAAGAGTTAATAATTAACCACTGTATATTACAGTATAACAGACACAAAGTTTAGAGACAGTGATATGTTTTCAGGCAGTCTCAAGGAAAATGTTCATTCAATTTTATTGTCAGAGTGAGTAATTAAAATGAGAGTTAAGAGCTGTTACATTTGTACATTCCTTCCAACTTCATTGTCAGAGGTTTAACCTATTTACAACTCCCTCTGTCTTATTCTCAGATTTGTAATATTTTTGCTAATGTTTTCCTGGATCAAACCTTTTTGTGCCTTACCATACATACTACGTCTTCTTGTAAGCTCTTCCTGAAACAAAGAGTGTAAACCTATTTCTAAGTGTTTGAGAACAACTATTCATCCTAATATTGTGCCTTAAGTGACTAAAACATATTTCTAGGTAAATTGAATGATGTGGACTGTGAATTTATAACAGAGTAAAATGAGAGAAAAAGTAGAAACTGTGAAGAAATGAGAGACATTGAATTAGAGGAAGAGGCATAAGAGAAATTCAAACATTTGAGAATGCATCCTAGAGTGATAGTGGAACAGAAAAAGAAAGGAGTGATGAGTTTGGTGCGTGAGAAATCTCAGCTCGCTGAGTCAAGTGAATTAGTTGGTAAGAGTGAGTGTATTGTAAGTTATATAGTTGATAATGAGATTTTGATTGGTGAAGAACCGATTTTGAGAGGAATGTATTATGTTTGTGGTAAGACTGCTTATTTAAACTAGGGCCACTGGAATTATGTAATCGAGCGGCCATGGGATTTTTTTGCATAGTTCTAGATCTGACGCATTCACCATGTAATCCATCATCTGCTGCCTAATCTGCAGATTTTAACATAAAAAGTGTGCTTCTAGCCTAAAAGTTTCAAAAGTGATTTAAAGTGCAGTGGATCGTGCTGCTCTAAAGTTGAAGGCTTTTTGCAAAGCTTGACTAGTCACCTTTCTGTTTCTTATTGTAAATTTGGGTGCTTAACTGGTACTAATGAGATGCAACCTATGCCCAGGCAGTGTTAACGTGTTAAAAAGGCAATATAATGAAGTATTACAATCATAAAATGAGCCACATCAGGCTGCATAATTTCCCTTTTCTTCTTGCATAATTTACTCAACCCTGTGGCATAATTTGGCCCTTCTCTGATGCAAAATTCCTGTGGCCCTGATTTTAACCTCCCACATGATTGGGTGGGAAGTTGCTATCTTGCATTAGTCTTTAGTCGTGTGTTACTGAAAGAAGTGGTATGGACTTCAAAATACCAAATATGTGGCTTTGTGCAGGTGTTGATGGATGTATTTGGTGTTTTGATACATCCTATTGATATGGATCTGGATTATGTGAAAAGCTGAACATTGTCTGCTTGATAGTTTGGCTTCCAATATGTCTGAAGTACTAACCACAATTAACAAGGAGTTTATAGCTATGGGTGCAACGATTATGAAAAATCTTCTAGCATTAGGCATTACAGGGACATCTTAAGGATTTTGGGGGGCCTGGGCCAAACGTATTTTGGGGGGGTCTGTTCAGACCAGCTTTAAATTTGTGATCCCAATTCAGCTTTTTCAAGGCCTCTTTGGCTAAGTCACCAACACAACACAGGCATACTGGTCCAAATTCTAAATGTGTTTCCAGTTAATATTCAGGGATAGTGATGTGTATTTTTAATATGGTAATATAGCAGCAGCTCACTAGTATCACTGCAAATAATCTCTGGTACCAACTGCCATTTCTCATATATTAGGTCCTGTTTTGATCAAAAGGAACTTTTTATGGCTGTAGCATGGTGTTGAAAAATAAAGAACAATTTTCCGCACAATGTCTGTGATAGACACCAACACATCGCCTTTATTAAAAAATCAATTGAAGGAAAAATTGTATTTAATGCAATATATGTTTATGAATCATTCAAGGTCATCAGGGTAGGACTGTTTGGAGAACATAGGCAGATCTATCAGAGGGCCTCCTGAAAGGCTGGGGCCCTGGGCTAGAGCCCACTTTGCCCATGCCTTAACATGTCTGCGGGTGTTATTCCTGTGAAAGAGATCAGAGTCTGCTGTGTGTGTGAGGGTTCAATGACGGCATAACTTTCTTGATATTAGTAGGCTTCTTAATAATTACATAAATAATATAAATAATATTTTTTGTGAGCCAAAGGCTCTTAAAGACCATGGATTGTGGGACTCAGTTGGCATGTTGTTTAGTGAGATTTCAAAGGGTTTTGCAAAAGTTGGTGAATGGTTTGATACTATTGGATGATGAATTTTAAGAAAGATACTAAACCTGTCATTTATTATTTCCTTAAGTACAATTGGCCTCATTCATTTGCTAAAAATTCTGTGGGCAAGCTGTTTGAAAAGGGCTTCAAATTGTGGATGTGTGAAAAAGGTCAAACTTATCTGATTGATGTGATTGAGGTTAACACTGTCATCAATCTTGCATGGTCACTTTATCTTGACTACCTTATAAGATGCTGTCAAAAGCTGCCACCACTACGATTTCTTTTCATCCTGAAAATATTAGCGATGGTCAGACAAAGAGGGCTTCACTTGGATTGCCTGTACAGACCTCATTTCCTTGCTCTGGGTCTCCTCCATTTCACAGAGACCTTCAATTCACAGTTGCTGGAGAAAGTTAATCTTTTGCAGGATTCATTGCTCAACGAGGTCCAATGGATCTTTGAACCCTGCATAAAGATGTGGTAGAACCGAACAACAACATTTCAATGCAAGCCAATTAAATAATGCAGTATGACCAATGTGGTCATATAAGGAACATTCCAGTCAGTAATAAAGTTAAGGAGTTTTTTTTTTTTTTTTTTTTTTTTTACAAACTTAAGCTCAGAGTCATGTAGACAATCCTCAAGACAAAGTTAAAAAGATTCAAAATCACCAAGGTTGACCAAGGCAATGAAATAAGTTCAAGCGAACTGGAAAAGTGCTAGAAAACAATTGTTGCTCAGTTTTAATAAGCAGTTAGGCAGTTCAAATCATAAAAGTTCAATTTAGTTGGGCAGGAAGAAAATCCTACAGATCAGACCATCATAGAATGACATGTGCAGGGCAGAACACATGCAGGTAAAACACAAAAAGGACAAAAAGGTAAAAAATAATTTGGAAAAAGGTAATCTTGGGCAACATATTACTAACTAATATGAGCAAAAAGAAGGTAAAAGGGGAAAGGGTCAGTATATCAGAAGCTTGGCAAGAGTCTTCTTAGAGGGTTAGGAAGAAGTTCCCTAAGTCTCAGAAAGGCATTTCAAGGGGGCAAGGGCAGAAAGGAAGATACCTCTCCAAGGGGCTCTGCATTAAGGATACAAGGCTAAGGGATTCTTCTTAGAGCTCCACGTATTCTAACCGAAATCCAGGTGATCATCAGTACTTTAAAGTTCATAAGGCAAGCAGATTTGTTGCAATAAACTCTTTCTTATCCAATTTTACACAACAATCTGGAATCATAATTTGATAATCTGTTCCTCCCTTATACTCTTCTCTTGTAAACACAAATTTAGTTAGGGGTGGGTTTGTGATTACATTTGCAGAGAATCCATTTGTGTTTTTTATATAAACACAATACCTGCGGATCCCTTAGCAGGACAGTTTCAATACCCTGCTCTTCAGCAGTAGAAAGTGCCTCCTTTGATTGTGCTGCAACGTTAATAATTCTCATGAATCTCTAGTCATTCTTCAATATGACAGACATGCAATCACAGCAGATGCCCTTTATTGGCTTGTACATGATTACATGTCCCAAAAAGTCCTAGATTACCAACAAGTGACATGCCACCCACATTACCACGTCAAGCAAGAAGGTACAAGCATGTGGAAAGCATTGTTCTTCTGTCTGCTAGGGGGCAGGCGATAGAAACCAAGATAATGGCAGTCTCAACTATGGGTGCATTGCCTTGGCATTGGAACCGTGGGGGTGTAACAGCTACTGGTTCATGTCACATCTTTGCAACAAATCTTGGACTGTTAAAGACCATGATCTAATCCATCTACTTTGAGAAAAGCGCTCTCTGAATCGAAATGCATTGATCAACAACTGTTTTACAGGTTGATGCAATACTGCCCCTGCACATCTTCCCACATTGTAACCTATATTCACCACCTTTATAACGCAAGACACTGACTTTTCTTAAATTTGTAAGAGGTTGTTTATTTCTTCAAAAATATTAACACCACGAAATAATCCTTCAGGAACGTTCAAGCAGTAAGGGCCACATAGTTTAAATCACTCTACTAACAATGCATTTTGTGACATCATACATTCTAATGAGTATTGGTGTGACAAAGAATGTAATCATAGAAACCTCCCCCATCCCATGCCATCTAAGCAAACCACTACTCACATTCTGTGAAGCATCCGCAATTCCCACTCTGCATTTCCTCACAGACACCCATCTATGCTGAAGAATCATACCAGTGACAAACAAAAACAAGCATTTGCAATGCAGTGGGTCTCGCGTTTGCCTGAGTTAGAGCTATTAGCTTTGTAAATTCCTAACTGGATTTTTCTTGCCACAAAAACTGAAAATAGAAAGTAAAATAGTTGACATAAGCAAGCTGATTCAAAGCACTGCTACCATCGCCGTAAACCTGAAGGAGAGACACAAAAGGAGAAAGAAGTTTGCTCGCAGTCAAAGTTATTGGCAAAAGTGCAATTATCTATGTAACAGGGCCGATGGCCAAGGTGTAACAAAACCACCCCAAGGAGGGACGAACGTAAAGCATTTACCAACAAAAATAAAGGATTTTTAAAAGGCCAGCCCATGAACGAGTGATAGTGATGGGCATGGTTGAAACCCCAGATACATACCAACACTTCGGAAAAGCAGCACTTGTGCACTGCTATGCTCGACCTAATGATCACAGTTTCAAACTGACATGCTATAAACCATGGCAGTATAGTATTTTTTAGGTCATGGTCCCCACCAGACAAATATTCAAATACAATTTATTTTCATGGAACAATTCTGTTTATTATTATTATTACTGCCATTGTCAGCAAAACGCAGCTTATCGCCTAAAACCCTGTGGGCCAGCTGCATTCAAAAGCAGAGTCCGGTATGACGATAAACACAGCTCTTCCTGTACAACCCTAGGGCCAGCAGCATGTAGCGGGCAGATTAACCTAAAACTTAGAAAACAACAAGTCAAATAACCCCCATTCCCTCCCCCCAGGTCTCCCTTCATATGTTGCTTAATGGTCTGTAACAATGGCATTGGAATGAGTCAAGCTGAAGGTGTAGAGGACATGGGTACTCTGGCACCGCAAGCGGGTACACCAGATGGCCCACCAGTGATCAAGTGGAGTAATCTCAGGAAGGATGGACAAGTCATCTCCCAAAACTCAGTTAAGCTGAGGTTAATGAAGGGAGCCCATGAGCCTGTGTATCATGAATGGTCTGGTTTTGTGCCCAAAGGCAATTTCTCCGTCCCAAAGATAAACGCAGCCTATGCAACCAGGAGGTATGGTCAGGAGTTTTGTCGGAACCCCAGTTTGAGGGTATAACCTGCGGGGCAGCACCCAGAACCAGGGCCATTTGTTTGCCTCTGTGAGAGTGCAAGTGTTAGGTCAGGGGGCTCGGCAGACCCTGGATGGTGTAGGCTGGGAACGGCGGGATAGATGTGTTAAAGGCTAGATCAATGTCATTTAAGACCTATTCACATTAGCGACCAAGCTTCGGGCAATGCCATAAGAAGGGTCCCGGTTTTGCACAAACCTGTCAACACTCTTGCGATACTCTGGATCCCCATTTCTGCAATCTCAAGGGTGTTAAGTAGCAGCAGGAGACAATATTGTATGCAGTTTCAGTGCTAGCTATGTTATGTGCCATGTGGTGTACTCTATAAGGGATATCTGTTCACTCTTTAGTGGATGGGGTTCTGACAAGCTCTGCCTACCACCTCAGTTGCCTTTCAGATTTGGTTAAAGTCAGTTCCCTCCTCAACAAGGCGTAGATTTCGGATATAAGTTGTTTGTCATCAGACTTAAGAAGTATCCACCTCTAAAAAGGAGTCAGTGGCCAACTCGTGCGTGGTCAAGTCCCGGGGCCGGTCATCCAGTGGCAGAGCTGGATATAGCGGATGTGGTCTGAGTCGTATAAGGAGTAGTCAGCTTTTAGTTGGTGGGAGGGGATAATCCCCAAGATGTCAAAGAAGAACCTCAAGCGTTTTCAACCACCCACCCATCAGCCTTTGAATAGCTATGGCTGCAACCCGGGGCAAAGACGGGGCTATCCAATATCAGGGTCATAGGAGAGAGGAAAGTCATACAGCTTGCCTTAGTCACAACAGAATCCCAAATGTGCATTGTCAGACTCGTCACATGAGAAGAGTAGAGGCCCCAGTCCCTATGACAGTGAGAAAGCCAGACTTCCTTCCAGATGTGTGAACCAGCTACAGATTGGTCAAGTGTTTTTCAAAGAGTGGGTGGATCCACTGCACTATATATCTGAGTTGGGCTGCCTGGTAGTACCGGAGAAGCTGGGTGACTGCCAGCCCCCATGGTCCTTTGGTTGATAGATCAAGTGATTATGCAGACACAGCTTCTTGCTGTTCCAGATGAATTTATTAAAGGCCAATTGAAGGGCTCTTATTGCATGTGTCTGCGGGGACAGGGTCTGAAAGATATATAATATGCATGGGAGGATGGTCATCTTGATCGCTGCAACCCTGACCGTCCATGATCGATGGATGCGGCTCCAGGACATCAAGTCTTTGCATGTCTGGGAGGCAAGAGTAAAGTGATTAATGGTCAATGTTTTATGAGCAGTCCATGCTAAAGCAATTCCCAGATAAGGGATAGTGTCAGATGCCTATTCAAATGCGAACAGGAATTGTAGGATGGCTTCATGAGCAGGGCTGATAGTAACATTTAGTATCTGGGTTTTTTACAAATTGACCTCAAAGCCTGCTACTTCTTAGAAGGCATAGAGCTCCTCAATCAAAACCGAAAAGGAGCTCACGGGTTCCATAAGGGAAAGGATGACATCATCAGCAAAAAAGCACATTAAGGCCTCATTATGACATTGGCGGTAAGTCCCACTTACCGCCATGCCGACTGCTGTCAACATACCTCCGCGGCTGCGGTTTAGCGCTACCCATATTATGACCCACACATAGCAATCTGTCACTATACAGACACACACACAAGTCCGGCAGCCCAAAGGTCATTGATAAATTGGCAGTACCAAAACCCACACCATTACGCCAACAGAACTACGCCCACAGCATTATGACCCACGAATCACTGCGGCGGAAATTCAACCGCGGTAAACCATTGGCTGTACATAACGCTGCGCTCAAAATACACACAACCTAACAAAACAACACTACATTGGACAATTCAAACTACACACACCTGACACACATACACACAACACACACACCACTATAAAACACACACCCACACTACCCACAACACTTTACGACTCAAATAAATTGACAACAGAGAGAGAGAGACACCAAGAGCACCCACAGAACCAGAGCCACATAACACCATCACCTATACACCATCCACGCACCTTACAGCACATACCCCAACAATCACCCCACACATCCTCACACACACTACACCCATGGCACCACAAAGACACTCCAGGTTCTTAGAGGAGGAGCTAAGGGTCATGGTGGAGGAAGTCATCCGGGTAGATCTACAGCTATTCGGATCAAAGGTGCAGCAGACATCTTTTGCTAGGAAGAGGGAGCTATGGTGGAGAATCGTGGACAGGGTCAACGCCATGGGACAGCACCCCAGAACAAGGGATGACATCAGGAAGAGGTGTAATGACCTCCGGGGGAAGGTATGTTCTGTGGCTGCAAGACACCAGATAGCTGTACAGAGGATTGGCGGTGGAACCCACCTCCTTCCCCATAACTAACATGGAAGAAGCAAGTCTTGGCAATTATGCATCCTGAGGGCCTGGCAGGAGTAACAGGAGGACTTGACTCTGGTAAGTTAAATCTCTACTACTATCACCCCAACTACCTGCATGCTATCACCCCTACCCTCACCCCCATCACCCCACCACCTCACATACACCCTACCATCACATCTCACCCATCCTAATACCAAGCCCTGCATGCACCACCAATGCATGGACATCACTCACAGCCCTGCATGGACACTCATCACTAAAGCATGCACAACAGAGACAATCACCTAGCCCACAAAATCACTGCTCCCACAAGACAAAGCTGACAGGGCAATCACAACCATACAGGGCAACACACCCATGCGCAAGATGTCACACACAGAAACAATAACACTACATTTCCATCCCCGCAGGTCCCCCACACAACATCACCAGAGAGGAGGTGCCAGCAACATCCAGTCCCGTTCCTCCACCCCCAGAAGAGGCCCACAGTGATGACAGCAGCTATGGACGCCTGGATCTGGATGATCAATCTGGCCCATCAGGGATCTCCGAACAGTCAGTTACCCAGGCACAGTCCTATACCACCACAGAGCCTCCTCTCTCAGGAAACACCACCACAGCACAGACCCAGCGGGCCCATACCTCTGTCCCCAGGACACGTCAATCAGCAGTGTGTCCACCAATACAGGGACCTCAAGCAACCGCACAAACACAGGACGATCAGGGACCTGTGGTCAGTGGCAGTGGGCACACGGTTCAGGGGACAGAAGCACAGGACAACGGGGAAGCTGGGAGGACTGCTGTACGACAGGGGGAGGACAGGGCCAGGGAACCGACTCTCCAGGAGGCACTCACCAACATCCTGGGATTATATCACCATTCCCAGGAGACGATGGGCCAGATACTGGACAAGTTGCAGGAGAGCCAGCGGCTGCAGGAGGGACAGTACCTGGGGATCAGGGAGGACCTGAAGGACATCCACATTGCAGGGGTGTTGGCAGACGTGGCCAACACCATGAGGGAGGCCGTGGCACACCACCAGGCCACTGACACTAGCCACACCGATGAACAGCCCACCACCTCCGCTGCCGCTAGTGGACAGGAGGCCCCACCAAAGGAACAACAGGCCACCAGCACACCTCCCCCTGTAGAAGGAGAACCACCCCGCAAAAGGTACCTGCGATACAGGCAGAAGGCAGAGAACATTGCCAAGACCCCCGCCAGGAAATAAGACTCTCCTGATTGTCACCTGTCCCACTCTGTCACCCTGTCCACCTTGAACTGCCATTGCTCCACTTGCCATGCCCCTTGGACAATGCACCTGTGATACAAATAGACTGGACTCTATCATAGACTTTCCTCCATCATCACCCCATCCCATTGCACATACCCTTCTACTTATTAGCACTTAAATAAACACCCTTTGAAAAAATACAAGTATGGAGTATGTTAAATGATTTAAGTATGTATTTGTTTAACAAGGTTTAAACACTGCATTACAACTGTACAGTAATGTATACATAGGAATGACCTGTAGTTGGCTGCAGTCAACACACCAGGTGCCAGAGTGGGGCACAGATATCTAAAAATAGAGATGCCAAAGGGTACAGTAAGTGGCCATAAAATTGGGAGAATCTGCCTGCCATGTACAATATCAAATACAAAACTGTCAATGCAAAGTGAAGTTACAGTGTCTTACTTGTGTGTCACTGGAAGTACTGTTGTATAATAGCTGTTCTGTTGTCCTAATCATCATCCTCTGCCTCTTCATCTTCACTGTCCACAGGGTCCACTACTGCCACATGCCCATCTCCAGCCTTATCCTCCTGCAGAAAAGGCACCTGGCGTCTCAAGGCAAGGTTATGCAACATGCAGCATGCCACGATGATGTGGCACACCTTCTTTGGTGAGTAGTACAGGGATCCACCTGTTAGATGGTGTCAACGAAACCTGGCCTTCAGGAGGCCGAATGTCCTCTCTATTATTCTTCTTGTTTGCCCATGTGCCTCATTGTAACGTTCCTCTGCCCTTGTCCTGGGATTCCCCACAGGGGTCAGTAGCCATGAGAGGTTGGGGTAACCAGAGTCACCTGCAAATATTGAGGGATACCTGTTAGCCAAACACTAACCCTTATGGCCAACACCATACCCATACACCAACATATACTGGGTGGGAACCATGGGCTCCCTCATCAGCCACACCCGGTGACTCTGGAGTTGAGCCATCACATATGGGATTCTACTATTCCTCAGGATATAGGCATCATGCACAGACCCAGGATACTTTGCATTGACATGGGAGATGTACTGGTCCTCCAGGCACACTATCTGCACATTCATCGAGTAAAAGCTCTTTTGATTTCTGAAAACCTGTTCATTTCTCCGAGGGGGGGACAAATGCAAAATGTGTACCATCAATAGCCCCAATAATGTTAGAGACATGTCCCATTGCATAGACGTCAGCTTTCACTGTGGCCAAATACTCCACCTGGGGGAAAACAATATAGCTGTGCATGTGTTTCATCAGGGGAGACAACACTCTGGTCAGCACTATTGAGAACATTGGTTGAGACATTTCTGCTGCCAAGCCCACTGTCACTTGGAAGGAGCCAGTTGCCAAAAAATGGAGCACAGATAGGACTTGCACAAGGGGGGGGATCCCAGTGGGCTGACGGATAGCAAATATCAGGTCTGACTCCAGTTGGGCACACAGCTCTGTGATTGTGGCCCTGTCCAGTCTATAGGTGAGGATAATGTGCCTGTCCTCCATTGTTGCAAGTCTACCAGGGGTCTGTACACTGGGGGATGTCTCCATCTCCTATTCCTCTGCAGCAGTTGTAATCTAGGGGGCAAAATGGTGAGCAACTGGTCAGTATTCCACATTAACAAACACTACACTGTATTGCATGTTGTGACTGTAACAGTATGTTGTTGGATAGGCCGAAATGGTGCCTAGGTGTACTGGGACACAGTTAGGTGCCATGGCCTGCCCCCCACCGAAATGGCGTCCGCCTGTCCTGTGTGGATGGACATGTGGAAATGAGGTAATGCCCCTGACGACATGCGCCATTATGGGAGGTGGTCGAGTACTGCTGTGCAACTCCTCATTGGTTGTCATTGGGTCCCATGGGTTACAGTGGCCAATGGTGATGTACGCCGATGGTGGCGATACGCACCGCCGTGGAGGTGACCACCATTTTCGATCTGTTCACTCACTTGCTACCTGACCTTCAACAGGAGAGGACCTACACTGCAAGTGCTGCTGTGACCTGTGTCTGGAACCTACCATGGCTCGTGTCACTGGGGAAAGGGCCCCTGCCTTCACTGCTGCGGAGTTGGAGAGACTGGTGGATAGGGTCCTACCCCAGTACTGAATGCTGAATGGGCCTCCAGACCAACAGGTGAGTACACTGTGAGCATGATGCAAGGGACATGGATGCATGGAGTGCTGTGTGTGAGGGCCTCAAGTAGGGGGGGTTGGTGGAAGGGTTCGGGGCAGCGTGCAGCATGTATGGTGGGCATTGTCCGTGCGTAAGGGGATGTGAGGGCTATGGTGGGCCAGGAGTGTAACAGTCCGGACGGCATGACTGATACCTTTTTCTATGTTTATTTTTCTGCAGGTCAGCACCCATCAGAAAAAGGGTATATGGCGTGCCATTGCCAAGGACGTGCAGACCCTGGGTATCTACAGCAGGCGGAGCACCCACTGTCGCAAACGGTGGGAGTACCTGAGACGCTGGGCATGGAAGACGGCGGAGGCCTGGCTGGGGATGGCCTCCCAACAAGGAAGGGGTGTCCGTCGAAACCTGACCCCCCTGATGGCCCGCATACTGGTGGTGGCCTATCCGAAGCTAGATGGGCGCTTGAGGGAATCACAGCAGCCACAAGGGGGTGAGTACTGTTTCCAAATATACTACTTGCTCGTGGTGGGGTGGTCTCCAGGTGGGGGATGTGGGCCTGTAGGTGCCCCTAGGCCAGGCCGGACATTGCAGGGTAGGTCCCATGTTGGGCAGGGGCTGATGAACACCACCTCCTACCAAGCTAATAGGCATCCACTACTGGGCAGGGGTGTGTGGGTGTCAGGTATGCTACTATTGGCGTTAGGTATTCCTGTCCATGGGCTGGTGACTAGCATTGTGACTGTTAGTGATTTGCCTCGTGCGTAAGGCTGTTTCCTGTGTGTATGTCATGTACGCCAACTGTGGCGTTGTTGCTTCCATTGACCAAGTGTATCCTTTGTCTCTCCCCCCCTTTTTGTTTTGTCACCCTGTCCTTATGTGCATTAGCATCATCTGGTGGAGGAGCAGAGGCACCGGTGACGGAGGGAGCTGCATCCCACAGGGCCCAGGAGGCCGAATCCACCGATGGTGAGGGCACCAGTGGGACGGAAGGTGAGGGGAGCACCACGGCGGAGACAGGAGGGGACAGTTCGGACAGTGATACCTCCTCCGATGGAAGCTCCCTGGGGGTGGCGGACACCTCTTTGCCCACCCCAAATACAGGTACAGCCGCCACCCCCCATACCAGCACCGCCCTCCCAGCAGCCCCTCAGTGAGTTTCCCATGCCCGCTCACCCAGGACGGTGGGCATCTCCTTCGCCCAAGGCACCTCAGGCCCAGCCCCAGTTAGCCCTGCTGCCCTGAGTGAGGAGGCTATTGACCTCCTGCGATCCATCTCTGTTGGGTGGTCAACCATAGTGAATGCCATCCAGGGACTGGCAGCCCATTTGCAACAAACTAATACATTCCTGGAGGGCATTCACTCTGGCATGGTAGCCTAACAGAGATCAATCCAGGCTCTGGCCTCTTCCCTGATGGCAACCATTGTCCCTGTCTCTAGCCTCCCCCCTTCAACTTTCTCTACCCAATACCATTCCCCTCAACTCCAACCTACCCCAAGCACACATTTAGACCAGCATGCACCCAAGACAACACACAGGAGTGGCTCAGGCAAACACAAGCACTGGCAGTCACCACACCCACATCCATGCACACGTCCCCTGTGTCCTCTCCCACTGTGTCTGTGCCCCCTCATCCCAAAGTACACAAACGCAAGCACTCAGCCACCCAACAGTCATCCATCTCACAACAGCATCCAGCCCATGCACCTGCACCTGCACCCAAACACAGCAGACAGACACCTCCTACAACAACTCCCTCTTCCTCCTCTCCTAAACCTTCACCCTCTTCCCACCCCAGTGTCCCTAAGAAGCTTTACCTCTCCGCCATTGACCTCTTCCCTACCCCTCCCCTCTCCGTCACTCATGTCGGGCCAGGGTGGTCAGAACCCAGGTGAGCACCTCAGCCACCCAGTCCACGGCCACAGTAGTGTCGGCAGCTACTGCAGGTGGGAGAGGCTCCAGGGAACCAGCCATCAGCACTGACAGTGTGATTGCACCAGCTGCCGAGGGGAAGGGCAAGGAGGCACCACCAGCTGCCAAAGGAAAGGGCAAGGAGGCACCACCAGCTGCCAAGGGGAAGGGCAAGCAGGCACCACCAGCTGCAAAAGGGAAGGGCAAGAGGCCTGCACCCACTGGCAGGAAGGACAGGAGGCCTGGTGCTGGGACTGATTCTGGGCCCCCACCACCAACCATGGTGGTTCAGCCATCCGAGGCTGCAGGGGAAGGGCTGGAGCCTCCCCCCACCACTGGCATCCCCGAAACCAGCACCGCCACTGACACTACAGAGCAGTCGTCACTGCCGGCGGGCAGTGTGTAGTCCTGCCTCCATGGGCTGTAGTGCGTCCTGGACCCTGGACCCTGGAAATCCTGTAGGTGTGACACCCAGGTGAGAGACTGTGACCTTGCACTCCACAAGTGCTGCATCACAGGGCACGAGTCCCCCTCCACCACCAGTGGAAGAAGCCATCCACTCACTCACTCCTTGCCAGGATGAAGCACACTGGGCACAAGGCCCCCTCCAGAACCAGTGGAAGAAGCCATCCACTCACCGCACCCTTGCCAGGAAGAAGCACACTGGGCATAAGGCCCCCTCCAGAACTAGTGGAAGAAGACATCCACTCACCCCCTCCTTGCCAGGATGAAGCACACTGGGCACAAGGCCCCCTCCAGAACCAGTGGGCAAACCACCCACTGGAGAGACTGTGGCTTTGCACTCCCCAGGACCAAGCAGTGGGCAAACCATCCACTTGAGAGACTGTGGCCTTGCACTCCCCCGGACAGAGTGATGGGCATGTTACCCCCTCCAGGACCAGTGGTGTTGTACCATCTTCCAGCTTAGGAGCCCCCCCCCTTCCCTGTCCCCCTGAAGTGCTTGTGTATTTTCGACCTGATGCCCCTGCAGTGTTCTCTCCGTGTTGTTGCAAGAGTCAAGTGGGGCCTTGGCCTATGTGATGTGGCCCTGGGGCCCATGGACATGGAGGACTGGGCAGTGTCCCTCCATTTGTGTATATGTGTATACTGTTTTGATTTTGAAGCATGAATGTCTACTATTTTATCTTATTACACTCTCTTTAACCAATTCCTTTTGTCCTTGCATTATTCTTGAGGGGTACGGGGTAGATATGTGATGTTATTGCATCTGTTTGTGTGTATGGTGTATGGTGTTGGGGGTGTTGCGTGTTGCGTGTGTGTGTGTGTCACTCTTTTTCCTCCCCCCTCCCTTGTGTGCTAGGCGGCAGTACTCACTGTGGTCATCCTCGCCGGCGTTGCTGTTCATAATGCATGAAGAGGTATGCAAGCATGGGGAAGATATCCAACTCGGGCTCCATGGCGTCGTGGTTCTTCCTTGAGTCTCCAGAGGTGAGTCCTTTGCTGTCTGTCTACTGTTTCCACTGTGCTTTTGATGTCGTTGGTATGGCCCCAGAAAAGGTGGCGGATAGGCCTGTTGTAATACTGGGGGCGGTACATTGTCTTCTGCCTGGCTGTTGGCCGTTACCGCCACAGTGCTTGTTGCTACCGCCATGGCGGTCGGTGTGTTAAAGTGGCTGTCTGAGTGGACGGTTTCCGCCATGGTCATAATTCCATTTTTTTCACCACCGGCCTGTTGGCGGTATTACCGCCGCTTTATCATGACCCCCAGGGTTGTAATGAGGGCCTAAATGTTGGGCCCCCTCCAATCGGTATTTCGCAAATTGTGGGGTTGTCTCTCAACCTTTGTGCTACGGACTGCATGTAGAGCCCAAAAAGGAAAGGGAACAGAGGACAACCCTGGTGGGCTCCTCTGTGAATCGGAAATGATGGTGATAAAGTGCAGTTCATTATAAGAGAAGCCGGGGGGGCGCTATAGATACTACCCACCCACGTGCAGAAGCTTGCACTGAAGACCAACATTCAGAGAGTGTGCAATTTATTTTTAGAATAGTAAACAAGGAACCAAACACCCAAATATATAGAGAAAACAAAAATGGTCCAAATATGGAGAAAATATTCAGATGTTCATGAACTAAGCATCGTGCTATGGTGTGATGGTTACAATCTATTGGGAGTCCATTGTTGGTGACTCTGCATTCAGAGTTCTCAAGAAGTCTGCCATCACATTACAAGAAGTTCTCAAGAAGTCAGTCGTTACGCTACAGTTTGAATGCTTGGGGAAAGTAATCTCTGCTACTGCAAGATATGAGCACGTTTTAGAAGGGAAATGCTTCCCTTAACCCAGACTGGTTTTAAACTGGGTTATTAAATTGTGATTGTTGTGTTATCTTGATGCACCTGGCCTTAGGGTTCACTCTGCGGGGAATCACTGCATTACCTTGCTGTTTCGTTAACATCAGGGCAGATTTCTAGTGGGTGGATCGGTGTTCCATGTATTATCTCATTTTACAGTTCCATTCCAATATCCGACAATAGGTACATAACCCTAGAAATGGTTCGTTAACATACAACTAAATCACGGGAAAGGAATTATGGCCCGGTGGATGTTGGCCCCTAATTAGCCTGCTCCTGAACGGCTACATGGATAATTGCATCTTAGCATCACGGTCTCTTAGCACAACTATTGAAACGAACCCAGAGTCACTCTATGCCTCAGCTCTAATACCAGCAGAACCAGGTATGCAGGTACTTTTAAATAAGACTAAAACAAAGTATGCCAAGTTTAATGAATCTCAGACTGGAAGTTTGGGCGATTAGTAATAAATAGTAGATGAACTAGGCAAAAGGTAAGCACTGGAGTAATATAGAATTTACTCCTGGCAAGGAAATATTGTATAACACTCAAGACACATGTGCTAATTAATAAAGATTAATGCAGAGGAGACACGGATATGGATCAGCAAAGAAACATGCCAGCTTGTGCAACTACATTGGCATTATAAATGGACAGTAGAGGTGGTGATGCAATATAATTTTTTGTTTTATAAATCATTGTTTAATATAAAAATACTTTCGGGTGGAATGTTTTAATGCAAGGCATTCTGATTGTTTATAGTTTTTGAACTGGTGTACTATTGTCAGCATGTTGGGAAATGTTATAAATAAGAATAATATGAATGTGTTCCAAATGAGTAGAGCACAAATCTTTAAAAAAAATAAGTGGGGGGACTAACCAAGTTAGGCAGAATGTAGGTGACATCATGGCACGTGACATCACAGCACGACATCTCAACGTGGCATCACAGGAAATGCCATCAGAACCCAGGTTCTCACAAGAAATGACATCAGATCATAACACCTCAGTCATATGTTTAGCAGGTCTATCATGAGTAAGTTTGAGCACATTAAAATCTGGGCCTCAATTTATACCTTTATTTTTTAAAACGCTGTCTCAAAGAAATTGGCAACAAGGGGAAATATGGCAGTAAATCTGTCCTGCTTAGATGGTTGCAAAGTCTGCATTCTAAAATATATTATGGGGTTAAGGAACCTGCTATGTAGATCTTTGTGTGCCTAGCAAATCTTGTGGATTAATAATAATGGTAAAATAACTCTGGAGGTTAATGCGCTTCCCGGAGGCATCTGTGTTTTGTCTGGTACCAGTTTTGAATCAAAGTAAAGAAAAGGGTTAATATGTCTCCTGCAAAGCACCTAATGTGACAGGCAGGTGACAGATTTTTATCTTATGTAGATGGATAAGTAGGTTACCTATTTTTAGCAAAGATCCTTTTGTTACTTGCAGTTCATAAATTATAATCCTTCCAATACAGCACAGTAAACTACGAAGGACATGTGACTTCTACACCTTGTAACCCTCACTGTCAGCTGTAACACATCCTGTAAATTACAATTACTTGGACAGACTAACAGATCTGACATTCTTACAGTGCATTCAAATGTCTTATATATGGGGGCAAACAAAGTCAAAAGCATGCCTCTCATAAGAATGTGTGAAGTAATAAACAAGCTGTGAGCCTTTGTATCCTCTCCATTCCATTTGCAGCTAGGTGTATCAGATAGCTCCCAGTCAAGGTAGTCAATCAAAAGGAGGCCTAATGGCCCCTTAACTTAGGCCTTTGTTTTGAACTAACAAAGCTCCCCTCACATGTACATTGCTGCTGGGAATTAAAGCTGACAACATGTAGGCGCTGCTGAATGTGCCACCAGGGTCTGAAAATGACACCGGACGAGTTCAGCATATTTCTGTGGGTCCCAAACTCTTGGCAGGGGAGACTCTGAAAAGAGTGTGTAGATGCCAAACTTGCGCTTACCATCGCCTTGTGCCCCGCTAACGAGGAGTTCATTTTCTCATGGCCCATTATGCGTTTTCCAGATTCGGATTTTTTTCAGGAATGTTTTCAACATGTTTTCCTTGTCCCAACATAAAAAGAGAAACTATCTCCCGTTTTAGATTGTATGAAGGCCAGGGGCATCTAATGCTTGTGTTACTTAACTTGTAACCCTTATTTCAAGGATACCTCAATAATAAGATTAGATATGCTGCTGTGTTCATGTACCTAAGAACCAAGAAGTGAATCAGTCAATGATTGATCGATACTTTCTAACTGAAAGGTAATGCACAAGAATGGGTTTGGAGTTTACCATAAATATTTTCTGGGATAATTGTCTTACTGGCCAAGCTAAAAACGCAGATCTGATATTGTAATTTATGAACAGAGTATCAAGTAAGATTTTCTTTATATATTGAATTGAGTTTCGAGAGGTGTGTTAAAAAGGAGGTTGAGTGTTCCCGCCAAACCGGTTGATAGACCCAACGATGAATAATTTTGGATTTGTCAGTCAATCATATATACCAGAAAAACAATTCACTGAATTAAATGAAACAGTGAAAAATACCTCACGGGTGAATGTAATGAATGCGCTCTTGCTACCCTCTAATGGCCAAACTGAAAAGTGCACCCAGAGACTCAACGGATTCGGTACATGTGTGATGATTCTGAGTTGGAGAAATAGTTGCTTATCGCACCTCAGACGTAACGATATATTGGGGTATGTGAGTACGTCATTTATCGGGTGTGATGAATCGCACCTATTTTGAGTTTATGTGGAATAAATGTGGATTTTAGTGCTTATCGCATCAAAATTTGCATTTTGACCTTCCGACATTTAGGAAGAGTGGTGTATACTGCACCTGATAATAATCAAATGAACTACAACCCAACTCAGAACTTTGAGCTCTTCAGAAACAGGGGTTTGCAAAGTAGTAAAAAAAAAAAAAACACCAACCCACTCATAATTAGGACCATTAAAATGTGAAAATAGAAATGATAGCAGCAGATATGGGACTTCAATATAAGGTAATCGTTAGTTCTCGCAGTCCTCTTCATTTTTTTCAATGCAGAACTAATACAATCTTTTTTAAATTCCGCTGCAGTACTTGCGTCCCCTTTGGTCTGTAATGCAATGTTGCTGCAGAACATCTGGAAAAAAACACTGGCAAAGCAAATTTATCTACAGACATTTGACCTATTGGTCTTGCCAGTTTTCGTTGATGCGACTGATAAACCAGCTTTGAGAGATAATTATATAAGGGTCTTTCTTTGGTCAGCGTTTGTGCAGCCAGGCACACTAGCTTCTCATATAAAACTTCCCAGTCTGCTTGCATCAATATCTGAAAAGTCTTGAAATGTCACATTTTTCTGGTGAGGCTTTTAAGTGTACAAATAGTGTCCTGCATTGTCTTATTTGTGTGGGGTGCTTTATTTCATTTATACACATGCCTACTGCTCAAACGTCGTTCTATTTCTTTGGCTTGTTGTCTTTTTTGTTTAAAAAAAAAACAAACTGATCACCCTGTAGGCTATGTCTGCCGATTTGTTTGGTTATGTAGTCAAACACCCATCACTGAAGGGTCAGATGGCTTAATGATTCTAACTTAATATAGATCTATGTCACTTGCAAATAATGTTGTTCCTTTCTTTAATTTTACATCCTCAGATCCCACTCCTTAAAACCTGTATAAGACTTAACACGTATGATTGTTCCTCTAAATTATGTCCTTTAAATTACTTTCTTTGCCATCCATCCTCAGCATCCATCCTCTGTCTGAGCATAGTCTGTTCTAGGTCACATGCATGTTTGTCCTAATCTCTATTATTATCTCTTTGCAATTTGCCCACACCTATTTCATACATCACAACCACCCCCTTGAAGCTACATCCCTGCATCCTAACAGTACCCAAATCTCCTCTAGCCTGTCTATTCATCCCATCAACCACTTGCATGAACTCCCAAAGCCTCCTTTAATGATCATACAACCTTTCACAAATATATTGGAGTAAATGCATGCTAAGATTTACTTGTGAGAACAAGAATAATTGACTAACCGCTAACTTCGGGTTCCTGAGTGGCATGCTACTCACCATAAAGTGTTTCAACACCTCATCGGCACAACAGCACTATATAAATTCCAATCCTGGTCACAGTGAACCACAAAAGCCAGTAAATCACCCCAAGCTTAACTCTTTGGTAGAATTCCACAGAAGCAGTCAGGCTTAACTTAGGGTAAAGTATAAATTATTTATGCACCCTACAACAGTAAAAAAGTGAAAGCACAACACAAGACAAATCCCAAACCAATTTAGTAAAATATAGACAAAAATCCATTCAGTACAACCTGAGAAATGCAAGTTCAAAGTTTTAGGTAAAAATAGTGCCTAATAGCACAAAGTGCCACTCTAGTTATCTGGCCATGCTAGACAGGGGGAAATTCACACATTCAGGTTGACCACGATGGAGTGTGGGTTAGATACAGCAAATTATGCTAGCCCTGCAGAAAAGGTACCTTCTAAGTCTGGCGCAACAAGTTCCTTTCACATTAGAGGAGGCTGAGTGTTGCAGATGGTTGTTGCTGTAGCACAAAGAGCAGTCAGGCATCATGGGCGGTTGTTGCTGTATCTTTGTGTTTGCTGTTGTTGTGGACTCTCATTGCTGTAGCGAATAGTGAAGGGTCCTGCATTCCCAGTTACTGTGGATTGGCCTTGTCGGCGCAAAGAGCAGATTTCACCGGAGCTTCACAAGTGGCAGTTTTTCAGCAAGGATGATCCAGTTTGTGGTCCTGAGGATCCCAAACTTCAGGATTTTCACCTTTTCATTTGGAGGAGTAAAACCTAATGCCAGCCAAGGGTCTATCACCTGGGGAGATACCTCTCAGGGAACAGGGAATCACTCCAGTAGATGTGAAAGGGCTCAGGCAGGTTTCAGCTCAGGTCCAGTTGCAGCAGGTTAGCTGGTAGTTGCAGGGAGGCCCTTGAAGCTTTTTGTGTCCCAGTAGCTCATAAAGGTCAGCCAAATTACCCTTGGAGTCACACTGGTTAGACTGGAATGAAGACAAGCAGGTTCAGCTATCCTTCCCATAAAGTAAGGCAGTCCTTCAAGCAGCAGCAGTCCTTCTATAACTTCCAAAGATCCAAGCGTGCTATGAAACGTGGCTCTGGAGGTTCAAGATTTATGCCTGGTTACAGTCTTTGTATGGGGACACACCCTGTCATACCCCTACATCTAGATCTGGAAAGTTCATACCCTTCCTGTGTCAGGGATCCAAACATTCTGGGGGTGACAAATGTCAGGGCAGGTCTAGTGTCAGGTTCCTTTGCAGTGTACAAGCAAAGCCCTTTGAATTATAAGTGGGTCTGGGTGTAGCCCCTCCCCAGTCATCCTGTCAAGATGGCCCATCCTGTCCACACCTAATCCCCTTTGTGTCACTATCTGGCAGGAGTACACAAACCCCAACAGCAGAGTCAATTCACAGTCATGAGATCTATGACACTGGTAGAATGCACAGATGGTTGGGATAAGAAAAGGCCACATTTCCAAAAGTGGCATTTCCAGAATTGTAATTTTAAATCTGACTTTAGCATAAAAGAGGATTTTAAATTCCTATTCATTTGAGTGTAAACAACAGATCACAATATCCTCTTAATCCAGAGTTAGCACTTATTTAATGTAATAATGAAACCAGTTTTAGTCAGTGGGAGAGATATGCTGTACAAAAGTGAAAAAAAATTCTCTGGGAGTTTGTCACTGCCAGGACATGTAAAACAGAAGTCCACATGCCCTACTTTTTAAATACAGTGTACTGAGCTAGGATCCTCTATAACCTGCCTTGGGGTGACTAATAAGTATTAAAAAGGAAAGTGTAGGCCTTGCAAAAGTTTCATTTTGTGAGATTGAAATGGCAGTTTAAAACCACTGCATGCAGAAGTGGCAGGCCTGAGACATGCTTTAAAGTGCTACTTTAGGGGGTGGCAAAATAAGTGCTGCAGACCCACTAGTAGCATTTAATTTACAGGCCCTGTGTACAGGGAGTACCATGCACCAGGGACCTACAAGTAAATTAAATGTGCCGATTGGGTATTGACCAGTTTTGCCATGTTTGGAGTAGAGAGCACAAGCACTTTTGCACTTGCTAGCTGTAGTAAAGTGCACAGAGTCCTAAAGTTGACAAAAATGAATTCAGCAGAACAGGATGGGTGAAGGCAAGAATACTGGGGAAATCCCACACAAAGGATGTCAGTTCTAACAACGGTCTCATTGTAAATGTTGGTTCAGTGGGTTACACTGACAACACTACCTGTGCATGTAACCTTGTGCCTGCATTTATGTACAAAACACAATTGCCAAGAATTGGTAAAATCACACAGATTATAAATATGAATATGTACAGCCTCATCACGAGTGCCCCATTTTTGTTGTGTTATTTCCCTCCTTCAGGAATTACTGACGTTTGAGTGTCAGTAACAACAGGCATTTTGGGTGAAAACACTGTGGCATTATAAGGTGTAATCATGAGGTGTATTTTGAGGTTACCCAGAGAAAAGACAAATTACAATAAACTAGTATAATAGAATACTAGAGAACTGACACATCTGGCCCTATACTAGAAGATGTGCATTTAGATTTGGAAGTTAAGGCCAAGTTAGACTCAAAAAGAATCTGGAACAAGCATTAGCAAAGCTAATAAGTCTTGCCTATGGACGAGCTATTGGCTTTGTCAATATGATTTAGCCATGTTGTACACCAGCTTGGCAACTTTTCAGCATGGCTAAAAGTTAGTGGTGTAACTGAGAGTGGCATGGAGTGTCAAAGTACAGTGTCGTGGAGTAAAGCAGGGTGTTATGGAGTGGTGTACAGAGTTGTGGAGTGGTGTATAGTAGAGATGGAGTGGCATGGAGTAGAGTGAAGTGGCATAGTGTTGAAGAGTTGTGGAGACAGTACAGTGTTGCAGAGTGGAAGCGCATAGAGTGGAGCAGAGTGTCAGAGTTGAAAGGTGTAAAATGGAGTAGAGAGTCATAGTGGAGTACAGAGTTATAACATGGAGTGGCATAGATTGTTGTGGAGTGGTGTAGAGCAGATTGGAGTGGCATATAGGGTGTTGCATAGAGTGGAGAAGAGTGTTGCAGTGTAGAGTGGAGGAGATTGTCAGAGTGGAGTGTCAGAGAGTGAAGTAGTGCAGTAGAGTGGAATGGCATAGAGTGGAGTAGAGTGTCATGGTGTGGCAGAGTGTCAGTAGAGTGGCATGAAGTAGAGTGGCATAGAATGGAGTACTGGAGGGGAGTAGAGTTGAGTAGTGTATCAAAGAATAGAGTGGAGTAAAGTGGCATGGAGTGGCATAGAGGGTGTTGGTTAGAGTGGAGTAGAGTGTTGTAGAGTGGAGTAGATTGTCAGAGTAGAGTGGCATAAAGTGAAGTAGTGTAATAGAGCGAAGTGGAATAGAGTGTCTATAGAGTGTCATGGAGTGGCATAGACTGCCAGAGTGGAGAGCATAGAGTGGTGTAGTATTGAGTACTGGAGTGGTGTGGAGTGGAGGAGTGGATCTGAGTTAAGTAGTGGTGCACATTTGATAGAGACTTCTATTTGCAGATTCCTTACCTTAGAATAGATACCCAAGCAATGCCATACTCGGAGGTGGGGTGCGACCCAACATCATACTAGGAAGTCCTGCAATACTGAACGACCAAAGTAGCCGCCCGAACGGATCTGACTGTCCAGGCAGTAGTGTTCAGCAAACGTGTGGAGGGACGCCCACGTGGCTGCCTGGCAGATATCCAGGACAGGAACTCCACGTACTAACGCAGTGGAAGCAGCAGCTGCTCTGATGGAATGAGCACGCAAGTCCTCAGGGGGTTGCTTCTTGGCCAAAGCGTAGCCCATTTTGATGCAAAGAAGCACCCATCGAGAGATGGTACACTTTTGCACAACCTTCCCTTTTTTCGCACCCACATACCCGACAAAGAGTTGATCGTCCACCCAGTAATCTTTTGTACGATTAAGATAGAACGCCAATGCTCTTTTTGGGTCCAGACGGTGGAGCTCTCCTCCTCATGAGAAGGATGTGGGGGTGCACAGAAAGTAGCTAGGGTGATGGACTGGCCTACATGAAAAGGCGTAACCACCTTTGGAAGGAAAGAAACCTTAGTGCGCAACACCATTTTGTCAGGGTGCACAGACAAGCATGGAGGTTTAGACGAAAGGGCTTGAAGCTCACTCACCCTGCGAGCAGAGGTGATGGCAACAAGAAAGACAGTTTTGACGGTGAGGAGCTGTAAGGGACAATTGTGCATCGGCTCAACATCCTAGACGCACCAAATATCTCACAAAAACTCAACAAAACGGTCGACATCGGTCAAAAAGAGACCAGGATAGCTCTTCTCTGGATCAGCGCGTAGCAAGGAAAGAAAAGAACTGACGTCACCACGTAAAGGCGGTGTCTATGTACTACTCCCGATGTCATCATGGTGACTAAGACTCCAACGACACCTGTGGAGTCAACTGACGTGCAAGGGTATTGCTCAAAGAAAAATCTCCGGATCCAGTCTGACGCCTGGGGGAAATTCTAAGGTAAGGAATCTGCAACTAGAAGTCTCTATCAGATTGAAGTGGCATAAAGTACAGTGGTGCAGAGTAGACTGGCATAGAGTGCTGTAGCTTATAGTGCATTGGTTTTGAGTAAAGTGGTGTGAAGTGCAATGGTGTAGAGTGGATCGGCACAGGGTGGAGTGGCACAGGGTGGAGTAGAGTGGTGTAGAGTGCAGTAGTATAGACTAGACTGTTTCAAAGTAGAGTGAAGTGGTGCAGAGTAAAGTGGAGTGGTGCAGGATAGAGTGCATAGGTGCAGAGTAGAATGGCCTAGACTACGTTGGCATAGTCACGTGGAGTCGTAACATGGAGTGCAGTGGTGCAGAGTAGATTAGAGTGCCGTAGAGTGCATTGACGTAGAAATGAGTGGTGTAAAGAAGAGGTCAGTGGCATAGAGTGCAGTGGTGCAGAGTAGCTTTGAGTTCGGTGGTGGAGAGTACAGTCTTGCAGAGTAGATTGCCAAAGTGCAGTCGTGCAGAGTGCATTGGCGTAGAGTGCAGTGTCAGAGTGCAGTGGCGTAACGTGTTGAAAAGTAGAGTGCTGCAGAGCGCAGTGGCATACAGTACAGTGATGCAGAGTAGAATTGAGTGAAATCAAGCGAGTAGAGTGGTGTAGCATGCAGTGGTGTAGAGTACAGCATCTTGGAGTGCAGTGGTGTAGAGTGTATTGCCGTAGATGCAATGGCTTAGATTGTTGCACAGTAAAGTACTGTAAAGAGCAGTGGCATACAGTACAGTGGTGCAGAGTAGAATAGAGTCGCATACAGTGCAGTGATGCAGAACGCAGTCTCAACAGCGTTGCAGAGTACAGTATAGTGGCATAGAGTGCAATGATGCAGAGTAGTTGGTGTATAGTGCAGTGGCATCAAATGCATTTTGAGTAAGGAGGTATACAGAACATTGGGTAGAGCGCAGTGGTTTAGAGTAGAGCGGGATAGAGTGCAGTCGTGTAGAGTGGCATATAGTAGAGTGGCATTGAGTCCAGTGGTGTAGAGTAGATTGTTTCAGAGTAGAGTGAAGTTGCATAGGGTGGAGTGCTGCAGGGTAGAGTAGAGTGGCAGAGTAGTGGTGTAGAATGCACTGGCATAGAGTGGAGTGGTACATGATTTAGTGGAGTGCTCTAGACTGGAGTGGTGTGGCGAAGACTGCAGTAATGAAGAGTGCACAGTAGATTAGAGTAGCAAGTAGTGCAGTAGCATAGAATGCAGTGGCATATAGTGCAGTGGAGTAGAGTGTTGCAGAGTGGTATATAGTGGTGTACAGTACAGTGGCATAGAGTATTGGTTTTGGGTGAAGTGGCAGAGTGTCAGAGTGCATTGTCATAGAGAGGTATGGCATAGAGTGGAATAGTGCAGAAAGGAATACAGTGGAGTAGAGTGCAGTGGAACAGAGTAGATGGTTTCAGAGTACACTGCAGCAGTGTAGCGTGCAGCATCATAGATTAGAGTGCAGTATCATAGAGTGCATTGGTGCAGAGTAGATTAGAGCGGCTTAGAGTGGATTGGCAAAGAGTGCAGTGGTACAGAGTTGAGTGGTACAAAATGGAGTGGTGCAGGGTAAAGTGTAGTGTTGTTGAGTGATGCAGAATACAGTGGCATGGAGTGGTGCAGAGTTGGCTGCAGAGCCATAATGTGTAGTGGCATAGAGTAGAGTGGCATAGAGTTCAGTGGCAGAGAGTGCAGTGTTGCAGAGCAGGATGTCGTACAGTCCAGTGTGTATAGTAGATTGGTGTAGAGTGCATTGACAGAGTGTTTTGGCGGAGTGGTGAAGAGTAGAGTGGCAGAGAACAGTGGCTTACAGTACAGTAGGGCAGAGTAGAACAAAGTGGCAATGAGTGCAGTGGTGTAGAATAAAATGGTGTAGAGTGCAGTGGTTAAAGTAGCATGCACTGGCATAGAGTACAGTGGCATGGAGTGGTGCACAGTAGATTGTTTCAGAGTAGAGTGAAGTGGTGTACAGTGGAATGGTGCATAGTAGAGTGGAGTGGTGAAATGTAGAGTGCAGTGCTATAGAGAACAGTGTCATAGAGTGCAGTGGTGCAGAGTAGATTTGAGTGGTGTAGTGCAGATGACAGAGTGCACTGGCACACAGTGGACTGGTACAGAGTGAAGTACATTGATGTAGAGTGCAGGGTTGCAGAGTGGAGTGGCATAGAGTGAAGTGGCATAGAGGAGTGGGGCATAGCCTGGAGTGTTGTAGAATGAAGTTCTAAAGGGCACAGGGGTGCATAGTAGAGTACAGTGGGGTAGAGTGCATTGACAGAGTGTTGCAGAGTAGAGATTGAAGAGGCAGAGAGGAATGGTGTAGAGTGCAGTGATGCCATGTGGAGTGGGTTAGTGTTGCAGATTAAAGTGCAGTGCCACGGAGTGCTGCAGAGTGGAGTGGGGTAAAGTGGAGTAAGCATTGTGTGGTAGCACACTGCAATTATAGGCAACACATTTTCAATTGAAATGACTATTACATTTGTACAGACATACAGTTGTACTGATAAAAGTGTACAGTGCACAAATGATAATGTGTGGAAATGTCTTCACCTAGTGTATTGATTTGTTTTAATGGTATTAAAATATGTTTCCACCACACTTCAGAATTACCCCTGTAGCCAGCATGATTGTCACATAACTCCTCCTACACTGAAGTCAGAGAAAGAAAAACAAAAACCAAGCTCCCTCGAAGACGGAGCCTGACCAATGACCTCTGTCTTTGAATGCACAGCAAAAGTGACAAGATAAGAACAATATTTAAAGGCCTATTTACAGAAAGGGAACACTCAGAAGATACTATAAATAGGATTTGACCAACTGGAGGGAAAAACTCAAGCCTGGACAGCCTGAAACCAATGAAGCCAGCAAATAGAAAGCCAGAATATGCAAGTTACAAACCACAAAGCCAATGGTCAGCAACGGGCAGAATTCATTCAGAGGTCAGCTTTCTGAATTTCCCAAGATGTCCTAGGCTGCAACCTATAAACCACATGTATATGCACACACACACACATTTTTTGAACAGCATATGAGGCACCTTGGCTCTAAAAGACTGCTAGATGTATTAGAGCGAGGTGCCCACCTGGCCATTTCATTGATCGTACCTCAATCTATAAGTCTTCTAAGTTCCAATTTTTGACAAGTGTTACACTTTACACTTTTAAAGCAGGATATTTATTACTATAGCCAGACTGTCTAGGTCGATGCCCACTGTTGAAGTAAGCCTCAGCAAGGCCTACTAGTGGAAGGGGCTCACCTTTCTCTGCACAAAGTCCTCAGAAATTACAACACCCACCACATATAAAGGTTTCTCAGCAAGTCTGCTGGAATCTAGCACCCTACTAGACCTACTGCCCTTGATTTAGAGGGACTGACCCTTCTTCAATTTATGCAAGCTGTTATGTAGAGAGGCAAGAGGTATAGATCAAATCTAAATGGGACAGAGACTGTAGAGCACTGCTAATGGACGGTGAATGGAATAGATTGATGTAATACATTCAGATATGTAAAAAATCCCCACTTCTTCATTGTACATGTTAAATATCTCCATTGTATATATTCACTCCTGTGATGCTGCAAAAATATATCCAGCAATGTCTACATATAAATCTGATGAGGCTGACTTACTTCATAGATTCAATTGTGTAAGGTATTGACATTATTGTGGGAAATAAATGTACACCCTTGTTGAAATAAGAGATGCAAGCAATCCCACCCAACAACAGTGGGGCACATATGTCCAAATAACATAGCAATTTACTAGAAACAAGATTACAACTATGATAAAAAAGGCATAATTGAAAGCATGCTGGAAGAACACATTTGCATGACTGGGGTACAAGCTGACCCAGATTGGGAAATGAGTTGGAGAGAAATGTATAACAAAGTATGCACAGAAGAGAACTGGTGAACCTGGCTGAAATAATCAGGAGCTCATGTAGTATATTCAATTCAAGCTTTATTCGGTCAATTAACCATGAAAGCATCACATACATTAAAAGAAAAATGTCAACTCATTTTATAATCTGTACAATGATTCAATAATTTTATTAAAAAAACACATAAATAAATACATACATGTGATATCAGAGTATTCATCTAAAATCCTGCCTGGGCACGCTTCGTGGGTCCTTGATTAAAATGGTGATCACGTATATGCCATGCTGCCACTAAAAACTTGCTGACTGCTAAAATTAATTAATTTGATCTATGGCTTTTTTAAAACCCTTATTGCTATACTGCAATTTTCCAGCCCCATTTCCCTACAGGTTTTTCGAATCCATATTGACTGTGGAAAAAAATATGTTGGGCAAAAAAACATAAAATGTTCAACTGTTTCCGGGGCACCGCCACAAGCCGGACATATATCTGAAGTAGTGATTGGCCCCCAGTTGCAAGTTAAAGACAACATTGGTAAGGACCCAAAACGGAATCTAGCACATAAACCTTTGCCCTGTAGATCTAGTATAATATCTTAATAGGATTCATACTGCGGAAACCACTTAAAATCAATAAAAAGATTAGATAATCGACCATGAGTTTTACAACAAATATAATTGTTCCATACATTGGACCAGTAAGCTGATTTCAAAGCAGTTTTATGGGATTTCACTAATTTTTGGGGATTCTCCCAATAATCTCCAAACCCCAAGATACAAAACCAATTGGACACATATTTAATCCAAGGAATAATAGCTGCATTTGGTCTCTTTAGCAGGTCAAGCAATGATGCTTTGTATAAATCCAATTCAGGGTGGTCCAAATCCTTATCCAATATAATAGAGGTCATAGGGAAATTAAATCAGCTACTTGGTTTAGCCCCAAATCAAGAAACATTGGGATCAGTGGTGTACTTCGGGGGCACACTATCAAAGCCCTCGCAAAATTGTTTTCTCCCACAGTTATATTTGTACATACATAGCTTTATTGGTTACTTTCAACCCTAAAAGCAAAACAACCACCGGTAGAAAGATAAAAGATAAGTAAAAATTATGTTAAAAAGGAAATAAGAGGAATAAAAAAGAACATCCTTTACGGCCTTAAAACACATAAAAACCAAACACCTAATCTCCTACTGACTGTCATTTAAATCAATCATGGGGTATTGTTCCAGTCTAGGTGTGTGGTTAAAATTTGATGACTAAAACATTCCATTGTCAGTTTTTCATGTTGTCCTTATTTGGAAGTAAGTTCCGCATCAGCAACTTTCCCCAAGTGATTAGTACGTACATGCCAGGCAGCTGTAATGTACCTACTAACCGCACAGGGCAAGGGGGGGGAACTTTCCCTCATCAGAATTCTTAAGGCAACAATACAATGTCTTACCCCCACATTCCTACACACTGGCCATAACCACTTTCGACGCGCAATCAAATAGGCAGGACATAAAAACATAAAATGTACAATGGATTCTGGATTAAGGGTACAGCTCGGACATAAATCAGATCTTGTAGTTGCACTCCACTTACTGCCATATGATTTGAGAGGCAGACAACCATATCTGAACTGGATATATAAACTCTTACTTAATGGGTCAAGAATTATATCCATAAAAGATTCAAAAGACGGATACCATTTAAAATCAAAAAATTGTGAGGTCAATCTGCCGTGAGTAAGGCACAGCAGATAGTTTTCCCTGACGTAAGTCCAGTATACCGTTTTCAAATGATTCTTCTGCTCCTTCCTTATACTTTCTGGATGACTCCATAGCTCACTAAGACCCAATTTGTGAAACCATTTAGAGATGTGATTAAACCAGGGAATGGTGAGTATATTAGGTCTATCCAAGATGTCTTGGATAGACTCCTTGTATGTAGATAACTCAGGGGTGGACCAAACACGGACCCAAAAAAGCAGAGGTCGTAGGGCAACTACATCTGTGATGCGTGGAAGGTCAAGGTCCCAGAACAATGGCAGCAGTGGGGTACTGCGAGGGCAGGCCAAAGTAGACCTCACGAAATTGTTTTCCCCCACTGCAAGCCTGCCAGTGTTTGAGGACCCCCAAATTTCTGCCCCATAGACCGCAGCACTTTGTGCCTTTGCTCTATAAATTTTAATAATTGGAGTAATCACTCTCTCAGAAGTAGACTTATGAAAACGAAGAATGGCTCCAGATGACTGTACCAGGCGAGCCAAACTTTTGTCGATTTGGGCCCCCCAATGCAGATTGTTGCTGATTCTCACCCCCAAGTAATCTATAGAGTTTACCAAACCTAGGGGCGTTCCATTGTAAAATATTGAATATCTCTTGGTGGGGCCACAACCCAAAGTCATGAGTTTAGTTTTGCTATGGTTAAGTTCCAGACCGTAGTCACCGCAAAACGAACTGAACTTGTCCATGAGTACCTGGAGGCCCATAGGGGTTCTGGAGATCAAGAGAGAATCATCGGCAAATAACAAAATTGGAATTTTATGGTGATTCAAAGATGGGGCGTCATTTTGACAATTGGACACGACTTGCACCACCTCATTGATGAACAGTGTAAATAGCGTTGGGGCAAGAACGCAACCCTGGCGCACTCCTCTCTTGATGTCTATTTTGTCTGTGAGTTCCCCCTGATTGCCCCATCTTACTTGTGCAAATGTTTTTTCATGTAATCTTTGGATTAAATGCACTAATTTCCCTGGGATACCAATTTTGTACAATACTTCCCACAGTTTCTCTCTTGGGACAAGATCAAATGCAGATCATGTAGTAGATGTTATGTGGAAGTGTGGCATCACTCCTTAATGCCTACTGCATCTCACCAAGGGATTCTACTCAAGACCACTGAGTATGGCCTACCTCAATCTGATAATAACTCTAATCTGACTGCTGTTTAGATGTAAGCTCATGTTTTTACTTGTTTTGAAAGAAAAAAAGAAAAACAATAAAACAATCACAAACAAAACAATACTTCATAAAATATCATCATCCTTCCAGTCATTGGCAATCTGTGCTTGGTCCCTGTTCCACTGTACAGAACAAATGTGATGTTTGCAGTGCACTGGTCAATTAGAAGGGTGCAAAGAAGAAGGGCACTGATGTCAACAAATAGTAAGCAAGGTGGGCTCCAAGCCCTTTTTTGTGAACAAGAGAGTCTTGCCATTGAGATGCATGCACAAGAGCATGCACATGCAGGTTCAACCCTAAAAAGTTACAATACTAAATAGATTGTAGGAGTATGTACCTGAAAATATTACCAAGGAACCCATTAGCCACATGCATGAACCACATCTCCTATGTCATCCTCCAGCCACCGCCAGGGCCCATAATGGCGGAAAGGCTGTACACCCCACCCCGCCACCGCCAAGCAGACAAATCCTCCGCTCACTAAATAATGATGCACAAATCACCGTGGCAGATAGTGGATGTCAAACGACCATTGGTGGTGCGGACCGCCACGGCCAGCAATGGGACCCCACAGCGTTGTAACTCCACCACCGCCAGGCTTCTGCCACCAGGCAGCCTGGCAATGGAAGCACTGTCTGACGGATAATGTACCTGATTCCACCAGCCTTTCCCTGGCAGTTTACCCCACCAGGGAAAAGCCGGTGGAATGGGTGCCTCGGGCCCTCCTGGGGGCCCACTGTGCATGTCACTGCATATGCACGACGGGGGCTTCTGCACCCGCCGCACTGTTACATTGGAATCGGCGTCAGTGTACAGGCCCTGCATTCAGCTGGGCCGGATGGCGGAAACACTGTTACTGCCCGCCGGCCCAGCTGAATGATCATAATGTGGCCGACAGGGTCTTCTACGCACTGGTGGTCTTTTGTTGATCGCCAGCGCCGAACTCGGCGGATTTTCCCGCCGAGTTCATAATGAAGGCCATAGTCTGGCTTATCTCAGAGGCAATGTGTAAAGTATTTATACACACACATAGTAACAATGAAAACACCACAGAAGTACTCCACAAGAGTTTAGAAAAATAGCCAATATTTATCTCAGTAAAACAAGACCAAAACAACAAAATTCAACATACACAAGTAAAGATGTAGCTTTTTAAATGTTTGAATGAGACTTACTCCATAGGAATCAATGGTTGTATCTTTTTTGCACAAAGTACCTGGGATGCATCAAAAACAAACAAAGACAATGCTGGCAATATATATATGTGTGTGTGTGTATATATATATATATATATATATATATATATATATATATATATATATATATATATATATATATGTTCAAGGACATTAAAGTTAGGTTATGAATTTAGTCGCAGAAATTCAGCCTAAGGTAATTATAACTCGTGCCCCTGCCATGCAGTTTTTTCTAATTTGGCTTTTAATGTTTCATTGATATTTTCATTGATGTTATAAAAGTTGTCATGAGTAATATCTGGGGTAATTAGCAGTGCATGACAAGGTTGCGAGTTATAGCTACTTTAAATAACTAACTGTGACTGCTGAATTTCTCTGGTTTTGTGCAAGTAAATTCAGAACCTAACTATAACTTCCCTGTAACCTTTGTTATTTTAAGTGAATGTGATGCTTTTTTTTACATTTTTTCAATAGAAAGTAATTTTCATTAAAATGCATGAATCCAACCACTGCCGCTCACAGCCTTTGGCCGTGCACAGTGGGGTTTGGCCGCAAGGCCTGGCCTGCAGCCAGTCCCTGTGGCCAACCCCCCTAACCATCCAACTCCATGCAGTGCACAGCCTTTGGCTGTGCACAGTGGGAGTTGTCTGCAGGCCCTGTCACTCTGGGTGTGAGAATAGGTGTGAGAGAAACCTTCTAAACCAGCAGCCGTTTATGATAGATAAAGAGCAACAACAACATTCTTTAACATCTACCTCTGAAAAATTTGCCAAACTCGGCAATGAACAAGTTTTTAATTTGATAAAAATTACATGATCTGGTTCTCCACTGGACCCATTTCCCCCTAAAATACTGGAACTTGTTCCCGATATCATAAGCAGTCAATTGACTATTCTACTAAATAAGATAATTAATTCATGTTATTTTCTCCTGGAGTGGAAAAAGGTTTCTATTCTGCCTTTACTTAAGATTGCCCCTAAATATATCCAGGAAAGATTTTCGTTTTATACACTAGTTCGAAATCTCAGATCTAGAGCATCTAGGAATCTCCTGCTGACCAGGTTCAAACGTGTTTCCTGGAAGAGGGGGGCATGAGTTTTTTTTTCTAAAAGTAGCATAGCTCTGGAATTCCCTTCCCTCAAAGTTAAAGAACTGCCTTGAGGTCACAAGCTTTAGGAAATCTATTAAGACCTGGGTTTTTACTCAGAAGAAATAGCTAATTTACATTGCCTCTTTCTCCCATCTCCGTTTGCAGTGTCAGCGCCAAAATGCCCTTGGGCAATCGAGAGCTATATAAAGTTAAAAATCAAATCAGAGGGTGTCTCTGGGTGTGAAAGTTGCTGTGAGAGTGTCTGGGTGTGAGAGTGGGTGTGAGAGGGTCAATGTGTGTGTAAGAGTGGGTATGAGAGTGCATGATTGCTTTTAGTAGGTGAAAGATGTATTCACCTCCACGATTTTAGATCAATTTTCAATGTGGAAGAGCAGAGTAAACACACTTGCTTTGCCTTCGTCAAGACCAGGAGTTAGGATCAATTGTCCTTTCCATAAGTGGAGCTTCACCTGGGGCAACTACTACATTTATATTTGTAAGTGCTTCCTGTTGACGTTCAATTTCTGTGAAATGAACATCATGGCCAGATTAGAAGCTCACCTGCCCTTTTATGGATAAGAGTTCACAGTTTTACACAAAATGTCTATCCAACTGGAACACTTTATACTGGTTGCTAAGTTTTACCTCACTGGGTTAATGGGCAGTGTGGGGAAGGGGATTTTGGGCCCTGGGACCCCATCCCCTGGGGGACACTACAATGTAATGGGTGTGCTTGGTCTATCTCAGCCCTGCCTTCATTAAATGGATGAGGGGGGGCCATGAGGGCCCCTGGCCAATTTTTGGTCCCGGGAAGCCCATCCTCGGGCCTGGCCTTCTAAATTATATTTTGTGGGATAGGGCCTGCATGCCCACCACCCACACCAGGCCGATGTTGGTCCCCGGGACTCCATCCCCTGGAGCCATGCTTTCAGTAAATAGAGGAGGGGGACCCCATCCTCCGGGGCCCGCCTATCACTCCTGGGTGCTCTCCAGGGCACCCAGTGTGCAATGGGACTGCAGAGGGAGCCTCAAGGCCCCTGCGGTCCCAGCCGGCTCCCCGCCTCCTACGGGAGTCTGCAATGCTATCACAGACAGGGAGCTGCTTAACATGCAGCTCCCTATCTGTGAGAGAAATAGTTTCCTCTGTTTCCCTTCCCGCATATCTCCTAGCGGGGAAACAGAGGGAACCTCCACTGCCAGCAAGCGAGAGCTGTTTGACAGCTCTCGCTTGCTGGAACTGGAGTGTTTGCTGTGACTTGGCAGAAGGTGTCAAAGCTCCTGCCAAGTCACAGCAAACAGCTATGTCCCGGGGGGGACTCTGGGACATAGCAGAAGCTGGCCCTGGGAGTGGCAGTCCCCAGGGCCATCATTGGCTCCTGGAGGGTGACCGTCTGGCCCCCCACCAACATTTGTTGATGGGAGGTGGTGGTCCCTGGGGCTGGGGATCCGCAACGGACCGCCTGGGGGGCCTTGCTGCCCCCAGATACTATCTGATTAAAGCCCCTGGAGGTGATGGTCCCTGGGTCATAAATAAGCCATGGAGGGGGATCTCATGAACCCCCTTCCTTTCTATTTTACATGCCCCAGGGACCTGGACCACCTGGGGACTTTATTAAAACAAGCACAGGAGACCGCACTTTTTATTTTTGCTGCAAATTTGCAGCAATCTTTTTAAAGTGCTTTTTTGCCCTGGCAGAGTCCTTTTGGGACCCTAGCACCAGAGCTAATGGGTTAGGGTGTCCCTACTATGACCCATTTCGTTTTTTTCACTCTTTTGCTGGTATTCAGTTAAAGCAGAGTCCCAAGATGGCAGCAAACACTTTCTCTTTGAAGTGGCAGCAGCAAATCAAAGCAGTGGAGATCTCTGCACAAGCTCTTGGTATTCACGAAGTCGTAAGGAAGAAATCACAGCACTAGATATACTAATTTGGTGCTCCTTTAATCTCTCTTAAATTACTTAACAGATTTACACCATATAACAAAACAGCATTATCTGTAGACCAAAAGCCACTTTTCTGTCAAATTTGATGTAATTCTGTTCAGTGGTTTGGGCTGTAGCTGTGTTCAAAACTCCTAAGGGAATTGTCATGGAAAAACATGTTTTTTGACCACCCTATTTTCCCCGGTCCCTGCTTGACTGATCAACCAAACAAATTATGTACACAACAAGAATCACTGACACACTTTTTAGAGGAAATATTGTGAAGATTCGTCAAATGGTGCCAAAGATATAGGCAAGTAAAAAAAAAACCTTTTCTATGGAAACATGGTCCTTACTATAACTACATATATATATCATATATATATGTATATATATATATACATACACACACACACATTTATAAAAACTATGCTTACATACTATTAGGTATGTCAGTACCTCCTTCCCACACCCCCCTGACCTGCTGGGAGCCGGCAGCAGACCTGCTTCTGTGCTGCCTGACAGAAACAAATTACTTAAATTGTTTCATACTTTGGATGCAACTCTGAAAGGAGAACATACTTCTTAATTCTTTGGAGGATGACCTGACCTTTGTCCCAAAGATATGTATTTAAAATTAAGAAAAGCATTGGGACACCGGGGACAGTCCTAAAAACCGGGACTGTCTGGGGAAATCCAGGATGGCTGGTTACCCCAACTGTGGAGAGGGCCTTGCTATGGGTGCAATCCAAAACCCAGTAGCAAGAATTTATGTACCTGTACTAGTGAAAGGTTGTAGGTGGCAAAAGGGCTCACCGGTAAAAAGCAAGGATGTGCTAAATAATCACCCAACATTTTGGAAGGCATGCCACATGTTTTTGAAGTTGTAATGAGTTTGCAGCCATCTTGGGTGTGGCTATCCTATTTAAGCCACCCCAAAATGTAAATCAGGCTCATTCTCCATGATCTTTGAAGAAGCAGGAGCTTTCATGCTGGAATATGAATGGAGATTGTAATCCACTTCCCTGTTTTACTCTGCACCCAGCTGTGGTGAATCTTCAGGGGGGCAACCTGATGGTAGCAGACACCTGTAGATACAAATAAAAAAAACAAAAAAGAAGTAAGCCATGGCTTGAATAAAGTAAGGAGCAGATCCCCAAGTGTAAATAGCTTTCTTGAGAAAATGGGCTGTTACAAGGAGGAATAGACAGAAAACCTTAGCATTCTTGTGAATGAGTAAAGAACCTTTGGGAGATTTGACCTCAATTAAAAAACAATGGGAATATAGGCGTCGAAGAGTGAGGTTAACTTGTAGACACACCTACTGGCATCTCTTCAAGGATCAAAAAAGAACTGACTGAAACGGGTGACTTAACCGGGCAAATGGTCAGGAACAGGGCGCAACTAGGAAAATACATATTGTGAAACAGCCAAAAGAATATTTGAATATTAAGGCTGCATAGAGATCTAAGTAAGGTGTTAGTCTAATGCACAGCTCTATATTATATCAACCACCAGCATATCCATACACCTGAGAAAGTTCAGTCAGAGGACAACACGCAGCTGGACACAAAAGACGCCCTGTGGCCATACATGCTGTTTATTTATTCTCTCATCCACTCCCTCTTTCCACTGTTATCCTGGTACTTAAGGTGACCACAGAGTCTGGTTTAGCAGTGTGCCTGGGCTCAGACCTCGGCTCTGCCGGCGGAGTTTTCTGAATTCGGGCACTTTGAGCTACGCGGAGTAGTTCGGAGTTCCCGATTTCCACTATTCAGTGCGAAGCGGAGTTCATTCATGTGTGCGAGATTTGGTTTTGGTGCTCGTGAGTGAGTGCCATGATGCTTTTAGGCAAGCCAGACTTTGTGCCTGCTTACACGGCTTCCGGCCACAACAGCAGCAAAAACAGTTGCCGACTGTGACTGCATCTTGAGCAGATTTTCTTCTTGAGATGCATCTAAATCTAGTGACAAAAAAGTTTTTAAGTGGATTTTCTTCTCCAGTGGACCCTTCAAGTTATTTTTAGTGTGAGAAACCTTTTTTTCCCAAACAGGAAGGAAGTGGCCCAGAGACCTTCCTGATCCTGTATAGCAAGCTCTTTCCAGTGCTTTGTCCATCTCCTGGTCACTTTTCACTTGGATTTTGAACTGAAAGAATCACTCTCTTTGACTCCTGGATGTATATATTTGGATTTAAGGTCTTTGTTTTTGTGATATCACACAAGTAAGTTCAAATACTATTGTTTAAGGGTGTTGTTTGTTTGCTTGCTTGGACATGCACCAGTACTTTAATTTTATTTTTTTAATTTTATAGTGGAGAGTGGCCTGGAGTTTAAGTAGGGGCATTGTTTTCTATTTGCATTTCATTGATTTTGTATCTTTTGTAAAGGAAAAGTATTGCACAGCCCAGTACTTTTTCTTCATGTTTGTTACATTTCCAGTATTTATTTATTTTACTTTGTGGCTTAGACTTCCAAAGGGCCCAGTACTAGTGGTCATCGGTGCATGAAAGAAATGTTTCAGTGGACTATCTTTTGAAAACTTCATTTATGGCAGGGATAGCATTGGATTAAACTAAAATGTTAGCTATTGTTTCCTTTTCATTCTTTTTTGCAAAACATGTATATGTTACAAGGTAATATTTGACAGAATAGGAGGAGGATGTGGTTTGTGAAACTCTTACAGCTCAGTTCATTTTCGTGTTTTGCATTGCTGAATTAATTTTAGTGTTTTCTTCATTGTTACCACCACGCCTCCTTTTTCTGGACAGTGTGTGTGTTTGCCATCATCCACCATTTGTCTTTGTTCTCCATGCCGTGAGGCCAGGGGCCATTTTGTGTAGTCTATGTCAACAGGCTTGCATGTGTTCTTTGTTCCCCATGCCTACTTGATTCTTGTTGTTGTTGCTTGACAATGTGGCTGGCAGCCATTTTGTGCATCCAGCCAGTGTGCCTTTGAAATAGGCTTACACGTGTTCCTGGTTCCTCATCCCTACTTGCTCACTGTTGTTGTTGTTTGACCATGTGGCTGGTGGCCATTTTGGACAGCCAGCCAGTGTGTCTTTGCCATAGGCTTGCAAGTGTTCTTTGTTCCCCATACTTACTTGGCTCCTTGCTGTTGTTGTTTAAGCATATGGCTGGTGGCCATTTTGTGCATCCAGTCAGCGTGCCTTACCTAAAGGCTTGCATTTGTTCTTTGTTCCCCATGCCTAATTGTTGCTGTTGTTTTACCATCGGCTGGCCGCCATTTTGTGCATCCAGCCAGTGTGCCTTTGCCATTAGCTTGCAAGTGTTCTTTGTTCCCCATACCTACTTGGCTCCTTGTTGTTGTTGTTTGACCATGTGGCTGGTGGCCATTTTGTGCATCCAGCCAGTATGCTTTTGTCACAGGCTTGCATGGATTGATGTAATACCAGTCTAAAAGTGAAATGCTTGGGGATCATTGTAGTATATGTATACTAAAAGAATAAGATTCTGATAAACATTGCTTATTTTATGACTCCTTTGTCCTTTCCTCACAATGGGGTTCTTTCTATTTATCCTCCAATACAAACATCAACAATTATTGATCATTTCTTTAGTTGAAGATATATATATATATTTTTTTTTTTACTTCATTTTCTTATTTTATTTTTATTTTAATTTTTTTTTCATTTATTAATTTCTCGTGTTTTAAATGTAATTTATATTTTATTTTTTGTTTACAATTTTTTGTCCATCCATTCATCCATTCATCCATCCACCCACCCACCGTAGGCATGCAGACATACCACAGCATTCGGTTTCTTTAGGTGTATTATAATTCCATTTCCTCCTGTACACCCTGGCTGTGGGGCACTGTAGACACATCAGCAGCATAATTCATTTTTTAATGATTATTCAATTTTCCCTCGACCACCTCGAGGCCATAGGTTTTTTTAAGGATTATTCAATTTACCCATGCACCTCTAACTGACTACCACAGGTGTCTCCTTTAAAACAGATAGAAATAAAGCAAAGGGCTGTATCTGCATGTTGTGTTGCCGGATTGAAATTTTATGGTGTGCTGGTGTGGTTTGACTTTACAATGTTTGATTAAATTGGTATTTATTATTTAAGTGACCAATCACACTTATATTGCATTTGTCTGTACTATTTCAACTCTCAACAAAGCCATGTTTCAGTAACTACATATTTTTCTTGCTTGTTTAATTTAGGGTCATAAGAGAAGAGAAGTCACATCACCTGCAGTACTGTCAAAGAGAAGGCCTGTACGGTCCTTTCAGTCCTCCTATCTCTTCTGCTTTTGCAGCTTAGTGCCAATGCCAACTGAGAGCTTTTAGATGGCCCCACAGAAAGTTGCTTCCAAGAAAGTGGTCAGTGAGAAGAGGCAGACTTCAACCAGTACATTCCCGACCGCAACCTTTTTCGGGAGATGTTTGCCTGCCACACAGGCCCCTCGGAAGGAACATGGGAGCAGCACTGCCACATCAACAGCACCACCCCAACCTAAGCCCAAGGCCATGTCTGTCAGTGAAGAAGCCACTACAATCATGGTGACACCGACGTGCAATGACTCTGAATATGATTTGTCCCCTTTGTAAAGTAGTACCCAATCATTTCAGGAAACAAAGCAAAATGCACAGCAGACATAGCCAGTAATAGTAGATCTTCCAAATGAACATAACAGGAGGTAAAGCTTCCTGCTGAGCAAGAACCTCCTATTTTGGAATCAATGGCTCCCGGATCTCCAGCACGAAAAAGGAAGAGTAATACTCGACCATCTTCTCTAAGCACCATTTCTTATGACGACTATAGGGACATGACTCCCGGTAGAGTCTCAGAGACGCCAGAATAGACAAGGGAAAAGAAAAGCTTCAGAAAGCCTCAGAATTGTGGAAGGGGATAATGAAGATGATGAGCCAGTTGTGGAAACAGGCACAGAGGAGTCCAACATTACTATCCAACCTACTCCGAGGGATGTGGCACAGGTAGCAATACCAGCTCCATATTTTTAAGGCTATAACTGAGATATGCACCATCTCCTACCTCAGTAGAAGTATGCACTGCAGTGAGGCAATCAACACACCTACCTACCTCCAGTTCTTCTTCAGGCTTTGGCAGTGGCCCAGTAAGAAAGTACTTCTCCCCGGTTTGGGACTTTATGATTAGCAAACAGGAGAACATTGCAATATGTTCCATTTGCCACGCGAGTGTTCATCAAGGTAAGCCTGGTTCACAATATGGTACAGGAGGCCAGACGACCCATGTGAAAAAACATCATGCAATCTGGTGGGAGGAGCATCTTAAACAAATTGCTGAACTTGGTTGTGGTGGTGAAGGTGAAGGTGAGGGGAGTCAGGAAACATCAGCTACAACTGGTCAAATCACTGTGGAAGGTGAGGAAGAAAAGGTTGAAATCCTCACGCAAATCAGCTATCCCCAGCAGTGCACTAGAATCACAATAGCACAGGAAGACTCAGTCTGATGGAAACGCCATGGCATACGATGAGTACACCATGACACACACTGGGTTTACCACCACCTTCTTCTCGAACATCTCCTGTGTCAGTGGACCCAGAAAAGAAGAAAATCTAGGCTACTTTTACGAGCATGTTTAGGCAGGAGGGGTCCTGCAACCGAAACTACCCAATGGCACGTTTGTACGATGGGAAGCAGTGGGAGTGGAAGGAGTGGGATCCTTAGAATTTGTGGCAGCTATCAGCCAGAAATGGTAGGTTCCAAGTTGAACCTATTTTGCTAGAATTGCAGTTCCAGTGCTGCATCACGATGTGCTACCATTGGCTGGATAAGATTTGCAGCAAAGTGTTAGCCACACTATCCACATGACGACAGACGGCTAATTACATGTGCATCAATGCACACTGGATCTCTTTTGTGGGGGTAAAGCAAAAGCCATCTACATGTCTTGGCCCTGAAGAAATTTTTAAGAGCATTCGGCAGCCTGCAACAGTAGGCGTATTCGCCATGGAGAAATCACACACAGCTGCAAACATCTTGGATGAATTTAATAGCAAGGTGTCTGAATGGCTATGACCTAGATGTCTCTGAATTGGATTTGTTGCCACATACAATGGCACTAACATAGTCAAGGCCATGTCAGACAGTGGCTATCTCAGGGTCCTGTGTGTGATCATTGCATCAACCTGGTTGTTCAAGAGTTTCTCAAGAAAGAAGACATAGTCAACAACATACTGACTACCTGCAGATGAATCTGCACTCATTTCAGCCATTCTTTTAAAGCCTGAAAGCAGTTGTGCATTTTTAGTGTGCTAATAGTGTAACAGTTAAAGCCCTCATACATGTGGTGCGAACATGTTGGAACTCAACCTATTTTATATTGCAACATCTGTTTAGGCAGTACAGACAGATCAATTACTATGTTATTCAAATAGGAGGGGATGCAATTGGGAAAGCTATGACCATGGATGCCGTCAAATGGGACCTTGTCAAATGTCTGACACAGATGCTGCTCCCTTTTGAGGGTTTTCATGCAGGAAGTTAGCAAGGAGGACAGTAGGATGGGCCAAGCAATCGTGTTTTTGCATCTGCTACAGGAGCAGCGAAAGAAGGTGTCTGAAAGGTTCACACTCTAAGCTGTGAATGAAAATCCAGAAGCGGATGTCTTGGTTGTGAGCATAAACTATTGCTTGACTTGTAACGCATTGCCACAAAATGGTATTTTCTCATTCAAAAAATACATCTGTGCCACCCTACTTGATCCATGCTACAAAAATATTCTTCGCACTTTCATTCCTTTTTCTGAAACTGATGTTTCATAATACAAGAGGTATATTGTTGATCAAGCTGAAGAACTGGAAGAAGAATGGCTGGAACTTAGAGTCCCACTCAATAGTTCTGGGGTGCCACCTTCAATTTCCAAAGAGGGCAGTCTTGTCTCACAGCAGCCGACACCATCAACAAGAACACCAAGAACAACAGCAGCTGAAGAATCTGACCCAACCTCTGCATTTGCCTGGTTTCAAGTGGCAGGTCTTAAGACCAGTGTAGAGGCAAAGGCAAATGAGGTCAAGCAAGTGGCAGTACCAGGGACCATTCAGAGGATATTCCAGGAGTCTCGGGATGACCCAAAAGAGGTGTGTGTGGATCAATAACCATTGGTGTATTGGTATGGGAAAATCGCCAATAGTCAGAGTTCAGCAGGCAGGTATCTGGCTTGCGCTGAAGCCAGAATGGCTGCTGAGCATGTGTTCAGTGCAGCTGGCACAGTTGATACAGTGGGTCAGTCTCTTCCTTCAAAGCCAGGAGAGATTGACAATGATCTAAATGAACCAACCTTTCATTCCACCTGATTACACCATTCCCTAAACACCGCAGGAAGAGGAGGAGGAGGATGATTGGTTAGACTCAAGTGTGTTAGCTGACCAACTTCTGGGTGTACCGCCTGAGTTTGAGGATGAACTCTCATTCACGGACTGAGTATGCAAGTGCCACCATAGAACCAATTTGATTATTTCTCATTTGAACCTCTTTGTTTGCAACAAAAAAAAAAGAATTAGCTAGTGGAGCATTATGTTTCTGTCGAATTAATGCTGCCCCACCATATTTTAGTCACATATATGACCAGATTGGAGTTGGACCTGTGTTCAGTGAATACGCCCCCACATTCCTTTCAGGACATTGGAAAAAATGCCTGCTTCCCTCACATGCCACTGGCTATCCTTTTTTTGCATCACCTAGCAGGGTTTGCCCAGAAGATCATTGATTAAGACTGCCAGTGGTAATGTGTTGCTATCACCAAAGAGGAGCTAAAGGTTTGTGCCTATCACAGTGCTTGGATTGGAAGTGGCAAATACTAACTATTGCACCAATGAGTGACGATATAGTGAGTGATTAGGAGTGATGACTGATGATGTATGTGATGGCAGACAGTGAGGGAGGGAGGGAGTTAAAAAAATTTTTAAACTTGATTTGCAATGTTTAGGTGATGATGGGTGATAATTTTTTCCTGAAAGTGATTGGCCTTTCAAACTTAATGAAATATTCCTGCAGGGTCCACTCCTTTTTTCTGGTTCTTCAGAGACCAAACCAGTCACCTTAGTTACCAAACACAAATCTTCACAAAATACACCAATTCTGTTTCTCTATTTGTTCTTCAACAGCAGTACACTACACAGGTCTACCTCACATGGTTTGGGACTGGGATGGAGTTACTCAGAATCAAAATGAAGAGGAGGATGGAAGGACTCAGGGTGGGCTGCCTCAACAGCTAGAAGGAGAATGTTAGTGACTTCAAAGAGAAACCATGATGATGGCTAAGAATCTAAAGCCTAGTACTCACTCAGCTCTGGTGACTGGAAAAAGGTGCGTTGAATTGGGAATTGCTGCTGAATGTGTGTTTGCTGCATTGCTGGCTCAAACGAGAACTGATATTCATTGTGGATGTACTCCAGCCCCTGCAACCGAAGCTGGGCTGCTATCTCCTGGCAAGTAGGATGTCCACCAGGAGTAGCTATAGCAGGAAAGAAAAAGGAAAATTACAAATTATTAACCGTGCTCTATGCAAACAATTTTTTAAAAGGTAGAGAGGCACAGTAGCAGTAAAATGCTGGTCCCCTAGAGCCATTAGAATTTGATGTGGCTGATTTCAAGTCACAGGGCCATTTTTTACCCAAATATGTATCACTGTAGTTGACAAATGTCAAAAGGGTAAAATTTGAACTATCATAAATCTGCTATGGAAGCCATTAAATATTAATCACTTGTACATAAATGTGGAGCATGTCAAAAGGATTTTTTCATTTTTTGTAGGGGTGGCTGGGACAGAACTTTGGAAAGAATAAAGGACCGGAGTACTAGGAGGTGACAGAGTGGGCACTGGGAGGAATGGGTAACTTCCCTTGTTTTAAGTTTGCAATGCATTGACAACTTTGTGACATACAGTGAAATCGATAGATGGCACACGTCTGATTCAAAATATTTTTACAATCGAGAAAGGTATTCAAAGTCCATAATTCACAAATGCTGCACTAACTGAAGCAGATGAACAGTGCTCAGAGAACATTATTGTACTGCTGAATTGAACCATGTTGTAGTTAAGTCATAGTAGCATGGGTGACTAATGGGGAGGGAGGTATGATGATGAGTGGGAGGATACATATCTGCCTTGCTTAACAATTATAGTGAGTTAAGAGAGTAGACAGAAAATTACAATAATCCCACTTTGAATCAAAGGTTTCATAACCAAGTGAAGTAGGTAAACAGACGTATCCCTCTCCAGAAGAGCTCCCTTATGTCTTGACCTAAGCAATTGCCCATTCATTTTTCATTCATCTATTCACCCTTTGATACCCACCATTTAAACATTACACTCTCTCGCCCAGTCTTTCACCATTCCAATCCAGCCATCCTTATATCCACCTGTCCGTCCATACACTCACCTATCCAGTATTAACCCTTTCAACCACCCTTTCACCTATCCATCCATTTACCTAAACATGGTTCATTACCATTCACCCATCTGCACTCAACCATCCTTTTACCCATCCACCCTTCACCCACTGATCCATCCATCCTTTCCCCACCCATGCATCTCCTATCACTCACCTATGCATTCTTTCACCCACACACCCTTTCACTCATATACCATTCCACCCATTCTTTCTTTTAGCAATCCATCCTTTTTTTGTTTTTCCATCAAGTCATAATTTGCAGTGTCCATTCATTATGAAGTTTTGTCTGCTGATTTGGAGAGAGAAGAGGCCATTAAGAACTCAACCCCGCTGGAGCTGATAAATCAGGGGGTTCACAAGCAACACCCTTGCAGTGAGTATTCTAGTAATTGTCAATGAGCAAGTGCAATATATCTTTACCAACACCTGTCCCTGCTGCCGCTGTTTCTCCCACTCTGACCGCTGCCTCATCAGGAGCACTAGTGCTGCCACTGGCTCCTACACTGGTAGTCAGTGGGGGTAGAAAAAAGAAACACATTTTAGATTTCAACCAAGTACAACCGCAACAGATTACTACAGTTCTAACTTCTTCCATCATTCACATTAGGAATTTTGTTGGTTAATTATGTTAGAAAAGCCAGGCAGACAAAACAACGGCAAACGTTTTGTAATGGAGGGGCAGACCTCAGTCACTGAAGCTCAATAAAGGGGTGGAATATTTTGGTCAAACCATGAGGACCCATAGAGAGGTCTTGGTAAATGCAATGGGCATGGCCAAGGCAAAGAAAACCTTCACAAACATGCATAGAAAAGCGGACTTTGGCATGCAATCTTGTCAGTAGAGTACCTGTCCTAAAAATCTGTCCTCTTAGTATTAAAGTACCAGTCTGCAAGATATATAAGGGGAAAAGGAAAAATTAAGCTTGGTAACAAAGCAGAAGAAAACTAGTACAGACAGGAGGAAGTCAGGTACAGAAACATGAAAAACAGATAAATGCAGGGATAACAATAATTTAACAAAGATTAGATAGATCAAAAATAAGTACAAAAAAGGGTAGACAGGCACAGTAAAAATAAAATAAAAATTATTTGAAATGAGGAGAGGTGAAAGTTAGGGAAATAATAATAATAATATAATGGGAAGACTTACTGGGGGCAGCAGATCCGCCAGCTTTTGCACTGGTGGTGGCACTGGCACCCTCGTCTTCTCTTAGACCTGCCTCGGATGTCACCTTCTTCTCACCTTTGGGAGACGAGGTAAGAAATAAAGAATATAAAAAAAGATTATTGGTACAGTTTATCTCCCAAAAATATTTTGACAGGCAGAGGCAAACACAGTAACATTGTACTTTTCTAAATCAGATCACCTAGCATTGACTTGATCTATTACTTTTACTTTCCTAATTCCTACACCTAAGCCCTACTCCAAATTTCCTAAACTATACTTACAGCTATGCACCACTAACAATGCATTTATATTAATATGAATGATCTTTGCTTCTCAACCATCTTTGATGGTGCAACTCAGGCTCCATTTTTTTTCAGTGCATAGATACATACTATGATTATATCATTCTACACATCACTGGGAGATTGTGATTGGGAGAGACTGCATAAGCTACGTAAAGAAAGGCACAGAGAAGGGAATGTTAACTCACTGATTTTACTTATTACTACTACCACTATCTTGTTCTTGGTGACAGGAGGAGTCTCTGTCTGCATGGCTTCTTGGCTTCTTAAATTATCAGTCCAAAGGCATATTGAAAAGTACAATTAGGAAGCACTGACTGAGCACCTGGCTAGCTCAAACTGAATCACATAATAAATATTCATCATAACGTAAACTTAACCTATCTCTGAGAGTCACCACTGCTATTAGAAAAATAAATTAGCATTGTGAAACAGACAACCGATAAATATCCATTACTCAGGAAGCCCCGACACCTTGATGCCCAGCAGGCCGAGCAGGTCCTGTTCACAGTCCATTATGACATCTCAAAGGTGCATCAACTGCTGCTGGGTGTGCAGGACCCCCAGTGTGCTGACGCACTAACCAGCCCACCCTCCCCCACTGCAGCCGATGATCCTGAAGGGCGTAACCGCTGCCAGGCCTGCCATCTGCTGCCAGCATGAAGAGAAGGTGGTGCTGCACAAAAAAGGCAATTGCTGCCACCTCCACCTCAGTAAGGTAAGCCCCATCGGCACTGCTACTCCCTCCATTGCACTGGGTGTAACAAAGAAAGGGAAGAAATAGAAGGAAGAAAGAAAGAAAAAAAGTATGAAGAAGTGAAGGTAAAAGCAAAAAAGAAGTCAAAAAGTCACAAAACCACACCGGAAAAAGACAAACGAAATACTTAAGCACAAAAACACATAGGCCCTCATTATGACATTGGCGGTAAATGCTGCTTACCTCCACGCTGACGGCCCCAACATTCAGCTGTGGTGGCGAATATCCGTTTTCCATATTATGACACACACACACACCATTCCGATATAATACAGCCACATACACAAATCCACCAGCCCAAAGGTCAGTGATAAATTGGCGATACCAACACCCATACTGTTACGCCAACAAAACAACGCCCATCGCATTATGACCCATGAATCACCATGACGGACATACAATGGGGGTAAATCATTGGCGGTACATACCGCCGCGCTCAGAATGGACACCCACATACAAAACACCACCACATTGGGCAGTATTGACACATACCTGACACACATACACACACCACACCCACCCACAGCACTATAAAACACACCCACATTACCCACAACCCATTACGAATACAAATCATTGCCACCAGACTGACACCAAGACCACTGCAACAACTACACACACACACCACTTACACCCATACATCCCTCATGCAGCCCACATCACACACCCCACCACATTACTCAAAACACCCTCACCAACACACACCACACAACACCCATGTCCCCACAAAGGCATCCCCGTTTCACTGAGGAGGAGGTAAGGGTCATGGTGGAGGAAATTGTCAGGGTAGAGCCACAGCTGTTTGGAGCACAGGTACAGCAGATATCCATGCAAGGAAGATGAAGCTATGGCGGAGAATCGTGGACAGGGTCAACACCGTGGGACAGCCACCTCCTCCCCCACAGCTCACAAAATGGAAAGAGCAAGTCTTGGCAATACTGCATCCTGAGGGACTCGCTGGAGTAGCCAGAGGACTGGACACTGGTAAGTCTACATTTACTACTTATCACCATACCTGCATGCCACCACATCCCCTCACCCTCATCACTCCACTCCATCCCACATACTGCACCTACACCTACACCTATGACTAACCCCAATGCCAAGCCCTGCATGTGATTCCAATGCGTAGACAGCCCTCCCAGCCCTGCATGGACACACATCCCAAAAGAATGCACAGCATAGGGAAACTAACAATCCCACAATACATCATCATTACACAAGCAAAAGGTGGCAGGGCAACACCAACAATAGAGGGGAAGCCAGGGATGTACAATTTGTCAGACATATCAAGCATAATACATCACTTACATCCCCACAGGTACCCCAGCCAATGTCAGTGGAGAGGAGGTGCCACGGATATCCAGTCCCCCAACAGAAGATGCATCCAGTGATGACAGTAACTTTGGACTTCTGGATCTGGATGACCTACCTGGCCCAACAGGGACCACTGGACAGCCAGTCACCCAAGCTCACTCACAGACCATCACAGAGCCTCCCCCCTTCAGTATCCCACATCACAGCACCCGCCCAGCATACCCACACCTCTGCCCCCAGGACATGTCAATCAGCAGTGTGCCCACCTGTACAGGGACCCCAGGCCACACCTCGCCCCCAAGACAATCATGGACCTGGGGCCAGTGGCATTGGGCACACCATTCAGGGGACAGAGGCCCAGGCCAACAGGGAAACTAGGAGGACTGCTGTGCACCGGGGGAGGACAGAACCAGGGAACTGACTCTCCAGGAGGCACTCTCCGAGATCCTGGGAGCCTACCACCATTCCCAGGACACAATCGGCCAGATCCTTGCAGGAGGAACAGTATCAAGGGATCAGGGAGGAATTGCAGGCCATTAACAACACCCTGATCTCCATAGCAGGGGTGCTGGCAGACATGGCCAACATCATGAGGGAAGCAACAGCACACCATTAGCCAGTCCATTGACCAGCACTCCACCTCCGCTGCCGCTAGTGGGCAGGAGGCCCCACCACAGGACCCACAGCCCACCACCATCCCTCCCACTGCAGAAGCTGAACCACCCCACAATTGTTCCCTGCGACCCAGACAGGAGCCAGAGACACTTGCCAAGACCTCCGCCAGGAAATGAGACTCTCCTGATTGTTCCCCTGGTGTCCCACTCAGTCACCTTGGCGACTTTGAACTGCCGTTGCACCCCTTCCAATGGCCCTAGGGACATTGCACCTGTGCTACAAACAGACTGTAACAATGCCCTAGACTTTCCTCCAACATCACCCCATTCCATTGCACTTTCACCTCAATTTCTTAGCACTACAATAAACACCCTTGAACACAACTCAACTACTAGTATTTTATGTGTTGAAAATGTGTATTTATGAAAACAGTCACATCCATTGCAAATTAACTGTACATTGTGAGAGCACAGAAATAATGACCTGTAGCTGGCTGTAGTCCGCACATCAGTACACAGTTGTTATTTCACCAACATCTGTAAAATAACAAACCATAGGTGACAGTAAGTAGAGATAAAATGAAGTTAATGCCATCATGCTACAGCCACACAGTATACACCAATAGTCATAGAAATGTGCAGTTGCACTGTCTCACCTATGTGTCAGTGGAAGTACTGACGGATAACTGATGTTCTGTTGTCCTCATCCTCAGCCTCTTCATCATCACTGTCATCAGGGTCTACTGCTGCCACAGGGGCATCTCCTGTCTCCTCCTGCAGAAAGGGTACATGGCGTCTGAGGGCCAGGTTGTGCAACATGCAGCATGCCACTACTATCTGGCAGACCTTCTCGGGTGAGTAGCACAGGGATCGACATGTCAGATGGAGGCATCTGAACCTGGCCTTCAGGAGGCCGAAAGTCCTTTCGATGAGCCGTCTGGTTCGCCCATGTGCCTCATTATAACTTTCCTCTGCCCCTGTCCTTGCATTCCTCACAGGGGTCAGCAGCCACGATAGGTTTGGGTAGCCAGAGTCACCAGCAACTATTGATGGAGCACATTTAGCCTCACACAATCCTATGGGGTGAACACCATAGGCATACACTAACATACAGTGAAATCGATAGATGGCACACGTCTGATTCAAAATATTTTTACCATCGAGAAAGGTATTCAAAGTCCATAATTCACAAAGACTTCATTAATTGATTCATTCTTCATGCAACTCCTTCATCAAGATTGCTCTTGTCCCAGTCCAGTCAACACGTGTTTCGTCTGGGGAATACCCCTTGACTTCCTCAGGACTTTCTATAACAAACAATATTTCACATATATATACTTGATTGTACATTATTCATGGTATGATTCAATAGATTCCGTCACCTAAAACCATGCTTAGTGACTTCACAAATTATTTCCGAAGCAAAAGCCCCATAAAGTGCAAACCGTGACTTCACCACGAACTCTGTGAATGTCTCTCTAATTATTGATGAAGGTTTAGTGACAATGAATTCCCAAGTCTTGTTGTGATCTAAAATTCCCCATGGGGCACTCTGTATCATAAAAGTTCCTAATGCTAACATCTAATGCTACTTATGATTGCTCAGTGAGATAATTCTTATTGGGAAGTGGTATAACTTGTGACTACCAAAGTACGGTACCTGGTCTCTCTACTTAAGTCACCGTAAGTTGTCTCCTTCTTTTAGTTCTGTGTCATACCAATCATTGCCTATAATGTTGAATATCCATTGAATGCTATGTTTGAACCCCATAGTGTAAGTACTTGAGTCAAAAAGACATTTACTTTGTATCGCTTAACCGACTGTCCGCAAATGGTATATGTGCTTAGTTTATTAATTACAGTTCCGGATGCCCCGTTGCGGTTATAATCCAAGGGCGTATCCTATAATGTGATATTAACATTAGTGTAATAATTATACCTCTTCCATTACTAGATTATCCCAAGCGACCACGTAATCACATACCTGTGTCTCACTTCTTAGATGGCGTGTACGCTATCCACTCGTCAAAGAGAGTCCAACCTCTCTTTCGACTGATTTAAGTCTGCCCATTCTACAATCAAGGTAGATGGCGGACTCGTCTCCCGTATTATCGCGTGCGTTAAGGCACACGTGCCAAGCACTCGAACACTGTTCTCTACACTTAAAGACTAGACAGATACCATCTATCGATGTCGGGCCGATATTAATGTTGGAAAATAACGTATCATCTAATATAGATCCCATATTGTTAGTTATCCCGAAACAGAACTAATCTCTCTCACCAAACAAACAAAAGTGATTGGAGTTTTCTAAAGGATGAAAAGTCACAAATAATTTTGTGGTCAAATTAATGGTCATTGTCTAAAGCCCCATATTATAATGTCCTCTTTATATATATCTAAAAGGATCCTTATATACCACACGGATTCTATTAATAAATTCATGATTAGCTATTCCGCTAGCTGATCGATATTACCAATCCAAGATCATTATCTTAGATCACAAAGATCAAGGATATTACTGGAGTTAAATTAGTTATCTATTGCATATAGTATATGAACCCCATGTTACAATTACCTATTTAAATGTCTCCAAGAAAATATTCCAATTCATAATCAGAGTTCAGGCCTGGTTCCACTGCACCTAGTCGCATTATCTATATAGGTTCCCTCCTTCGTAAGGCTAACTCTCTATTACCCCCATGTGGGTCTTTCTCCATATGCTCAAATCCAAAGAATGTAAAGTTTCTATGTGGCCCTTGTGCCTTACATGATCTCATATGTACGGCAATGGGATAGCGTTCATCATCCTGTCTGATGGCTCTCCAATGTTCTGAGATCCTCACCTTAAGAGGACAAATAGAACTGCCCACATAAATCTTATGACAATTGCAAAACAAAATGTAGATGACGTATGTTGTGTTACAGTTAATACATGTTTTGATTATGTACCTTTTATTCCCCAGTCCATTATAATCTCTTTTCCCATGCCATGCCCATCTGCACATTGCACAGTTACCACATTTGAAAAAACCCATATTATGAGTGTCCAACCAGTTCGGTGTGGTCTTATCCTTGAAATAACTTGGACTAAGAATATTATTCAGTGTCAATCCTCTTCTATATGATACTTCTGGCTTATCTGTGATATATTTTTTCAATATTTGATCTTGTAATAAAATACCCCAATGTTTTTTCATACTGTTAAGTAACATGGCCGAAGTTTTGGTATAATCTAAAATTATTCTTATGTTATCATTATCATTCTTCTGAATTTATTCATTGTTTCATGAGACTATATCGTGTGTGTACGTGGGATTTTAGATGCTTTACGCTGAGATTTTTTAACAATATCTTCCCCGTACCCTATGGGTATAAATCTTTCCCCCATCTCTTCTATACACTTGTGAAAATCCACATCCTTACTGCAATTGCGTCTTGCTCTAACCATTTCTCTGAATGGTATTGCATCTATCTGGTGTTTCGGATGTGCACTCGTTGCATGTAATATCGTATTACAAGCTGTTGGTTTGTGATATAATCTGCTCTCAATCCTATTATTTTCCACGAATAATTCCACGTCCAAAAAATCAATACAAGTTTAACTATATCTGTACGTAAATTTGATGTTTACATCATTACTGTTCACGTAGTTGCAAAATTTCTCCAAATACTCTTCATTCCCGGTCCAAATCATGAAGCAATCATCTATGTCCCTACCCCAGTACAGAATATATGTTTGCCAGTCTATTGCTCCAGGGCCCCATGTCCATTTTTCTTTGAACCATCCCATAAATAAGTTTGCATATGATGGGGAGAATCTTGACCCCATTGCCACCCCTTCTTTCTGTTTGAACCAATTATTTTTAAAAAGAAAATAATTATGGTTCAATATGAGATCTATCAGCTGTAATAGCATTTCAAAGTGTTCCATTAAACTAGCTGATCTCCGGTAAAGAATATATTTGATTGCTTGAATACCCGATTCATGTAAGATACTGATGTACAGGGCCACCACATCCAATGTGACCATTAACATGTTAGGTTCCCATTGAAAATCTGATAACAAACCCAATATGTGTTTTGTGTCCTTGATATACGAAGGGAGATTAGTGACAAACGGTTGTAAAAATATGTCTACAAATTCCGAAATTCTCTCCGTGGGACCCCCTATACCTGACACTATTGGTCTTCCTGGGGGGAACTCACATTTTTTATGTATTTTGGGTAACGTATACAAACACGGAGATCGTGGGCGATTCATTTGTAAGTACATGTACTCTTCATCGCCTAACAAACGCTTGTCATGCCAAATTTTCAGCAAACCATTAATCTTACTTGACAACCATACCATAGGGTTATATCTCACTTTCTTATAACAATTGGTGTCATGTAATTGTGCATATATTTCTCTTTCATAGTCCAAGCGATTCATTACCACTATATTACCACCTTTATCTGCTTGTTTTATAATCAATTCATCATCCTGCAACAAAGTTCTTAATGCTTGATTTTCCTTAAATTGCAAATTGTATGTCATCATTTTTTTTCTTTATGAACTCAAATTTTTCCAAGTCATTTCATACGAATAAAAAAAAAATCTATATTACTGTCCATATACAATATAGATGTATTTTTTAAGTTGATACCATACTTTGGTAGTCACGAGTTATACCACTTCCCAATAAGAATGATCTCACTGAGCAATCATAAGTGCCATTAGATGTTAGCATTAGGAAGTGTTATGATACAGAGGGGGTCATTCTGACCATGGCGGTAATTACCGTAATGGCGGAGGTCGGCGGTAGCACCGCCAACAGGCTGGCGGTGCACCGCTGGGCATTCTGACCGCGGCGGTTCAGCCGCGGCCAGAAACGGAAAGTCGGCGGTGTACCGCCGACTTTCCGCTGCCCGTCTGAATCCTCCATGGCGGCGGAGCGCGCTCCGCCGCCATGGGGATTCTGACACCCCCTACCGCCATCCTGTTCATGGCGGCTCTCCCGCCATGAACAGGATGGCGGTAGGGGGTGCCGCGGGGCCGTAAGAGGGCCCCAAAAAGTATTTTGCAACTGCACCCGTCGCACCTTCCCACTCCGCCGGCTCAATTCTGAGCCGGCATCCTAGTGGGAAGGTTGATTTGCCCTGGGCTGGCGGGCGGTCTTTTGGCGGCCGCCCGCCAGCCCAGGGCAAATGTCAGAATGCGGTGTTCTGACGGCGGTACCTTAGCGGACGGCCTCCGCCGTCCGCCAAGGTCAGAATGACCCCCAGAGTGCCCCATGGGGAATTTTAGATCACAACAAGATTTGGGAATTCATTGTCACTAAACCTTCATCAATAATTAGAGAGACATTCACAGAGTTCGTGGTGAAATCACGGTTTGCACTTTATGGGGCTTTTGCTTTGGAAATAATTTGTGAAGTCACTAAGCATGGTTATAGGTGACGGAATCTATTGAATCATACCATGAATAATGTACAGTCAAGTTTATATATGTGAAATATTGTTTGTTATAGAAAGTCCTGAGGAAGTCAAGGGGTATTCCCCAGACGAAACACGTGTTCACTAGACTGGAACGAGAGCAATCTTGATGGAGTTGCATGAAGAATAAAGAAGATCATGAGTCAATTAATGAAGTCTTTTTGAATTATGGACTTTGAATACCTTTCTCGATGGTAAAAATATTTTGAATCAGACGTGTGCCATCTATCGATTTAGCTTCTGGTAGCAGTTGATGCTATCACTTCTGGGTTTTTTGAGGAACGTATCCCAGTTTGGGCACCATCAGGCATAATATTGATTTTCATTTGTCTATTTACTGAAGAAGAGAGCCAAGTACTCTTTTCTCTCCAAAAAACCCCCTCATCTTAAAAGCACTAACATACAGTGGTTGGGGACCAAGTCTCACCTATTGGCCACACCCTGTGCCTCTGTAATTGGGCCATCACATTTGGGATGCTGCTATTCCTCAGAACAAAGGCATCATGCACTGACCCAGGAAACTTAGCATTGACGTGGGAGATGTACTTGTCCGCTAGGCACATCATCTGCACATTCCGTGAGTGGAAACACTTACAATTGCTGTTCATTCTGGGTGGGGGAGGGGGACAAACGGAATATGTGCACCGTCAATCACCCCAATATTATTGGGGTATGTTCCATTGCATAGAATCCGGCCTTCACAGTGGCCAAATCTTCCACCTGGGGGACAGCAATGCAGCTGCACGTGTGTTTCACCAGGGCAAACAACACTCTTGCCAGCACGATTGAGAACATTGGCTGTGACATTCCTGCTGCCAAGCCCACTGTAACGAAAGAACATGTTGTCAGGAAATGGAGCACGGATAACACTTGCACAAGAGGGGGGAATCCCAGTTGGATGACGTATAGATGAGATGAGGTCAGGCTCCATTTGGGTACACAGCTCTGTGACTTTGGCCCTATCTAGTCTATAGGTGAGGATAATGTGGCTGTCCTCCAGTGTAGCCAAGTCCACAAGGGGTCTGTACACAGGGTTATGTCTCCACCTCCTATTCATCCACAGCAGTAGGTATCTAAGGGACAGGTGAATAGGCTGTCACAATTTGAACAATGAAACCACAACTGCAGTCCACATGGTGCACTTGTGTATTGGGAAAGTGTTAATGGCGAAGTGTGTGCCGATCTAATCTGTGATGCAGTAATTGTCGATATGACTTTTTCACCGCCCCCCCCGAGATGGCGACCGCCTGTCCTGTATGTAGGGACAGGTGGAAGTGAGGTAATTCTGCTGACGTTGTGTGCCGTGGCGGACGGCGGTCTTGGACTGCCATGTAATTCCTCATTGGATAATATGGGGCTCTATGGAGTACAGTGGCCAATGGGGATCTACACCGGTGGTGACGGTGTACACTACTGTGGCGGTGACCCCCATTTTCTATCTGATTCCTCACTTGTTTCATGACCTTCAACAGGAGAACACCTACACTGCGTGTGCTGCTGTGACCTGTGTCTGGAACCTACCATGGCCTGTGTAACCGGGGAAAGAGCCCCAGCCTTCACTTCAGATGAATTGGAGCGATTGATGGATGGGGTCTCACCCCACTATGGACAGCTATATGGGCCTCCAAACCAACAGGTGAGTACACTTTGGGCACGATGCATGTGGGAAGGATGCATGGAGATGTGTGTGCAAGTATCGTGTAGGGCGAGGCTTGGGGGGGAATGTCTTGTGGCGGTGTATATGGTGTGCACTGAGCTATGTGTGTGCCAATGGTGATGGGAACGGGTATGGTGGACCGTATGTGTGTCAGGCTGGACTGTTTGTTTAATGGTGTTCCCTTGTCTGTATTGCCTCTGCAGGTCAGTGACCATCAAAAGAAGGGAATATGGCGTGCCATTGCCAAGGACATTCGGATCCTGTTACTCTATGGCAGGCAGAGCACTCACTGTCGGAAACGGTGGGAGGACCTGAGATGCTGGGCACAGAAGACCATGGAGGCCCAGCTGGGGATGGCCTCAGAACGAAGAAGGGTTGTCCGCCGGACCCTGGCCCCCCTGATGGCCCGCATACTGGTGGTGGCCTACCCTGAGCGGGATGGGCGCTTGTTTTGTCATCCTTGTTTTGTCATCTTGTCCTTGTGTGCATTAGCATCATCTGGCGAAGATGCAGGGGCACCAGCGACAGAGGGAGCTGCATCCCACAGGACCAAGGTGTCAGAGTCACCAGATCCTCGGGGTCTGAGCACGTTCCCAACACGTCCACCAAAAGACAGCCCCCAATACTCTGATTAGAAGGTCACAGAGTATAAGAGAGTCCAAGTGGGGAAAAGGGGATTAGGTAGGGAACAGCTGGGAAGGAGACCTGTAGGAAGCAAAAGGTTAAAACACACAATAATCAAGATTATATCATATTAATCATTAATAGACTAGGATTCTAAGCATTGTCATACTGTAACCATGGATAACTTAAGCATGGACTAAAATAACTAGGCCTCAAGATGTCTGGTTACCTGTGAAGGAATCCAGAAGGATTAATACAACTTTTCAATGAACCTCTCAATGAAATGTTACACATGGACTAGAAACATAAGAACCTTCTAGAATTATGTTTTCAAAATCAAGCATAGTCTTTTGCATGAGGACAAGGAAATAATCTGAATGTTTTCTGTAATACCATAGGAGTTGTATTTCAGGGACTTATTATGCACATTTAATGTAACATCTAGAATTCTAGCACTTAGCTTTTAAAATGCAGAAACATGAATTGCGCACATTGCGGATTTCCACAAGAGTATGTAAATGCCATGAAATGGTTGCGCACAATGAACATCATGAGTTAAGCATAAGAAATTAATTGTGCGTCTTGCCGATTCGAATGCCACCATGTGAATGCCATGAAATGGTAACGCACAATGAACATCATGAGTTAAGCACAAGAAATTAATCGTGCGTCTTGCAGATTCGAATGCCACCATGTGAATGCCATGAAATGGTAGCGCACAATGAATAGCATGAGTTAAGCACAAGAAATGAATCGCGCGCCTTGCCGATTTGAATGCCACCATGTGAATGCCATGAAATGGTAGCGCACAATGAATAACATGAGTTAAGCACAAGAAATGAATTGCGCGTCTTGCCGATTCGAATGCCACCATGTGAATGCCATGAAATGGTAGAGAACAATGAATAACATGAATTAAGCACAAGAAATTAATCGTGCGTCTTGCCGATTCGAATGCTACCTTGTAAATGCCATAAAATGGTAGTGTACAATGAATAACATGAGTTAAGCACAAGAAATGAATTGCGCGTCTTGCCGATTTGAATGCTACCTTGTAAATGTCATAAAATGGTAACGCACAATTAATATCAAGAGTTGCACACAATCAAAGAATCGCGCAATTCGAGTATCAGCATGTAAATGCCATGAAAAACCAAGAGCACATTCACACGCACAAGAGTAAAATTGTTTATCATGCAAAATTAGGCGCAAGAACTCGAAAGCCTTTGAGAACGGGATCGGTGGCCCAGCCCGATCCCTGTCTTAATGCCCTGATCAAGGATCACCAACAAAGTGAAAAGGGCAAGGCCTGGAAGATCAAAGTAGGCCTCCGGAACAGGAGCTTAGGAAGTTGCTGCTGCTCTGCACCGGGACCTCTGAATAGTGAGCACGTGGAGCTGGGCTGGCTCCCTTATATAGAGCCTTGGCCCAGCCCACAACCACACCCAGTCATGATGCAGAGGAAGCTTCTAGACGGCCCTGGAAAGGGACCACACCCTGAAACACTCTGAAAGCCTGCAGCAATACATTGCAAATGAAAAGTATTTATAAGCACCTTGAATATAAATCTTCAGGATTAAACTCTGCAATGCAAAAGGTTAAACAACAGCACATCAGCATAATGCATGAATTATGTTATCTTGGAAGTGCTGAATTTTTGCATTCCAGACGCCCGTAGAGCACGCACTGCCCTGATGTTGACAGTACTCCCCTCTCCCAGATGCGCTCTAGGGCCTGGCTTGCCTGGATTGAGACAATGAAAACGACTCACAAGTAACGGAGCATGAACATCAGATGCGGAAACCCATGAGTTACTTTCAGGGCCATAACCTTTCCACGAGATTAAGTACCATATGTTACGCCCTCTCATTTTGGAATCCAACACCTTCTTGACTTCGAATTCTACTTCTCCCTGTACTAGAACTGGAGCTGGATGAGGGCGGACCTTCTGGACTGCCTTTTTCAAGAGGGAAGTGTGGAACACTGGATGAATTCGTAATGACCGTGGTAATTGCAGTTTATAGGTCACAGGATTGATTTGCTGAAGGACAGTGTAGGGACCTATGAATTTAGGATTAAACATGTGCTTCTTCTTGAAGTCTATGGGGGTCATTACAACCCTGGCGGACGGTGTTAAAGGTGCGGTAATACCGCAAACAGGCCGGCGGACAAAAAAAGGGAATCATGACCCTGGCGGAAACTGCCAACAAAGACAGCCACTTTAACACACCGCCCGCCACGGCGGTACAGACAAGCAGCGCGGCGGTTGACGCCAACAGACAGGTGGGAGACAATGTACCGCCCACACTATTACAACCCGCCACCTTTTCCGGGGCGGATGCACCGCGGATAAAAACACGGCGGAAACAGCTTTTGCTATGGGAAAACGCTCACCTGAACACATCCCACGAGGAAGGAGGACACCATGGAGCCCGAATTACAAATCCTACCTGCCCTTGTTTTTCTGCTCCTTTACGACCAACAGCTACGTAGGTGCAGAAGATACCAGTGAGTACTGCACCTACGACATGGGGAGAGGGGAGGCAAAAGTTAGGGGGACACCCACCAAACACCCTCACCCCCACCCTCGCATATCACAACATACACACCAATGCAGTCACAAAAATCACAGTAACAACCCACAATCCCCCCGGAAGAATGCAAAGACAATGCGAAATTCGAGCAAACATTGTAATGTGCCAATATACATGTCATACAAAAATATACAAATATACATATCTCAAAATCACTCTTATTTACACATACAATCCGAGAAGTAGTGCAGATATGTACACAACAATGTCCGTGCACCAACAGTCCAAAAATGCATGGGCGAGGCCCACAATAGATACCTGACCAAAATCGGAGAGAACAATGCCGGGGCATCAGATAGAAACACTACAGGCACCTCAGGGGGAAGGGGGGGCACCTCAGCCAGATGAATGCGAAGCCAGATCCACAACGGGGCTTCATGCCCATTGATGTATCCTGGGGAGTGCAAAGCCACAGTCTCTCAAGTCTCTACAGTGGGTGATTTGCCCACTGTGCCATCCTGGGGAGTGCAAAGCCACAGTCTCTCAAGTCACTACAGTGGGTGGTTTTCCCACTGTGCCATCCTGGGGAGTGCAAAGCCGCAGTCTCTCAAGTCACTACAGTGGGTGGTTTGCCCACTGTGCCATCCTGGGGAGTGCAAAGCCACAGTCTCTCAAGTAGATGCAGGTCTCCACTGGTTGTGGAGGGGGACTGGTGCCCAGACTGGATGAGTCTCCAAGTGAAAGTACCTGTCCTGTCACTGTCCCAGCTGCACATGGGATAAGGATGCCTGATGTGGCGGTCCATTCATTCCTACACAGTGCATGCCCTGTTCAGCGGTGCTTTGCCATGGCGGTCATTGCCCTGTTCAGCAGTGCTTTGACATGGTGGTCTTTGCCCTGTTCAGCGGTGCTTTGCCATGGCGGTATTTGCCCTGTTCAGCGGTGCTTTGCCATGGCGGTCTTTGCCATGTTCAGCGGTGCTTTGCCATGGCGTTTCAGGACTGTTCAGCAGTGCTTTGCCATGGCGGTCTTTGCCCTGTTCAGCGGTGCTTTGACATGGCGTTTCAGGACTGTTCAGCGGTGCTTTGCCATGGCAGTCTTTGCCCTGTTCAGCGGTGCTTTGACATGGCGTTTCAGGACTGTTCAGCGGTGCTTTGCCATGGCGGTCTTTGCCCTGTTCAGCGTTGCTTTGACATGGCGTTTCAGGACTGTTCAGCGGTGCTTTGACATGGCGTTTCAGGACTGTTCAGCGGTGCTTTGACACGGCGTTTCAGGACTGTTCAGCGGTGCTTTGCCATGGCAGTCTTTGCCCTGTTCAGCGGTGCTTTGACATGGCGTTTCAGGACTGTTCAGCGGTGCTTTGCCATGGCGGTCTTTGCCCTGTTAAGCGGTGCTTTGACATGGCGTTTCAGGACTGTTCAGCAGTGCTTTGCCATGGCGGTCTTTGCCCTGTTCAGCGGTGCTTTGACATGGCGGTTCTGATACGGACATTGGTGTGTGGCATGAGGATCTCTACACTGGGCATTGGTGTGTGGCATGATGATCTCTACAATGGCCATTGGTGTGTGGCATGACGTTCCATCATTGCCCAGCGGGGCTGTGGCATCCTCGCCCCTCATGGGCTGTGACTCTGGCGGTGGTCTCTGGACCAGTGACGATACTTGTGCCCTCCTGGGCAATGACTCCGGCGGTGGTCTCCTGAAAAGTGACGATACTTGTGCCCTCCTGGGCTGTGACTCTGGTGGTGGTCTCTGGACCAGTGATGATACTTGGGCCCTCCTGGGCTGTGACTCTGGCGGTGGTCTCTGGACCAGTGATGATACTTGTGCCCTCCTGGGCTGTGACTCCGGCGGTGGTCTCCGGACCAGTGACGATACTTGGGCCCTCCTGGGCTGTGACTCCGTCGGTGGTCTCCGGACCAGTGACGATACTTGTGCCCTCCTGGGCTGTGACTCCGGCGGTGGTCTCTGGACCAGTGACGATACTTGGGCCCTCCTGGGCTGTGACTCTGGCAGTGGTCTCTGGACCAGTGACGACGGTGCTGGCGGTTGTGTCTGGACCGCCGGATATGATGGTGCACTTCCCCGCCGTGACACTCACAACAGGCTGGGCAGACTTCCTCTGGACCTCCCCACCTTTGTTGGAGTTACAGCTGACTCACCAATCGCCTTCGATCCCATGTCACTTATTGACCCACCAGGAGTCTTAAGACGGTCCTGTCGTCCACTCTCCATTTTCAGAGCCTTTACAGGGGGTGGGCTGCCAGTCCCTTGGCTCCGGGTCCTACTGCCTGCCCTGGTGGCCGGTGCACTCCAAAAACCTGGAACACGCACCACTGGTACTGGAGGCTTTTTGGCTAAGGCGCTACGACGGGACTGATGTATTGGAGGGGGGGTGGGGGCAAAAAGGTCAATTTGACAGAGGGACAGTTTCTGACAAACACTGGGATGGGTAGCTGGAGGGGGTCTGGGAGTGGAGGAAGAGGAGGTGGTTGTAGGAGGTGTCACTTTAGGTGTTTTGGGTGCAGGTGCAGGTACTGGAGGCTGTCGTGAGGTGGATGGATGTTGGGTGAGTGATTGCCGGCGTTTGTGTACTTTGGGAGGGGGTGTCACAGACACATTGGGAGAGGACACAGCGGACGTGTAAATGGCAGTGGAGGGGGTGAGTGCAGGTGAGCGGCTTGTGGTGCTGGGTGTCCTGGTGCGAGTCCTAGTGCCTGTAGATGTGGTGCCTGCAGGTGTGTGTGTAGACGAGACTGGGAGGGAGGAGGGAGAAGAGGAGGAGGGGGACACAGTGGAGACAGTGGATGTTGCTGTGTCTGTATGTGGGTGAGGCTTGCGTGAGTGCCTGTGGTGTGTGTGGTGCCTATGTTTGCTTGAGCTACTTGTGTGTGTTGACTTGTGTGCATGCTGGTCTGTAGGTGTGCTTGGGATGGGCTGGGGTACAGGAGATTGGGTCTGGGTGGAGGAAGTTGGAGGGGGGAGGCTAGACACAGGGACAATCTCTGCCATCAGTGCTGAGGCCAGAGATTGCAGGGTTCGCTGAAGGACTGCCTGACCAGAATGAATGCCCTCCAGGAATGCATTACCGTGTTGCAACTCCCTTTCTACACCCTGGATGGCATTCACAATGGTAGACTGCCCAACAGTGAGTGACCTAAGGAGGTCAATGGCCTCCTCACTGAGGGCAGCAGGGGTGACTGGGGCGAAGGTGATGCCCACCCTCCTGGGTGAGCGGGCACGGGGCGAACGCTGAGGGGCTGCTGGGAGGGCGGTGCTGGTAGGGAGGGTGGCGGCTGTACCTGTAGAAGTGGGGTGCACAGGTGGTACCGCCACCACAGGGGAGCTCCCATCGGCGGACAAGTCTGTGTCGCTGGTTGGTGATCCGGTGGCCGATGTGAAGTTCCCCTCGCCCTCCGTCCCACTGGCGCATTCAGAGTCTGTGGTGTGGCCCTCCATGACCATGTGGGATGCAGCTCCCTCGTGCTCCGGTGCCACTGTACCTCCGCCTGATGATGCTGATGTACAAAAGGACAGGGAGAGCAGGAAAAGGGGGGGAGACAGAACAAAGAGAGTTTTAGTGCATGGCATGCCGCTACCGTTGGCGGACACGACAGACGCAGCAGCCCCCTGCATTACGCCGTGCTCCTGACCTCTGCACATGCAATTTCTGGGACATGGCCTACATGGCAATGGTGGGAATCTGCGCACATGGATGCCACAGGGGCAACTATACCTCAACTTGGCACTCTGCTGAGGTGGGGTTGAGTGCCACATGGCCTACATTACGGAGGGGCCTTGCCTACCTAACTCGCCCTGGCCTAGGGACACCCACAGCCCACCTCCCCCACCCAGACCCCTCCACTGCACGCAAAGTCTACTGAATGGGGTTGTACTCACCCCCTTGTGTCTGCTGTGATATCCTCAAGCGCCCATCCAACTCCGGGTAGGCCACCGCCAGGATCCGGAACATCAGGGGGGTCATGGTGCGACGGCACCCCTCCCACGTTGGGAGGCCATCCCCAGCTGAGCCTCCGCCGTCTTCTTGCTGCAGCGGCGAATGTCCTCCCATCTTTTACGGCAGTGGGTGCCCCGTCTCTGGTGGGCCCCCAGGGTCCGGACCTCCTTGGCGATGGCACGCCAAATGTCCCTCTTCTGGTGGGCGCTGACCTACATGACATGCACAAGGAAAGAGGAACAGTCATTACCAACTGCACCGTCAATGTGAGTGGCCCCCTCTCTATTCTGGCCATGTGGCCCATTCATTCCCATGCATAACTGTTCTATGTACTCTGCCCCCTTCCCTCTTCCACCCAGCCCTCTCCACCCAGGCCTAGCCCATACAACGTGCTCCCTGTGTACTAACCTGTTGGTCTGGAGGACCGTAGAGTAGTGTGTACTGGGGGAGGACCCCATCCACAAGTTTCTCCAACTCCTGTGCAGTGAAGGCAGGGGCCCTTTCCCCAGACGCAGCAGCCATCGTCGCTTCCAGACCGAGGTCACAGCAGCACTAGCAGTGTAGGTCCTCTCCTGTCGAAGGTCAGGTATCTAGTGAGTGAACAGATAGAAAATGTCGGTGACTTCCGCGGCGGTGCGCATCATCACCGTCGGCGCACCTGTTCATTGGCTCCTGGGACCCATAGGGTCCAATGTTAACCAATGCAGCATTGTGCCGCGGTCTACGACCGCCTACCGCGACGGTGTGCAACGCCAGCGCAGTTACCCCACAATCCCATTGTCCCAGTTTAGAGGTCAGGCAGCCGCCATTTCAGGGGCCCACATGGCTTCATTTACTACTGCGTCACGCATTGCTAGGCCTATACTCAACACACATACAGGAAGCCTTTTTTGTCTGGTGTAGTCTTGTGTGTAACTGTGGGTAAATACCTGGAGGAATAGTGACTGGTTCTTCGCTGTTGTCCTTCTTAGGCACCGTCAGCTGGGACATATGAGAAGATGGCGGAATCCTCCGGTGTACCGACCGCTGGTGGATCTGTTGACAATGGAAGAAAGACATATCATCGTCACCTACCGGTTTGACCGTGCCACAATCCTTGAACTATGTACCCAGTTGGAGCCAGACCTGATGTCACCAATCTGCCATCCGACTGGAATCCCCCCTGACGTGCAGGTGCTGTCAGTGCTCCATTTCCTTACAAGTGGGTCATTTCAGACAACAGTGGCCATGGCATCAGGGATGTCCCAGCCTATGTTTTCCAACGTGCTGTCCAGAGTGTTGTCTGCCCTGCTGAAACACGTAAGGAGATACATCATTTTCCCTGAGGTGGAGGATTTGCCTACAGTGAAAGGTGACTTCTATGCCCTTGGACATATCCCCAATGTCATAGGTGCCATTGATGGGACCCATGTAGCTCTGGTCCCCCCCGCAGGAGTGAACAGGTGTACAGAAACCGGAAGAGTTATCATTCCATGAATGTCCAGATGGTCTGTTTGGCAGACCAGTACATCTCGCAGGTAAATGCAATGTTCCCTGGCTCTGTGCATGACGCCTACATCCTGCGGAATAGCAGCATCCCTGATATGATGGGTCAACTCCAGAGGCACCGTGTATGGCTATTGGGGGACTCTGGTTACCCCAACCTTTCCTGGCTATTGACCCCAGTGAGGTATCCCAGGACCAGGGCAGAGGAACGGTACAATGATGCACATGGGCGGACTAGGAGAGTAATCGAACGCACCTTCAGCCTTCTTAAGGCCAGGTTCAGGTGCCTCCATATGACAGGTGGATCCCTATTCTACTCACCGAAGAAGGTGTGCGACATCATCATCGCCTGCTCCATAATTTGGCATTGCGACGCCAGGTGCCTTTTCTGCAGGTGGATGATCCAGATGACGGTGTTGTGGCAGCTGTGGAACCTGTGGAGCCAGTTGACAGTGATGAGGATGAAGCTGAGGATGAAGAAAACGACAACAGGGAGTCAGTCATACAGCAATATTTCCAGTGACACACAGGTGAGAACATTTTCTGGATTAACATTACATTAACTTTCACACGTCTACCTCTATCCTGTACCTACATTTCACTCACTATTTGTTAATTGAGTTGTACCCTTCCATTTCAGTTTCACAAGTGTGGTAACCTACGTGTCAACTGCTTGCATCCTTCAAGGGCTTGTGATGTGTGACATTGGTATGTTAGCCTTACAATGGGTAACCCATTATGACACTGTAATTGATAATACAAAGTTCCAAATCATAGACTGACTCAAGATTTTTTTGGCTTTCAAGGGTGTTTATTTAAGTGCTAAAAAAATCAAGGAAGGTTGTAAAATGGGGATGGGTGATGGTGGAGGAATGACCATGGCAGAGTCCAGTCTATTCGTCTCACAGGTGCACTGCCCATCTGGGCATTGGAAGTGGAGCTGGGCAGTTCCAATCTGTACAGGGTGACAAAGTGGGACAGTGGGGGGACAATCAGGGTGGTCTTATTTCCTGGCGGGGGTCTTGCCATCTTGCTCTGTCCTGTTGCTGGATCTCAGGGACCGCTTGCATGGTGGTTGTCCGTCTGCAGGGGATGGGGTGCTGGTGTGGTGGTCCTGTGGTGGGGCGTCCTGTCCACTAGCGCCGGTGGAGGTGGTGGCCAGTTCGTCGTCCTGGCTAGTGTCAGGGGCCCCTTGGAGTGCCACGGTGTCCCTCAAGGTCTTTTGAATGTCCGTCAGCACCCCTACGATGGTGCCCAGGGCGGAGCTGATGGTCCTGAGCTCCTCCCTGAACCCCAAATACAGTTCGTCCTGCAGACGCAGGGTCTCCTGCAACTTGTCCAGGACCGTCGCCATTGTCTCGTGGGAGTGGTGGTATGCTCCCATGATGGAGGAGAGGGCCTCGTGGAGAGTTGGTTCCCTTGGCCTGTCCTCCCTCTGTCACACAGCAGCCCTCCCAGTTCCCCGGTGTTCCTGTGCCTCCGTCCCCTGGACCGTGTGCCCACTACCACTGCCCCCAGGTCCCTGTTGTTGTTGGGGTGGTGGGTTAGCCTGGGTGCCCTGTAGTGGTGGACACACCGCTGATTGACCTGTCCTGGGTAGGGAGGTTTGGGCCCGCTGGGTGGGTGCTGTGCTGGTGTTACCAGAGGGTGGCAGCTCGGTGTTGGGCTGTGGCTGGGCAAGGGGAACCGACTGTCCTGAGGCCCACGATGGTCCGGGCTGGTCATCAGGATCCAGTGGGGCAGAGCTGCTGTCGTCACTGTGGGCCTCTTCTGGGGGTGGAGTGGTGTTGTCTGGACCCTCTGGTGTGGTGACGTTCCTTCGGGTTCCTGCAGGGGTATAAGAACATGATTATTGCATCTGTGTGTGTAATGGTGTGCAATGGTTGGGTGTGCGTGATCCCCAGTGCAGGCATTCCTGTGTGGGGGCTTGTGTGGTGATGGTTGGGGGGGTGTTCTGGGTATGTGCAGTGGGCATGCTTTAGTGAGGGGTGCCCATGCTTAGTTGTGTCATGCAGGGCTTGGTGTTGGGATGGGTTCTTGGTGTCATGGGTAGATTAGTGAGGATTTAGGGTGATAGGGGAGGGTGTGAGGGTGGGGGATGTGATAGTTAAGATTTGACTTACCAGTGTCCCATCCTCCACCGACTCCTCCGAGGCCCTCAGGATGCAAGATGGTCAGGACTTGCTCCTCCCATGTTGTTAGTTGTGGGGGAGGAGGTGGGGGCCCGCCGCCAGTCCGCTTCACCGCGATGTTGTGCCTGGAGACCGTTGAACGCACCTTCCCCCGTAGGTCGTTCCACCTCTTCCTGATGTCCTCCCTATTTCTTGGGTGCTGTCCCACGGTGTTGACCCTGTCCACTATTCTTTGCCATAGCTCCATCTTCCTGGCTATTGATGTGTGCTGTACCTGTGCTCCAAATAGCTGTGGCTCTACCCGTACGATTTCCTCCACCATGACCCTGAGCTCCTCCTTGGAGAAGCGGGGGTGTCTTTGGCGTGACATGGAGTGTTATGTGTGATGTGTGGGGTGGTGTATGTGTTGATGAGTGTGGTGAGTGTAGTGGTATGTGGTGTTTTGTGCGTGGATGTTGTGTGGGTGATGGTGTTGTGTGCCTCTGTGTGATGGGGTTGTCAATAGCTGTGCTGTCTCTCTGGCCTTCTCTCAGAATTTCTGGTTGTAGGGGTTTGTGTGCGATGTGGGTGTGTATTTTATATTGTGTTGGGTGTGTGGGAGTGGTGTGTGTATGTGTATCAGGTGTGTGTATTTTGAATTGTCCAATGTGGCGGTGTTTTGTATATGTGTGTGTATTTTGAGCGCGGCGGTGTGTACCGCCAATGGAATACCGCGGTTGAAAGACCGCCGCGTACATTCGTGGGTCGTAATAGCATGGGCGTGTTTCTGTTGGCGTGGCGGTGGAGGATTTGTTTCCACCAGTTTATCGCTGGTGTGGTGGTGTTGTGTGGGTGTCTGAATTTTGGCGGATTCCGTGATGTGTGTCAGAATAGCTGTGGCGGTCTACCGCGGCGGTGTATTGGTGGTCTTCTGCACGGCGGTAAACGCCTTATACCGCCAATGTTGTAATGACCCCCTATATGTCTTGTAGAAAGCCACACTTTATCGCATGGTTGATACTGCAGTCCCTCACTATCTTTCTTGTTGTAATGCTTTTTGTATTTTTGTTTGGCCTTTTCTAAATGCTGTTGAATCAATTTCTGGGTTTGGTGAAGGTGTTGAATGGTTTCTGAAACAGCTGGTGTAAGAGAACTTTGTTGAGGGATCGTGATGGGCAAGGTGTCAGGATGATAGCCAAACAAGCCAAAAAAGGGTGTAACACCAGTGGAAGTATGAAATGAGTTATTGTAGGCTAACTCAGCTAACCAGAGCATTGATGTCCAAGAATGAAGTGCTTTCTCAGCATAAGCACGCAGGTATTGTTTCAAAGTCTGTTTTAATCTCTCAGTTTGAACATCTTTTTGAGGATGATGGCTAGTAGATAGTGTGGACATGATTTGAACTGTTTTGCACCATGTTTTCCAGAAATTGGAGGCAAATTGCGATCCTCGATCGGAGAGGATCATCTTCGGCAGCCCATGATAACGACCACTCTATTTAGTCAAATGGTTGCCAGTTCACTGGAGGTGGGCAATTTCTTACAGGCAATGAAATGTCCATATTTTGTGAGACTACCTACTACCACAAGGATTACTGAATGTTGTTCAACCACTGGTAGTCCTGTAATGAAGTCTAAAGGGATGTGCGCCCAAAGTCGACTTGGATTTGGAAGTGGACGCAACAACCCTTTCAGTTTCGAATGACTTGTCTTAATGCGAGCACAGACTTCGCAGTTGTTTACCATTGTATTTTACGTCTTTTGTCAGAGTAGGCCACCAAAAGTAGCGTTGGATTAATTCAAGAGTTTTAGGAGTACCTGGATGACCTGCCGTAGGTATAACATGCAACCAATGAAATTCTATCTTGCGAAGCTTGGTAGTGGGCACAAACAAGCGAGCATCATGGAAAGGTAGTCCTTGCTTGATTGACCTTTTGGGATCTGCTTGAGCCCATGTCTGCCATTTCTCAATAGTGAAAGAATTACATATGTCTTCAAAGAAATCTTCAGTTTTTATGATGCATAGGATTTTGTCTGGAGCAATGATAGCTACAGCGCGCACTGCCCTGATGTTGACACCAGGAGGCAGAGTCCACTGACCCCGAGGGAACCAGAGGGACAGAGGGCGAAGAGAGCACCACGACGGAGACTGGAGGAGACAACACAGACTCAGATACCTCATCCGATGGGAGCTCCCTGGTTGTGGCAGACACCTCTGTGACCACTCCAGCTGCAGGTACAGCCGCCACCCCCGCACCAGCACCGCTCTCCCAGCAGCACCTCAGCAAGTTGCCCGTGCCTGCTCACGCAGGAGCTTTGGCACCTCCTTCGCCCCAGGCACCTCAGGCCCTGCCTCAGTGAGCCCTGCTGCCATGAGTGAGGAAGCTATTGACCTCCTGAGATTCATCTCCGTAGGGCAGTCAACCATTGGGAATGCCATCCAGGGGCTGGCATCCCAGATGCACCAATGCAATGCATTCCTGGAGCGCATTCGTGGTGGATTGGCGGCCCAACAGAGATCGATTCAGGCTCTGGCCTCCTCTCTGATGGCAGCCATTGTCCCTGTTTCTACCGTCCTCCCTCCAGCTACCACTTCCCAGTCCCATTCTCTGCAACCCAAACCTATCCCAGGCACACATACAGATGAGCATGCACACAAGACAACACCCAAGAGCGGCACAGGCAAACACAAACACCACACTTATTAACAAAAGGACTCACGCAAACACCATACAGTTGCAGACACGACAACATCCACTGCCTCCACTGTCTCCCCTTCCTCCTCCTCCTCCACCTTCCTCCCAGTCATGTCCACACTCACACCTACATCAACATCCACCACCTGCATCACCACACCAAGCAACACACACACCTCACTAGCAAACACCTCCACAACAGCCACAAACACTCACACACCCAACAGCCATCCACCTCACATCAGCATACAGGCCATGCACCTGCACCCAAATCCAGCAGACATACACCTCCTACAACCACCTTCTCTACATCCACTCCATTCATTCCTACCTCCTCCCACCCCACCGTCCCTAAAATCTTTTCCCTGCCCAACTTGACCTCTTCCCCCCTACCCCATGTCCTGCCTGTATGAGCAGGGTACCAAAGACCCAGCCCAGCACCTCAGGCAAACAGTCCACGGGTACCACCCACTCATGGTGGTAAGGATACCACACCTCCATCGAAGAAGGGGAAGGAGCCTGCACCTACATCAAAGAAGGAGAAGGAGTCTGCACCTCCATTGAATAAGGGGAAGGAGCCTGCACCTCCAGGCAAGAAGGGGAAGGAGCTGCACCTCCAGGCAAGAAGGGGAAGGACCCTGCACCTCCATCCAAGAAGGGCAAGAAGCCATTCACCCCTGCCAGGAAGGGTAAGGAATCCACACCCCTTGTAATGGAGGAGACAACGCCCTCTACTCCAGTGGAGGCTGTCAAGGTGACACCTCCACCACCACCAGCTGAGGAAGTACAGCCATCACCAACTGCAGAGGCTGCCCAGGAGGCACCTCCATCTACCACCACACTGTAGCCATCAGGAACTGCAGAGGCTGCCCAGGAGGCACCTCCATCCACCACCACACTGCAGTCATCAGTAACTGCAGAAGCTGCCCAGAAGATACCTCCATCTGCCAACACACTGCAGCCGTCACCGCCAGTGGATGCCATGTAGGCCACCCTCCAGGGGCTGCATTACGATGGGCCCCCTCCAGAACAAGTGGGGAAGTCCCCCACATGAGAGACTGTGGCCTTGCACTCCCCAAGACAGAGCAATGGGCATGTTACCCCATCCAGAACCAGTGGGAAGGTCACCCGCTCCAGAGACTGTGGCCTTGCACTCCCCAGGAAAGAGCAATGGGCATGTTGCCCCATCGAGAACCAGTGGGAAAGTCACACATTCCAGAGACTGTGGCCTTGCATTCCCCAGGACAGAGCAATGGGCATGGAGCCCCATCCAGAACCAGTGGGCTTGTTACCACATCCGGCAGAGGTGCCCCCCCATCCCCTGAGGTTCCTGCCCATTTGCAAACTGATGCCCCTGCAGAGTTCTATCTGGATAAAGTCAGGATTCAAGTTGGGCCTTAGACTGGACCCTTTGAACATTGGACTGGGCAGTGTCCCTTTGTGTACATATCTGTTTCATTGACAAATCAATAAGTTTTTTAGATGTTGATTTTAATACAAACACTTTCGTCCATTCCTGTTGTCCTTGCATTATTCTGCTGTGTATAGGGGGCAAATTGTTTTTGTGTGCAACTGGTTGTGTGTATGGTGTGTGTGTGTGTCCGGTTTGTGTTGTGTGTGTGTCACTCATTTTGCTCCCTCACTTCCTTGTGTGCTAGGCGGCTTTACTCACCGCCGTCATCTTCGTCTGCGTTGGTGTTCCAGGTTGAGCATAACATTAAAGATAATTGGGGAAAACTTGCAGTTTGGGTTCCATGGTGGCGTTCTTCTTCCCTGTGTCTCCAATGGTGTGTCCTATCTCTTCTGTGATGTGTTTCTGCCAGGCTTTTGATGGTGTTGGTACCGCCCCGGAAAAGGTGGCAGTTTCACTGTCTTAATATGATGAGCAGTACTCCTGCCTGGCTGCTGACAGCTACTGCCGTGGTGGGTGCTGTTTTCGCCCTGGTGGTTGATGTGGTACATTGGCTGTCTATCGGAGTTCTCACCACTATGGTCATAATTTGGCAGTAATTACCGCCAGCCTGTTGGCGGTATTACCACCACTTTATCACTCACCGCCAGGGTCATAATGAGGACCATAGTGATGAAATAAAGGGAAATGAGGGTTGGATAATTTGGAAAAGGGTGGGATTCCTTAGATTTAGGGAGGATTAAAAGGTAGGGCCAGCACCATGCACCAGGAGACAGAGAAAACAAAATGGCCATGCCCATGCAAACAATGTGGTGCTGTTCGCATAAAATTTGCAATGTGAGAATGCAAATTGTGCTACTAAACATGAAAAACAGTGCAAACGGGAGCGCCAAGCAACTCCAACAACTGGCAGAATTCCATTGAGCTTGCAGAGTTTAACAACTTCATGGAATTCCATGAACTCCACCCACCCCTAATTAGCAGTTCAGCATATACATACCTCTCCCTCAGGAGAAAGCACCAGGTTAGTGCTCTAGCCTTTCACATCAAAGTATACAAAAAAGTGATGGTTGGAATGCTTTAATTTAGCTCAGCCATTTGTAATTACTGGGGGCCTCAAACCAGTCTATTATCATTTTGCACACCATGCCACCTCAGTTCAGACCCAGCCACATACAAAGCACCTCTTGACACAGCTACAATAGGAATCGTCCAGCCCAAACTGCCAGGTCAGGTCCTCCTTGAACCAGAACACAAGCAACCCAAGACTGGTCTCACTCTAACTGGGTCTTGTCCGATGGGTGCAGCTTGGTTCTATTGGCACTGTGAGCATGAGATCCACATCTGAGCATATCCATCAACCCTAGGACATCGCACTGAAGTATTTCAGTAACAAAGTGATGGCTGCAGTGCTTGAATTAATGTCAACCACTAGTAATTACTTGGGGCTGCATCCCAGTCCATCGTTATTTTGCACACCATGCCACCTCAGTTTGGGCCATGCCACAGGCAATTCAGACTTGACCTTCCTCCTATAGGAAGAGTACCGTCTGAACTGCCAGGCAAGGTCCTCTTTGAACCAGAACACAAGCAACCCAGTACCGGCGTTGTCCTAATTGTACTCTTCTGTTGGGTATAGATTGTATCCAGTTACACAAGCATGTGACCCACATCTGGGCATAATCATCCCACTTAGGGCATTGTACTGAAGTATACACAAAAGACTTTGGGCCAGATGTATGAAAGCATTTTGCATTCGCAAACGGTGCGAATGCCCATTTGCAAATGCAAAATGCCATTTCAGAATGTATGAAATACATTCTGAACGCAATTTTAAGGAATCGCTAAAATAGCGATTCCTTAAAATTGCGACCCTGTTTAGATAGTCGCAAATTGCGACTCTCTAAATTAGAAATCGCAAATAAGGATTTCTTATTTGCTATTTTTTAGCACATGTATGAAGCCATTCCTAAATGCGATTTTGGCATTTAGGAATCGCTAATTACCACCAGGTTGAACTTGGTGGTAACCATGTGCAAAATTTAAAAATGCATTTAAAATGCATTTTTAAATTGCGCATGTAAGGCACACATGCCCTTTTGGCATGTGTGCACCTTACATGTTCCCCCAAAAACTTTTGGGGTGCAGCAGAGGGGGCCTTAGCCCCCAAGCACCCTGGGGTTTTGCATTTCCAAAATTGCGATTTCTGGTTCAGAAATCGCAATTTTGGAAATGCAAAAAATTCGCAAATAAGGGCCAACTGGCCCATAGCTGCGAATGGGGCCGGTATCGCAATTTGCGAATCGGTAATAGCATTTGCGACTTTTAAGAAATCGCTATTACCGATTCTCAAATGTGATACATGGCACTTTGCGAGTCGGAAATAACGATTTCTTAAAAATCTTTATTTTCCGAATCGCAAAGGGCAGTGATGATACATCTGGCCCTTTGACATTAACAGGCCCTTGCAAATAAGGTCACTGCATCATTTCTAAAGCACCCCTGTCTCCTGCTTACAATACTTCAGTGTACAAGGGTACACCCTCCTTCTCAGGAAGGGAAGCAATACATTATCAATGTCTGAGGAGGCTGTACCACAATCTCCATCTTGTACTAGGTTTTTACCAAGGGTTTCCAAAGTGGATCCCACTGGTCAATTCAGTCATTCTCCCAGCAAAACCAATGAAGTCTGGTTAACAGTCACACATACAAAGCACGTAGAATACACATGGGGGTGTCAATGCAAGCTCTGGGCATTACATTCAAGCAGAACTATATTAAAGTTGAGCCTGTAAGCACCATGCTTATACCTAAACAAAAAAGGGATATTTAGCACTATCAATCAGTAAAAACTGTAAGCTGCAAACATTGCTTAATGTACATGAACAATGACATGGAATATGCCCCATGTCTATAAACATTTCTATGTTGGGAGTATGTGTAACTTAGACATCATTAAACAAGTTCTTCAATCCAATTACTCACTGGCAATCACCAGCAACTGACAGAGAGCAAATAAATCGGCTCAGTAACTAAACCTTAACATACTATGTAGTAAGCTCCATTAAAAGGCTACCTAATCAAGTATATAAATCAAGTATACAAACAGTTTACCTGCCACCTACCCTCTCACCTCATGTGAGCAGAAACTGCCACATGTAGTCTGTAAGAGGACCAGTGCCAGTCCTGAAGTAATTTGAAAAAATACATTTTAGCTTGGCCTCACGAAGGACCCTGCCAAGCATGTCCAGGATTTCGAACCACTCTGAGTCAGAATATTGTTTTCCAAGCTGTTGTTGCTAGGTATCTCCCAGGAATTTCCAGAGGGATTGCAAATGTACATCCTGGAGCAACACTGAATACAATCCAGAAATGACTTCATAGTAGGTGCTCTATTTTCATAGGTAATCCTGGACTACTGATTCAAGGAGTGGAACATTTAGTGGTAATTTGGCACTTTGCAGACAGTGTTTCAATTGGAGAAATGGAGGTGCCATTGTACTAGGTGGAAAGTAGTCCTATGTCAACTAGACAGTGGCCTAGTGTGCCCTGTCTCATGGTCAATTAGAAGGCCTTGGCCATAGTTCAAACATTGGACTACCGTTTGTGCTAGTACAAAAACATCAGGATAACAGATAACTTACACTGAGGGATACTCTGGGCAGCGGTGCAGGTCTGTTTTACTATTCAGGGCAAATTCCTCTTCCAAGATACCTTCCATTTCCCTAGTGGACGGCATTTATCATTTTCAATTGCAGAGTAGGCTATATGCTATTCTATCCTCAGTGTGTGGTTCCTTGGCAAGAAAGAGGCCTTGCAAAAGGGCCTGTATTACCCAATATTAGTAGGTCGTCTTCAATTAAGTCATTTTTCACCAAGCAAGTTGGGTGTCAGGCTCACCTCTTTCTGCAACAGTTGGCTATTATCATGTCAGGGCTAGGGATTTTACTGACAATACAGGGATAAAAGATTGATAGAAAAGTGCCAGACACTGCAATCGGTTTTGTCAACAATATTGTCTTGGTAAAGTAGGGGAAAGAGAGTTTCAGGCCTGTGATAAATCTCAGATTGTTGAATGGTTTTGTTGTGTACAAGCATTCCAAAATGGAAAGTGTTAATTCCCCAAAGGACTCCCTGCAGTAGTGGAACTTGGTGGTTGATACACACTTGAAAGAAGCTTATTTTACTGTTACAGTTTATCAGTCTCACAGATTATTTTTTCCAGTTTTGGTGGGAGGGGTAAAATAAATAGCAGTTCAAGACTATGAATTCTGGTGTTTTCCTTAGCCCTTTTGTGTTTTACAAAAATACACAGGTCAGTAATGTTCAGCTTCTGTGGCATTGGGATGGGCAGATATCTGGATCACATGTTGCTTGAGTTGTAAAACAGGAATGGCAGTGTTTTTAATTCAGAAGTTGGCAGTGTTTTTACTTCAGACGTTGGGGTTTGCAATAAATCAAAAGTAGTCTATGCTAGTCCCCACTTGAATGATCCAATTTTTAGGATTTGAGATTGATTTGGCAAAAGTGTTGCTTTTTCATTCTAATTCAAAGATAAAAGCTTAAAAAAGAGATTTGTTAGGTGTTAAACACTGAACATTTTCCCTGAAAAATGCTATCCAGAACAGTGGGGTTATTTAGGCAATTTTCCCTCACCGTCTGCATTAACAGACTCCAGCTTTTGGGGGAAAGGTCTACCTTACTCTGTCTTGGCCTTGCTTTTTAAAGACTCAGTGGAGGATTTGGGGCCCCTCAAAGATGGAGGATTGGAATGGCAGGTATATTATTGGCCAAATAGCCATGCACAAGACTGGCCCCACCTCCTCCCCCACAGTTCACATCTTTGGAGGAGAATGTTTTGGAGATACTGCATCCTGAGGATCTGACTGGAATACCTGGGGGACTGGGGTCTGGTAAGTACCCACCACTTCCATGTTACACAATTGTTGTGTCCTGCATGCTTCTTCACCACCGAAATACCCCATAATTCACAAATTCTCCCACTACACCTCCCTGCCAATCACCCAACAGCCCTCTACTGCATGCCACCACCCCCCAGAACCCTACAGCCCACACAGGCCTTGGCAAGGGCACGGATGCCACAGGCTAATCCTATCACTACGACTCCCAAAATGCACCAACCCATCAATGTGAAAAACTGCAATGTGCACATTACGTCACATTTCATGCACATATGACTACTGCACAACCTACTCCAACCAGAATGTATGACTGAGGACCAGTACATGCCAATGACAGCAATGCAATGGCACACCACAATAGCAAGCAAGGTAAAACACAGCTACACCTCTGTAACAATTCATAATGGACACTGATCCATATCTGCAAGCCTGTAATGGACTGACCATGGGTTGGAACATTATGCCAGACTCCATGCACATGAAAAAGATCCAGAGTCAGGAGTATTAGCCATGCATACCCACATACTATGTTCCCAATGGGACATCATGGTGCAATGTGCAGCCATATTGTGTGACAAAAAACAAGTCTGTCTACTTACCAGGTAGCAGAGTTGATTAGTCATGTCAAGTACCAGTAACATAAATCCATCAGCAGTGCCATATGTACAAATCATTTATGACAGCACAAAACAAGGAGCATGGCACTCCTGTCACAGACTTGTATGCACCACCAAGCTATGCTGTACAGCATCTGTCATTGTCATTGCAAGGAATCATACAAAGCCATTGTCTGTATCACACAAAAAGGATACCAAACACACTCTCTAAACTATATTCTGTGTCTCACTCCTTCTACAGGTAACCCTGCCATTGCCACTATGGAGAGAATAGCAGACACTGCCAGTCCTCCTTAGGATGAAGGCCCCAGTGAGGACAACATGGCTGGATGTCTGGAAAGGGATAGCCTACCTGGCCCATCCGGGACACCTGGTCAGTCAACGACTCCCAGCCTCGCCCAGCCCACATCAATCTCCCAACTTCAGTTGCCCAGCCAAGCAATCGCCCCAAACCTGTGTCCTAAGGAATGTTCCATCTATTGTGTGCCTCACAGTACAGGGACCTGAGTCGGACCTTCATACCCCAGACAGTGATGGTCCTGCTAACACTGGGAGTGGGCACCCTATGCATGAGGCACAGGCACCTGGGGGCAGGGGGTGTGGGAGGGATGCTGTGGGCCAGTGGATGGGTCCTCAAAGGGACTCCACTGACCAGGAAACCATCACCCAAGTCCTGGGAGCATACCAAACTTCCAAGTACAGGGCTAGAACATCACCATGTTTGGGGAAAATCAAAAGCTGCAGAGGGAATATCACCAGGAGGCCATGCAGTAGCGGCAGGCACATAATGCCACCATGGCCTCCACAGCAGGGGTGCTGAGGGACATCAACGCCACCCTGTGTGATATAGCTACAGACAATCAGGCCTCTTCCACTGGCAATGTTCCATCTGCCCTCTCTACATTAGCAGCAGCTAGTGGAATGGAGGCCCTGCCAGGGGTACCCCAAGCCTCAGACACCCCTCCCTCTGTAGCTGAAGAACACCCCACAAACGTGGATGTCCATCCAGACTTCCAGCTGGAGCGGTTGCCAAGACCACACCCATTGCCAAGAAGTGAACCTCTCCTGCTTTGTCACCCTTGTGTCACTGAGACACCCTGTTGACTGTTCTGAAACCTAACTCCATTTTCCCACAGTACAAGGACACTGGACCTGTGTGACCAAATATTGTAGCAGCTACTGTGATCAATCCATCTACTATGAATCTACTCATCACCTGTTAGTTATGTTGTTCACCTTTAATTCACATCTCACAAAACTGATATGTACAATAAACCATTTATAGACAGAGCTACTGTAAGTGTGTTTAATGGTAGAATAACAATTGTCCTTCTACCTAAAATATGGTCTGGTTAAGCACCCTTGATACGAACTGGCAGTGAAATGGCCATCAGACAGAGGCTCCCTCAGCAGGACACACACGACAACAGTATTGTCACTAGACAGAAGTCCACAGTAACACCAGGGTATAGTCTGTGAAGCCATCTGCAATAAGAGCAAGACAGAGAGTACCATCAAGATGAAAGGCATGAAGACACAGTAAGCACATATACAGACAATCGGTTGCGTGCCTATTGTAGTAGGACTCAAAATCTTGGGCACCCAGATAGGACCTATACAGCACCAGCTCAGGCCCTTCTTAATATCAATTTAACACACTATGGGGGTCATTCTGACCTCGGCGGTAAAAGGCGCCTACCGCCGGTCAGAAATCCTCCATAATCCCGCCGCGGTCGCGGAAACCCGCCACGGTCATTCTGACCCGCAGAAGGCAAACCTCCGAAAATCCGACCGCCACAACAGACCGCCAGACCAGCGGTCGGCGGAAAGGTGGAGGTGACCAAACCTCCACCGCCACGCCAACAGAAATACGCCCATCCCATTACGACCCACGAATCCACGCGGCGGTCATTCAAACGCGGTATTCCATTGGCGGGACACACCGCCGCGGTCAGAATACACACAAACGAACAAAACTCAGCCACATTGGACGATTTGAATCCCACACACCTGATACACATACACACACCACTCCCACACACACAATACAATATAAAACACACACCCACATAATCCACAAACCCCTAAGCTAAAGAATTCGTCAAGAAGGCAAGAGCGAGACACCAGCATCCAAAAAATAACAGCCACAGCCACTCAACACCATCACCCACACACTATCCACACACAAAACAACACACACCACCACACTCAACTCACTTAAATACACATACTCCACCCCACACATCATACACACCACCCCATGGCACCTCAAAGACAACCCCGCTTCACAGACGAAGAACTCAGGGTCATGGTGGAGGAAATCGTTCGGGTAGAGCCCCAGCTGTTCGGCACACAGATACAATACACCAGCATTGCCCGGAGGACGGAGCTATGGCAGAGGATTGTCGACAGGGTGAACGCAGTGGGACAGCACCCCAGAAATCGGGAAGACATCAGGAAGCGATGGAACGACCTACGGGGGAAGGTGCGTTCCATGGTATCCAGGCACAACATCGCCGTGCAGAAGACTGGCGGAGGACCCCCACCCCAACCCCCACAATTCACATCATGGGAGGAGGAAGTCTTGAACATCCTGCATCCTGACGGCCTCGCAGGAGTCGGCGGAGGAATGGATACTGGTAAGTTGAAGCTTCAATACTGCTTCCCCCCCACCTGCATGCCAAATCAGACCCCAAACCTCACCCCCATCCTCGAACCCCACCCTCACCCCCACCCCCATCGTCACCCCCACCCTCACCCCCACCACCATCCTCACCCCCACCACCATCCTCACCCCCACCCCCAGCACACCTATTCCCCGCCAATGTCTCACCATCACAACCCACACATCCCAAAACCTAGGCCTGCATGCGTCCACTAAGCATGGACACCCATCACCAAAGCATGCCCAATGCATATACACATCCCCCCCACAAGCCACCCTCACCAAAGCCCCCACACACGAATGCCAGCACTTGGGGACACGGGAACCCACAGATACACCCATATGCCACACATTGAAACTATAACCATACCTCTATACCCCTGCAGGACCCGACCGTCAACACACCGCGGCGGAGGGGCCAGAATTCTCCACACCCCCCACCCAAGAGGCCGTCAGCGATGACAGCAGCTCTGTCGACCTGGACACCGATGACCAGCCCGGACCATCGGGGACCTCTGGACAGTCGGTTCCCCTCACACAGGCACAGGCCACTACAGACCCAACCCCCTCTGGAAACACCAGCACAGCTCCCACCCAGCGGGCCCATGCCTCTGTCTCCAGGGCGCGTCAATCTGCGGTGTGTCTACCACTACAGGGCACCCAGGATAACCCACCACCCCAACAACAACAGGGACCTGGGGGCAGTGGTAGTGGGCACACCGGCCAGGGGGCAGAGGCCCAGGGAAACAGGGGAACTCGGAGGGCAGCTGTGCGACAGGGGGGGGAGGAGAGGCCCAGGGAACCCACTCTCCACGAGGTCCTCACCACCATCATGGGAGCATACAACCGCTCCCAGGAGACGATGGCGACGGTACTGGCCCGGTTCCAGGAGATCCAGGTGCTGCAGGAGGAACACTATCGGGGGTACAGGGAGGACATCAGAGCCATCAACACCACCCTGGTTACCATGGTAGGGCTGCTGCAGGACCTCGTCAACAACAGGGCGGACACTGAACAACACCCAAGGGCCCCTGCCACTAGCCTGGACCAAGAACAGCCAACCACCTCCGCCGGCGCTAGTGGACAGGAGGCCCCCGCACAGCAGCAGCCCACCAGACCCCCACCTCCTGCAGGAGAAGAACCACCCCGCAAGAGGGCCCTGAGATCTCGCAAGAAGACAGAGTAGGATGTCAAGACCCCCGCCAGCAATGGATACCACCTGATGTCATCCCACTGTCCCACATTGTCACCCTGTCCATCCTTGAACTGCCCATGCTCCATCTCTCCACAGGCCTCTGGACAATGCACCTGTGTGACTGTTACTCTGGACTCTGCCATGGACATTCCTTCACCATAGCCCCCACCCACTTGAAACCACCCATCCCATTTTGAGCACTTAAATAAACACCTATTTTGCACCAAAATATCTGGAGTCTGGCTGTGATTTCAATAGATTGTAATTGACATGACAGTGCAAATATGTCCTTGTACATGGTGAAGTCAACAAACAGCTGCCACAAAGCTGTAGTCCATGGGGAAACGAAGCACAGGACTCGTAGTGGGGACCCCAGATCTGAAATAGGGAGGGAAAAGCCAAAACTCAGTCATCATACACTGGGGCAAATAGACAGGCAGCAGAGATGCTGGAGAGTAGTTAGCATTTACTAAATTATCTTTGAAATGTTACCTGTGTCCTATTGGAAGTACTGTTCAATGATTCTGTCCCTGTTGTCTGTTTCAGCCCCGTCGTCTTCCTCCTCGTCACTCTCCTCAGGTTCCACCGCTGCCACAACACCACCATCTGGACCATCCTCCTGCAGGAAAGGCACCTGGCGGCGCAAAGCCAGGTTGTGAAGCATGCAGCAGGCCACGATGATGTGACACACCTTCTTAGGTGAGTACATTAGGGATCCACCTGTCATATGCAGGCACCTAAACCTGGCCTTTAGGAGGCCAAAGGTGCGTTCGATCACCCTCCTAGTACGCCCATGGGCCTCATTGTACCGTTCCTCTGCCCTGGTCCGGGGATTCCTTACTGGGGTCAGTAGCCACGACAGGTTGGGGTACCCAGAGTCCCCCACTAGCCATACACGGTGTCTCTGTAGCTGTTCCATCACGTAAGGGATGCTGCTATTCCTGAGGATGTAGGCGTCATGCACTGACCCTGGGAATTTGGCATTTACATGCGAGATGTACTGGTCAGCCAAACACACCACCTGGATGTTCATTGAATGGTAATTTTTTCTGTTCCTGTACACCTGCTCCCTGTCTCTTGGGGGAACCAAAGCCACATGGGTCCCATCAATGGCACCAATTACGTTGGGAATATGTCCAAGGGCGTAGAAATCACCCTTCACTGTAGCCAATTCGCCCACCTCAGGGAAAATGATGTAGTTCCTCACGGATTTCATCAGGGCAGACAACACTCTGGATAACACCTTCGAAAACATGGGCTGAGACATCCCAGAAGCAATTCCCACGGTTGTCTGAAATGACCCACTTGCCAAGAAATGGAGTACTGACATGACCTGCACCAGAGGGGGAATCCCTGTGGGTTGGCGGATGGGGGACATCAGGTCGGGCTCCAGCTGGGCACACAGTTCATGGATAGTGGCACGGTTAAGACGGTAGGTCAGGATAATGTGGCGTTCTTCCATTGTCGACAGGTCCACCAGCGGTCGGTACACGGGAGGATTCATCCGTCTCCTCGCCCAACCCAGCGGACTGTGCCTAGGAAGGACAACATGGAGCACAGAGTCAAGCAACCCACAGGTACGTACTCACAGCTAGCACAGTATACGATTCTCTATGCAGTGAATGGCGTGTCTGAGTGGCTATGCAAGGCCTAGGCCTGTGTGACGCAGTTGAAATTGAGCCATGTGGGCCCTAGAAATGGCGGCTGCCTGACCTGTGAAGTGTGACAATGGGATGTGAGGTCAATGCGCTGGCGTGGCACACCGCGGCGGGCGGCGGGCCAAGACCGCGGCGCGAAGCCGCATTGGTTAACATTGAAGCCTATGGGTTTCAGGAGCCAATGGCGAAGGGCGCCGGCGGTGGCGGGACGCACCGCCGCGGTACGCACCGCCGCGGACGTGACCGCCATTTTCTATCTACTTATCCACTTGCGACTTGAACTTTCACAGGAGAGGACCTATACTGCAAGTGTTGCTGTGACCTCGGTCTGGAAGGGACAATGGCTGCTGCGCCTGGGGAAAGGGCCCCTGCCTTCACTGGAGAGGAGTTGGAGAAACTTGTGGATGGGGTCCTCCCCCAGTATGCGCTACTCTACGGTCCTCCAGACCAACAAGTGAGTTTAATTCAATATGGATTTGGGGCCACTGGCTGGCTTGGGGGACTGGCGGGGGGCCTGGCGGGGGGGCCTGGCGGGGATGGGGGGCATGTTGGGCCTGGCGGGGGCCTGGCGGGGATGGGGGGCATGTTGGGCATGGCGGGGGGCATGGCGGGGGGCCTGGCGGGGATGGGGGGCATGTTGGGCCTGGCGGGGGGCCTGGCGGGGATGGGGGGCATGTTGGGCCTGGCGGGGGGCCTGGCGGGGATGGGGGGCATGTTGGGCCTGGCGGGGGCATGGCGGGGGGCCTGGCGGGGATGGGGGGCATGTTGGGCCTGGCGGGGGGCCTGGCGGGGATGGGGGGCATGTTGGGCCTGGCGGGGGGCATGGCGGGGGGCCTGGCGGGGATGGGGGGCATGTTGGGCCTGGCGGGGGGCCTGGCGGGGATGGGGGGCATGTTGGGCCTGGCGGGGGGCCTGGCGGGGATGGGGGGCATGTTGGGCATGGCGGGGGGCCTGGCGGGGGGCCTGGCGGGGATGGGGGGCGTTGGGCAACTGGAAAGGAAAATGCTGAGAAACTTGAACGTGGTATTTCTCCCTCCCTGTACGTGTCACATAGGTCCGCGCCCATGAGAAGATCGGGATTTGGCGTGCCATCGCCAAGGAGGTCCGGGCCCTGGGGGTCCACCATCGACGGGGCACCCACTGCCGCAAGAGGTGGGAGGACATCCGCCGCGGGACCAAGAAGACCGCCGAGTCTCTGCTGGGGATGGCCTCCCAACGTAGGCGGGGTGCCTGCCGTCAACTGAGCCCCCTGATGTTCCGGATCCTGGCGGTGGCCTACCCTGAATTGGATGGGCGCGTGAGGGCAGCACAGCAGACACAAGGGGGTGAGTCCAAGCATTATCTACTCTGTTGTCGCGCAGTGGAGGTGTCTGGGTGGGGGAGGAGGGCTGGGGGTCCCCCTAGGCCAGGGCGATATCTGTAGGCTGGGCACCCCCGTAAGCCCCTGTGTCCCCAGCCACCACCCTCAGTAGTTTGTCAGTACAGCCATCCCTGGGCCGTGTCATCCATGGGTGCAGTTGTCAACTCTAGGCGTGTAGGGCATGTTCCACGGAATGCGTAGCGGACCCCAAGTGCGCAACTTAGTGCAGGGGGCATCTGTGTCTGTCATGTCCGCTAACTGTACCGGCGATCCATGTAATCAATATCCCTTTATTTCTCTCTCCCCCCCCCTTTTTGTTTGTCTTTCTGTGCTTGTGTGCATCAGCATCATCAAGCGGAGGAGAAGTGGCATCGGGGCAGGAGGGAGCTGCATCTCACATGGCCCAGGAGGGCCATGCCACAGAGTCAGACTGGACCAGTGAGACGGAGGGCGAGGGGAGCTCCACGACGGGGACGACTGGACCCTGCAGCGACACGGACACGTCCTCGGAAGGGGGCTCCCTTGCGGGGGTGGCACCATCCGTGCCCCCCGCCATTACAGGTACAGCCGCCACCCAGCGCACCATCTCCGCCCTCCCAGCAGCCCCTCAGCGTTCGCCCCGTGCCCGCTCTGCCAGGAAGCCGGGCATCTCCTTCGCCCCAGGCACCTCAGGCCCTGCCCCTGTTACCCCCGCTGCCCTCAGTGAGGAGGTCATTGACCTCCTCCGAACGCTCATTGTTGGGCAGACTACCCTCTTGAATGCCATCCAGGGGGTGGAGAGGGAGGTTCATCGCAGCAATGCGTACCTGGAGGGCATTCATTCGGGTCAGGCTGCCCATCAGCGATCGTTCCAGGCTCTGGCCTCAGCACTGACGGCAGCCATTGTCCCTGTCTCCTGCCTGCCTCTACTAACTCCCTCCTCCCAGTCTCCTGTTCCTCTGCCTGTCCCACCCACACCATCAGACCAGCCTGCACACACCTCAACACCCAAGAGAAGCTCATCCAAACATAAGCACCACAGATCACGCAGACATTCACACACGCAACATTCCGATGCAGACATGCCAACAGTCACTACCACCTCTGTGACCCCCACCTCCTCGTCTCCCTCCTCCCTCCCTGTGACGTCTACACTCACACCTCCATTCACCTCACCATCAGCCAGTGTTTCCATCACCAGCACACCCTCCACTCCAGTCCGCACACGTGCAGTCACCACCCCCACTGCCATTTACACGTCCCCTGTGTCCTCTCCCACTGTGTCTGTCACCCCCTCTTCCACACCACACAAACGCAGCCACCCACCCACCCAACAGCCATCCACCTCATGACAGCCTATCCCTCCTGCACCTGCACCCAAAGACAGCAAACGTGACTCACCTACAACCACATCCTCTCCCTCCACTCCCATTCCCACTGTACCTACCACTCTCCATTGTCCCAAGAAGCTCTTCCTCGCCACTACTAACTTCTTTCCTGACCCTGAGCCCCCCCCTCCTTCTCGTCGGGGTAAGAAGAGCACCTCAGCCACCACCAGCCCTGCAGGCCCCTTGACAAGGGTGCAGGGGTATTGGAGCCCGCCAGCCCGCATGTCTGGATCTTCGCCCAGCAGCAAGGGGACAGCCAGCCCACCCCCTGGGAAGAGGAGCAGAAGGCGGAAGGGGCGCCGCAGGAGCCCGCCTTCTACATCCCCCCCGGACACCACCCAGAGACAGTCACCAGCCACAGCTCCAAAGGGAGGAAGGGGCCACAGGCCCACGACTAAGGAGGGCAAGGGCAGCAAGTCGGAGAGGTCAGGCAGCAGGCCTGCTGCCCAGGAGGAGCCCACAACCCCCATAGCCGCTGCCCCGGGAGGAACCGGCACAGCTGCCCCGGGAGAGCCCACCACCCCCATAGCCGCTGCCCAGGGAGGACCCAGCCCAGCTGGCCAGGAGGGCCCCACCACCCACAGCCCAGGTGGGCAGTGAAGGAGCACCATCCCCGCTGCCCAGGAGGGCACCACCAGGCAATTAGCAGTTGGCCATAGACCGGCCGCCGTCTCACGCACCGCTCCGCTGGGCCCCGCCGTCTCAAGAACCGCTGAACTGGGCCCCGCCGTCTCAAGAACCGCTGAACTGGGCCCCGCCGTCTCAAGAACCGCTGAACTGGGCCCCGCCGTCTCAAGAACCGCTGAACTGGGCCCCGCCGTCTCAAGAACCGCTGAACTGGGCCCCGCCGTCTCAAGAACCGCTGAACTGGGCCCCGCCGTCTCAAGAACCGCTGAACTGGGCCCTTCAAGGCAAGGAGCGCTGAACTGGGCCCCGCCGTCTCAAGAACCGCTGAACTGGGCCCTTCAAGGCAAGGAGCGCTGAACTGGGCCCCGCCGACTCAAGAACCGCTGAACTGGGCCCCGCCGTCTCAAGAACCGCTGAACTGGGCCCCGCCGTCTCAAGAACCGCTGAACTGGGCCCCGCCGTCTCAAGAACCGCTGAACTGGGCCCCGCCGTCTCAAGAACCGCTGAACTGGGCCCTTCAAGGCAAGGAGCGCTGAACTGGGCCCCGCCGTCTCAAGAACCGCTGAACTGGGCCCCGCCGTCTCAAGAACCGCTGAACTGGGCCCCGCCGTCTCAAGAACCGCTGAACTGGGCCCTTCAAGGCAAGGAGCGCTGAACTGGGCCCCGCCGTCTCAAGAACCGCTGAACTGGGCCCCGCCGTCTCAAGAACCGCTGAACTGGGCCCCGCCGTCTCAAGAACCGCTGAACTGGGCCCCGCCGTCTCAAGAACCGCTGAACTGGGCCCCGCCGTCTCAAGAACCGCTGAACTGGGCCCTTCAAGGCAAGGAGCGCTGAACTGGGCCCCGCCGTCTCAAGAACCGCTGAACTGGGCCCCGCCGTCTCAAGAACCGCTGAACTGGGCCCCGCCGTCTCAAGAACCGCTGAACTGGGCCCCGCCGTCTCAAGAACCGCTGAACTGGGCCCTTCAAGGCAAGGAGCGCTGAACTGGGCCCCGCCGTCTCAAGAACCGCTGAACTGGGCCCTTCAAGGCAAGGAGCGCTGAACTGGGCCCGCCGTCTCAAGAACCGCTGAACTGGGCCCCGCCGTCTCAAGCACCGCTCCGCTGGGCCCCGCCGTCTCACGCACCGCTCCGCTGGGCCCCGCCGTCTCAAGAACCGCTGAACTGGGCCCTTCAGGGCAAGAACTGCTGAACTGGGCCCTTCAGGGCAAGAACCGCTGAACTGGGCCCTTCAGGGCAAGAACCGCTGGCCCTTTGGCAGACGTGGCAGGGCAGGATCTATCTCGGGCAGGGCTGCAGGATGTCCTCTGGCCAACTTGCCTCCTCCAGTGGCAGTGGGATCTGTTATGGACTGTATGGACTGTGGCTTTGCTCTCCCCAGGATGGCCCAGTGGGCAGGCCACCCACTGTATGGACTGTATGGACTGTGGCTTTGCTCTCCCCAGGATGGCCCAGTGGGCAGGCCACCCACTGTATGGACTGTATGGACTGTGGCTTTGCTCTCCCCAGGATGGCCCAGTGGGCAGGCCACCCACTGTATGGACTGTATGGACTGTGGCTTTGCTCTCCCCAGGATGGGCCAGTGGTCATGGAGTCCCCTCGTGGATCTGGCGTCGTGTACTCAAGTGGCTGAGGTGCCCCCCCTTCCCTTCCCCCTGAGGTGCCTGTCCTATTTTCTTTCTGATGCCCCTGCAGTGTTCTCTCCGTGGAGTTCTTGTCGTGGGACTGGGCCTTGCCCCTTTGCACAGGACCCCTGTGATCCACGGACAGTGGTTGGACTACATTTAGTAGCTGTATATATTTTGTACATAGTTTATTTATTTATTGGGATTACTGGTGTACATATTTCAATATATCTGCCCGTTTATGATCTCTTCTTTTGGTCTTTGCATTATTTCGGAGGGGGGTGGTTTGTGGGTTGTGACAGTGATCTGTGGGAATGCATTGATGTGTGTGTTGTAGTGGGTGTGGGTGGGTGGGTGTGTGCCGGTAATCTTTTCCCTCCCCTGTGTCGTAGGTGCAGTACTCACCGATGTCTTCCGCACCGCCGGGAGTGCTGCTGGTATATGAGCAGGAATAGGAGTGCGGGGATGACCTGCAACTCTGGCTCCATACTGCCGGAATCTCGCGTGGAGTGCGTAGAGGTGAGCGTTTTCCCGTTCGTAGTCTGTTTCCGCCGTGTTCTTATCGGCGGTGCTCCCGCCCCGGAAAAGGTGGCAGATTGGTGGGTCGTAATAGGGTGGGCGGTACTTTGTCTGCCGCCGGGCTGTTGGCGGGAACCGCCGCGCTGTTTGTTTGTACCGCTGTGGCGGTCGGAGTGTTAAGTTGGCGAGCTGTGTTGGCGGTTCCCGCCAGGGTCAGAATTGCATATTTTAGACCGCCGGCCTGTTGGCGGCTTGGCCGCCGCTTTATCACCGACCGCCAGGGTCAGAATGAGGGCCAATCTGTCATGTACAGCTCTCAGAACTGTACTATTTCACCATTGACTACTGAAAATTTATACCACAAACCCTAGGTAGCAGACCCACAGATATCCACATCCTGTGGGTAGGAGGAGATGGCAATAGGAGAATGCAGGAAATCCAGCTCTAAACTGGTCAGTCCATAAGAGAAGTGAATGTTGGATTTAGTTGCTTCAATACATGATAGGGGTGAACCACTAATACTGTACAGCTTACATTCCATCTGTCTGTTACCACAACTCACACACAGGCATTGGCCATCATTACACCATCACACAAGCAAATGCTCAGGAGGTGTAATGTCAGCTATCCACTTCTGATTGTGCACTGACAAGACATGAAAAGGTCCATCTAACATACCTGAATGTCACTGGAAGTACTGATTGATGAGCTCAGTCCTACAGTCTGCTGCTCCTTCTTTCCTCTGGCTCTTCATCACTTTCCATATCACCATTTGCAGGCACAGGTGTCACAGCCTCACTCTTATCAGCTTGCAATGGTATCAGATGCCTCAGGGCTAGACTGTGGAGCATGCAGAAGGCAACAATGATTTGGCAAACCTTGTGGAGCGAGTATAGGATGGCACCTCCAGATAGGTCCAGGCACCTGAATCTTGCCTTCAGGATGCCGAAAGTACGCCTGATTACACGCCTTGTCCTCCTGTGGGCCTCACTGAAATGGAGTTCACCTGGCGTGGCTGGGTACCTCACAGGTGTCAACAGCCAAGTAAGGCTGGGATATTGAGAGTCACCTGTGAACACAATGGTAGTAAAAATTAAATTGTACGTACTGAGAGTGTGCAGATTGTGTGACAGGTCACATTTTATACAAACAGATAATGCATACTCACCAACCAACCAGGCCCTCTGTGTGTGTAGTCGTGCCATCATGTTTGGGACATTGCTGTTCCGCATAATGTAGGAGTCATGCACTGATCTAGGAAACTTGGCTTTCACTTGGGAGATATATTGGTCTGCCAGATACACCACCTGCACATTCATAGAGTGGTAGTTCTTCCTGTTCCTATACACCTGTTCATTGACTCTGGGAGGGACCTGGGATACATGGGTGCAATCAATGGCCCCTACCACATGAGGAATCTGTCCCATCTGATTAAAGTCACCCTTCAGATTGGCCATATCCGTTCTTTGGGGAAACCTGATGTAGCTGTCCAGGTGTTGTAAGAAAGCACACAGTACATCCCTTAACACCTGACTGAATATGGGCTGAGACATCCCTGCTGTTAAGGTGACAGTGTTCTGGAATGACCCTGTGGCCAGGAAGTGTAGCACTGACAATACTTGAACGATGGGAGGTATGCAATAGGGATTGGGATTGCCTGGCATCAGATCTGGCTCCAACTGTCTGCATAGATCCTTTATGGCTGGCAATTCAGACAGTAGGTCTCGATGACATGCCTGACCTCCATGGTTGCTAGGTCTACCAGTGGACGGTACACTGGTGCTTGTCTCATTTCCCTCATGGCAGGATATCTATGTTGAGAGGAAAGAATGTACAATAAGTCATGCAGTTGGCACATGTCAGCAACACATGCTATGCCTGCAGACACCTAACGTGTAGGGGATGCGTAGCGGTGCTGACAAACATTACAGACCATATAAATGCACATGATACACCATCATTGCAGCACATTGGCTGGAATGTTAGTCGGAGAGGAGACATGACACATATGTATGTGAAAAAGTGTGGGTGACTGTGCAGTCCTGCACTGATGACACATATGTAACTAAACCTACCCATAGGTATCCGACGCCTATGTAACTCAGATTAGCTACACATAACTATCCACTTATATACAGGCTCAACACGTCATTCTTATGACTGTCCCATAATATAGGATAATCACGAAGTCACAACATTGAGTGACATAGATTTCTGGACGACCAGGTGTTGGACTCACTTATTTAAGGACATGCAGCAAGTACATGTGCCCAAAATGGCAGGCACTTGACCTACTGTTCTGGACAATTGGAAATGACCTAAATCTGCCGCCGGAAGTCATCAGGGTGGTAGGCGGTCGCAACCGCCGTGCAACTTGTCATAGGTTAATATTGCTGGCTACGGCGGACTGGGGCCAAGGGCGATGACCGCCGGCGACGACAGTCCTGTACATGGTGGCTGTGATGCCATTTTCTGCAGACTTGCTCACTTGACTCCTGACACTGTTTCTAGCAAGACCTCCACTACATGAGCTGCTGTGTACTGCCTCTGGGAGCTATCATGGCATGCCATGCAGGTGATATGGCCCTTGCCTTCACACAGTAAGAGCTGGAGAAGCTACCTCTGTATGGACAGCTATATCAGGCTCTAGAGGAAGAGATGAGTTCAGTGCCCCAGCCATGTGATTTGTGTTGTGTGTGATGGTGAGTTGGCCATGTGAACTGTAGTTGTGTAGATAGATGCATGCAGCATACCGTACAGGTGTGTGTGCTGAGGAAATGGGTATGTGTGCTCACGTGGTGTTACAGTTGTGTTGTGTCAACTGCTGTTGGTATGGGGCATGTGTACATTACTTTCTCCTTGTGTCTGTGTTATCCAAGCAGGTGAACACACATCAGAAGGAGATCTGGTGTGCCATCACCAAGCAAGTGAGGACCCTCTGGGTCCACAGCCGGTGGGCCATACATTGTTGGTAGCCTGGGAGGGCCCGGAAGACTGCGGAGGCCCAGCTGGGGATGTCATCCCAATGAGGAAGGGGTGCCAGTTGGAGCCTGACCCCCTGATGGCCAGCATTTTGGCGGTGGCCTACCCTGAGGTGGGTGGGTGTTTGAGGGCAGCTACAGCAGCCACAAGGGGGTAGGTACTGACTGTTTCCTGGTAGTTGGCTCTGGTTGTATGCTGTTTGCTGTCTCACTATAATTTCTGTGATGATGTAGTAGCTGACGAATGTATCTAGACTAGTGGTAATCAGTTGGTACCACCTTACCAGTGCATGAGATGTGGAACTGGCAATCATGGTTTGCTATGTGTGAGTTTTGGACTCCTGTATCAATACATCATTCTGACTGCATGTGGTGATGGCCTGATGTCAAGGGCACATGTGTTGCACATCCTGCCATCCCTATGCATGTGAGCTGGTGTTTCACCCTACCCATTTACTCCATTCCGATCCATCCCTCTGCATATGTGCGTCACTGTCTCTAAGGTGTCTGGCCACTCCCAACTGTGCTGATCACCTGTTGTAGCAACAGGTTGAGTCACTTATTTGGTACAGGCTCCAAAAATAACTTATACTGGTTACGGACTCCATATGAGGCTGCCTTCTCATGTACAACACAGATTCGGCCTGTCTAGACAGTACATATCTATGTTTGTCGTACATCTCCATTCAATGGGGTATGTGAAGGTAGCAACAAAGGGACATTCTACTTTGGGGGTAAGATGTGTATATTAGAATTCATAATGCTTTTCCATGCGATTGACATGTGGCCATTTCATCTCTGTTCCAATGGGTGGGCTATAGAGAAGGTAAGTGCTGTGGCACAGCCAGCTTTTTACAATATGCAATGTCAATGGTATGTGTGTGAATGCCCTACCAATTCCTTTGCAACCTTGGTAATATGCTGCCTACATCATGTCTCAATATTTACTTGGGGGCACACCATGTGGAGTAGGACAATCTATGCTACCCTTGGCCTAGCTGATATGTCCAGTCAGGAAAGGAATAGGTATTGCATCACTTATGTGTTCATGACGTGATAGTCTTGTTGTACCACTATTTCAAAAGCAGGTATTTGTTGTATTTGGAAAATGTTTGTACTGTACTGGCAGTTATTTAGGTCCATGTGTAAATCATGTGTACATGTAATTTCCGTGTGACATTTGTGTAGTCTGGAGTTAGATAGAGGTAATAACATGTCAGGTATGGTGTGAGTGATGTTGGTTTACTCATGTTGTCAAATCCTGGAACTGTGACAGCATGTCAGGTGGAATGCTAGGTGGCCTTTGATGTCAACAGTGGCTGCCTGTAGTGTAGTTGTGACACTGCACTCAGTAATTGCCTATGGATGTGTAATGGGTGCTATTATGGCCATTGTAGCTGCACATGCAATAATGAAGTGATGTGGTGTATCTGTGTTTAGTGTGTGCCGATTTTCCTCTGTGATTGTGTGAATGTCATGCCAAGGCTGTTCTCCAGACATGTATTCGACACATCAGTTGTCACCTTGTATGGGAGCACCACTTGTTATGGCTTCATCAGTTCTGGTACCCATGTTGGCATATATGTAAGGGGTAAGCCTGCAATGTGATATGTATGGGAGATGATGTGTGGTCTGCAAATTGGGTAGTTTACACTTTCAAGGGACTTTAGTAATTGAGATGCACTGGTCAGGTGTTTTATCAGTACATGCATGATGTGTTGTGATCACTCACTTGCTCTTCCAATAGGTGTATGGAGAGGTATGATCGGGAATATGCATGGGATAGATCTACTTCTGCCAGGGCATGAGCAACATGCTGACATGGCTTTACAGGTGTCCAGGTAGTTTAATCCAGTCATGCTAACTTACTCAGAATGTGATGTGGGTGTGAAGGATGACATGAAGGGGTGGACAGTAGTAACACGATGTAGGCTGTGTGTGATGCCAACAGAGATAGCCTAGCCTGGACATGTTTACCTGCAGTTGTGCATGTTTACATGTGTGTATGTAAGGAATGTGATAACCCTTTCTCTCCCTCTCTGTCTCTCCATTCCTTTCTCCTTATTTGTGTGCATCAGCAGGCAAAGGAGATGGGGCACAGGTGAGTGGGGATGCTGCTGGCCACGGAACCCAGAGTGCTGCGACCATCAATGGCGAGGGAACCCAGGTGCCCGGAGGTGGAGGGGAGTGCCACGGGAGAGACCGGTCTTCCACATCATCATCTTGGAAGCCTCCTCCAGTGGACAATCCCTAGCGGTGGCGGACCCAACTGGGCCAACCACAACACCATCTTTGTCTGCCACCGCCCTTACTACCACTGCCCTCCCTGTAGCTCCTCACCCAGTTGTCCATCTCCTTCGCCGCAGGCACCTCTGACTCTACCCCAGTCAGCCCTGCTGCCCCAGTGAGGAGGCTATTGATCTTCCTGAGGTCGATCTCACCTGATCTTCCTGAGGTCGAGTCTACATCATGAATGCCATCCAGGGACTTGCAACTCAAGTCCAACAGAGCAACGTGTTCTTGGAGGGCATTCACAGTGCACTGGCTGACCTACAGAGATCCTTTCAGGCTCTGGCCTACTCAATGACAGCAGCCAGTCACGCTTTGTCTTCCGTCCCTTCTCCATCTTCCTGTACCCAATCCCATACCGCTCTTCCCCGTCCCAGCCAGAGCACACAGACAGACAAGCCTGCATCCGCCTCAACAGCCTAGGGTACCACAATCAAACACAAGCACCACAAGACCCATCATCCGCATGCACACAGAAAACACCCACCTATAGCTACACCTACACCAACACCCACTACCTGCACAGACTCCCCCACCTTCACAGACACTACATCTGACACACTAGCAGACACAACACCAACATTCACCGATCCAGCCACAACTCCTATCCTACCCACAGTCACCACAATAGCCGACCCACAGAAATCCACCCCAGTCACCACATCTGCAGCCACCACAACCAAAGACGCACCCACATGCAGCACATCCACCATACCTGCAGTCACCACCCCAACAGACACTCACCCATCTGGCATGGCATCTCCCAGCTCCTCCACACCCCTCTTCCCAAGACACAAACGCCCACCCAACAGACACCGAGCACACAAAGGCATTCCTCACACACAGCTGCACCCAACACATGCAAGACACCTCCTACAATCACTCCCTCTCCACTCCCAAACCTTTTTGCCCTGACTGTCCCCGTGTGTCTAAGACGTTTTTTCTCTCTGAGTTGAACCTTTTCCCTACTCCTCTCCTACACAGTGTGACCCCCAAAAGATGTTTCCCTCCCCAAATACAACCCTACCACCTCCAAGTCCTCCCCTGCCCCTCTGCAAGTACCCATGCTCTTCCCCCTCTAAGAAGTCGACCCCTCAAAAGTTTTCCCAGCCCTCCCCTAAACCACATCCAAAGCCCCCACCTCTCAAGCCCAAAGACCCCCTTCCAAATCTAGGCCCAAACCCCCACCTTCGCCCATCCCCCCCAATCCCCGGGGTGCTCGCCTGCCCCCTTTATGCCCCTACCTGGGGAGGTAATTTTGAAGCCAGGAGTTACATAGGGGCAGACTGACATGACAGCTGTGCATGTTGCTCTATTGGTTTTGGGACTGGCCTATGGCCTATTATTTTGTAAATACTGATATCTATTCTGTACTTTTAACTATTTATTGATATACATCTGGGCAAACCAGTTGTTCGTTCTAACTTTACATCTTTGTCCTGCCTTTCGGCACTCCCGGCTGTTATGGTCTTGCCTGCTTGATATTGTGTGTGAGTGTGTTAAGTGTGTGTGGTGATTCTGCTACCTGTTGTGTCTGAGCTGCTTGTGTGGGTATGTGCTTTGCATTTCTCCCCAAGTGATGGCTGGGTATGGTGTGTTGAGCATGTATGTGTGTGAGACATACATTTAGGTTGTTACTGTGTGCACTGATTGTGTTAGCTTTTGTTATTGGGTGTGTGGTGTGCCCTATGTTATTGTACTGTGTGTGTGCATGTGTGAGGTGATTGGTATGTCCAAAATGACCTGTGGTGTCCTTGCGTGGTATCACGTATGCCTCACTGTATGGGGTTGCGATTGTGTGTCAATTGTACAATGGTATTGTTACGATGTATTGTATATATATATTGTCAGGTGGGGGGGGGGTCTAATATAGAGCCTTGATTGTGCATTTGAGGTGTTGTGGTTGTTGTTTAGTTGTGTACTTTGCCGGTTTTGGGTGTTGTGTTTGGCAGTGCCGGTGCTGTGTGTCTGCGGCTTGATATGTGTTTTGGTAGTGTGTGCTGGCCGTAGTGTGTGTCCTGAGTCAGTGCGTGTATGTATATGGGTGTGTGTGAATGTGCGTGTCAGTGTAGGAGAACGTGTGTGTGTCACCCTCGCCACCCATTCTGGATGTGTATGTTGTGTGCGTGTGGCGACCTTGGCATTATGCAACAGTGACAGGTAGGTGTGTGTACTCACAGTTGCGGCTGTCATTCTCATCGCTGTTTCCAGAGTCATTGGGCGAGCAGGAGCAGAGGGAAGATGTGTAGTTCAGGTTCCAGGGGGGCTCCAGACGGGTATGGCTTCCTGAAGGTGGGTGCCTCCTTTTATCCTGTTGGTTTCCACCAGGGTTTCTGTGGTGGTGCAACCGCGGGGAAACCTTGGCAGTGTGCAACTTCATAATCTGTCCCATGGTAACATGGTCTCTGCCGGCCTGAAGGTGCCTCCTAGATGGCAGTCTGACCGCACTGGCGGTGCCAGCGGTGGATTGGCTGTATTCTGTTGTGAATACGCCATAGTCATAATTTGGCTGTCCTCTCTGCCAGCCTGTTGGCGGTACGACCGCCACCGCCAACATGACAGACATGGGACTGCCAACATCGTAATGACCCCCTTAGTGTTTGCCCCCGCTTGGCGGGAGGATTTAAATTGCTCCCACCAAATGAGAGCAAACACAGGTTTCCCTGCCAGTGTGGTCAGGAAAAAAGCTAATTCCCAGGGATGGGTACCTTGGGATGTAGCCTGAGTGGGCCCTGGGGGATGGAGTCACCAGGGAAATTATTGGCTCAGGGAGGGGGAATGCTCACCCCCCCCCCCTTTGCACACACAGCCAGACCCAAGGGGATGGGGTCCCTGGGGAGAAAATCAGCCCAAGCAGGGGTGCAGTTCCTCCCCCTTATTTTATGTAGTAAGGCCCTGGGGGATGGGGCCCCCGGAGCCAAAATTGGCCAGGGGTGTGCTCCTCTCCCCCAAAATACAAATATTTGTACTCCCCCAAGACCTGGCCTAGGCAGGGGGTTTTTAAGAAAACAAAAGTTGGAGCATTTTTTTAAAAACGTTTGCCACAGATCCTCTGCAAAGATGCAGCAAAATTTTGCTAAATTTGGTGCAATTCTGTTTAGCGATTTGGGATGTAGTGGTATCTAAAATCCCTATGGGAAACTCGATGAGGAAAAACACATTTTTGGACACCCCTTTTTTCTTGGTGCCCACTTGACAAATCACCCTGAAAATTTCCAGACCTCATCCTAATGGCGGTCGCCGGTAGGTAGTTATAGTTTGGACCTAATTTCTACAGAAAATAGGTATTTGACTTGTCTATATCTGTTGCTGTCCGGAAAGTTCCGGGATGATCCGTCAAGCAGTGGCTAAAAAAAAAGGGGGGGAGGAGTGAAAAAAAATGCATTTTCAATGTTAATTTCCATAGGGATTTTTCACAGGTCTAAAGCCCAAACCACTGGATGGAATTACACCAAATTTGGCAGAAAGATAGTTCTTGGCCCAGAAAGCACCTTTTTTATTTGATGTAAATCCTTTCAGTAGTTTTTGAAATATGAAAGACGAAACAAATTTGTATACATAAGGACGCAAAGGCTCCTCAAACACCTTCCCAGAGCAATAAAGCATTTCTTTTTAAATTTTTGTGGGAAACATAGGGGATCCATGGATCCACAGACAATTAAAAACAAAAACAAGCACGGGCTCCCACATTCGTTTACATGCAGCTCCCAGCAGGGCGAGATCCTGGGGGCATTGACATTTTGAATGCAGGGAGGCTGCCAAGACCCCCGCAGCCCGGGGACCACCACCTCCTTGGGGCTTATGTCCAATTAAATGCAGGGGGCTGCCTGGACCCCCTGCAGACCCAGGGACTCCCAGCTCACTGGAGCTTCAACCAAATACAATGCTCAGGGGGGCACGGGGTACCCCGCAGCCCTAGGGTATGCCACATCCTGAGGCTCCAACCAAATGTAATGCAGGAGGCTGCCCAGTCCCCCCCACTGCCCTGGGTACCACCACCTCCCTGGGGCTCCAATAAATGTAGTGTGGGGGGACCGCCTGGCCCCCTGCTGCCCCGGAGACCACCAAACAGCTCTCACTTGCGGAATGTGAAGTTTTCATCTGTTTCCATGCATGGAGCCTTCAGACTCCCCTGAAGTCCTAGCACTCCCTCTCTCTCTTCCATCCCATAAAGGGATAGAAAAGAGAGCGATTGTGACTGCAATGGTCTCTCCATATAATGACTTCAAAGAGTCAGACTACCAAGATGTTTGCTGAGTATGTTATAGTAACGTTTGAATGCAGAGCAGAACAGAGTCACTTCTGGCCTAATGGTAAAGATCTTGTGCTGTCACTCAGTAGACTAAAGTTCACATCCTAGTATCTTTTGGCAGCGTGTCTGTTTATTTTCTAGTGTTTTCACAGTTAAAACATTTCTAGTGATGGAACATTGAGGTATTTTTCCCCTCAAAATCTTTGGGTTGAATGACATAGCTAAGTCTGGACACTGCACAGTTAGGAGTCGCCTCTGGCCTAGTGGTTAAGGTCTCAGACATGCACACTAAAGGTTAAGGGTTCCAGTCTAGGTGAGTCTTTGGTCATTTCCTGCTTTAGTTTCTTTTCAACTATAAATATTTAAGTTACACACTAAAAGGTGATCTCACATTTTTTAATTGACAAAAACATTTTTCTTGTCAATTTGTCCGGAAATATCTTATTCTAAGTATATCATTTATCAAAGCCTACAGCCAATCCAGCCATGCACAGCCAAAGGCCATGCACGCCACAAGGATGGATGGTTATAGGGTGGGGCACACGGCCTTGCTGCAGGCCAGGCCCTGCAGCAAAATGCCGCTGTGCGCAGGGGTGAATGGATTAACGTTAAAAAACATAGAAATCCCCCCCCCAAAAAAGAAAACAAAGGTTACAAGGACGTTATAGTTAGGAAATTGAATTAAAAAACATAGAAATTCACTTAAACAACAAAGGTTACAGGAATGTTATAGTTAGGCTCACATTTCAGAAGTGAAAAACCATAGAAAATCACCTGTTAGAGTTATCTTACGTAACTACAACTCGTGCCCTAAGGTAACTATCTCTTGTCCTCGCCATGCACTGCTAATCCAGGTCCTTGGTGTAGGTACTTCTGTCTTTTGGGTATCCTGGGATAGGGGCACTCTCCATCGATCCTCTTGCTTGCTGGTTTCCACAGGGTCTGCTGGGAAGAGTCCTGAATTCCACAAATTTCAACCACTGCTCTCTGTATTAGTCTATGGTACAACTAGGTAGGCAACTACCTTACTTCTGGTTGCTGGGGTCACTTACTTACCTCTGGTGTTCCTAACTGCCCCAGACCCTAGCTAACTACCGCACTTACCTTTCCTGGAGTCACCATTCCACATTTTTAGTATATGTTTTGGCCCTCCCCTAGGGCCCTGTATATTTCTATGCTCTTGCTGATGGTTATTTTGTGAAGGTACTGTGTGTAATATGTTCAAAGGGAGTTTACCAATCTCAGTTTAGTAATAGTGCTATAATAAAGTATCCTTTATTTTTGCAACACTTGTGTGGTTCTTTCTTGTGAGTGAGTTACTGTCTGATTACTGTGGTATTCAAAGTGCTTTACTTTTCTCCTGGATACATTTTAGCTGCTCGCCTGAGCTATCCCTAGCAAGCTTCTGCTATCTGGACACCTATTCACTATCAGTAAGGATTGCCTGGAGTCAGTATAGGGTGCCACACCATAGGTGCACACCATAAACTGAGCCATCCTCCTACATTAATTATTATTAATTTTGTTGTGTCCTGTCCTATGATGCATTTTTCTTTCCAAAAGGTATGTGGTTCACACTCTGAGGTAAATTAAGTTCACATAATATAACATTATGAATTTTATATGTGATCCAATTTAAGCAAGCCAGGTGATCTGTGCTACCTAGGGCCAGATGTACCATGCATTTTACTGGTGGCAAAGAGACCAGAGGGCTATTTGCAACCAGTAAAGTGCATTTCCCTATGTACCAATCCTGTTTTGTGAGTCTGTAGCTATTACCAACTAAAAAAATAGGGCTTGAGAGTCACTATAAAGGGCGCACTTGCCTATTAGGGAGTCACACTGGTATGTATCAATGTTTTGCGCATGGGAATGTGGTCGCAAAACATTCATACTTTACCGACTCCTTGAAGGAGGCGGTAACCCATTTGCAAATGTGAAGGAGATTCCAAGGGACCCCTTCTCCTTTGTGAATGTGAGTGCCATCATTTTTTCAGAGCAGGCAGTGGTTCCATGGACCAATGCAGTCAAAAATATGAGAAGACAACTTTTCATTCTATTTTTTAAATGCATCCCGTTTTCCTTTAAGGAACTGCTTTAATTAAAAAGTAGTCACAGACATGGTGGTCTACTGACCCCAGCAGGCCACCATTCCTGTGAATGCCGGCCATTTCCAATGGGTCGCAAATTGCAGCCTCCCTCATGAAAATTAATGAGGCAGGTCACTTGCGACTCATGTGGGAATCACAAACAGTGTCTCAGACACTGTTGTATATCAGTGTTTGGGACTCGCAATTTCCGAGTAGCAAAAATAATTCAAATTGCGAGTCAAACACTAAAGTTCGTACATTTGGCCCCTAGTTCTGCTCATTGCTGTAGGCGCTCGCTTGGGATGATTATTTGAGAAGTTATGCTTGCTGACTTTTCTGTTCACCTATCACTAAGATAGTGGTACTACTGTGGCAGTAGTAAGTAATATATATCAGTGAGATAGAGTTCTCTGTGTCTTTCTTTTTATGTAGCTCGTACAGTCCCAACCAATCTTTCAGTGATGTATGCCTTGCCTTGCCTTGCATTGCATTGCATTGAAAAGGAAAATTTACTGAATTGACTCATCAAAGGAGGTTGCGAACACAATATGCGAAGCAAAGATCATTTGTTGCAATGCATTAGTTTTCCCAAATGTAGTTTGGGAAATTTGAAATAAGGCTTCAGTAAGGTGTCAGAAATTAGGAATAGGTTAACTCAATCATATATGTATTAGGCAATCTGATTCAGAACTGCACAGTGTCAATATGTTACTGCTTTTGCCTATCAAAATATTTTCTAGAGGATTAACTGTAACACTAATCTATTTTTGTGATCTTCTTTATTTCTGACATCAGCAACCAAGGGCAAGAAGAGAGCATTAGAACGCCGGGCAGAGCAGGGTGCCACCACTGGTGCCACCACCAGTCCCAGTCCCCACATCCAATCTATTACGAATTCTAATATGGCAGACGGGATATCTGTCACAATTGTGACGGACAAACCCCTCCATGAAACTTTAGTCTAGATCAGTTCCTAAGTTTACTTTCCTTCCTTCCCTTACTGCCAGGTTAATGTATTGGATTAAAAAAATTAGGGTGAGGCCAAGAAGTAAAGTTTGATTAGTGGGAATGTGAGATTAAGGCCCTCATTCCAACCCTGGCGGTCGGTGTTAAAGCGGCGGCTAACCCGCCAACAGGCTGGCGGTTAAAAAAATGGAATTCTGACCCTGGCGGAAACCACCAACAGAGACCGCCACTTTAACACTCCGCCCGCCACGGCGGGACAAACAAACAGCGCGGCGGTCACTGCCAACAGACAGGCGGGAGACAATGTACCGCCCACCCTATCACAACCCACCAATCTGCCACCTTTTCCGGGGCGGTAGCCCCGCCGATAAAAACACGGCAGAAACAGACATTTCAAACCGAAAACGCTCACCTCCATACACCCCACGAGGAATCTGGACAGCATGGAACCCGAATTACACATCCTACCAGCTATTGTATTCCTGCTTCTCTACCAGGAGCACGAACGCCGGCGCAGAAGACAACGGTGAGTACTGCACCTACGACACAGGGGAGGAGAAAATATTACGGGGACACACATACGCGACACACCCACCCCCACCCCCACCCACTATAACACACACATCAATGCATAGCAACACATCACTGTTACAACCCCCAAGCCCCCCGAAAGAATGCAAAGACAAAAGGAATAGATCATAAACAGTCGAATATATTGGATTATTGCCTTATAAAAATATCACACATTTAAAACTAATATCTACATAAATATTAAAAGTCCGATAATTCTAGCTGTCATTGTCCGTGGACCACTGGGCCCAAATCACATGGGCAAGGCCCACACAAGATACCTGACACCAACGGAGAGAACACTGCAGGGGCATCAGATAGAAAAACTACAGGCACCTCAGGGGGAGGGGAAGGGGGGACACCTCAGCCACATGAGTACACGACGCAAGATCCACGAGGGGCCTCCATGGCCACTGTCCCATCCTGGGGAGTGCAAAGCCACAGTCTCACAAGTCTCTACAGTGGGTGGGTTGCCCACTGTTCCATCCTGGGGAGTGCAAATCCACAGTCTCACAAGTCTCTACAGTGGGTGGGTTGCCCACTGTCCCATCCTGGGGAGTGCAAAGCCACAGTCTCACAAGTCTCTACAGTGGGTGGCTTGCCCACTGCCATATCCTGGGGAGTGCAAAGCCACAGTCTCTCAAGTCTCTACAGTGGGTGGCTTGCACACTGCCATATCCTGGGGAGTGCAAAGCCACAGTCTCTCAAGTCTCTACAGTGGGTGGCTTGCCCACTGTCCAATCCTGGGGAGTGCAAAGCCACAGTCTCTCAAGTGGATAACAGTCTCCACTGGTACTGGAGGGGGACTAGTGCCCAGAGTGCTTCGTGCAGCCCTGCCCGACACAGATGCGGGCCTGCCCCTTCCGCCAATGGGCCAGCGGTGCTTGAGATGAAGGGCCCAGTTCAGCGGTGCTTGAGACGGCGGTGCCCTGTTCAGCAGTGCTTGAGACGGCGGTGCCCAATTCAGCGGTGCTTGAGACGGCGGTGTCCAGCGGAGCGGTGCTTGAGACGGCGGTGCCCTGTTCAGCGGTGCTTGAGACAGCGGTGCCCAGCGGAGCGGTGCTTGAGATGAAGGGCCCAGCGGAGCGGTGCTTGAGATGAAGGGCCCAGTTCAGCGGTGCTTGAGACGGCGGTGCCCTGTTCAGCGCTGCTTGAGACGGCGGTGCCCAGCTCAGCGGTGCTTGAGACGGCGGTGCCCAGTTCAGCGGTGCTTGAAACGGCGGTGCCCTGTTCGGCGGTGCTTGAGACGGTGGTGCCCAGTTCAGCGGTGCTTGAGACTGCGGTGCCCAGCGGAGCGGTGCTTGAGATGAAGGGCCCAGCGGAGCAGTGCTTGAGATGAAGGGCCCAGCGGAGCGGTGCTTAAGATGAAGGGCCCAGCGGAGCGGTGCTTGAGATGAAGGGCCCAGTTCAGCGGTGCTTGAGACGGCGGTGCCCTGTTCAGCGGTGCTTGAGACGGCGGTGCCCAGTTCAGCGGTGCTTGAGACGGCGGTGCCCTGTTCAGCGGTGCTTGAGACGGCGGTGCCCAGTTCATCGGTGCTTGAGACGGCGGTGCCCAGCGGAGCAGTGCTTGAGACGGCGGTGCCCTGTTCAGCGGTGCTTGAGACGGCGGTGCCCAGTTCAGCGGTGCTTGATTGAAATGGCCCAGTTCAGCGGTGCTTGTTTGAAAGGGCCCAGTTCAGCGGTTCCGGCCCAGGCATGGGTGTCACTCGCCACCTGGCATGTGGCTGGCAGGGCCTTCCTGCCCATCTGTCTGTTGGCTTGCGGGGCCCTCCTGGGCTGCCGTACCGGGCCTCTGGGTGTCCTTCTGCACACCTGGGAGGGGGCTGGTGTGGCACTCCTGGGCAGCTGGCCTGCTGCCGCACTTGTCGGGCGTGCTGCCCTTCCCACCCTTCCCTGGTCGTCAGTGGCCCTTTGACACCTTTGGCAGTGTGCCAGGTGGCACCCCACTTCCAGACGGAGCCAGGGTAGGGATTTTGGTCCCTGGTGTCCGTGGCCTCTCGCGCCGGGCACTGCTAACTTTTGGGTGCTTCTCCTGGGGTGGGCTGGCCGTGCCTTGAGGGTGAGGGACTCCACAGTCCTTGGACAACAGTCCTTATAGGTCCTGGATTGGTGGTGGCTGAGGTGCTGATTGCAGTCTTATGAGATGGACGGGGTGGGGGAGTTGTTGGAAAGAGGTTAAGGTTGGCAAGGAAAAGCAATTTGGAAAGAGAGTGACGGGTAGGTGTAGTGGGTATGGGAGTGGAGGAAGAGGATGTGGTTGTAGGAGTGTGAAGTCTGGTGTCTTTGGGTGCAGGTGCTTGGGCTGGAGGCTGTCGTGAGGTGGATGGCTGTTGGGTGGGTGGCTGCTTGCGTTTTTGTGGTTTGGAAGAGGGGGTGACAGACACACTGGGAGAGGACACAGGGGACGTGTAAATGGTAGTGGGGTGGTAACTGCACGTGTGGGGAGTGTTCTGGTGGGTGTGCTGGTGATGGACGTAGTGGCTGAAGATGTTGTGCATGCAAGTGTGAGTGGAGATGTCACAGGGAGGGAGGAGGGAGACGAGGAGGAGGGGGACACAGTGGAGGCAGTGGCTGTTGGTATGTCTGCATGTGGATGTTGCTTGTGTGAATGCTTGTGTGATGTGTGGTGCTTATGTCTGGATGAGCTTCCCTTGGGTGTTGAGGTGTGTGCAGGCTGGTCTGATGGTGTGTCTGGGATAGGCAGAGGTACTGGGGATTGGGTCTGGGTGGAGGAAGTTGGAGGGGGGAGGCTAGAGACAGGGACAATTGCTGCCGTCAGTGCTGAGGCCAGAGCGTTGAACGATCGCTGATGGGCAGCCTGACCCGAATGAATGACCTCCAGGTATGCATTACTCCGGTGCACCTCCCTTTCTACACCCTGGATGGCATTCAAAAGGGTAGACTGCCCAACAATGATGGTCCTCAGGAGGTCAATGACCTCCTCACTGAGGGCAGCAGGGCTGACAGGGGCAGGGCCTGAGGTGCCTGGGGCGAAGGAGATGCCCACCTTCCTGGGTGAGGGGCTGCTGGGAGCGCGGTGCTGGTGCGCTGGGTGGCGGCTGTACCTGTTGTTGCGGAGGGCACGGATGGCCACTGACATCAGCACGAGTCCCCGCTGTGGAGCTCCCCTCGACCTCCGTCTCACTGGTGAAATCCGAGTCAGTTGCATGGCCCGCCATGGCCATGTGAGATGCATCTCCCTCGTGCTCCGATGCCACTTCTCCTCCGCCTGATGATGCTGATGCACACATGAACAGGAAGACCACAAAAAAGGGGGGGGGAGAGAAATAAAGACATGTTGAGTGCATGGATTACCGCTACCGTTGGCGGACAAGACAGACACAGAAGCCCCCTGCACTACGCCGCGCACTTGGGGTCCACTACGCAATCTGTGGGACATGGCCTACAAGCCTATCGACGACAACTGCACACATAGATGACACAGGGCCATGGATACCTGAACTTGGCACCCTACAGAGGTGGGGAGCGGGGGCACAGGGCCATGCCTTACGGAGGGGCCTAGCCTACAGAATTCGCCCTGGCCTAGGGAGACCCACAGCCCTCCTCCCCCACCCAGACACCTCCACTGTGCGCAAAGTCACCAGAATGAGGGTGTACTCACCCCCTTGTGTCTGCTGTGATGTCCTCACGCGCCCATCCAAATCGGGGTAGGCCACCGCCAGGATCCGGGACATCAGGGGGGTCAATTGACGACTGGCACCCCTCCTACGTTGGGAGGCCATCCCCAGCAGAGCCTCCGCCGTCTTCCTGCTCCCGCGGCGGATGTCCTCCCACCTCTTCCGGCAGTGGGTGCCTCGTCTGTTGTGGACCCCCAGGGTCCGGACGTCCTTGGCGATGGCACGCCAAATCGCGATTTTCTGGTGGGCGCTGACCTATGTGACATGTACAGGGAGAGAAAAATTGTCATCACCTTCTGCATGCTCGATGTGAGTGGCCCCCCATCCCCACCCTTGCCATGTGGCACATGCTCTCATCTGTCGTCTGATGCATGACTCAATCGCTCCCCTCCCCACCATCTTTCATCCACCCGACTCAACCCAGGCATTGCCCACAAAGCATGCTCCCAGTGTACTTACCTGTTGGTCTGGAGGACCGTAGAGTAGCGCATACTGGGGCAGGACCCCATCCACGAGTTTCTCCAATTCTTCTGAAGTGAAGGCAGGGGCCCTTTCCCCAGTCGCAGCAGCCATTGTCTCTTCCAGACCGAGGTCACAGCAGCACTTGCAGTGTAGGTCCTCTCCTGTGGAAGATCAGGTATCGAGTGATTAAGCTGATAGAAAATGGCGGTCACGCCCGCGACCGCCGGCGCACATCGTCATTGGCTTCTGAAACCCATAGGTTTCAATGTTAACCAATGCGGCTTTGCGCCGCGGTCTTCGACCGCCTACCGCCACGGTGTGCCACGCCAGCGCATTGACCTCACATCCCATTGTCACACTTCACAGGTCAGGCAGCCGCCATTTCAAGGGCCCACATGGCTTAATTTCTACTGCGTCACACATACCTAGGCCTTTCCTCAACACTCATACACACCATTCAATGCATAATGAATCGTGTTGTGTGCAAGCTGTGGGAACGTACCTGTGGGTTGATTGACTCTGTGCTCGCTGTTGTCCTTCATAGGCACCGTCCACTTGGCAATGCGAGGAGATGGAGGAATCTTCCCGTGTACAGACCGCTGGTGGACCTGTCGACAATGGAGGAACGACATGTCATTCTGACATATAGGCTTGACCAAGCCACTATACATGAACTGTGTGCCCAGCTGGAGGCAGACCTGATGACACCCATCCGCCAACCCACAGGGATCCCCCCTCTAGTGCAGGTGCTGTCAGTACTCCATTTCTTAGCAAGTGGGTCATTTCAAACAACAGTGGCCATATCATCAGGGATGTCTCAACCTATGTTTTCCAAGGTGTTGTCCAGAGTGTTGTCTGCCCTGATCAAACACATGCGGAGCTACATCTTTTTCCCTGAGGTGGGGGATTTGCCTACAGTGAAGGGTGACTTCTATGCCCTTGGACATATCCCCAACATCATAGGTGCCATTGATGGGACCCATGTGGCTTTGGTACCCCCCAGAGAAAGTGAACAGGTGTACAGGAACAGGAAAAGTTATCATTCGATGAATGTACAGATGGTCTGTTTGGCAGACCAGTACATCTCCCATGTTAATGCCAAGTTCCCTGGCTCTGTGCATGACGCCTACATCCTGCGGAATAGCAGCATCCCGTATGTGATGGGTCAACTCCAGAGGCACCGTGTGTGGCTATTAGGGGACTCTGGTTACCCCAACCTTTCCTGGCTATTGACCCCAGTGAGGAATCCCAGGACCAGGGCAGAGGAATGCTACAATGAGGCCCATGGGCGGACTAGGAGGGTGATCGAACGCACCTTTGGCCTCCTGAAGGCCAGGTTCAGGTGCCTCCATATGACAGGTGGATCCCTAATGTACTCACCAAAGAAGGTGTGCCAGATCATCGTGGCCTGCTTTATGCTTCACAACCTGGCTTTGCGCCGCCAGGTGCCTTTTCTGCAAAAGGATGGTCCAGATTGTGGTGTTGTAGCAGCTGTGGAGCCTGTGGAGATTGAAGAAGAGGAAGCCGAAGAGGACGACATAGACAACAGGAACACAGTAATAGAGCAATACTTTCAGTGACACACAGGTAAGAGTAGACACCGGCATATTACATTTACTTAAAGACTCCTACCTCTCTACTGTCTGACTTTTCCCCCCAGTGTATGGTAACTGTGTTGTGACTTTCCCTTCCGTTTTCAGAGCTGTGGGCCCCACTGCGTGACATCTGCTTAGTTTCCCCATGGACTACAGCTGTGTGACAGCGGTTTGTTGGCATAACAATGTGAATAACAATTTTGGCACTGTCATGTCTAATACATTTGTTAAAATCACAGACAGACTCCAGATTGTTTATGTGCAATAAGTGTGTTTATTCAAGTGCTCTAATTTGGATGGGTGGTTGCAAATCGGTGAGGGGTGATGGTGGAGGATTGTCCATGGCAGAGTCCAGACTATCAGGTTCACATGTGCATTGTCCAAATGCCTGTGGGAAGTGGAGCAGGGGCAGTTTAAGGTTGGACAGGGTGACAATGTGGGACAGTGGGATGACAATCAGGGCGGTATCCTTTGCTGGCGGGGGTCTTGACATGTTACTCTGTCTTCTTCCTGGATCTCAGGGCCCGCTTGCGGGGTAGTTCTCCTTCTGCAGGGGGTGGGGTTCTGGTGGCCTGTTGGTCTTCTGTCGGGGCCTCCTGTCCACTAGCGCCGGCAGAGGTGGTAGCCAGTTCTTGGTCCATGCTAGTGTCAGGGGCCCTTTGAGGTGCCAGAGTGGTCTGCAATGTGGAGATTAACTCATTCAGGGCCACTACGATGGTACCAATAGCGGTACTGATGTTTTTCAGTTCCTCCCTGAACCCCATATACTGTTGTTCCTTCAGAAGCTGGATTTCCTGGAACCTGGCCAGGACCGTCGCCATCGTCTCCTGGGAGTGGTGGTATGCTCCCATAATGGAGGAGAGGGCCTCGTGGAGAGTGGGTTCCCTTGGCCTGTCCCCCCCCTGTCGCACAGCTGCCCTCCCAGTTCCCCTGTTTCCTTGGGCCTCCGTCCCCTGGACCGTGTGCCCACTACCACTGCCCCCAGGTCCCTGTTGTTGTTGGGGTGGTGGGTTAGCCTGGGTTCCCTGTAGTGGTGGACACACCGCTGATTGACGTGTCCTGGGGACAGAGGTATGGTCCCGCTGGGTGGGTGCTGTGCTGGTGTTCCCAGAGGGGGGTAGGTCTGCTGTGGCCTGTGCCTGTCTGAGGGGAACCGACTGTCCAGAGGTCCCCGATGGACCGGGCTGGTCATCTAGATCCAGGGAGACAGAGCTGCTGTCCTCACTGTGGGCCTCTTCTGGGGGTGGAGGGGACATTTGTGGACCCTCCTGCGCGGTGACCTGGCGTTCGGGCCCTGCAGGGGTATAAAAGTATGGTTATTGCTTCTGTGTGTGCCAATGGCGTGCAATGGGTGGGTGCCCCTGTACCCCAGTGCTGGCATTCCTTTGTGGGGGCTGTTGTGATGGTGTTTTGGGGTGGGGGGTGATGGGTGATGGGTATGTGCATTGGGCATGCTTTGGTGATGGTTGTCCATGCTTTGGGGCCGCATGCAGGGCTATGTTTTGGGATGGGTGGGTTGTGATGGTGAGACATTTGCAAGGGGTAGTTGTGAAGGGGGTGAAGGATGGGGGTATGAGTTGGCATGCAGGTGGGGTGGGGGGGATGAAGTAGTGAAGATGAGACTTACCAGAGTCCATTCCTCCAGATACTCCAGCGAGGCCCTCAGGATGCAGGATGTTCAAGACTTTCTCCTCCCATGTTGTAAATTCGGGTGGAGGAGGTGGGGGTCCGCCGCCAGTCCGCTGTACCGCGATGTTGTGCCTTGATACCATGGAATGCACCTTCCCCCGTAGGTCGTTCCACCTCTTCCTGATGTCATCCCGATTTCTTGGGTGCTGTCCCACAGCGTTGACCCTGTCCACTATTCTGCTCCATAGCTCCATCTTCCTGGCAATGGTGGTGTGCTGCACCTGTGTCCCGAACAGCTGGGGCTCGACTCGTAGGATTTCCTCCACCATGACCCTGAGTTCAACATCTGAGAACCTGGGGTGTCTTTGAGGTGCCATGGGGTGGTGTGGATGATGTATGGGGTGGAGTGTGTAGTGATAGGTGGGGTGCTATTTAGTGGTGTGTTGTGTGAGGTGCGTGGAAGTTCTGTGGGTATTGGTATTGTGTGCCTGTGGATGCTTGGTAGTTGACTGTGGTGTCTCTCTCTGGTCTTCGTTCGAAATATTTGGCTGTAGGGGTTTGTGGGTGTGTGTTTTATATTGTATTGGGTGTGTGGTAGTGGTGTGTGTATGTGTATAAGGTGTGTGTATTTCGAATTGTCCAATGTGGTAGTGTTTTGTAGGTGTATGTGTATTTCGACCGCGGCGGTGTGTACCGCCAATAGAATACTGCGGTTGAAAGACCGCCGCATGGATTCGTGGGTCGTAATGGCATGGGCGTATTTCTGTTGGCGTGACGGTGGAGGTTTGGTCATCGCCAGTTTATCGCTGACCTTTGGTGTGGCGGACTTTTGTGGATGGCGGTATTTTGGCGGTTTGTCTAGTGTGGGTCAGAATGACCGTGGTGGTTTACTGCGGCGGTGTTATGGCGGTCTTCTGTCTGGCGGTAAGCGCCTTTTACCGCCGAGGTTGGAATGACCACCTAAGTGTCTGTGATTTTGTGTTTTGTGGATGGGATACTCTGTGAAGTATGTGCCCTCAAAAAAATTTAAATATTTTTTTATTTTTCCTGTACTGCAGTGCATCATTTTTATCAGTCTACTTAAACCAGGCAGGATATATATTATCCGTATGTTATGCATGATGTGTGTGACATTTAACCATCATCTGCCTCTTTGTAGAATTGAAAGACATGTGGAGAAGCACAGGGCCATTGGAGTCAAAGATACATTTTTGTTCAATGCGGCTGTAGAACGTAGCAAAAAACAGAGAGTAGCAAATTTATAGTGCACCTGATGCCCTAGCTAGCAAGCTTCCAGTCATTTGGCACAACAAGAATAGAATGCTTGTACTCCATAGTGGATGATGCCATACTCATTAACCAGAGTTGTTTTTATCTTTCCCACACAGAGTGCGTGGTTAAATTTTTTAGGATATCCTTTACCAGAAGAAAAAAAAATCATGCAGTTCTTTTAATATTATGCTGGCTCCTTTCAACAAGTCAATGGTTTTCTGAGGCATGTGTTGTAATCATGTCCCTTCCTGTGACTGACTTTCCTAATCATCATATAAAAAATTCCAATGGCCCAAGGGGACCTGCCGCAGTGTACTTATAATGTGTTATTATGTCATTAAAAAAAACATGTGTTATATAACGTTCTTCACAAGTTGTCTTTTTTCTTTTTATTCTTTCTTGATATAGCTACTCCTGCTGGTCCACCTCCACCATCAACCCGGCAGGAAATCCTGGCCCAGCTCTGGCAGCAGATGCTAGCGGCCACTAGGGCAAATTACCAACAGCTGGTAGATGAGGAAGGCCCGCACATGCCCCTGCTGTTAGACCTGGGCCCAGTTCAACCAGCCAACCGGCTGCACCTGCAGCCTCCAGGCCAAACCAGAACACAGCTATAGGCATCCATCCCCATCCTGTCCCCCCTTTTAGACCGGCTGTACATCGCTGCTTTTTCTTTTTGAGGGCCGTAGTTGTTGTGGGTGGAGAGGGTGGCAATCTGGGATGGGTGTTTATCTTATCCACATTGGACACTTAACTTGGACATTTATTTTGGACATTGTTTGGGGATAAGAATATGTGGGAGAGGGTCGGTCTGTTGTGGGTTGAAAGGGTAGGTTTTACATTTTATATGTTAGTAAAGGGGACATTTTTAAGGTTGTTTCTGTTTTATTTTAACTTTGCACTTATGTCTTTTAGCTCAGCCTCTCTTTTTAATCTATTTCTCTAAGTGTATACCAGTTAGGAGGGTATGCTGCCATCCCCTTTATTGCCTACAGAAATATAGAAAAATAAGCACTTATTTTATCAGCAGTAGAAGTTATTTACATACTAAGTAAAATAGTTCACCTCACCCCATAGTTCTCTTACCTGAAAAGATGAAATTATGGCTGGTGGCTCCTCCCTCTGTCATTCTTTCAAGTTTGAACACCTTACTGAAGGGTTTCCCAAGGTGCCTTCTTTATGGTAGTGGTAATACACTAACAAGGAAGGCATCACAGTGAGGCCCTACCTAGGTGATCACAGGCAAGGAAATTGAAAGAAAAAACAAGAGGTAGCAGGTTATTCATATATATTTACATTATAGCTTTAGAAAGTCTGAGGACAGACTACTACCACCATGACACATCAAAGAATACCTCATATCAAAAACTAGTAATAGTAAATTATTCTGAGCAATGATGAGCATAGCCATTGAAAAGCAAGGTTAAAAAATTTTCAAGTAATGAAAAATGTACTCAACGTCTGTACTCTGTAGTCGACAAGGTTAAGCGGTTTATTGACTCATAACAAAGGCCTGGCGATGTTGACTTTGAAGAATTACGCTTTTTCTTTCTTATGTGTGGTTGGGTAGGCAGGGCTTTTGTGGGCTATTGCAGGAGTGTTGAACAAGCAGACTCAAAGTTTTACTTTTGCCACCGGTGAAACAGACAAACTCATCAGCATTTCCTAAATCAACACACCTCTCTCCATTCCACATAGCTGAGTACTAGGCCTCAGAGTCATGGTTTCCATTTGAAGTTGATAACCCCCTTCTTCTAGGTGTTGTTGATTAGGTAGTTCTGCCCTGTGTCCTTCCATCCTACTTATCATTCTGAGCAACTCCAACACAGCCCAGACACAGCAAGATAGACATGTAGTGCACTGCTGTTGAAGAACAACTGGAGAAACTGAATTTAAATATATGTTGTTTAGATTTGTGCTTGTTAACTACAGTGATTGGTATGGTCTATTAAGAACCCTAAAAACGTATAGACTGTGCCAGTACATTTTCACTTCATAAGTTTGTAAAGGCCAAACCCCTTTAGGAAAAACTATCCAACAGGCACCAAAGATTGATCAAAGTTTACTATTATTTGAACACCCTCCCTCACTGTCTGCTACCACATAAATCATCAATCATCACTAACAATCACTCACTTGTTGTTGCAATAATTGTACTGAATTGTAGTTGCCTCTTCCAATCCAAGCACAGGTAGGTTAGGGACACAATTGTATCTTTGATGCAGGAAATGCATTGGAATTTAGTACTGCCACACTTGTAAATAAATGATCTTCTGGGGCAGCTCTGCTAAGTAATGCTCAAAAAGGATAGGCAAGCGAGGGAGGCACTATTGTCTCCAATGTCAGGAAGGTACTGTGGAGGCTTCTTCACTGCCTACAGGTCCAACTCCAGTCCCACCAAATATGTGACTAAGTAGGGCAGAATAAAATTAAATCTGACGCAAACAAAGAAATGTTCCACTGCTCTTTTATTGTTATTTTTTATTTTTGCAAAGAAAGAAGTTCAACAAGAAATAATGAAACAGTTGCATGTTGGCACTGGCATACTCAGTCCAGGAATTAGAGTTCATCCTTGAACTCACGTCGTTCACCCAGAAGTTGGTGAGCCAACATACTTGATTCTGACCAATCTGTCAGGCAAGCAAACCTAGATGTGCTCTAGTAAAGAACTCTTAAGCAAATCTTCTGCCTTTGCAGGGACCAATGTTTGTTGTAACCCTATAAGAATGTTTTACGATACCAATGCTTGTTTACAAAAACCAAAGCTTGTTGGAACCAATGCTTGTTTAGTACATGTATTGCTCAAGCCTCTAGCATCCATATGACTCAGACTGGGTATGGCTCCCTATGACTCAGACTGGGTGTGGCTGGATGCAGCAGATATTTAAACCACACCCAACCTGAGTGAATTGCTTGCTGTAAAGGTCACTGGCTGCAGAGAAGGAGTCTCTGCATCTCCACGTTTGATCTTCATGTTCAGTCCTGTATCCTGGATGCCGCTTCTGGGGATATGAAGAGATCAAGAGAATTGACTACTAAAAAGGCGGTAACATGCTGTGTGTGCTCGAAAGGCATTTATTTATGAAAACTTGACACTTGCTGACTTGATATTTGAAAGTCGGATGTTTTGCCTAACAAGGCACATCATTGGTGTTTAAGGTCACTAGGATGCTTGCTGTAGTCGTGTAGTAACGCTTATAGTTGTTTCTTGCTATATATCACAGAATGGAAATTCTCTTGTGCAATTATCATAAGAACGATTAATTGTGAATACATTTGTTATCGCTAATTTTAATAAGTGATTTGCATAATTGTTACTGCTGATACAGAACATTCTGTGAATGGCCTGAAAGTTTCATTGTGATGCTCAACTTACACTGTGATGTCACAGAGATAAAACCGATCTCTTGTGTTATTAATATTAACCTAACGTTCCCAGAGTGTTACAAACATTGCACTGTGATCATTTGATATTAACCTTATGTCCCCAGGGTGTTACAAACATTGCACTGTGATCTTCTGATGTTAACCCTTTTTACCCAGAGTGGTGCAAACATTGCACTGTGATCTTTTGGTATTAATCCTATGTTCCCAGTGATGCCAACTTTGTACCGTAATCTTTTGATATTAACCATATGTTTTCAGTGTGATCAAAAGACAACAAATGTGTGTTCCTTGGAATTCTAAGTTCAGTACATAAATTAACTCATGAATGTCTGTAAACCTAATTACCTGAGAATTTGTTGTCATTTGTTACCTATTTAAATGGCTATGGAGTCGAGTGAGTCAGCATCTGAGGAAATCTCAGCAAGGTCAAACAAGTTATCCATAGAACAAGTACATTTAGGTAGGCATTAATTAAGGTGACATGGGACCAATCTGTGGTCACAGTGGGAGTAGGCATAGATATCATAGGAGGTTCAAGGTTCTTATTTAATTACAGGTAATTCACATAATTTCCTGAAAATTCCTAGAGAGACGGAGAGCCATCTAAGGCCGGAAAAGGGAACCTAACAGGTACACCTAGTTTGCACACAGTTGTCAGAGACTAGAATGTACATGGTTATGAGTTATGAGCTGTTTGATATGTAATTTATCATTGGAAATTGCGGCTCTTCAAGGACCATCGTTAGTCGTTCAGATCCGGACCTGTTGCTCCAGTGTCTCTCTCTCTCTCTCTTTCATCCATCCCCTTCCCCCCAGGATGTTCTGATGTCGATCATGTGCATTTAAGTGGGAGGCACGTAATGTCTGGGAGGAATTGGGTGTAAGCAACTTGGTCAACATTGCGGTTTCATGGGACAAACAGGTTAGTGTTTTACAAAATCCTCCTCCTTCCCCTGCAGTGTTTTGTGAACGGTGTAATCAGGTGTTATAAAATGTTGGTTTATTTTGATCATGGTCAATCTCTCCATGTTTTGAGTTGAGAGACTGGTCCTTCTCACTGCATCAACTGTGAAGGCTGCACTAAACACACACTCAGCAGACACACTGGCTACAGGACAAGCCAGATACTTTATTCCCAGCCTGCTGACCTCTGGCCATTAGCACATCTTCTCATATACTAATACACCAATGACGTTTGATCCACACACACTTCTTTTGGGTAATCCAGGTACTCCTAGAAGATCCTCTGAAGAGACATTGGTGCTGCCACTTGCTCAACCTCTTCTGCCTTTGCACTCAACTTAAGACCTGCCACTTAAAACCAAGCCAATGCACTGGTAGGGTCCGATTCCTCTGTTGCTGTTATTGCCTGTGTTCTTGTTGCTGGTGTTGGCTGTTGTGATAAGACTGCCCTCTTTGGAAGTTGAAGGTGGCACCCCAGAACAGTGGAGTCAGACTCTATGTTTTAGCCATTGTTCTTCCTGGTGTCTGATTTGCTCCACAATCCACCCACTTGAATTGTGAAATATCCCCTTCAGAAAAAGGAATAAAAGTGGGAATAATGTTTTTGTGCCGTGGCTCAAGTAGGGTGGTACAGATATACTCTTTGGATGAGATGAAGTAATTTTATAGCCTTACATTACAAGCCAGGTGAAAGATTAAGCTCTCAACCAAGACATGCGCTTAGGGGTTTTTGTTCACACCTCTGACTGCGAACCTTCTTTAGCTGGTTCTGTAGCAGATGCAACAGCGGGATAGTTTGGCTCATCATACTGTCCTCCTTGCTAACTTCCAGTGTGAAAACATCAAAAGGGAGCAGCATCTGTGTCAGCCATTTGACTAGGGCCCATTTGTCCGCATCCATGGTGATAGCATTCCCAATAGCACCCCACCCTCTTTGAATGATAGTCATTGATCTATCTGTCTTGCTCAAACAGACATTGCAACTTATAATAGGTTGCGTTCCAATTTGTTGGCACCTCCAGTATTAGGGTTTTAGATGCTACTCTATTAGCACACTGAATAATCTGCAAGTGCTTCTAGGATTTAAAAGAATGGATACAAATTAGTTAAGATTCGCAGGAGGTCAGTATGTTGCTAACTAGGTCTTCTTTTATGAGAAATTCTTGCATAACCAGGTTGATGCGGTGCACCAAATACAGGACCCTGAAATAACCACCATCTGCCATGGCCTTGACTATGTTACTGACATTATCCGTGGCTGCAAATCCAAATCGAAGACCTCTGGGTTGCAGCCATTCAGACACCTTGCTGTTAAAAACCATCCAAGAGGTTTGCAGCTGTAAGTGATTTCTCTGTGGCAAACATGGCTACTGTTGCCTGCTGCCGAAAGCTCTTAAAACATTTATCAGGGCCAAAACTGTAGATAGTCTTCAATTTACCCCCACAAAAAGGATGCAGTGTGCACGGATGCACATATAATCAGTTGCCTGACAAAGGGTCCACATGTCTGTCGTCGGGTGGATATTGTGGACAACACTTTGCTGCAAAGCTTGCCCAAACAATTGCAGCACTGCTGGAACAGCAACTCTGGCAAATTAGGCCCAACTTAGAACCTTCCATTTTGGGCAGACGGCTGCCACAAATTCTAAGAATACCACTCCTTCCACAAAAGAAAAAAGGAAGAGGTCTAGCACTAACAGTTTGCTAGCTTCCTGTTGTACAAACATGCCATTGGATGGTTGTGATCTTAGAACCCCGCCTGCCTAAACATGTCTGTAATAGTAGCCTAGATTATCTTCTTATTTGGGGCCACTGATGCAGGTGACTTTCGAAAAGTAGGTGGTGGTAGCCTCAATGTGCATATTGGGGCCGTCACTGTATGCTGTGGTGTCTCCATCTGACTGAGTCATCTTGTGCCAGTGTGAGGTCACTGAGGCAGGTGATTCTGTCACACTGTTGGGAACAGGGCTGCTTTGCATGAGGATGTCACACTCTTATTCCTGACCTCCCACCATGATTTGACTAGTGGTAGCTGATGTTTCCCGGCTCTCCTCACCTTCACCACCACAACCACATTCAGCAATTTTTTAAGGTTCTCTTTCCATTAGATTGCTTAACGTTTTTTCATATGGGTTGTCTAGCCTCCTGTACCAGAATGTGAACCAGGCTTACCTCAATGAACACTCATGTGGCAAATGGAGTATATTTGTAGGAAGCTGGCTCTGTATATACTATATTAAAATGAGATATAGTGTGCATAGGGTCCAGGGCTTCCCCAGAGACTTAACAGAGGCTAAAATATATAATACTAATGCTCTTTTGTGGTGGTGTGGTCGAGCAGATAGCGTTATTAGAGGGTATTGCAAAGCATTTGTTGTACACACAAAGATAATAGAAAAAGCACACACTCAATGACTTAACTCCAGATCAATGGTTTTTATATAGCAAATATATACTGTATTTTCTTAATTTATTTCTAGAATCACAAGATTCGAGTTGCAAGTAAGTACTTCAATAGGTTCATATTTCACACATATGTCAACAGTATTTTGTTTGAAATCTATAAGTTATACAGTTTTTGAAATATTGTCAATTGTCATTTTTAAAAGTTGACAGTGCAATTTTCAGAAACAGTTCCTGGGAGGAAGAAAAGTTAGAACGATTTACAGGTAAGTACTTGACTTACAGTTTCAGTTTCCGGGGGTTAGGAAGTCCACAGGTTGGGGTTCAAGTTAACCTCAAACACCCACCATCAGCAACACAGGCCCGGCCGGGTGCAGAGGTCAAATATGAGGCAAACTTAACATGGGCTCCTATGGAGACTGGGGCACTCAGTTTCAGATCTGCTGGCAGGTAAGTACCTGCTTTTCAGAAGGCAGACCTGGGGGTTTCAGAGGAGCAGTGGGGGGGGCACAAGTAGGCACCAAACACACACCCTCAGTGGCACAGAGCGGCTGGGTGCAGGGTGAAAACAGAGCATCAGGCACCCAATGCTTTTCTATGAGGGGACCCCAGGGGTAACTTAGATGCTGCAGGCTGGGTCCAGGGGGTCGGTTCTGGAAAACCACATGCTGGACAAGTAGGAGGGCCGCCTGCTGAATGTTGCTGAGCCAGGGGTCGGGTTCTCCAAGGCCTGGGGGCTGCAGGTGCAGTGTACCTTTGGGCGTTTGATATCTTTGTCCATAGCTTCCGCAGCCAGGGATGGTCCTCTGGATTCACACTGCAAGCGTCGTCATGAGGGGCAGGAGAGGTCAACCCAGGGGACTTACTTGTTTGGAATCACCTTGGGATCCTCTCAAGCCGGTTGGGCAACCTGGACACGGGCTGTGGGCTTTGGGTGCAGAGTGGTCAGGAGCTCGCGGATCTGGATAGGCTCTGGAGTACTTTGGTGTAGTTTGTTTTTGGACATAGCCGATGTCCTTGGAAGCTCTTGGTTCTTTGGGATGCAGGGCAGTCCTCTGGAGCTTAGGAGAGGTCACTGGTAAGGATGTGTTGTCTTCTTGTTGCAGGTTCTTTGAAGCAGGAGACAGGCCGGTAGTGATTGGGCCGAGTCAGTTTGCGTCTTCTTTCTCTGCTGGGGGTCAGCTTAGCAGTGCTCCTTCATTCTTGTCAGGTTGCCAGGAATCTCATAACTTAGGTTCAGGGAAGCACTTAAATCCTAGATTTAGGGGCCTTACAGGTGTCAGTAGGCAGTAGCCTGTGGCTACTGTCCCTGAGGGTGGCTACACCCTTCTTGTGTACTCTCCCTTTGGGGAGGGGGACACAAACCTAACCCTATTGGTCCTCCAAGCCAAGATGGAGGATTCTGCAGGGAGGAGGTCACCTCTGCTCTGGACACCTTAGCTGTGGTCCTAGCTGGGGTGGCCACTCCTTCCTGCTTTACCTAATTTTTCTGCAGGACTTGCAGTCAAAAGTGGGGATTTTTCCGCAAGGGGCAGGCAACTCCACTAACTGGAGTGCCCTGGGGTACTGTAACCCGATGCTTGACTTGGCTCACTGCCAGGTGTTGCAGTTCTTGCAGGGGGGGGTGTGAAGCACCTCCACCCGGACAGGCTTTGTTTCTGGCCACAGAGAGTCCTGTAAAGGCTCTCACCCCATGCGGTCAGATACTTGTCTGAAAGTGGCAGGCTGGCACATACTGGTCAGTCCTGCACTAGCAGTTTGACTAACATACAGGAGGCATCTCTAAGATGCCCTCTAGGTGCATTTTGTAATAAATCCCACACTGGCATCAGTGTGGGTTAACTGTGCTAAGAAGTTTGATACAAAACTTCACAGTATTCAGTGAAGCCAATATATAGCTGTGGAGTTTGTAATGACAAACTTCCAGTCAGTATACTCAATATGGCTACACTGCACTTACAATGTGTAAGAATGGTCTTAGACACTGTAGGGGCATATTGGTCATGCAGCTATACCTTCAACTGTGGTATAGCGCACCCTGCCTTAGGGCTGTAAGGCCTGCTAAAGGGGTGACTTACCTATGCCATAGACAGTGGTTTGTGGGCATGGCACCCTGAGAGGGGTGCCATGTCGACTTTGCCCTTTTCTCCCCATTAGCACACACAAGCTGCAAAGGCAGTGTGTAGGTGCTTGGTGAGGGTACCCAGGGTGGCATAATACATGCTGTAGCCCTAGGGACCTTCCCGGGCCACCACAGGGCCCTAGGTACCATGACAACCTATTACAAGGGACTTCACTGTGTGCCATGGGTGTGCCAATTGTGGGAACAAAGGTAAAGATTTTGGGAAAGAACACTGGTGCTGGGGCCTGGTTAGCAGGTTCCCAGCACACTTTCAATCAAAGTTGGCATCAATATCAGTAGGGGGGGTTACCATGACAACAGTGGCACTTTCCTACAATATTGCAATGTTCTACTCCTGTTTGCAAATCGTAAAAACGTCCCAAACTGGGGTAAAGTTTCTTTTTTAGTGTGCCACTGCAAATGCCTGAAGAAGAACTGGAGGTAGGGTGTTGTGTCATTGATTGCCACTCTGCAGTGCATACTTCTACTGAGATAGGGGTTGGTGCAGGTCTCAGCTGGGGCTTTACAAATATGGGAGCTGGGAAAGCTATTTGTGCCACATCCCTCGGAGCAGGTTGAGTAGTAATGTTGTACTTCTCCGGGCCAGCTTCCACAATGACTGGCTCGTCGTCGTCATCTTCCTCATCATCCCCTTCCATGATTTAAAGGCTTTCAGGAACTTTTCTTTTCCCTCTCCTAGCCTGGCATATCCCGGGCTCTGTAAAGGTCCACTCTATGTCCCTGTCTTAGTCATCAGAAGTGGTGCTTGGAGAAGCTGGTGGAGTAATAATCTTGCTTTTCCTTGCAGGAGATCTGGGGTCAATAATTCTAAAAAACGGGGTCCTTGCTCAGCAGGAAGTTAACCTCCGGTTCTGCTTCAATTTCCGAAATTTCTATTATTGCTGGCTGTGGCTGCTGTCCACTTTGCTCTGTTTCCTGAAAGGGTTGGTTACTACTTTGCAAAAAGGACAAATCCAATTCAGCATCACTACTCATCGGCGTCGCCATAATCGCAGAGGCTATGTTACTGACAGACATGGTCTTGGGCTTAGGTTGGGGTGGTGCTGTTGATGCAGGAGTGCTGTTCCCAGGTTCCTCCCTGCAGGCCAGTGTGGCAGCCACACGTCTCACAAAAAAGGTTGCAGTTCGGCACACCACCTTCTTGGGAGCAACTTTCTTTGGGGCCATCTTAAAGCTCACAGTTGTCAGTAGCACTAAGCTGCACAAGTGGAAGAGATTGGTGGACTGAAATCACTGTACAGGCCTTCTCTTTGGCAGTACTACGGGTGATGTCCCTTCTTGTCTTATGCACCTTAAAGCAACCAAACAAGAAAAACATGTAGTTAGTGAAACAAGGTATTGTTGCAGGTTAAAATAGTACAGACAAATGCAATATTAGTGTTGTTGGTTACTTATGTAATGTTAGACCTGACAGCCTTAGGGTGGTCACCCCTACCTTCTTGCCTGCCTCCCTCCACGGTTTAGACTCTGTGCACTTTACCACTGCTAACCAGCGCTAAAGTGCACATGCTCTCTCCCTTTGAACATGGTAACATTGGATCATACCCAATTGGACTATTTAATTTACTTACCTAGTAGGGTGCACTATGTGTGCCCAGGGCCTGTAGATTAAATGCTACTAGTGGGCCTGCAGCACTGATTGTGCCACCCACTTAAGTAGCCCCTGAACCTTGACTCAGGCCTGCATTGCAAGATCTGTGTGTGCAGTTTCACTGCCAATTCGACTAGGCATTTGAAAGTATTTGCCAAGCCAAAAACTCCATTTTGTTTGCATATAAGACACCCCTAAGGTATGCCCTAGGTAACCTGTAGGGCAGGGTGCTCTGTAGGCTAAAGGCAGGACATGTACCTATGTAGTTTACATGGCCTGGTAGTGTAAAACTCCCAACTTAGTTTTTATACTGCTGTGAGGCCTGCTCCCTTCATAGGCTAACATTGGGGCTGCCCTCATACATTGTTTGAGTGGTAGCTGCTGATCTGAAAGGAGTAGGAAGGTCATATTTAGTATGGACAGAATGGTGATATTAAATCCTGCTGACTGGTGAAGTTGGATTTAATATGACTATTTTAGAAATGTCACTTTTAGAAAGTGAGCCTTTCTCTGCACTTACATCTTTCTGTGCCTTACAATCCACGTCTGACTGGGTTTAGTTGACAGTTCCTTGTGCATTCACTCAGACACACCCCAAACACAGGATACTCAGCCTCACTTGCATACATCTGCATTTTTAATGGGTCATCCTGGGCTGGGAGGGTGGAGGGCCTGCTCTCACACAAAGGACTGCCACAACCCCTACTGGGACACTGGCAGACAGGATTGAACTGAAAAGGGACCTGGTGCACTTTTAAGCCTCTCTTTGAAGTCTCTCCCACTTCAAAGGTACATTTGGGTACATAAACAGGGCCTCTGCCCCTACCAACTCAGACACTTCCTAGAGAAAAACCCTATAACCAGAAGCTTCATCCTGCCAAGAAGAACTGCCTGGCTGCCCAAAGGACTCACCTGACTGCTTTCTGTGAAGGACTGCTGCCTTGCTGATGCCCTGCTGCCTTGCTGCTCTCTGGGTGAGGTGAAGGAGTGCTCTCCAAGGGCTTGGATAGAGCTTGTCTCCTTTTCCCTGAAGTCTCAGGACCAAAAAGACTTCGCCCATATTTATACTTTTTTAGCGCCGCATTTGTGCCGCTTTTTGACGCAAAAACGGCGCATACTTACAAAATACAATTGTATTTTGAAAGTTTGCGCCGCTTTTGCGTTCAAAAGCGACGCAAACGCGGCGCTAAAAAAGTATAAATATGGGCCTTCATCTCTTCAAGAAGGACTCCTTGTGCAGTGAAATTTGATGCACAGCCTTCCAGAAACGACACACAGCCTGCACCGCGGTGAACGAACCTGAACGACACAGCCCAACTTTGCAACAAGAAGATCGACGCAGCGACCAGAAATTTGATGCACTGCCTACTGGACTGACGCATAGCCGAGCTGGAACGACGCAGCCCGACTTCCAGACAGGGATCGAAGCAGCGCCTGCTGTGCGGTAGAAAATTAGACGCAACACCGACCGAATTGATGCAGCTCCTGTGCCTTCATCCTGCCAGCACAGGAGATCCACGTACCATCCCCGGGGCATCTAAAAACCCAGCAACCTGAAGAGGATCCACGACCGAGCACTGTAAATCCACACACAGCCGTCCTGCATGGAAACTAAATGATGCATCGCCGTGTGCAGCCTGAGAAAATGACACACACACCTTTGTTTCCATGCTTCTCCTCCTCTGCTGCTCTTTGCGGAGATTTTGCATGCGAACCAGGTACTTGGTGCTTGAAAGACTTAAGGCACTTTACATCACTTTTCAGTGATATCTCTGCATTTACTTATTGCAGATTTGATAGGTTTGACCTGCATTTATCCAGATAAATATTATATATTTTTCTAAACACTGTGTGGTGTATTTCTGTGGTGCTACATGTATTTTTGTGGTGCTACATGGTGTTATTGTATGATTTATTGCAAAAATACTTTACACATTGCCTTCAAAGTTAAGCCTGACTGCTCAGTGCCAAGCTATCAGAGGGTGGGCTCAGGATAATTTGGATTGGGTGTGACTTACCCTGACTAGAGAGAGGGTCCTTGCTTAGACGGGGGTAACCTGACTGCCAACCAAAGACCCAATTTCTAACTTGTAATAAATAACAATTTATCCAAACATTGTAAAGCTAAACCACACCTCTGTACCATAAAAATGTGTTTCAAATCAGGCAACACAACATACACATATAGCTCTTTTCATTATCTCCATCTATTTTAAAGGAGGCACTTGTGGTAGTCAGAGAGGTGCATGGGTAAATGGAACAATCCTTAAAAAAAAACTATGGCGGCAAGGTGCTTAAGGGGAATTGGAATAATCATTCAAAAAAATGAATGATTCTGATGTGTCACAGGTGCACGGCAGTCCAGTTGTCCAGGAGGAAATGGAATTCTACACCTGTAGCTGTGCGCCTATGGTGGATGGATGGATAAAGGCAAAATGCAGATTTAAATACATTAAAATAAAGAAGAAAACATTAAAACAATTAAAACAAATAAAAATCTAAATTAAAAAAAAAATGTACAAAATAAAAAAATACAAATTTAAGTAAACATTAAACAAATGATCAACAATTGCTGATGTTTGTATGAAAGGACGAGAAGAAAAACTTATTGTGCGGAAAAGAGGTGCAAAAAAAATAATATAATGATCCCCAAGCATATTATTAAACTTGTTTCACATCCATCCATACAAGCCTATGGCAAAAGCATAGTAGCTGGACACCCAAAACGGCCACCAGCCACATGGACAAGCAACAATAGAGAGCAAGGAGGCCTGGGAAACACATAACACATGGAAGCCTATGGCAAAGGCACACTGGCTGGATGCACAAAACGCCCCAAATAAAGGAAGGAGGGGGTCTGGGGCAGATGAAGGTTCAGTACCTAAGCTCCAAAGATACTCCTATAAATGTAAGGTGGTACTGTTCCTACAGAGGAAAAAAAGGGAAGGGTTCAACGGAATGTGGAACAAATCAAACATTCACCCCCAGTCACTGATCTGGGTTTAATCCATCAGGTTTTTTTCTCACTATGCCATTACAATTTGGATCCAGCCATATGCAAATCAGTTTTGACTCTGCTTCCCATATCAACAGTTCAGCCGAAACTATGAGCACTTTCAAATTACTCCGCACCCTAGGCCGCACAGAAAAAAACCCAATGTCAACTGTGATAGTTCTCCAGCAAAGAAACATAGTGTACGGCAACACCGCCATGCAGTGTAGTCAGTCACTGGCAATCACTCCCACGCACTCACTCCACACCACTATGAGGTGCCACGAATATCAGGCAGGCTAGTATAACATGCACTCCCACAAACTTGCTCCTAGCACTGTAATGAGGTGCACTGAAATCTGGCAGTTTTATGGTCACTGATCTCGCAAACCTTCATCCTCTCAATTCCTACTACCCCTACCCCCCTCCAATGAGCTGAAGATGAAAGCACCCTTTCCCAAGATACTAGGCCTCTTGTGGCCTGAATTACACTTATTCAGGATCCTGGCTCAAAGGTGGGGAGAAGAAAAAGATAATGGCTGATCAGGCAACAGTAGACAAATGAAGGTCTGTCCACAATCGGGAAGTTCACTCAGGGGTCTCCGCACTGTTCCTTTTGACGCAGGCCCTGGTCTGCAAAGTATGGGGTAGGGTCACTTTGGGACACACGCTGTTCACAGGTGCACTTAGCCAATCTAGGCACTCCAATACACAAATAGTTACCAATTCCGCACCTCCCTAGAAGGAGGCACAAAGTCTCTGGTGCCCCGGGCAGTCCTGGTTGAGCATGAAGAGTTACCAAATCCACATCTACCTGGGGGGAAGCACACCGTCTGGTGCGCGATGACCTGAGTCACACCAGACATTTCTGAACACACACACTGAAAGTTATCCATTTCATAGAAGGAGGTAAAACATGTGTTGTGTGATGACTTGAGTTGCACCAGACAATGCCGGACACATATGTGTTCCAATCCGTTACTTCCCTGGAATGAGACACAACGTCTGGTGCATGATGACGAGTCGCACCAGACAAATCCAAACATACACGAAAAGTTGCCAAAGCTGTTCTTCCCTGGAACGAGCCATATCTTGTGCACAATGATTAGAGTCGCATCAGACAACTCCAGTCACACAACCACACACAGATGCAAGCTCAGCAGGACTGCACAAGGTAGAATGCGACACTGCTCTAGGTACGCCCCACCTCTGAGGGTCACAACCAGAGAATCTAACACAGCACACAATGAGCATGCATTCGGGTATTGCATGAGAGAAATACGACATGCTCGACAAAAGTAGGCCATGTGGGGTCCTGTGACTGGAGACGCCACTCACTACCAAAACGACACTATAGCATGTCATGGCCCCACGATGAAGGGCCACAATCCTTGAATGCGGGTAGAACTTTCAAGGCTCTGCAATAGGCAAATCTGGTCTCTGGGCCCAAAACTTAGTTCCAAGCCCATACTGCTGCTACCAGGTGACATCCAGCAGGTGATGTAGGCATTTAAAGTGGCACTGCTCTCCAGATGACACAGGTGGAACGTGTTGATCCCTTGCGGGAGGTCTTTGATGTCTCTGAGACCTTCACAAGAGAACAGAGGGTAAGCCAACAAGTCCTTGGAGAGCACATGTCAGAGTGCCACACAGCAGCAATCAGTTTGTACAGGCCATTCACGATGCAAAAAGGGTGTGCGGTCCCTTCCTAGGGCAGTAATTACTCCTTGTGCACAACAGATTATTCTGGCAGTGAGCACCACGTTCCTGCAAGTGCATCACTCCTTTGCTGCAATATTGCACTAGTAGTTATACCGTAGTGTGCCTCTTTGGAGAGCTCTCATCACATAGTAGATGGACCTCCTCTCACAGGACACACCAGTTCATGGGCAGCACTTCCAGCAATGACAATTGGGGAAGCAACAAGAGTCAACTGAGCCTCCTTCCCCACCACCAATGTATGGATATCCTGTGCCCCCATTTTCAGGACACCCACAGTTGTGGCACCATGGATTCTAGATGCTCCCCTCAACCACGGCTCCCTACTTCCAACAACCTATTTCCCTACCTTTTTCAGACAGAGGCTGGGGCAGGAGAAGAGGAAGAATAAGAAGTAGTAGTAGAGAAGGCAACAAGCAAGTGCACTGGCAACAAGAAACCCAGATGCAGGCCGGAAGCCAGATGGCCCAAAAAAACTAGTGGTCAACCTCTCAGAGAGGATTCTGACTGAAGACAAGGATGAGGTATTACATGAGGCCTGGGGTTCATGTCTACACCTTAGGAAGACACATTTTGGCTCATGATCGAACTCCACCAGTTTTTTCACAAGATTTGTCTTCAAGATCTTTTATTTAGAGCATGAACACTCCTGGTTGTGATGTTTCAGGGTTACATAATCAATCTAAGTTAACATCTACAACAGCTATGACACTCAGCGAAGCTCATACTTTTGAAAAGGCCGTACTGAAGGAAATATCTCAGATAGAAGCACCAATGCCCTTCAAGAACAAGTTTCCCAGACAACGCGAAGCAGTAAAGGCCCTCACTGAGGATCCCATGATCGTGATCAAACAATCGGACAAGGGCAGTGCCATTGTTCTGCTGAGCACCACTGCCTTTGACCAAGAATGCCTACACCAACTGGTGGATGGGAGATATTACCTCACCCTGAGCTCGGACCCCACTGACAATCTGACAAACTGACAATGAGCACCACTGAGTTGGGTAACAATAAACATCTGTTATTCAACGCCTAGATACCTACGGGTTATGTGCGCTTTACAAATACATGTTATATTATGTCATGAAATGGATCCAGTAATTGGTCATGACCATGAAGACCCAAGAATGGATCACCAAACATGAATCAGAATTCCTTGTGAATACTTCACCCAGGATCCCTTCTACGTATTACCCAAAATACAGAAAGAGATTAGCCCTCTTCCAGGAAGATCGATTGTTTCTGGTATTCGATCTCTATTGGAACCTCTGAGTAAGTTCTGTGATCACCATCTTCAACCATTGATCTCAAGAACCCTGTTTTTCTTAGGAGACATACTGAATCAGATTGCAGAAACCAATAACCAACAGGAACTCAAACTTCTTGTGACCCTGTATGTAGAGGTGCTTTATACCAACATTCCTCAGGGTGCACCTTAGAGGTTATTGAGGCCAGCCTCTTAGCACAAACTTGGACAGCAGTGACCCCCATTGACTTCATGACTGAATATGCTACCATCGCATTGAAGAATAACTTTTTCAAGTTCAACACCCAGATCTATCATCAGATACACGGAACATCGATGGGAAGGACATTTTCCCAGAGCCTGGCTTGTCTATACATGGCCCACTTTGAAGAACAACATATCTTCACTGAAACTAACCCCTTCAAAGATGACATCCTGACATGGTGACGGTACATAGAGGATATATTAGACTTTTGGAGAGGCGACACCACCATCAGGAGACTGGATCAGCAAACTTTATCTGTGCCTGAGATTCACTCAGTCCATCTCAGAAAGAGAGACATCATTCCTCCATCTATTAATTTACATGAATGATGGGAGTGCATGTACCAAGACCTACAAGAAGACCACTGATATCAACAGCCTGCTCCTATTTGATAGGCTTGAACCCAAACCCCTACTGGAGAACTTACCATATGGGCAATTTCTCTGCCTTCAGAGAAACTGTGTCTCACTACAAGACTATAATGCCCAAGCTGGAGCACTCAGCAGGAACCTCTCTTCCCTAACTAACCTGTTAGAATCATCAAATGGGCCAAGAAGAGAGCACAAAATAACCATTGGAAAGCTCCCCTCGAGACAAACATCCATTCCACTAAATATGTCCTAACCTGTGTAACCATCTTTACCCCAAAACCAATCGGATCAAATACATCATCATGAAGCATTGGGAATCTTATGCTCAGGGTCCCTAGGGATCCTGTGACCATACTTCGCTTTCAAGCATACCCAGAAACTGAAGGACCTTCTGCTACTCACCAGACCCTGCATCCAACAGACACCAACACAGAACACCTTATGGACCCTACCACCTATCACAGGACACTATCCCTGTGGGGCCTGTTCACTAACTAAACACTCCAAAGAGGTGACACTGGGTCTCCAATTTGTCTGGCCACAAAAGATCCCCACAAACTGGAAAAGAAATAACTGTGTCAAACTTATTAACTGCCAGTGTGACCTCCAATGATGTAGGGATGATCACAAGACCTGTCAAAATAAGAATAATGGAACAGTGGAGCAACATCTTCTGCAGACGCAGTACCACGAAAATGTGCTACCACTTCTGTGAATCCAATAATTCTCCAGATGATCGACAGCAGACTATATTGAAAGCCAAGAACTCTTGGAGTTACATGACACACTTTAGAAAGAAACAACAGTGGATCTTCTGTCTCTCTACAAACACAAGAGGTCTAAATGATGACATCCCGGGGTGTGAGGTATAATTCCCCAGTTAGACTCCTGTAATGTCAACTTCACCCTTATTGTTGATGTATTAACATTCTATCAGATACAAGACCCCTCTTTAATTATCCTGAGGACATCATATGCCTTACAGGCAACACACCTTCGCTATCTTTAAGCAACAAATGATGAATCATGTATGGGTTCCCCACACGCTTTGCTGGACAAGTGTACATAAGACATAAATTGTGACATATGTTTATCTACCTCGCACAGGCCTTTTGTTACCAATCATGGTTGCATCAACCATAACGTGACGTGAGCTGAAGGCTTCCAGAACCAGTCCTTGGCATTCCACAGGCAAGTTTTTGGTATTTTTTTTCTCTCTTCCTCCCAACCCCCCCCCGTCCCCTTGTGGTTCCCGGTGGAGGCACTTTTGTAGTTACTGCTACTCATGAGACTGACATTGCCGCATCGGAACCACCTTGGAATTCAGGTCAGTTGCCTGTAACACTAAGATCCTTCGCTCACACCTAAGGACCACCCGCCGTTTATGATACAGACTTGATCCATGTTGTTAGTCCTACATGTGACTAGTTGCCTGACCTATTGTATGTGCTTTTGTGTTTACACCTTTTTCGCACTGACACGATTGATAAGCACCAACAATAGCATGAGAATGTCTACCTTCGGAGACACAATACAGTGTGCTGATATGGCGAACCTGGTGATGCACTGGACCATATATGCCTAATATTGGTTTATTTTATGATCTTCTTTTGTTCCTCATTCCATTTTAGGTTGGACAATCATTTCAAGTTTTGATCCAGGTATTTTCTTTTAGTGGAGAAACTACACTACATATAACCTCTTAGGTGTGGGGTAAGGATACTTTTATGGGTCCTGAGGAAGCACCGGTGATCTGGCAGGGCCTTTGATTGCAAAACAGTTTGACTTGACCACATCCACTGATTTAGGCTATTTGAGTGCATTGGGCCCTTGCAATAACACAGTTCAATTTTTGTTCTTAATCCTGCCAAGAGAACCACCACATTAAAGCTCAGGTGGGTATCCCTTAGCCAGTTTTGATCTCCCAGCATTCCACTGTCCACATTCACTCCACCCCACGCATTTACAAGCCCTCACATAGACATGTCTCATCAAATGGCTAAAATAAGAAGATCTCCACCAACATGACAGTTCATGGGGCCTGCAGACGTTACAGTGCCGGCCCTATGAGAAGCATACCTTATGATGAAATAGGACATCCTCTTGGATGTATAGGGCACTAAGAAATAATCATTAGGGTTCCCTAGACTTGGTCCACCTTCTTTTTCTCCCTTCTCTTCTTTTTTTCTCTATACGAACAGTACCTCCTTGCATTTATATATGTGCACAAAATGACTGCCAGCCACCTGGTCAAACAACAGTGAGCAAGGAGGCATGGGGAACAAAGAACACATGCAAACCTATTGCAAAAATACACTGGCTGGATGCACAAAGTGGCTGCCAGCCACATGGTCAAACAACAACAGTGTGCAAGGAGGCATGGGGAACAAAGAACACATTCAAGCCTATGGCAAAAACACACTGGCTGGATGTGCAAAATGGCTGCCAGCCTCATGGTCAAACAACAACATCGAGCCCGGGGAACAAACAACACATGCAAGCCTAGGGCAAAAATACATCGGCTGGATGCACAAAATGGGCGCCAGCCACATGGTCAACAACAACAGTGAGGAAGGAGGCATGGAGAACAAAGAACACATTCAGGCCTACTGATATGGACAAAAGAAAATGGTTCCTGGCCACATGGAAAGGAGAACAAAGACAAATGGTGGCTGATGACACACACACACACACACACACACACAGATAAACTGGCCAGAAAAAGGAGACATGGTGGTAGCAATGAAGAACACTGTAACATTAAGTCAGCAATGCAAAATACAAAAGTTCACTGAGCTAAAAAAACACACACATCCACCTATGCCATCAAATATTACCCTACATCCACATTTTTTACAGAAAAAATGAAATGCAAATAATAGCAGACATTTTTAATTTAATCCAATGCCATTCCTGTCCCAAATGAAGTTTTAAAACCACATATCACAGAAACAGTTATTTCATGCACTGATGACTAGTACTGGGCCTACTGGCTAGATGGCTTGTTGGAAGTCTAGACCACGTAGTAAAACAAATAATATTGCAAATGTAACACATATGAAGAAAAGGTACTTAGCTGTGCAACAATTTCCCTGTACAAAGGATGAAAAAACTCAAGGCCACCCACCACAATGATATTTTAAAAATCAAATTAAAGTACAAAGAAATACTGGTGCATGCCCAAGCAAGCAAACAACACCCTTACACAATAGTGTTTGGACTTATTTGTTTGATATCACAAAAACAAAGTCCTTAAATCCAAAGGTATGTATCCAGGAGACAGTGATGCTTCCACCTCGAAATCCAAGTGAAAAGTGACTAGGAGATGGACAAAGCACAGGAACAGTAAGTTGGGGGTCTCTGGAGTACTTCCTTCCTGTTGGAAAAAAAAAGGATTTTTGCACTAAAACAACTTGAAGAGTCCATTGGAAAAGAAAATCCACCCAAAAACTTCTATGTGACTACATTTAGCTGCATCTTGGCAGTGTTCACGCTTGCTGGCGGCACTGTTTTTGGTACCGCCACAGCCAAATGCCATGCGAGCGGGCATGAAATCTTGCATGAGCCCGAGTATTGTGGCACTCGCGAGTGCCAAAAACAGCAATCTTGCGTGCACAAACGGAAAACAAAACTCTGCTTCGTGCCAGATGGTGAATTTGGTAACTGCACTATTCCACATAGAACGAAGTGCCTGAATTCCAAAAACTCCACCAGCAGAGTGGAATTTTGCACCGGGCCCATTTATTATCCACAAAGTAATGGTTTAGAGGAGAGTTTGAACAGGACACTGAAGGAAGGTTTGCAGCTGGCTTTGAGCATTGATAGGGATTGGTGGAATGCAGTGAATGAATTCATCTGGGCATATCACACGATGCCTCACTTTGTTTGTTACAGGAAAGCCCCCCTTTGAGTTGATGAGAAGATGCAAGGCTCAGACACTGCTTTGTAAAGGGTCTAAGAAAGAAAAAAGTTGGATGTGATGGCAGAAAATGTAGATAGACATTATGGCCCTCATTATGAACTTGGCGGCAATTACCGGCGACCGCCGTGGTGACGGCAAACAGAAGACCGCCAGTGGCGGATGACTGGACAGCGCTGAATTATGATGCCAAAAAGCCAAACCTCCAAAAATCCTGCAACCTCCACCCACCTCCAGGGCCTATGATGGCAGAAAGGCAGTACACCCCACCCCGCCACCGCCATGCAGACAAATCCTCTTCCCACCAAATAATGATGCCCAAATCAGCGTGGCGGATAGTGGATGCGAAACAACCATTGGCAGTTGGCCAGCAATGGGACCCAACAACAACAAATGCACACATTAGCAACTTTGAAACCCACACACCTGACACACTTCCACCACACTATAAAACACTCACATACACACCCCACAATCCTTTGCGTCGCCAATTGCATGAATGAGACTGACAACACAACACGCATACACTGAACACAACATAACAAAATTCACACGCACAAATACGCCATCAAAACACACACAAACCCCAAACACCCTCATAAGCCACACACATAACCACACAACAGCACCCTCACCAATACACCCACAACACACCACCCACAACACACACCATGGCACCCCATAAGCACCCCTACATCACAGATATGGAGCTAAGGACCATGGTGAACGAAATACTCAAAGTCGAGCCACAACTATTCGGGGCACATGTGCAGCAGACACCCATGACCAGGACGATGGAGCTATGGCAGATGATTGTCAACAAGGTCAACGGAGTATGAAACCATCCTCGCACAAGGGAGGACATCTGGAAGAGATGGAACAATCTGCGCGGGGAGGTGAGGCCAATGGCATCCAGACACAACATCGCTGTACAGAAGACTGGTGGAGGACCCCAACTACACTCCGACTACACCGACTGGGAGGAGAAGGTACTGGCTATCCTGCAACAAGAGGGCCTCACTGGACTCACTGGAGGAATAGACTCGGGTAAGTCAACAACAATACCTTAACAGTCAACTCACCTATAATGCATGCAGCACCCCACTCCTCTTACTTCCACCAGGACCCCATCCCCACCCAGGCCACAACACCGACATCCAGTTACCCTGCATGCCCACAATCCCACAAACAGACCCCGATCCTGCCCCCTGAGCACAGTCACATACCCCTGCAAGAATTCACAGTGGCACTACAGAACCCACAATGCACCTCCACCCCCCACACAAAATGCAAAGATGTCAGAGTCACCAGATTCTCTGGGTCTGTGCACGCTCCCAACACTTCCACCACAAGACAGCTCCAATACTCTGACTAGAATGTCACAGAGTCTAATAGAGTCCAAGTGGGGAAAAGGGGATTCAGTAGGGAACAGCTGGGAAGGAGACCTGTGGGAAGCAAAGGTTAAAACACACAATATCAAGATTATATCATATTAATCAGTACTAGGGTATGACCCTAAGCATTGTCATACTGACCACATGGACAACTTAAACATGGAATTAAATAACTAAGCTTCAAGATAACTGGATACCTGTGAAGGAATCAAGAAAAGGTTAAATGCAACTTTCAAATTCAAGTATAGTCTTTTACATGAGAATCAGGAAATAATCTAAATGAATTTCTAAAACCACCATATGAAACGTGCTAGAGGGACTATTATGCACATACAATATCACATCATGAACTCTAGCACTTTTAGTTTTCTTAAATTGATGGAACATGGATTGTCGCACATTGCAGATTTTAACAAAGGTTGTAAATACAATGAAATGATTGTGCACAATGAATGACATAAGTTAGACTCGAGAAATGAATTACGCGTCTTGCCGATTCGAAGGCCACCAAGTAAATGCCATGAAGTGGTTGCTCACAATGAACATCGTGATTTTAAACCCAAGAAATGAATTGCGCATATTGCTGATTCGAGCACTCCCCAGTAAATGCCATGAAATGGTAACACACAATGAATACCATGAATTTGACACAAGAAATGAATAGTGCGTTTTTCCGATTCGAAGGCCACCACGTGAATGCCAAGGAATGGTGGTGCACACTGAATATCATGAATTAAACACAAGGAAAAGAATTGTGCAGCTTGCCGATACTAAGGCTGCCATATGAATGCCAGGAAATGGTAGCGTACAAGGAATAACATGAATCTAAGCACCGGGAAAGAATTGCACTTCTGGCCGATTCGAATGCCACTGTATGAATGTCAGGAAATGGTAGCATACAATGAATAACATGAATTACACACAAGAAATGAATCTCACGTCTTGCCGATTCGAATGCCACCATGTAACTGTCAAGAAATGGTAGCACACAATGAATGTCAAAGTTTTAAACACGAGGAATGAATCGCGCATCTTGCAAATTCGAATGCCACCATATAACTGCCAAGAAATGGTAGCGCACAATGAATTTCAAAGTTTTAAACACGAGGAATGAATCGCACGTCTTCCAGATTCCAATGCCACCATATAACTGCCAAGAACTGGTAGGGCACAATGAATATCAAAGTTAAACACGAGAAATGAATCGCGCATCTTGCCGATTCGAATATCAACATGTAAATGCCAGAAAAACCAAGGGCACATTCACACGCACAAGATAAAATCTCTCAACATGAAAGATTAGGCCCAAGAACTTGAATGCCTTTGAAAACGGAATCGGGGGCCCATCCGACCTCCGTCTTACCGCCCTGATCAAGGATCACCAAAGTAATGAAGGACCTGGAAGATCAAAGTAGGCCTATGGAACAGGAGCTCAGGAAGTTGCTGCTGGTCTGCACCGGGACCTCTGAATAGTGGGCACGTGGATCTGGGCTGGCTCCCTTTTAGAGAGTCTTAGCCCAGCCCACAACCCACACCCAGGCATGCTGCAGGGAAAGCTTCTAGAAGGCCCTTGAAAGGGACCACACCCTGACACAGTCTGAAAGCCTGCAGCAGTACATTGCATACGAACAGTATTTATATGCACGCTGAACATAAGTCTTCAGGATTAAACTCTTCAATGCAAAAGGTTAAACAACATCATATCAGCACCATGCATAAATTATGTTAGCTTGAAATTGCTAGGTTTTTGCATTCTAGTCGCCCGTATAGCGCGCATTGCCCTTATGTTGACAAAAGATAAGTACACTAAAGAACCCTGCATGCCACAACAGAGGAATAAAAGCACAAAATAGGGCAGAGCTGTGCATCAATTTCCATAATAGTACATGATACATACTTGTCCATTCCCCCCCACAGGCACCACCACCCACACCACCCATACGGAAAGGCCAAGGCGTGCCAGCGCCTCACACAGAGGCAGAGGCCCCACTCAGTAGACTGGAGAGGGATGTATGGAAGGTGAGGAATACCCTGGCCCGTCACACAGTCCTGGACTGTCACCCTCCAGCAGCCCCACCCAGGATACCACTGACAGTACTACCACCCAGCCACCAACATAAGCTTTAGCCAAACGACACCACAGCAGTGCCTTCCGGGCATAGACTGGCAGCCCACATGTACAGAGGGCAGAGTCTCCACCCACCAACAGGCAGGATGATGAAAGCCCAAGTGCAAGTGGGACTACCAGACCTGTGCAGGGGACACAGGCACAGAGGGCAAGGGCCAGTGGGAGGGCATCAGTGGCCCAGGGGGGAAGCCAAAGGATGGATGCTGCAGCCCAGGAGGTGATCTCTGAGGTCCTGGGAGCATACCACCACACCTAGGACAGGATGGGCCAGATCCTGGCCACCTTGGAGCAGAATCAAAGGCTACAGATAGCACACCACCAAGAGGCTAAGGAGCAATGGAAACAGCTCAATGTCACCATGGCCACAATTGCAGGGGTGCTGCAGCACCACTACCCTAGCCAGCCTGAGACCTCCACCCACCTGCAAGCCCCTACCACTAGCCAGGTCACTGCACTGCCATCTACATCTGCAGCAGCTACTGGACTGTTGGCACTGCCAGAGGATACACAGGAGACAATCATCCCTAGCCCTGCAGCCCAGCTCCAGTCACTCAAACGTGCCCTCAGACCAGACATGCCACTGGAACACCAGCCAAGACCAAGGCCCCAACTAAGAAGTGACTCTGCCCTGAACTGTCTCCCTTTTGTGCCACTGTGCTACCTTGTTGACCTGCCACTACCAACACAACATCTACCAATGGGCACATGGACCAAAACCCAGTGCCACCAACAGCTGGGCACATGCACCAGAGTAAAGATATGCACCATGAGCCCACTCCATATCACTGTGCAACGACACACCAAATTTGTGTCACTTAATAAAAACACATATGCACTCAAATAGTATGTCCATCGTCATTATGATTTAAAAATTGTGATTGTGTATGCATTAGCCAGTCAATTTCATATCCATCCCTTTATTGCAGGAGGGGATCCCATGCACTGTAGTGTCTGAAGTAAGTCACAATGTACACAATATTGGGTTCCCTGGCACATGCCACTTCAGAACTCAGTTAACAGTGTCAATGACTATAGACACCACATTACCAATTACATGAGTCAGACTGAAAATATGCAGTGAAGACAACAGCATCATTGAACAATACCTTCAGGTCAATGGAAGTATGGGCAGATCAGCTGGGTCCTGGAGTTAAGATCTTCCCCCTCTTCTTCCTCACCATCACTCTCATCCCCGCTTTGAGGTTGCTGGGCTGGTTGGACAGCACCCTTCTCTTATAGAAGGGGGATAGCTTTCCTCACAGCCAAGTTGTGCAGCATGCAGCAGGCCACCACTACCTTACACACCTTGTCAGGGACATAGCACAGGGATCCCCCAGAGAGATGGAGGCAGCAAAATGTAGCCTGCAGGGGACCTATAGTGCGCTCAATCACCCTCCTAGTACACCCATGGGCCTCATTGTAATTCCTCTCTGCTTCTGTCCTGGTATTCCTCACTGGTGTCAGGAGCCATTGCAAGTTGGGGTAGCCAGAATCACCTGCAAAAGTGGACGTAAACAGGACCATAATGAACTGACTGCACATACATATTGGCTGGGTGTCACCTATGTACACAACCATTGTCATACACACTCACCTATGAGCCATCCTCTGTCCCCTTGTAGTTGTCACATGAAGTGTGGTACACTGCTGTTTCTCAGGACAAAGGAATCATGGACAGATCTTGGGAACCTGGCATTTACATGTGATATGTACTGGTCAGCAGTACACACCAATTGTATATTCATGGAGTGGAAGTTCTTTTGATTACTGTACACCTGTTCATTCACTCTAGGGGGTATGAGAGCTATGTGGGTTCCATCAATGACACCTATCACATGTGGGATGTTAGCAAAGGCATAAAATCCAGACTTGATGGCAGGAAGTTCAGCCCTTTGGGGGAACTGGACATATGTCTGACAGGATGAGGCTAAACATTGGCTGTGAGACCCCTGCACCCATGCCCACTGTCACCTGAAATGAGCCAGTAGCCAAAAAACTGGAGTACAGATAGCACTTGCACTTCAGTAGGGATGGCATGCTGATTCCGATTAGCCGGTCTTAGTACAGGATCCAGTAAAGCACAGAGCTCATGGATTGTAACACGATTGAGTCTGTAGATGACAATGATGTGACGTTCATCCATGGTTTCCAAATCAACCAGAGGTCTGTACACAGATGGGGCCCTCCCTCACCACATGGGTCTGTACCTATGGGGGAGGAAAGAACACATATGAAGGGCACACATACACCTGCAACACATGATGTTACAGTAATGTGCGAAACATAGGTTACACACACAAACGCTTAGTATTAAATACACCATCAGGCAAATGTGTGCAGAGTCAACTCTGTTGTAATGGCATACCAGTGTGGACACATTTCCAAAGATGGGTGCATGTGAGGATCAGAAACTCATGTCAGCAAGCGACTAAGGTCGGAGACTAGGAGGCCCTGAATGGGGCCCCTGGCCAGGCTATGATAACGTGGTGGTAGCAAGATGACTGCCTCCTGCTATCCAGGTCTGAGGGAGTGGAAGTGACATAATTCCGCTGGTGGTAGTCATCATGGCGGAAGGCGGTGTTCACCGCAATGCACCCAATCATTGGATTACATGGTTGTCAATGGGGAACCTGGGCTTATCATGATCATTGCTGGCGGTGATGGTGCACACCGCTGCGGAACGTACGCCATGTCATCAGACCCTTGCCACTTGACTCCTGATTCCCATGCAGGGCATTACCCCACTGCGTGTGCTGCTGTGTCCTGACTGTGGTCCCTGAGATGGCGCAAATCACAGGGAAACGGGCCCCGCCCTTCACCACGGAGGAACTGGAGAAGTTGGTGAACGGGGTCCTACCCCTGTATGCCAAGTTGTATGGGCGACCAGAGGAGCAAGTGAGTTGGTGGCTGTCATCCTTGGATGGGTGCAATTGTGGCGGATGCCCGTATGCATGTGTGTTCGATTTGTGACTGTCCAGCCATAGACTATCTGTCATATACTGTATGTGTGATGATAACATGGCTTTCTAAAATGTCAGTTCCATAGGGGATGACATGTCATCTGTATTAGGAGCATACTGACATCTGTTTTTCTGCTCTGTGTGTCCCATGCAGGTCAGCGCCCATCAGAAGACGGGACTGTGGCAAGCCATTGCCAAGGAAGTGCGGACCCTGGTGGTCTACAACTGGTGGATCACCCACAGCATGAAGCGGTGGGAGGACCTTACGTGCAGGGCCAGGAAGACTGGATAGGCCCAGCTGGGAAAGGCCTCCCAACAAGGAAGGGGTGCTCATCAGACCCTGACCTCCCTAATAGCCAGTGTTCCGGCAGTGGCCCATCCGGATTTGGATGGGCGCTTGAAGGCAGCACAGCAGCCACAAGGGGGTGAGTATCAACACTGTTGGAATACTTCTTTGATGGATGTGTTTGAGCGCTGTGGTATGTATGCTGTCTAGTGCCAGGCACTTGGACAGGTGTGTTCCTGCAGTCCTGCCCCCTCAAAGACCCAGGGCTGGTGTGAGGGCCTGTTTGGGAAGTCCCAATAGACCCGGGGGGTCCCCTTTCTGTAATCTTGGATGGTTTGTGGGCTCATTGACTGGTGAGTGCATTCGCTGGGCATTGTCTTCCATGTGTGTACTCCACACAGTTTATCAGGTCCGTGTTTCCTGTGGGTAATGTGGTGTACTCTGGGATAGAGGTCACTAGTCAGAGGCACAGTCATGACTATTGTTGTAGGTGCTGCATGTAGGTGTGTGACCTGGATGGGAGTGTGTGTGAGCCAGGGATGTACATTCATTCAGGTATTTACAAAGTTCTCCCATGTTTTGTCTCTCCACCCATGTGTTCTTGTGTCCTTTGTGTACATCAGCATCATCTGGCAAGGGAGCAGTGGCAACGATGAGTGGGGATGCAGCGGCCCATGGTTCCAAGGAGGCAGAGTCGGCGGATGCCAAGGGGACCAGTCGGTTGGAGGGCGAGGGGAGTACCATGGGAAAGTCGACTACCACTGGTGGTAGTGACTCTGATACCTCCTCCGATGGCAGCTACCTGGTGGTGGTGAACCGTACTGGCCACCCCCCATGCATCTACGCCCTCCCAGATGCTCCTCACACAGTAGCCTGTGGCCACTCACCCAGGAGGGCGGGTGTCTCCTTTGCCCCAGGCACCTCATCCCCTGCCCCAGTCAGCCCTGCTGCCCTCACAGAGGAGGCTATTGACCTCCTGAGGACCATCTCTCTAGGGCAGACAAACATCGTGAATGCCATCCAGGGGCTAGCATCCCAGATGCTGCAATGCAATGCATACCTGGAAGGCATTTACAGTGCCATGCCTGGCCTACAGAGATCTTTTCAGGCTCTGGCCTCCTCTTTGACAGCAGCCAGTGTCCCTGGTCTTTCCGCCCCCACACCCACCAAATCTACCCCTTACGGCACCCCACTCCCTTCGCCCATCCCAAGCACACATTCAGACTGCCATGCACACAGATCAACACACAAGAAGGACACTGACAAACACAAGTATCACACTTTCTACCACAGGCAGTCACACACCCAACATACCAAAGCAGAGACAACAAAATCCACTTTCCCCAGTGTGTCAACCTCCCCCACCACCCTGTCTGTCACCTCGCCATGCACACCCACACGCATTGCATCCCCAGTCACTGCTGCTGGGCCCATTCTTGCAGGCAACACAACATCTGACATCCAGACATGCACCCCAGACACCACACCTGCACTCACCACAACTACAATGACAGACACTTGCAGCACACTCACCGGACCTGCAGACACACAGACAACATCCATTTACACTGGCAGCCTGTCTTGTCCCACTGTGTCCACCCCCCTCCTCCCAAAACACTGAAACATTCGCAGACATCCACATAACACACATCCACCACACATCAGCATACTTTACAGGCACCTGCATTCACGCCCGGCACACCTTCACCTGGCACAAGCACTCCCTCTACCTTCACTCACAGTCCTTCCTCCAAATCCCCCCCAACTGCCCCTAAAAAGTTTTTCCTCGCCCCTATTGACCTGTTTGAACCCACTGGCCCACCCAGTCTCGTCCCTAAACGTGCCCATCTCCGTGCCCAGTCCACATCGTCCAAGTCCACCCCAGTCTGCCCTTCCCATTACCGTGCCCTTTCCCCAGGGAGGAAGAAGCCCTGTGTTGCCCCAGGTTCCTCTGCCACTCCCCCGGTCCAAGCCCACTCCCCCACCTTCCAAGGGCAAGCCCAAACCTCAGCCCAAGCCCCCTCCTTCCAGACGTAAGTCCCCACCACCTCTTTCCCCTGTTCCCTGAGGTGACTGGCTGCCCCATTGATGCCCCCTTCAAGTGGAGTACCCTGTGTACATGGGGGAGACAAGTCCAGCCTATTTTGGCCCTTCAGGGTCTTTCACATGGACTGGCAAATGGCCTTATTTGGACAGTATGTTTTTTACAATTAATAAATTGCAGTGCCCAGTAGTGCTGTTGGCACATTATGGTGAGGTTGTTTCATCGTTTCACTATGAGGGTGTGATGTGCACATTTGTGTACTTTGGTGCAGGTCTTTGTTGCCTTGTGTCGGGTAAGTACATCTTGTTCTGGTGTGTATGGTGGGAATCGTTGGGAGTGTGTTGCAGGTTGGGTGGGGTGGGTGTGTAACTGTTCCCTTTCTTACCATGTGTACTAGTTTGCGGTACTTACCGTTGTTGTCTTTGTCGGCAGTCCCGGTCATGGAGGTATATGGTAAGGAGCAGCACTGGCATTATTTCCAACTCTCTCTCCATGTCTGCATTGGTGTGTTCTGTGTGCCTCCGGTGAGTGTTTCCATGACTATTGTTGTAGTCTGTGTGGCATTGGCATGCCGGCATTACCCACTTGTTTCTGCTACTTACTGTTACCTATGAATTGTTATTTTGCAGATGTTGGTGATATGACAACAATGTCCTGATGTGATCACAACAGCCAAAAACAGGTCATTCATTCTGTGCTCTCACCATTTATAGGTCATTTGCAATGGATGAAGCTGTTTCAATCAATACAAAATTTCAAAACATGAACTACTAGTAGTCGAAGTTTGTCCAAGGGTGTTTATTGTAGTGATAATAAATTGAGGGTAAAGTGCAATGAAATGGGGGTGATGATGGAGGAAAGTCCATGGTATTGTTCCAATCTGTTTGTAGCACAGGTGCAGTGTCCAAGGGGTACATAGGAAGGGGAGCTAAAGCAGTTCAAAGTGGACAAGGTGACAGTGTGGGACACAAGGCGGACAATCAGGAGAGTCTCATTTCCTGGCGGTGGTCTTGGCAAGTGTCTCTGGCTTCTGTCTGGTTCGCAGGGAACATTTGCTGGGTGGTTCACCTTCTGTAGCTGGAGGGGTGCTGGCTGGTGGCCTGTGGGTCCTGTGGCGGGGCCTCCTGCCCACTAGCGGCAGCGGAAGTGGAGGGCTGGTCGATGGACTGGCTAATGGTAGGGGCCCGCTGGTGTGCTGTTGCCTCCCTCATGTCATGATGTTGGCCATGTCTGCCAGCACCCCTGCTATGGAGATCAGGGTGTTGTTGTTGGCCTGCAAGTCATCCTTGATCCCCTGATACTGTCCCTCCTGCAGCCACCTGTTCTCCTGCACATTGTCAAGGATCTGGCCCATCGTATCCTGGGAATGTTGGTAGGCTCCCAGGATCTCTGAGAGTGCATCCTGGAGAGTCTGTTCCCTGCTCCTGTCCTCCCCCTGGCATACAGAAGTCCTCCCAGTGTCCCTGTGGGCCTGTGCCTCTGTCCACTGAATGATGTTCCCCATGCCACTGACCCCAGGTCCCTGATTGTCTTGTGGGCGAGGTGTGGCCTGGGGTCCCTGTACAGGTGGGCACACTGCTGATTGACATGTCCTGGGGAACGAGGTGTGGGTACGCTGGGTGGATGCTGTGGTGTTGGATCCTGATGGGGGACGCTCTGTGGTGGTCTGTGAGTGGGCTTTGATGACCAACTGACCAGTAGTCTCTGATGGGCCAGGTAGGTCCTCCAGATCCTGAAGTCCAGAGTTACTGTCATCACTGGAGACATCTTCTGTTGGGGGACTGGATAGTGGTGGCACCTCCTCTCCAGTGACATTGGCTGGGGTACCTGTGGGGATGTAAATGATGTATTATGCTTCATGTGTCTGACATTTGTACTTCCCTAGCTTCACCTTTATAGTTTGTGTTACCCTGCCAACATTTGCTTGCATATGGTGATGTATGGGCTGGGAGGGGTGTCCATGCATTGGTATGGCACACAGGGCTTGGCATTGGGGATAGTCAGAGGTGAGGGTGCAGTGTGTGGGATGAAGTGGAGTGATGGGGTGAGGGTGTGATATGGCACGCAGGTTTTAGGGGGTGGTGACAGGTAGTAAATATTGACTTACCAGTGTCCAGTCCTCCGGCAACTCCAGCGAGTCCCTCAGGATGCAGTGTTGCCAGTACCTGCTCCTCCCATGCTGTGAGCTGTGGGGGAGGAGGTGGGGGTCCACCACCAGTCGTCTGTATGGTGAGCTAGTGTCTTGCTGCAATGGGCTGTACCTTCCCCGTAGGTCGTTCCACCTCTTCCTGATGTCGTCCCTTGTTCTTGGGTGCTGTCCCACGGCATTGACCATGTCCATGATTCTCCGCCATAGCTCCATCGTACTTGCAATAGAAATCTGCTGTACCTGTGCTCCAAACAGCTGTGGCTCAACCCTGACAATTTCCTCCACCATGACCCTTAACTCCTTCTCAGTGAAACGGGGGTACCTTTGTGGTGCCATGGGTGTTGTGTGATGTGTGTTGGTGAGGGTGTATTGGTTAATGTGATGGGGTGTGTGATGTGGAGTGCGTGAGGGATGTCTGGGTGTAAGTGGTGTGTGTGTCTAGTTGTCTCTGTGCTCTTCTTCTCAGTCTCCTGGCAGCAATTGTTGTTTGTAAAGGGTTGTGTGTAATGTAGGTGTGTGTTTTATAGTGGTGTGGGTGCGGTGTGTGTATGGGTGTCAGGTGTGTGTGTTTGTATTGGCCAATGTAGTGTTTTGTATGTAGGTGTCCATTCTGAGCGCGGCAGTATGCTTTACTGCCGCTGAGTGTCTGCTGTGGTGATTCATGGGTCATAATGTGGTGGGCGTTGTTTTGTTGGCGTAACGATATAGTTGTTGGACCATCACTTTATCACTGACCTTTGATCTGGCGGATTTGTGTATGTGGCTATATTCTGTCGGATTGATGTGTGTGTGTCATAATATAGTGAACGGATATCCGCCACTGCGGCAGTAAGTTGGCAGTTGTCAGTGTGGCGGTATGCAAGACTTACCTCCATTGTCATAATGAGGGCCTTAGAGGCCAGGCCTCACCCCAGAATAGGCCACCAGCACAGTCCAGCCAGCTCACTTGCCCCTAGTCAGCTGTTCTCTTCTAGGAAAGGCCTCTTGTAGCTTGTTGTATCCCTGTTACCACACATGAGGTCAACCGACTGACTCTCAGTGTCCACTTCTCAGTCCTGGGTACCACTGGGAGCTGGTCCAGCCCTTCAGTCCTCCTCACATGTTACAGGCAACAAACTCTTCTGTTTTTCCACTGACCAAGAAGTGTTCAGATGAACTGTGGTTAGGTGGCACTTTTGCACAGTGCACTAGCCAGTGTGGAAGAATGACACTTAAGGGCAAATATTCCACCTTTTCAGGACATGCAGTTTTCCTTACTGCAAGCTATCCCACAGAACATCATTGTTAGAGAAACTAAGATCACAGAACTTACCCATGGATGTGCCATGGTAATGAGTAGTACCCACTTACCTATTGATACCAGACTAATTATGGGATCAGCTTCCCTTCCCCTTTGAATGGAGTGCGGATGACTGAATTGTACCATGAGATCAAAAGTCCCCTTTTTCCCAGGTGTTAATTATTACTTAAGTATGAATGTTCTGGGCTCGCCCTTGTCCATATCGAGTTAGTGACATTCCTGTACCCTCCCAAATGGCCATTCCTGAAATAAGCAGAGTCACATACCTCACATCCAGACTACCCTACTAAATGGCCAGAGTCATTCCCTCTTCACTGGAAGGAGTTTTCATACCTAGTCAATGGTAAAGTACTGGGCTGCAGGTTGACTAATGCTAATTAGTAGACCGGAACTTTCTGTGAGAAAAGTATAACTTCCTAAAGTCCTCCTTTCCTTTATGTTAGATTAAACTTCACCATTGAATTGAATGAATGAATGAATGAATACTTAAAACCATAACAAATATGATAACAGTGTAAAATAAAGACAGTCAAAATAACAACGTATATAAGATAAAATTAATTATTGCAAAACTTATTTAAAAAGATCAACTTTCTCAGTGCAGCTAACAGGGTAAAAAACAGTTAAGTCAGTTAATTCATGGCATGGGGGTTAAAAAAGATACAAATGTGCAGCACACAGGGTACTTCAAAGCAGAGACTTTCTCTGGTACATGGTTCCAGTGCGCAGCCTAGTGTCCTGAGGCTGATGTTCAGTTATGGGGAGGAATTAGTTATTCACTCACAAGTGTTAGCTCGTCTGACCTTAAAAAGTAAACTTACAAGGGGACGCGAATAGGTCGATGAACCTTCCGACTCGCAATTAAGATGATCCCACCATAATTCCAGTGCATGCAGGTCAATAATAAATAATAAATAATCAATACACAATATCAATAATCAACAATAATCAATAGCATTAATAATCAATAGAGTCAGTAATTGTCACGCACCATGACCTTTCAGTCATGAATAACCACTCCTTTTAGTAAAAGCTAGAATATTTATTTCCCTATATTAACAATGCACAATTGGATCGGCAACACAAGATAGTCTTCGTTGTCAGGACATCAGTCGATCAGCAGGCATCAGGATTTAGCATCAAAGTTCAGAAAACGCAAAGTCTTTAAGCAATAAAGTTAAGCACGTCTCTTGTCAAGACGCACAAGAAAATATGGACCTTTCAGCCAGCACGAAAATAGCAAATGACGGTGTCATTTCGCGGTGCAGCCTCGTTAAATTAAATTCACTAAAACTATTTCCCAAATCTCTATTGGTCAAGGGATCGCATGTTCACACTTTGTCCAATAAAAGTAAAACTCCAAATCTATGAATTCTACTATTAGTCCGTTCACGTCGTTGATTGGTTGTCCTGCAAAGTCCTCATCAAACGGCTCATCAGGTAACAATATTGTTGCAGCTTCTACTCTAGCCTGTGTCTCCATTGTTCTCCTCCTAAAAAAAGTCCGTCTTACACACATTACACATAAAAATGTTACATTATCAAGAACAGCATCTTCTAGCAGTCGGTTCTCATGAGAAAAGATTCCCAGCTATGGGCACATTTAAACAATACAATGGAAAAATTACAGTTTAACTCTCTAGACCAGCCATTTATTAAACGTTAAGAAATACAGCTTGACATGAGGCTTGGCAACTAGGCCAAGACCTTCGCTAAGTTAAGGCCTACAATTAATAAAGCTAATACATAATGCATAACCCCAAATATGACACATTACTACATTAGTCAAACATATGCTCAACATTTCATAGTATTAGACTATTAATAATTATACTTTATGAACATTGACGGCCACTCATCGTAATCACATTTTCAAATGTGTGCATTATTTTCTACGTTATTATATTTTCTACACAAATTCATTACTCAGAATACACGAACACTCAATTTTTATAAAAACACGTGCGCTAGCAATCCCTCCTCTGATGACTAAATGTGTCATCACACCAACTACCACTCACAAATTTTGCTCCGAATATATCTTCCACTATACCAGAAGGAGACTCCGTCCTCTGTCTCATATGATGTAATTCAGTCACTTTTGGAAACTTCTTCAAATCATCCATTTGATAAATCTTTGGGAAAACTATCCCCAAATAACATGTCCCATACCATCCTCTTGGAAGACGGTAATAAATTCCAGGAATCGCCAGGTCCTGTCCATTCAACATAAACGTCCATTTACTCTGAAACAAAAACACATGCTTACATTCACTCGTTCCCACAAATAAAGTGTCAGTGCCTGATTTAGGCCTATATATACAAAGGTTTCCTACGTGTTGCGCATCTAAAGCTAATTTCCCTTGCGTTTTAATTGCACTATAAGCATAATCATTCCTGTAACTCCTTTTCTCTAAGCCTGTTTCTAACTTCTCCTTCAATGCCTTTCTCCTGTCATCTTTGTGATCTAAGGAGCTTTTCTCTAAAGGTGTAAGCAAGCATGTCAGATTATTCCAGTGTGCATAAGCTGTGCCGGATGTCAATCTTGGTTCAAAGAAACCTCTAACTAATACTATGTCATTATCCTTAGCTACTCTACTCAAATACCTAATTATAGGGACAAACGAAAACATGACATCATGATTTGAGTAAAAGTACTCAATGTGCTCCTGGTTATGGAATCTTGTTAGTAGCAAACTACAACGTATTGCATATGTTAAAAGCAAGTTATGGTACACAACTCCTTCCTCAACTGATGAAAGAATCTACGTACACACATAATAATTCCTCGCATCCATCATCTCAACATACTCACTCAGCAAGCGATAGAAGACGTTAGAAGAAAGTTCTCCTTGCCCATTAGTACCCTCATGCAAATACTTCTCATCTAACCTGAACTTCTCTATTGCTGTTAGTGCAGTAGTTGCCTCAAAAGCAGAAGTATGGCTGGCTTCACTCTTATCAAGAACAGACATTCCCACGATCAACACCACAAACAATATCCCACACAATATTGCCAAACCAATACTCATATATTTACAGCACCTAGTATTTCTACCTTGCTGACTAATGTTACTCATGATCTGTAAAGAATCAGAAAGCAGAAGAAACATTTAGAAAAACTGCAGCAAAAAACAAAAACAAACAACTATTCTTTCAGCAGTTATTTACATCTTTCAGTCTTAATTCCAGGATCCCTTGTCAAAATCAGTAAGTAGCTTGTCAAAATCAGGTTTCAAAAGTCAATCAGGTTATCAATGTCTCTTCCAGTTACTTTCAACTGTTTCTTTCTCAAAATTTTCTCTCAGATTGTTTCAACAGTTCAGTTCATCAGCTTCCTTCAAGTGCCAAAATACTGACCCAGAATTTCTCTATCAAAACAAAAAGACAAAAATTATTTCTGCCATTCACTTGTAGTTGCATTCGCCCATTCAGGACCTGCATATCTTCGACTTGCTATTCTCTTTCTCTTCAACTTTTAATCATCATTCAATTCTCCTGTACTCAGATCTCTCCTTGGTGTATTTACTTCTTCTTCGATTGTTGTCTCAACAACCACTTGCTTTTCCTTTCCTTGGGACTCCGGCACTTATCTCCTTTCAGTGGTCCTTTTGTCAGTGTTCTCTTCCAAGTCAAACTTGGAACTTCCTCTTGTTCTGCTGTGTTTTCTCTTGATGGACCTGCAACAGGTTCAGGATGAGTCAGATCACAGTGACTTTGATCCACCTCAACTCCTTTCCCCTTTGGGTCTGGCAATTGCTCTGTTTGTCTCTCAAGATCATCTGCTTCTGGGAAAGCCCTCCTCTGACTAGGCTCTCCTACTGCCTCAATTGAGATAGGCTCCCCATCACCCTCCTGGAGGTCTTCTCCTTCGCCTCTCACATGAGTGACAGAACCGTCCTCAACAGGCTCAGATCTGGTCTCTGTTCCTCTTTGTTCTCTTTCCGGCCCTGAGACATGTTTCACTGTTGGAGGTACTCTCAACAACTCTTCTTCCTCATGATCCAGTGGACATGCCACTTTCTTCGTGTGACTGGCATGGATCCAATTTGGAATTCTATCGCACTTCACAGCTGTGGTAGTTGTCAGAACTACCTGGAATGGTCCTTTCCAACGAGGCTCCAAACACGTTCTCCTCACGTGTTTCCGGACCACAACCAAGTCTCCAGCTCTCAGGTTGTGCCCTAGGTCATGGATCGAAGGCAGTGTGGTGGCTTCCACCCGCTGAAAGAAAGAGCAAACCACATCAGCCAGACCTTTGCAGTAGTCCAACACCATATCATCTGTAATGTTGACAAGTGCATTTGCAGGTACCTCTGGCAACTTCATGGCTCGCCCCTTAAGGATCTCATGCGGCGCAATCCTGTCTTCCTGTCGGGTGTGTTTCTCATTGACATCAAAACTAAAGGCAATGAGTCAGGCCATTTCAAATTTGTGGACGCACACATCTTTGCAACTCTTAACTTCCAGGTACCATTCACCTGTTCCACGATTCCTGATGCTTCAGGGCGGTAACTACAGTGCCACGTCTGCTCAATGTTTAATGCTGCACTCAGTAATTTAATTACTTCATTGTTGAAGTGACTTTCCCCTATCTGTTTCTAAAGAGCTCGGAAACCCAAAACGCAGTATCAGTTCCCTAAGCAATAGTTTTGCTACTGTGAGACTATCATTTCTTTGTGTAGGGTAAGCTTTAATCCAGTGACTAAAATACAATCAATCACCAACACATATCTCAAACCTCCACACACAGGCATCTCAATAAAATCCATCTGCATTCTGCTGAATGGACCTCCTGCTCTTCCAATGTGGCTCAAATTAACCACGGTCCCTTTTCCCGCGTTCAATTGTTGGCAAATGACACAACGATGGCAAACTGCTTCAGCAACCTGTCTAAACCTTGGGTTCAACCAATCATGTTTGAACAACCGAATCATGGCATTCCTCCCAACATGTGCTTGCCATGATAATAGCTAGACATTTGAGACAACAGACTATTGGCAAAACCAGTTGACCCTCTTCTGAAACCCACAATTCATCTTGTCTTTCATACATTTCATCTTACTCCATGAACGTTTTTCTTCCCTGTCAGCATTATTCCGCAGCATTTTCAATTCCTCCAAGGTGACAATTACTTTCAATGCAAAACTTGGACATGTTCTGTCTTCTTCAGGTAACAGTTCCCACTTATCTTTAAACGATATACAGTTGCAAAACCTTGCAACTTAATCCGCATATCGATTTCCCAATGATACAAAATCATGGTCTATTACGTATAGATTGTAACTTTCAGCTGAGCAGAAACATGGAACGCTCTCGTAAGGGCTACGAGTTTCGCTACTTGGGCAGAATACACTCCTCGAAGCCAAGAAGCTTCCAAAATATCAGTAATTGAGCACACAGCATATCCTGCTCTCAGTGTCCCTGCATTGTCTTTTAGACAGGAACTATCAACAAAGATAATTTGGTCATTCTCTTCCAATTGGGTATCTCTAATGTCATGTCTCGGTTTTGTGCACAAGTCAGTTACTTCAAGACAATCATGCTCAATGTCTTCCACTTGCTCAATTTCAACATTTTAATTTGGGAGTAAGGTTGCCGGGTTCGGAACTGTACATCTTTTCAATGACACATTTGGTGACCCTGTTTAAGAGAAATCAGCTCAGCCCAATCTGCTCAGAAACACAAGACCAGCCTGCTCCTAGATAAGTAAAGTAGTTTATTTACGTGCACAGGAAGACTGAATAGCATAATAGATCAAGCTGGAACAGTCTGAATATGGAAGTAATACATGATCTTATTTATCATTAAACCAGAAGCAAATTTGTACATTTCATTGGTTCTGGACATTGATGTATAATTATTTCTGCAAGATTGCTAAAGTTGTTTATCTTTAATTCTTCATAACACACCATATATGAATAATAAACTACGGACAGAAACTTGCATAATATATCCTATGTGTCTAATATCATGTGATATATCTATAAACAGAAATAGGAACAATAAGTGCACAGGATGGTACTTTCTCGAAGGAAGGTTGCTTCAGCTAGCATGCGATTATGTTTCATGATGGCTGTAGAAATAGCAAATGCAAAAACAACAAGTGATGGACGGAATGCTGAACATTGTCAAACATTCACCCCCAGTCACAGATCTGGGTTTAATCCATCGTTTTTTTGCTGCCCATGCCATTCCAGTTTGGACCCAGCCATATGCAAATCAGTCTTGACCCTGTTCCCCATGGGAACAGTCCAGCCCGAACTGCTAGGCCAGGTCTTCCCTGGACTGGAAACAAGCATCCTGGGACCGGTTTCGGGGTTTCACCCCTCATCAGCCAGGCTAGCTTGAATCCAGTGGCATGGGAAGCACGGGACCCATGTCTGGGCATACCCTTCCCACTTAGGGCGACAAATGCAAAAACAACAAGTGATGGACGGAATGCTGAACATTGTCAAACATTCACCCTCAGTCACAGATCTGGGTTTAATCCATTGTTTTTTTGCTGCCCATGCCATTCCAGTTTGGACCCAGCCATATGCAAATCAGTCTTGACCCTGTTCCCCATGGGAACAGTCCAGCCCGAACTGCTAGGCCAGGTCTTCCCTGGACTGGAAACAAGCATCCTGGGACCGGTTTCGGGGTTTCACCCCTCATCAGCCAGGCTAGCTTGAATCCAGTGGCATGGGAAGCACGGGACCCACGTCTGGGCATACCCTTCCCACTTAGGGCGACAAATGCAAAAACAACAAGTGATGGACGGAATGCTGAACATTGTCAAACATTCACCCCCAGTCACAGATCTGGGTTTAATCCATCGTTTTTTTGCTGCCCATGCCATTCCAGTTTGGACCCAGCCATATGCAAATCAGTCTTGACCCTGTTCCCCATGGGAACAGTCCAGCCCGAACTGCTAGGCCAGGTCTTCCCTGGACTGGAAACAAGCATCCTGGGACCGGTTTCGGGGTTTCACCCCTCATCAGCCAGGCTAGCTTGAATCCAGTGGCATGGGAAGCACGGGACCCACGTCTGGGCATACCCTTCCCACTTAGGGCGACAAATGCAAAAACAACAAGTGATGGACGGAATGCTGAACATTGTCAAACATTCACCCCCAGTCACAGATCTGGGTTTAATCCATTGTTTTATTGCTGTTTTTGCATTGTCGCCCTAAGTGGGAAGGGTATGCCCAGACGTGGGTCCCGTGCTTCCCATGCCACTGGATTCAAGCTAGCCTGGCTGATGAGTGGTGAAACCCCGAAACCGGTCCCAGGATGCTTGTTTCTGATCCAGTGAGGACCTGGCTTGGCAGTTCGGTCTGGACTGTTCCCATGAGGAACAGGGTCAAGACTGATTTGCATAAGGCTGGGTACAAACTGGGGTGGCATGGTGAGCAAAAGAATGATGGATTAAACCCAGATCTATGACTGGGGGTGAGTGTTTGACAATGTTCAGCATTCCGTCCATCACTTGTTGTTTTTGCTTTGTCGCCCTAAGTGGGAAGGGTATGCCTAGACGTGGGTCCCGTGCTTCCCATGCCACTGGATTCAAGCTAGCCTGGCTGATGAGGGGTGAAACCCCGAAACCGGTCCCAGGATGCTTGTTTCTGATCCAGTGAGGACCTGGCTTGGCAGTTCGGTCTGGACTGTTCCCATGAGGAACAGGGTCAAGACTGATTTGAATATGGCTGGGTCCAAACTGGGGTGGCATGGTGAGCAAAAGAACGATGGATTAAACCCAGATCTATGACTGGGGGTGAGTGTTTGACAATGTTCAGCATTCCGTCCATCACTTGTTGTTTTTGCTTTGTCGCCCTAAGTGGGAAGGGTATGCCCAGACGTGGGTCCTGTGCTTCCCATGCCACTGGATTCAAGCTAGCCTGGCTGATGAGGGGTGAAACCCCGAAACCGGTCCCAGGATGCTTGTTTCTGATCCAGTGAGGACCTGGCTTGGCAGTTCGGTCTGGACTGTTCCCATGAGTAACAGGGTCAAGACTGATTTGCATATGGCTGGGTCCAAACTGGGGTGGCATGGTGAGCAAAAGAACGATGGATTAAACCCAGATCTATGACTGGGGGTGAGTGTTTGACAATGTTCAGCATTCCGTCCATCACTTGTTGTTTTTGCTTTGTTGCCCTAAGTGGGAAGGGTATGCCCAGACATGGGTCCCGTGCTTCCCATGCCACTGGATTCAAGCTAGCCTGGCTGATGAGGGGTGAAACCCCGAAACCGGTCCCAGGATGCTTGTTTCTGATCCAGTGAGGACCTGGCTTGGCAGTTCGGTCTGGACTGTTCCCATGAGGAACAGGGTCAAGACTGATTTGCATATGGCTGGGTCCAAACTGGGGTGGCATGGTGAGCAAAAGAACGATGGATTAAACCCAGATCTATGACTGGGGGTGAGTGTTTGACAATGTTCAGCATTCCGTCCATCACTTGTTGTTTTTGCTTTGTCGCCCTAAGTGGGAAGGGTATGCCCAGACGTGGGTCCCGTGCTTCCCATGCCACTGGATTCAAGCTAGCCTGGCTGATGAGGGGTGAAACCCCGAAACCGGTCCCAGGATGCTTGTTTCTGATCCAGTGAGGACCTGGCTTGGCAGTTCGGTCTGGACTGTTCCCATGAGGAACAGGGTCAAGACTGATTTGCATATGGCTGGGTCCAAACTGGGGTGGCATGGTGAGCAAAAGAACGATGGATTAAACCCAGATCTATGACTGGGGGTGAGTGTTTGACAATGTTCAGCATTCTGTCCATCACTTGTTGTTTTTGCTTTGTCGCCCTAAGTGGGAAGGGTATGCCCAGACGTGGGTCCCGTGCTTCCCATGCCACTGGATTCAAGCTAGCCTGGCTGATGAGGGGTGAAACCCCGAAACCGGTCCCAGGAGGCTTGTTTCTGATCCAGTGAGGACCTGGCTTGGCAGTTCGGTCTGGACTGTTCCCATGAGGAACAGGGTCAAGACTGATTTGCATATGGCTGGGTCCAAACTGGGGTGGCATGGTGAGCAAAAGAACGATGGATTAAACCCAGATCTATGACTGGGGGTGAGTGTTTGACAATGTTCAGCATTCCGTCCATCACTTGTTGTTTTTGCTGTAGAAATAGCAAGCCTTGCAATATAATGCATTCCAAGCTACATCAAAACATTTCAAAGGCACAGTTCATGGTATTTTATAAGTTGTTCAACAGAAACAGGCCTAACAGGCCCAAAATGGGTCCTGGGAGAATGCGATTTCACATTATTCTGCCCTCTGATACTCAATGACAACCTAACTTTTGTGATGGGCGGATGTCATTTCAGTAGGGTCGCCATCCCCGGCATTACCCTCACTGCCCTGTTGGCAGTGATGCGCAGCACCCCTGCAACAGATATTCTTAATCAGTATTGTCAGGAAGGAAGGACAAACCCTTATCAGCACACACAATGTTATTATCGCGACTATCCCTACCACCAATACTTCTATCAGCCATGATCCCCAACCACAGAACCATGCAGCTATGTCCCCAGTATTCCTCCTACATCTGTTAGATCAGACACTTCCTTTTCCCCCTTTTCTACCTTCTTCATCTCCCCCATTGCCCTTCTTACGTTGCCACTGTTGTCTGGTATATATACGCAGCATTCTTGATGGATCACGTCACATACACCATCATCTTTTGCAAGTCTGTTTTGCATCACAACAGCTCTCATATCTGTTAGTTCTTCAGTAATATTTACAAGGGCTGCAGCTGTGGAATTTGCCAGTTTTTCCGCTAATCATCCTAATTTGTGTATTTGATATTCTGAATGCGCGATCCCTGATGGCGGCATCAATACTCCTTCTATAGCTATAGCACTATCTATCCAAGAGGGAGTCCTTTTTCTGCGCATCCTCTGGGGGTCCTTTACTATTTGGGATGGATCTGCCACATCTAAAATGCGAGGTAATCCAAACGCCGGGTAGCAGCTGCCTTGCTACCCTGAAGGCAGTTTAAAGTATGCAGACGTTCCACACACAAAAAATATGCCTTGTGGCGCTGAGAGACCTACTGACAAACCCTTGGGGCCATCTCGTATTTTGTCTAAATTGGAGTATTTGGAGCATACACTGACCCCCACATCTATGTTAATGTTGTAAGATAAACCTGGGCTCTGGCATGTCACCGACATTAGAGCTGTACCAGTGCAGTATTGAATGCACCATGGTGCTTTTTTCTTCTCGTGTATTCGAAGAGATGATATTTTCAACTCTGCGGAAGTCTCGCTTTGTACATATCAGCTAATATTGTGAGAGGCGAGCATTTGTTAGGTGCTGAGTCTTAGTGGTAGTCAATAGTGTGTCAAATGCATGCGGGACACGGAAGCACTAATGTGTGTGCCAGGACAATGTTCTCTGATCATTCTACTGCTAGAGCGGCTGCTGCTACCGCCTTCAGGCATGGTGGAAGACCTGCCGCTACTGGGTCTAGGCCGAATAATAAGCCACTGGGCGGTAGAAGGTGCTGCGTTTTTGTGCCAGTACTCCTAATGAGCAGCCTCCCTTTTCATGACAAAATAGGTGGAACTCTTTGGTGTAGTCTGGGAGGCCAAGCGCTGGTGCTGTGCATAGTTCTCTTTTCAACTTTTGGAAAGCCTCCTCACAATTTTCTTGCCATGGTACTTTGTCCGGCACATCTTTGTGTGTGAGGTTTTGGAGTGGTCGTGCAATCAGGAAAAAAAAATTGGTATCCAGTGTCTGCAGTAGCCTGCCACCCCAAGAAAAGCCCTCACATCTTTCTGTGTTTTTGGCCTTGGTTTTTGAGTTATAGTCACTATTCTGTCTGGCAAAAATCTTCTTGATCCCTGGGACAGCTCATGTCCCAGGTATCGCACTTTGGAATGACAGAACTGTAACTTCTTGGGAAAAACCTTATGGCCCTTCCTTGCCAAGTGACATAATAGAGCCACTGTGTCTTGGACGCATGCTGTCCATGATGGTGAGGCTAACAGTAAATCATCAATGTATTTTACCATTGTAGACACTCCCGGTAATTGCAAGGATAAAAATCTGTCCGTAGTTCATTAGAAAAGATTGAGGGGCTATCACAAAACCCCTGAGGGAGCCTTTCATAAATGAGTCTTTTCTGTTTAAAAGTAAGCGCAAATAATCCCTGAGACTCCCTGTGGAGGGGCACAGAAAAGAAGGCATTTCTGAGATCTAGGACAGTGAAATGAGTGGCTGTGCTTGGAATGTTGGATAGAATGGTGGCTGGGTTTGGGACTACTGGGAATGATGGTATAACCACTTTGTTGAGTTCTCGCAGGTCCTGAGTAAATTTGAACACCGTGGCCCCCTCAGGCCCTGGGGTGGCCTTCGTCACTGGGAGGATCGTAGTATTGCAGGGACTGTTTCGTATCTCCCGCGTTATTCCTTTCTTCAGGAGGTCCTCTATTACTGGTGCTATTCCATCCTACCCCTCCTTTGGTAATTTGTACTGTGGCAATGATGCTCCAGGGCATAGCGTCACTCGCACAAGAGGGTAATCCAATATTCTCCCCACATCATTGGGTCCCTGTGCCCAAACCTCGCTAGGGACTGAATCGTGTAACTCTTGTGGGAGGCCGTGTACTGGCGCTTTTTCTGAAGAACTAACAGATATAAGAACTGTTGTGATGCAAAACACACTTGCGCTAGACATCATTCTTGCAAAAGATGGTGGTGTATGTCACATGATCCATCAAGAATGCTGCGTATATGTATACCAGACAACAATGGCAATATAAGAAGGGCAATGGGGGAGATGAAGAAGGTAGAAAAGGGGGCAAAGGAAGTGTCAGATCTAACAGATGTAGGAGGAATACTGGGGGACATTGCTGCATGGTTTCGTGGTTGGGTATCATGGCTGATAGAAGTATTGGTGGTAGGGATAGTGGCGATAGTAACATTGAGTGTGCTGATAAGGGTTTGTCCTTCCTTCCTGACAATACTGATTAAGAATATCTGTTGCAGGGATGCTGAGCATAACTGTCAACAAGGCAGTGAGGCTAATGCCAGGGTTGGCGACCCTATTGAAATGACACCCATCCATCACGAAAGGTAGGTTTTCATTGAGTATCAGAGGGCGGAATGTGAAATTGCATTCTCCCAGGACCCATTTTGGGTCTATTAGGCCCTGTGATACCCAATGACAACTAAGCCTGTTTCTACTTCATCTCCTGGTATACCCCCTTTTCCCCTTTGTGGCTCATCTGTTGGCCACCCTACCAATTTTACAATCCTCCCATAGGTCTCTTGGTACTATTATATTAAATAATTTATCCAGGTCCTTCCAAAGCAACCCTCCCATGACCACTATCTTGTTTAATTTTGTGTACCACTTGTAGGGATCCTCCCTCAACTTTGGGAAGTCTTTGGTGAAGGAAAACAAGTCAATCCTATTCCAACGTATGTAGACATATGTAGGTGTAGATTCTTCGTCCCCTGTAGCGGGTGTTTGTAATTCTGTCAGGGGCAACATTAGAATTGGGTCTGAATCTGTTCCTTTCCCATGGTCCTTACGGACATGTGCCGTTGTTATTCCCTCCATTACCTCTTTCCACTTTTGCAATGTATGTACTGCAATTTGGAAGTGTCCCAACTGTATTCCGGTGGCAGTGAGCCTGTTTTCTTGGTGTACTTTAGGTATTTCTGGTGTACGTCAGTAGCCTGGGCTAGTAGGTCAGCACGTGCACATTTCAGTATTTCTTCTCCATGTGCCCTGTTGTAATCCCTTTCTAGTTCTGGAATTATCTTTCTTTTGTCAATGAGACCCGTTAGAAATTCATGACATTTTTAGCTGTCTGATTTGAGAAACTTTTTCTTCTGTGGCCCGGGAGAGTTATGTGTGATGTATTTTCCAGGCTATTCCTTCTGGTCCCTGTTGAAGTTTGGGGTAAAAACTTTGTTAGGGTATTCATGTTATATTGTGTGTGGTGTGCGTAAATGCAAATTTCCCATATCACCTTTTTGAATTAGTCTATTCTGTTCTCACTATCCCCAGAGGAGCCATCGAACTCCTGACTTCACTTTAGTTTTCATATCAAAAAGAGTACACTGTTCCTAAGAAGCAACTATGAAAACACAGGCTCAGCACTGGCAGTTCCAGTTCCACTTTAAGCATTTTGTCTCTCCATGCTCTCCTCTTTCTCACAGAATAAAACCCTTGTCCCAATTCCAGCAACTCTTAACACACCTTATCTTTCACATCACTGGTTATACGCATATCTCTTAATACTATATGCCAGCCATAGAAAGCGTCCCATTCTAAATTCCTAATCTTCCGCCCTTTGAGGATCCACATCTGTCGCAAGTATGCCAACTTGCTAATGTCATATGTGCCAGTCTTGGGAAACTGTAAATCTGGTCTTTTGGGGGGGTCAACGTGTGCCATTTGTCAAGGAACATGAATGTGTGCAGGCCCTGCTCAACAGCTACGTGATGTGCTGGACTGTCCTTAGGGGGGGGTAGGATTTTGGGTATCCAAATGTTCCTTACTAAGGGGGTTCCCCATGACTTATTTACCCCTGTCCCTGATAATGCTACAAACAGTTCAACAGTTAATTTTTACTTGACGTTGGAAACAAAAGGATGTTGGCAGGCTCTCCTTACCACTCATTCCCAATGTAACATGAGGGAGTAAACAGTGGATACTTCATCTAATCCTACAGTCACTGCCAACCTCATTTGTAATTAGTGAAGCAGAGAGCGTATTTCAATCGTACTACACTGCACTTTTTCATGTTAACCGTAAGCATCCACAAGTTGGAAATAGATGAGTGCCAATGGTGCAATTTGACTGGCGTCCTTTTGACTAGAAAAAGGAGACAGAAAGGTCAGGAGAGAAAGTTAAGAATTTCACATCCTTGCTACCCTACCCAAAAGCAGGGTGCGGCTTTGTGAAATTGAAACCCGCCCAAATCCATGGTGAGTGACACTCAGGTAAGGCATAGGCAGTGAACTCTACACACAATTACAATCAGACCAACATAACATAAAAAGCGGGTGCTGGCCCTGAACCGTGACAGTGCCTCCTTTCCTTTGCATTGGTGACTGCTAACAGCCGGGTAACCTGGGCAGGAGCTAAACTGTGAGGGAGAATATTATGTTGCAATATGCCTCTAAAGTCATCACTGTAGTATTCTCTTTGTTATAATCCTAATAGGAATCATAGTGATAATCCTAAGCATGACCTTTTTGGTCCTGGTATGATAGCAGCATCAATCTGTCAGTTTGTACTGTGTCAATGTACCCTTTTTATTATGTCAGTCTGTTTTACCAGGAACCAACCCACTTTCTCTGTGATACTTGCACATGTAACTCATCCATATCATAACACCCCAGCAATCTGTCAACAATATACCACAACACACTGCATGGTATACATTTAATAATCAATCATGCTTACGTGACATTTAATTTTAACATACAATCCACCGGTGGTACACATATGATACGTAAATCAATATAAGACCAACAATAATCATAGAACCTCGATGTAACAGATAAGGAAAACAAAGAAACTACCAAAGAGCCAGGCACCGTCTGCCCACTTCCATGTGGAGCTTCCACTCAACAACACCTGGGCACCACCTGCCCCTAATACAGGGGTTGAGAACCACCATCCCCTCTGGCCAGAGTATCCCTCTCCAGCTCCTCTGGCTGGAGATGCCAATGCCTTGCGCCCCGACTCCACCTGGTCGGAAGCACTGGCTTCACAGCGTCTCCCACTGTGACCCTAGACAGCACCTCGAGCTGTGTAGCACGCGTAGCCCCACTAGCTAGCGTCCATTACAAAAGACGTTTGGAGCAAACACTGAATTTGTAAAGATAAAAGAGACTATGCATTAAAAACAAAAAGGGGGAAGGAAATGCTGTAATGAAACAGATCCAATGATATTAATACAAAATTCCAGAATCCGGCGTGTGGCGAAATGCCACCAATGGAAAATCCAAATCAGCCACTGCAGAGGGGCCAGGAATGTGAGGGTTAGGAACTTCAGCATGCCAGCGCAAATAAAGGAGAAACATAATAAGAAAGAAGAGCAGGCTGAGATGAACAGAAAATATCCAAATAATCCCCAATTCCATTAATAAAGTTAATAAACGTCCCGTCTTTGTAATGAAACAGAAAAAGGGGACCAAGGAGGTGACACATACTCACGACAGCCCCGGTTCCCTGTCCAGGAGGGGCCCTGCCAGCGCCTGGAGGTGCTGGTGCCATCCCACACAGAAGCAGGAGCCAGCCCGGGGAGAATGTCAGTCCAAACACTGCATTCTGCACCAAGATGTTGAAGCAAAATCAGCTCAGCCCAATCTGCTCAGTATCACAAGACCAGCCTGCTCCCAGATAAGTAAAGTAGCTTATTTATGTGCACACGTAAACTGAACAGCATAAGAGATCAAGCTGGAACAGTCTGAATAAGGAAGTAATACATGATCTTAAATATCATTAAACCACAAGCAAATTCGTACATTTCATTGGTTCTTGACATTGGCGTATAATTATTTCTGCAAGATTGCTAAAGTCGTTTATCTTTAATTCTTCATAACGCACCATATATGGATGATAAATCACAGACAGGAACTTGCATAAAATGTCCTATGTGTCTAATATCACATGATCTATCTATAAACAGAAATAGGAACAATAAGTGCACAGGATGGTACTTTCGAGAAGTAATATTGCTTCAGCTAGCAAGCGATTATGTTTCATGATGGCTGTAGAAATAACCAGCATTGCAATATAATGCATTTCAAGCTACATCAAAACATTTCAAAGGCACAGTTCATGGTAGGTTTTAAGTTGTTCAACAGAGGCCTAGTTGTCATTGGGTATCACAGGGTCTAATAGGCCAAAAATGGGTCCTGGGAGAATGCGATTCCACAACCCTAGAAAACTCGTTTAATATCTGGTCAACTCACACCAGTCAAATGATGGGTTTTCATCCTTGGAAATAGAATCTCAATAGAGTGAGGGACCATTACAGTCAGGGGATGTCGCATCACAATGCCTTCAGACTGTGTAAGGCTTTGACCAACAGCTGCAACTGTACACTACCTGGGAAGGCTGCTGTAACTGGGTCCAAAGTAGCTGAAAAATATGCTACTGAGTGATTTACACCTCCATGGACCTGTGTCAAGACAAACAAAGAACATGCATCACGCTTATTACAAAACAATGTGAAAGGCTTCGTGTAGTCAGGCATACCCAAAGCTGGAGTCTTGCACAGACTCTCTCTCAATTCAGTGAACGCTTTCATTCCAGCCTGGTCTAGCACAATAGGATCAGTGACTTCCTTTTATGAGTCAGTTTCTGCTGTGGTCTCGAAATGACTGGAATCCTTTGGCAACAGTAGCCTACCATCCCTAAAAACATCCTGACATCTCTATGTGTGGTCGGGGAACTTATCTACAATATGGCTGGAATCCTTTCTCTCAATATCTTTCTTGATCCTTTCTCAATCTGGTGACCCAAGTATTTCCCAACTTTCTGACAGTATTGCAGATTAAGCGGATACACTTTGTGACCATTCTTTCCCAAATGGTTCAACAAGGCAATCGTATCATACTTACACTCATCTTTTGTTTTGGACGCAATCAGCAAGTCATCAATGTATTGCACCAAGGTCGATTGGAAAGGCAATTCCAACGACTCGAAATTCTTTCTCAAGATCTGATTGAATATGGAAGGTGATTCTGAAAACCCTTGAGTAATTCTGCACCAACATTAAACTTGATCCAAAAATGTTAAACAAAAGATAAATTTGCTATCCTCATGAAGAGGCACAGAAAAGATAGCTTGTGACAAATCAATGACAGTGAACCACTCAGCATCACATGGATCTGAAACATTATCACAGCTGGATTTGACACCAAGGGACAACATTTGACCACAATCTCATTTATGTTTCTCAAATCCTGGACAATTCCAACTTTCCGACAGGGCTTTTGCAAACCCATTATCAGTGAATTACATGGACTGCTTAATACTTCCTTAAAAACCCCTTGCTCTATGAAGGTTATTTGGGCAACCTTCATAAGGACATTTTGCGGCATGTGGTACTGCAGAATTTGAGGAAAAACTGCATTTGGCTTTACAGTAATTACAGTGCAGTAATTTTAACAGACTCAACTCCCTTTATCAGACTTACTTCTTTTCCTGTCATATCCCACACTTTTTCCTTAGCCGTTCCCTGGAAATCAGGATAAAGCTCCTTCACTGTGAACATCGGGAAAAATTAAATCAGAGATTACTCCTCATTTGTAGTTTCACCTTCTAACTCTGTGGTTTGGTCATCTTCATCATCACTATTCGTATGAATCTCAATTCCATCATTTGAACAAGTAATCGAGCATTTCGTCTTCTACAGCAAGTCTTTTCCCAGTAGGGATACCGGACTTGAATCGCAGACTAGAAATTTGTGCAATCCCTGAAAGTTGCCAATTTTAACCTGAACTGGTTCTGTAATCGGGTTGGTCAAATACTGATTCGCTACTCCAACAATCTGAACTGTTTTACCTGAAAGGGGCAAATTTGGAACCTCTGCACTTCTTACTGTAGAGCGGGTTGCTCCTGTGCCAACCAATAATTAAACTCTGTGACCCATAGCATTCCCTTTCAAATAGGGACCTCTTTGATCTACTTCTAAATAAGTTGCAAGCACACATGGCTTCTCATCCGAACTCTCGCTCAACCAATCATCATTTATTTCATTTAGCTGTGTAACGGGAATTTGTGCACTGTGTTATAACTTTGGTCAAGCCTCTGATCTGTGACCTGTTGAGAAAGCATCATCTGTTGTTGTTCCATTAGGGCTTGAAGTATTTGAATTTGCTGTCTAGGTGCCATTTGAACCTGCTGTTGCATTGGCTGCAAATGTGTCATCTGGCATTTGCATCTTCTGCATGGGCTGAAAATTCTGCGCTTGATTCACATTATTTTGAAAATTTGGATAAGGACCTCTTACTCTCGGCCCTCTCATGTTCTGGAATGAGTTTATGTCATTACTTGGCTGAACAACACCTTCCTGCACCATCATCGGGCACTCCCGTTTCCAATGTCCAACGGCTTCGCAAACGTGACATGGCAATAATTTCTTCATTCCTTGCACATCATACTGAACCCCTACAGTAATCAAATCTGTACCACGATTCACATTACCTCTATGACCTCGACCTCTCATTTGGGGCTGGAATGTCATGTTCCCCTGCTGCTGCTGTGGTAACTGTTGTGGAAAATTCCCTTGCATACCCGTTTGAGCAGCTTTAATCTACAGCACCATTGCCTTCTCTTTCAACTTTTTCTGCTTCATTTTAATGTCATCACTACAGTACTTTGCATACTGCAAAACCTCATCAATCGGCTTGCTTGCCAGCAAATCAAATGACTCTTAATCATCTTGCTAATTTCAGGTCTCAACCCTTCCACAAACCTGAACACAAAATGAATCATGTCTCTCGCCTCAATTGTCTCTGTACCACTGTAATGCTTGAATGCCTGCAACAATCTCTCATAATACACATGTATCGACTCCTTTGCTTACTGAGCTGTCCTGTCAATCCTCTACCAATCCCTATTTTTGGACGAAATTCTCGTTTTGAAAAACTCAATCACCTTATAGTAATATTTCATTATTTTGGGAGATGGTCCACATGTATTTTTGTCTCTCTCAGGTTCGCTTGTTGGCCGAACTACACTCCTCTTACATTCAATCCACAGATTAGCTTGAACCACTATCTCTAGTAACGTGTTCAAATCCTCCCACAGGCACTTTGCAAGTTTCACAAACCTGTCTGTCTGCTGATACCACTCTACTGGCTTCTCTCTTAATCTTGGATAATCATTTGTAAATGATAGAATGTCACTTCTGCTCCAAGGGACCAACAAAATTCCCTCCCGGAATTTCTCTCATTGGTAAAATTTTGACTGGATCGTTATCCTGCTGCACATTTGCATTCAGCTCCACAGAATCCCTTTTTCTCTGGCTTCTTTTCTTTACCCATCTTCCTTCCCACTTATCTAATGCTCCCAAAGTCTGGGCACTTTGAAGCAATTCCTTAAGGTGTGCCTTCATTCCAGTAGATCTCAGGTGTTCAAAATCTTCAGCCTCAAAATCTAATCTGTAACTCCTTTTCAAATGCTTTATTTTCTCTGTTTCTATGCTGTACTTCTCTGCCAGGTCTGCTAGTTTCTGAGGAACATTGCTTACTTCCCTCATAATATTCGGGCACAAAAATCTCAACTCTGCCTCTGTGTAGGATTCTAACCTGTTCACACCCATAGTTCCCTCAATGAGTTCACCCGCTTCCATGCTTTGCCTAGCATAATTCAAACACTCCTCTCCCTTAGGAGCACTCTGCATGGTATTCAGCTTGTCTAACCATTCAGTCAAATGCAGAGCTGTCAATCCTTGCAATGAAATGTTCCTTGTTTGAACTGGTGGCACCTGCTGTGCAACGGCATTCGGGGTCTGTTGTGTCAACAATTTCAAACTCTAGCTAATGTTTGAGCCTGCCATAGTATCTGGAAGTGCTACAAATGGACTAAGGTTTAACAATGATCTTGATCCGTCAAAAGTCTGTCCCACTGGAGAGACTACTGAGCATTTTCATTATGTTCTCCCCTCAATATATTCTGGGACATGGCACCCTGCTCACCTACAGTAGGTTTCTTCTGGGTAATTAAGGGTACGGCTGGACTGACAGTAAAAGCTAACGATATAGCATCTGGAGTTGGTCTGGCACTTACACTCTGTGGGAGAGTAACTCCCATGTTCTGATTCATCACAGAAGACATATCTGTCTGTGTCTCTGTTACTGGAGTGAATATTGGCATTACCTGCAGCTGCACTTGGGGCAGTAAAAGTGGAGTTGGTTCAGTCTGAATCAACATCGGTCTTGGGTAAACCTGTTCCGTAGGCGCGATTAAGTTCAAAGTTGTTTACATAATGGGCATATCAAGATGAATTCTCTGAACTTGTGGCGGTGTCACCTGATTTTGCACTACAGGAGTAGTAGGCACATTAAGACCACTCTGCATCGCATTCTGTGTCAGGCTAGCATTAGCCTGCATCAGGCTCATTGTCCCATTAACCTGTGTCAGAGCTGTCAGATCAGCACTGGTGCTCAGACCACTCATGTGCTGCATATGGTGGTGGACGATTTCTCAATAACTGTGTAATAAACTCATCATCATCCAATTCTTCCTCCACTGTTGAAGACTTTCTAGCCTCCCTACTTTCAGACAGACTTCTGTTAGTCTTTCTAGTAGCCTTCCTTCCTTCCTTCTCATTGTCCTGCGTATTTGTCGGAAACAACTTACTTCCGTGTGAAGTCTCCATCCTCCAAACTCTCTGATCACTGTCCGACCTAGCCTCTGTTAATGTCTTTTCTGCCTTTCTCGTCCTCCTCTTGTATATCTGTTGCTGTTGCTGCCTGGCTACTAGCTCCCAAATTGCTAATGCCTCAAACTGCTGGTCATGGAAGGAGCTTCGATTCATATAGCACCATCCTTAAATGCTCCAAAATCCTCAAATTGAACGTCTCATTTGTGGGAAATGTTAATTTCCCATCCTTCTCTGTCACTTTGCACTGTTGCTATAGCCAAAGACATGGTGCAACACCCTTCTCTTCCATAACAATGTAAGCTGGTGTACCTTCTGGTGGTGTAGCCTCGCCTATACTCGTAATATACGTATCTCCCCTTAAAGCACTCTTTAAAGCTTTGAAAATTTAGGGGTTCATTCTGACCTCGGCGATAAAAGGCGCTTACCGCCGGTCAGAAGACTGCCATAACACCGCCGCGGTCGCGGTAAACCGCCACGGTCATTCTGACCCTCAACTGGCAAACCGCCAAAAACCCGACATCCACAAAAGTCCGCCACACCAAAGGTCAGCGGGAAACTGGCGATGACCAAACCTCCACCGTCACGCCAACAGAAATACGCCCATACCATTCCGACTCACAAATCCCCGCAGCGGTCTTTCAACCGCGGTATTCCATTGGCGGTACACACCGCCGCGCTCAAAATACACACACCTTTACAAAACACATCCACATTGGATAATTCAAAATACACACACCTGAGACACATACACACACCACTCCCACACACCCAATTAAATATAAAACACACACCCACATCACCCACAAACCCCTACGACCACAATTGCGACTGAACGACAGAGAGAGACAGCACAGAATAGAGTACACCATCACACAGAGGCAAATCACAACATCACCTACACAATATCCACGCACAAAACACCATACACCACCACACTCACCACACTCTACAACACATACACCACCCCTCACCTCATCCACACCACCCCATGGCACCCCAAAGACACCCCAGGATCACTGACGCAGAACTCAGGGTCATGGTGGAGGAAATAGTTCGGGTAGAGCCCCAGCTCTTCGGGGCACAGGTGCAGCACACCAGCATTGCCAGGAAGATGGAGCTATGGCAAAGAATAGTGGACAGGGTCAACGCTGTGGGACAGCATCCACGAAATCGGGACGACATCAGGAAGCGGTGGAACGACCTACGGGGGAAGGTGCGTTCCATGGTATCAAGGCACAACATTGCGGTGCAGAAGACTGGCGGCGGACCCCCACCTACTCCCCCAGAATTCACAGCATGGGAGGAGGAAGTCTTGCACATCCTGCATCCTGAGGGCCTCGCAGGAGTAGGCGGAGGAATGGACTCTGGTAAGTCAAATCTTCACTACTTCATTGCCCCCACCCCACCTGCATGCCAAATCATACCCCCACCCTCACCCCCACCCCCATCACACCAACTCCTTGCAAATGGCTCACCATCACAACCCACCCATTCCAAAACCTAACCCTGCATGCATCCCCAAAGCATGGACACCCATCACCAAAGCATGCCCACTGCACACACCTATCACCCCCACAAGCCACCGTCACAAAAGCCCCAACAAGGGAATGCCAGCACTGGGGTACACGGCCACCCACCCATTACACGAAATGGCACACACAGAAGCAATAACCATACTCTTATACCCCTGCAGGACCCGAATGCCACCACACCGCCACGGAGGGTCCAGAGATGTCCATCCCACCCACAGAAGAGGCCCCCAGTGATGACAGCAGCTCTGTCTCCCTGGACCCAGATGACCAGCCCGGCCCATCGGGGACCTCGGGACAGTCGGTTCCCCACAGACAGCCACAGGCTACACCAGACCTAACCCCCTCTGGGAACACCAGCACAGCTCCCACCCAGCGGGCCCATGCCTCTGTCTCCAGGACACGTCAATCAGCGGTGTGTCCACCACTACAGGGCACCCAGGTTGACCCACCACCCCAACAACAACAGGGACCTGGGGGCAGTGGTAGTGGGCACACAGTCCAGGGGACAGAGGCCCAGGGAAACAGGGCAACTGGGAGGGCTGCTGTGCGACAGGGGGGGGACAGGCCCAGGGGACCGACTCTCCAAGAGGCCCTCTCCTCCATCATGGGAGCATACCACCGCTCCCAGGAGACGATGGCTACAGTACTGGCCAGGTTCCAGGAGATCCAGGTACTGCAGGAGGAACAGTACATGGGGTTCAGAGAGGAACTGAGAAGCATTAGTTCCGCAATGGGGACCATCGTCGTGGCCCTTAACCAGATAGTCACCACATTGCGGGACCATGTGGCACCACAAAGGGCCCCTGTCACTAGCATGGACCAGGAACAGGCTACCACCTCCGCCGGCGATAGTGGACAGGAGGCCCCCACACAACGACAGGCCACCAGAACCCCACCTCCTGCAGAAGAATAACCACCCCGCAAGCGGTCCCTGAGATCTCAGAAGAAGACAGAGTAGGATGCCAAGACCCCCGCCAGCAAAGGATACCCCCTGATGTCATCCCACTGTCCCACATTGTCACCCTGTCCAACCTTGAACTGCCCCTGCTCCATCCTTCCACAGGCATATGGACGATGCACCTGTGAGACTGAAAACTGGACTCTGCCATGGACATTACTCCACCATCACCCATCACCGTTTTACAATCATGTTCCTAAATTTAGCACTTTAATAAAATCACTTTTTGCACTTAAAAAATCTGGAGTCTGCTTGTATTTTGAACAAATGTATTAGACATAACGGTGCCAAAATGTTCAGTAACATTGTGATGACAACATACCACTGTCACACAGCTGTAGTCCATGGGCAAACAAAGCAGAGGTCACGCAGTGGGGCCCACAGCTCTGAAAACGGAAGGGAAAGTCACAACTCAGTTAACAGGAACTGGGGGGAAACTCAGACAGTAGAGAGGCAGGAGGCTTTAAGTAAATGTAAAATGGCGTGGTTGATTCGTACCTGTGTGCTACTGAAAATACTGTTGTATCACTGTGTCCCTGTTGTCTGTGTCGTCCCCGTCGTCTTCCTCCTCTTCACTCTCCACAGCTGCTACAACACCACCATCTGGACCATCCTCCTGCAGGAAAGGCACCTGGCGTCGCAAAGCCAGGTTGTGAAGCATACAGCGGGCCACGATGATATGGCTCACCTTCTTTGGTGAGTACATTAGGGATCCACCTGTCATATGCAGGCACCTAAACCTGGCCTTCAGGAGGCCGAAGGTTCTTTCTATAATCCTCCTAGTTCGCCCATGGGCCTCATTGTAGCGTTCCTCTGCCCTTGTCCTGGGATTCCTCACTGGGATAAGTAGCCACGACAGGTTGGGGTAACCAGAGTCACCTATTATCCACACACGGTGTCTCTGTAGCTGTTCCATCACATAATGGATGCTGCTATTTCGCATGATGTACGCGTCATGCACTGACCCAGGGAACTTGGCATTTACATGGGAGATGTACTGGTCAGCCAAACAGACCACCTGGACATTCATCGAATGATAACTTTTTCTGTTCCTGTACACCTGCTCACTTTCACTGGGGGGAACCAAAGCCACATGAGTCCCATCAATGGCACCAATGATGTTGGGGATATGTCCAAGGGCATAGAAATCACCCTTCACTGTAGCCAAATCGCCCACCTCAGGGAAAACAATGTAGCTGTGCATGTATTTCATCAGGGCAGAAAACACTCTGGACAAAACCTTAGAAAACATAGGCTGAGACATCCCTGATGATATGGCCACTGTTGTTTAGAATGATCCACTTGCCAAAAAATGGAGTACTGACAGAACCTGCACCAGAGGGGGAATCCCTGTGGGTTGGCGAATGGGGGACATCAGGTCTGGCTCCAGCTGGGCACACAGTTCCTGTATAGTGGCTCGGTCAAGTCTGTATGTCAGTATGACATGTCTTTCTTCCATTGTCGACAGGTCCACCAGCGGTCTGTACACGGGAGGATTCCTGCATCTCCTCGCAAGTCCCAGCGGACGGTGCCTAGGAAGGACAACATGGAGCACAGAGTCAAGCAACCCACAGGTACGTTCACACAGCTTGCACAGTACACGATTCGCTATGCACTGAATGCCTTGTATGATTGGCAATGCAAGGCGTAGGCCTGTGTGACGCAGTAGAAATTAAGCCATGTGGGCCCTTGAAATGGCGGCTGCCTGACCTGTGAAGTGTGACAATGGGATGTGAGGTCAATGCGCTGGCGTGGCACACCGTGGTGGTAGGCGGTCTAAGACGCACCGCCGCGGGCGTGACCGCCATTTTCTATCTGCTTAATCACTCGAGACCTGATCATTCACAGGAGAGGACCTATACTGCAAGTGCTGCTGTGACCTCGGTCTGGAAGAGACAATGGCTGCTGCGACTGGGGAAAGGGCCCCTGCCTTCACATCTGAGGAATTGGAGAAACTTGTTGATGGGGTCCTCCCCCAGTATGCGCTACTCTACGTTCCTCCAGACCAACAGGTAAGTACACAGGGAGCACGTTGTATGGGCTATGCCTGTGTTGAGTGGGGTGGATGTAAGATGGTGGGGAGGGGAGCGAATGAGGAATGCAACGCACGACAGATGAGAGCATGTGCCACATGGCAAGGTTGGGGAGGGGGGGCCACTCACATCGACCATGCAGAAAAGTGATGATATTTCTTTTCCCACCCTGTACATGTCACATAGGTCAGCACCCATCAGAAGATCGACATTTGGCGTGCCATCGCCAAGGACGTCCGGGCCCTGGGGGTCCACAACAGACGGGGCACACACTGCCGCAAGAGGTGGGAGGACATCTGCCGCGGGAGCAGAAAGACCGCCGAGGCTCTGCTGGGGATGGCCTCCCAACCTAGGAGGGGTGCCACACGGCAATTGACCCCCCTGATGTCCCGGATCCTGGCTGTGGCCTACCCCGATTTGGATGGGCGCGTGAGGACATCACAGCAGACAGAAGGGGGTGAGTATCAGCACATTCTGCTATATTAGCGCACAGTGGAGGTGTCTGGGTGGGGGAGGAGGGCTGTGGCTATCTCTAGGCCAGGGCGGTTTCTGTAGGCTAGGCCCCTCCGTAAGGCATGGCCTGTGCCCCCGCCCCCCACCTCTGTAGGGTGCTAAGTACAGCTATCCATGGCCCGGGCTCACCTATGCGTGCAGTTGTTGTCCATAGACTTGCAGGCCAAGTCACAATAATTGAGTAGTGTACCCCGAGTGCGCGGCGTAGTGCAGGGGGCTTCTGTGTCTGTCCTCTCCGCCAATGGTGCCACCAATGCATGCACTCAACATGTCTTTCTTTCTTCTCCCCCCCTTTTTTTTTGGTTTTCCTGTTCATGTGTGCATTAGCATCATCAGGCGGTGGAGAAGTGGCATCGGTGCACGAGGGAGCTGCATCTCACATGGCCCCGGAGGGCCATGCAACCGACTCCGAGTTCACCAGTGAGACAGAGGGCGAGGGGAGCTCCACAACGGGGACCCGTGGAGACATCAGCGACACTGACACGTCCTCAGAAGGGAGCTCCCTTGTGGTGGCGGCAACATCCGTGCCCACCGCAACAACAGGTACAGCCGCCACCCAGCGCACCAGCTCCGCCCTCCCAGCAGCCCCTCAGCGTTCGCCCCGTGCCCGCTCGGCCAGGAAGCCGGGCATCTCCTTCACCCCTGGCACCTCAGGCCCTGCCCCAGTTACCCCTGCTGCCCTCAGTGCGGAGATCATTGACCTCCTCCAGATGCTCATTGTTGGGAAGTCTACCCTTTTGAATGCCATCCAGGGGGTAGAAAGGGAGGTGCATTGGAGCAATGCATACCTGGAGGGCATTCATTCGGGTCAGGCTGCCCATCAGCGATCGTTCAACGCTCTGGCCTCAGCACTGACGGCAGCCATTGTCCCTGTCTCCAGCCTCCCTCCTCCAACTCCCTCCACCCAGTCCCACTCCCCTGTTCCTCTGCCTATCCCAGACACACCTACAGACCAGCCTGCACACACATCAACACCCAGGGGCAGCTCATCCAGACATAAGCACCACAGATCACACAAGCATTCACACAAGCAACATCCACATGCAGACATGCCAACAGCCACTGCCTCCTCTGTGTCCCCCTCCTCCTCGTCTCCCTCCTCCCTCCCTGTGACGTCTCCACTCACACCTGCATGCACACCACCATCAGCCAGTACGTCCATCACCAGCACACCCACCAGAACACTCCGCACATGTGCAGTCACCACCCCCACTGCCATTTACACATCCCCTGTGTCCTCTCCCAGTGTGTCTGTCACCCCCTGTTCCAAACCACACAAACGCAGGCAGCCACCCACCCCACAGCCATCCACCTCACGACAGCCTCCGTCACAAGCACATGCACCCAAAGACAGCACACTTGACTCTCCTACAACCACATCCTCTTCCTCCACTCCCATACCCACTGCACCTACCCTTCCCATTGCTCCTAAAAGGTTTTTCCTCTCCAAAATTAACCTCTTTGCATCACCTGACCCACCCCCTCCATCTCGTAAGAGTCCAAACAGCACCTCAGCCACCACAAGCCCTGCACCTACTAGGACCATAGTTCAGGGCTACAGGAGTCCACCAGCTCCTAGGGCAGGAACATTGGCCAGCAGCAAGGGGACAGCCAGCCCACCCCCAGGGAAAAGAACCAAAAAAGGGAAGGGCCGGCGCGACAGGCCAGAGACGGCTGCCCCCAAGGACACTACCCTTGCACCGTCACCTGGCACATCCACAAAGGGAGGCAAGGGCCCCAGAGATTTGGCGAAGGAGGGCAAGGGCAGCAGGGCGGACAAGTCCGGCAGCAGGCGAGCTGCCCAGGAGGGCCCCACCAGCCCCAATTCGGGTGTGACGGAGGACACCCACGGGCCCAGGACTCCAGCACAGGAGGGCCCCGCAAGCGAAAGGTCGGATGGCGACTGAGCGGGAATTATTGGCCAGATCTGGTTCCCTAGGAACACAAGACAAGCACCGCTGAACAGGGCCCCGCCGTGACAAGCACCGCTGAACAGGGCCCCGCCGTGACAAGCACCGCTGAACAGGGCCCGGCCAAGACAAGCACTGCTGAACAGGGCCCCGCCGTGACAAGCACCACTGAACAGGGCCCCGCCGTGACAAGCACCGCTGAACAGGGCCCTGCCAAGACAAGCACCCCTGAACAGGGCCCCGCCAAGACAAGCACCGCTGAACAGGGCCCGCCGTGACAAGCATCGCTGAACAGGGCCCCGCCGTGACAAGCACCGCTGAACAGGGCCCCACCGTGACAAGCACCGCTGAACAGGGCCCTTCATCTCAAGCACCGCTGAACAGGGCCCTTCATCTCAAGCACCGCTACGCTGTGCCCTTCATCTCAAGCACCACTCCGCTGGGCCCTTCATCTCAAGCACCTCTCTGCTGGGCCCTTCATCTCAAGCACGGCTCCGCTGGGCCCCTCCTGTCAAGCACGGCTCCGCTGGGCCCTTCCTGTCAAGCACCGCTCCGCTTGGGCCCTTCCTGACAAGCACCGCTCCGCTGGGCCCCTCATCTCAAGCACCGCTCCGCTGGGCACCGCCGTCTCTGAACTGCTCCACTGGGCCCTACCTGTCAAGCACCGCTCCGCTGGGCCCTTCCTGTCAAGCACCGCTCCGCTGGGCCCTTCATCTCAAGCACCGCTCCGCTGGGCACCGCCGTCTCTGAACTGCTCCGCTGGGCCCTTCCTGTCAAGCACCGCTCCGCTGGGCCCTTCATCTCAAGCACCGCTCCGCTGGGCCCTTCATCTCAAGCACCGCTCCGCTGGGCACCGCCGTCTCTGAACTGCTCCGCTGGGCCCTTCCTGTCAAGCACCGTTCCGCTGGGCCCTTCCTGTCAAGCACCGCTCTGCTTGGCCCTTCCTGTCAAGCACCGCACTGCTGGGCCCTTCGTCTCAAGCACCGCTCTGCTGGGCACCGCCGTCTCTGAACTGCTCCGCTGGGCCCTTCCTGTCAAGCACCGCTCCGCTGGGCCCTTCCTGTCAAGCACCACTCCGCTGGGCCCTTCCTGTCAAGCACCGCTCCGCTGGGCCCTTCAACTCAAGCACCGCTCCGCTGGGCACCGCCGTCTCTGAACTGCTCCGCTGGGACCTTCCTGTCAAGCACCGCTCTGCTTGACCCTTCCTGTCAAGCACCGCTCTGCTGGGCCCTTCATCTCAAGCACCGCTCCGCTGGGCACCGCCGTCTCTGAACTGCTCCGCTGGGCCCTTCCTGTCAAGCACCGCTCCGCTGGGCCCTTCATCTCAAGCACCGCTCCGCTGGGCCCTTCGTCTCAAGCACCGCTCCGCTGGGCACCGCCATCTCTGAACTGCTCCGCTGGGCCCTTCCTGTCAAGCACCGCTCCGCTGGGCCCTTCGTCTCAAGCACCGCTGGCCCATTGGCAGGGCCGGATCTGTGTCGGGCAGGGCTTCACGAAGCACTCTGGCCAACATGCCTCCTCCATAACCAGTGGAGTCTGTAATCCACCTGATGGACTGTGACTTTGCACTTCCCAGGATGTAACAGTGGTCAACCCACCCACTGTAGAGACTTGAGAGACTGTGGCTTTGCACTCCCCAGGATGGTACAGTGGGCATGGAGGCCCCTCGTGGATCTGGCGTCGTGGACTCATGTGGCTGAGGTGCCCCCCCTTCCCTTCCCCCTGAGGTGCCTGTAGTTTTATTATCTGATGCCCCAGCAGTGTTCTCTCCAATGGAATCGTGTCTCGTGTGTGGGCTTTGCCCATGTGTTTATGCACATTGGCCCACGAACAATGGAAGGTAGCCAATATGTGCCGGACTTTTGGGCTATGTATATATTGTTCATGTTGTAATATATTTTATTTATATATTTCATATTTCACTTAACTTCAAATATGCTATAATATACTTCAATTTTAATGATCATTTTATTTTGTCTTTGCATTCTTCCGGGGGGTTTGGGGGGTGTCACTCTGACTTGTTGCTCTGCATTGGTGTGTAGGGATTTGGGGAGGAGGGTGGGGGGGTGGGTGTGTCGCGTATGTGTGTGCCCGTAACCTTTTCTCCTCCCCCCTCCCCTGTGTCGTAGGTGCAGTACTCACCGTTGTCGTCTGCGCCGGCGTTCGTGCTCCTGGTAGAGGAGCAGGTAGACAATAGCTGGTAGGATGTTTAATTTGGTTTCCATGCTGTCCAGATTCCTCGTGGAGTGTATAGAGGTGAGCGTTTTCCCGTTCGTAGTCTGTTTCCGCCGTGTTTTTATCGGCGGGGCTCCCGCCCCGGAAAAGGTGGCGGATTGGTGGGTCGTGATAGTGTGGGCGGTACATTGTCTGCCGCCTGTTTGTTGGCGGTGACCGCCGCGCTGTTTGTTTGTCCCGCCGTGGCGGTCGGAGTGTTAAAGTGGCGGGCTGTGTTGGTGGTTCCCGCCAGGGTCAGAATTCCATTTCTTTTACCGCCTGCCTGTTGGTGGGTTGGCCGCCGCTTTAACACCGACCGCCAGGGTTGGAATGATCCCCTTAATCTTTTCGACCTTGAAGATATCCAGCCTCTACCACTCTGTCACCCAGCCTTCCATTTTCTCTATCATCCCTCGAATTTCCCTGTTAAGATGGTGTGCCATTTAATCCTCCACATATGTTGTGTTCACTTTTAGTTCTTCCTAGTTCGGGGAGTGGGGTGCAATTACCAGATGATAGGGTCAGCTGTGCCAACAAGGCAGTGTGAATGCTCTCAGCCCGTTGGATTACGTTGTAGTTTGAGAGGGCTTAGCAGTCCCTGGCTCAGGAAGAAGTAGTCAATTGTAGTTTGCTTGTTGAAGGAGAGGGTAGTTAGTTCTAAGTTTCTTTTTTTGCTGTGTACTGTGCAGACTCCAGTCTAAAGGTCTGTAAGAAGGAGTTGAACCGCAGAGTTGTCTCAGAGCATCCCCTAGTCCTTGTTCCATTTCCTCCCAGGAGGTGCACATTAAAACCCACTAACAGGATAATTTCTGTGCCCTTGTGAGTGCCTATTAACGAATCTAGATGTTCAATCACGGGTTCTAGTTTTTCCAACGTCTTGATGCCACGGGCATTGTAATAAACATTTATGAGTAGTATTGGCTATTATTCCCTGAGGCCACAGAGACATTTTATAATGCCTGCTTGAAACATTTCTGATTTACTGTATATTGCCCAGAAGGACAGTCTTAATGAGTGCTTAATGTAGGCTGATATCCCACATGGGGTCACCAAAAACAAGTAGAGCTTTATGGCCGGCTTACAATGTTCAGCGTACTTGGGTAGCAATGTGGGAGTTAGCGCCCATGTCTCTTGGAGAAAAATTATTTCTGCTCTTCCCAGAAATGCTATTGCATCATCGCTCTGTATGATCTTGGTGATTCTCACCACATTCCAGGTCATTTTGTTGAAGTCTTTTTCCTGGCTGTGCATACTCGATACCTTGGCAGGCCTTGTGCTAGGAGCATCTCTGACTCCTTTGGGATAGGCTGGTGGCAACCCAGCCCCAGTTGGAGGGATCGGTTGTGTATTTTGGAGTAACGTTCTGCATGGTGATGACTCTTCAGCGTCCTTCCGGGCCTCCTTAATGATACTGAACGTTGAGGTTTGTATACACTAGTTTAGTTTCAGCTCTCCTTTGGGCTGTATTTGAAAGGTTGACTTGGAATGTGAGAATATCTTCCTATTTCCATTGTCTGTATTAAAATCTCCCATTCCATGAACTGGCTATTTTCCATTAACCACCTTTCTTAGTGTGCTGGATTCGCACCATGTTATATCATTGATTCTCTCAATTTGTCTAAACCTATGACATCAGACTGTATTCATGTTATGTTTTCAATTTTGATGAATGACAATGAGGAGATGTGCTGCACACGTTTTATTACGTTTGATCTATTGAGAGTAATCAAATAGCTCCTGGATATAGATACTGTGGAATGAGTATCATTTTGAGGGGGCCACCCCCTTCTGATATGCTGCAGCTGTATGTTTGGTATAGGTGGTGGCGGCTCCCTAGTCAGGGGGATTAGGTACTGGTCAGTTAGATGTGTCACTGGCAGGTCTTCCCAGGGGATGGGGCTCTTGTATCTCCAAGAGATTTCTGGTGTTGCTCGTTCTATGTCCCTTGGATCTGATGTGGGCCTGCCTTATTTCAATCTGTCATGTACGGCTCGTGTAGCGGCCCCCCCTAGCTTCCCCCATGATGCCTAGTCATTGGTAGTCTTGTGTTTACCAGATCCTTTTTTGGTCTCATCAATGTTGTCAATTTTCTGTGCCATGTCCGACATTGTGAGTGCCATTATTTCCAGGGTCTCCATTATTTTGAGTTTTTGTGACTACCATATCAAGGCATTGGTGGCCCCTGTCAATGAGGGAGGCATTGATGGACCTTAGCAAGTTGTTCTACGTATAGAACAGTTCAAGAGGAGGATAAACTGGGGACCTTTCCAATGAGTAGGATAGATCAGGGGAGCTTGGTGCTTCAGAGTCCTTTGTTTTACCTGCAATTCCATACAGGATTTAGGCAACCTTGCTCATGACTGGTTGTATGCCTGTGTCTATCTCATGCCTGTGTTTACAGTGGAACTGCTCAAAGGTGCGTGGTACTGGATTATGGGAGAGGGGCAGCTCTATCCCATGCCCATGTCCATGCTCATATGTTACGCTACCAGTCTTGCCCCTCAGTTTTTCATTGATATTGTGCTTCAGATGGGCAGTAGGCCCCAATTTCTGTCGATTAAGGGAATAGGTGGCAGTTGTCCCATTCCTGCTTCCTGAAATAGGCCATAATTCTAACGGCTGCCTTTTTGCTGCAGCATGTGCCGTTTCCTGTTAGGAATCCACCCGAGTTGACCCCTTAGAGGGGTTTGCCGGCCTGATTCCCCTCTAACTGTCCTGTGTTTTGTGCAAGAAATCCTTCTCCTGGCACCACCTGTGCCTTGGTCAGTTTCTTCTACTTCCTTCCTTTTAGGCATGATTTCTATCCTCCTGTGTATGGAGATCTTGAAAGAAAATTTCCAGGATCCAGAGGGAGTAATCCTTAGGGCCTCAATGTTTCCTGATTTGGCTTGCTGTCAAGTGCTAATGTGTGGTTCTATATGCCCACTAATGGCTTTGGTTTTGAACCTGCTGAGTTGCAGCTCTGCCCAATTTCTCATCTGGGTAGCGGCACACTGCTTGGAGGTTCCCACACCAGCTACTTCATTTTAATATGGGTGCGTCAGAGTGTTTTTCAGTGGGAGGCAGTTGTCATGATGGACCTTTTTGAACTGAAGCTTAGGTTTAAAACATAAGGTGCTGATTGCAATGCACCAGTCCAGTGCAGATCAGGTATGCCAAGGTCAAGCCCTCAAAAGAGTCCTAATTGAGGTTGTACTTCCTTGCAGGAGTTTTCAAGGTTCAGAGTCTCTCTTCCATACACAACAGGGGGCTCAGTGTCAAGTGCAATGCAGTTTAAGTCAGCCTCTGCCTCGCCTTCCCGTAATTTTAATTGTTCACTAATTGCAGGGCAAAGAGGCACAAGCAAGCCAAGAATTATGGCTGTAGGTGTGAGTGCAGGAAGGGCTCCAACAGGGGAACGGGGGAGCACTCCCAGGCCACAGCCTGCACCAATCCACGTCAGACCACTTCCGGGGACCTGGGACTCAAACCAAAGCAGTGGACCTAGCCCACTGCTCCAACTCTGACTCTGTGGCTGCCTCACCCCCACCCTCCACTTTCCCTCCTGCTCTCACCAGCTCTCACCGCTGTTGCACTGTCTGAATCCCTGAACGTCCAAGTGTGCCTGCAGCATCAAGTGTGGTGTGGAGAAAAGTGCAGGGCAAGTTGCAAGGTTGCAGGCATTGCAGGCATCCTGGCTGAGTCCCAGTCAAGCCTACAAGGGCTCTTTGGCCATCATTGTGCTTGCAGGGGCACACAGGGACTTGAATAGTCATCAACAGCCTTCCAGTCACCCAGCACCTCCCCATGCCCCTGTGACCTGGCCTTCCAGTCTGGAGGGGTGGCTTGAAATATCGGAAACCACAGCTATGGCTCTCTGGTTTCTTCTGCTCCCATGCGGCTGGCTACCATGTTGTTGGTTCGCATCGCTTCGCATTACTGCCTGCCTTTTGCCGCCACAGAACTGGTAGTGCTTGTGGTGGCAGTGTAACAGTGATGATTCCATTCATTCATGGAATCTCACTGAAGCCATGGAATTAGATTTCAATAAATATTAAAATAGTGCGAAAATTGACTGCGTAGTCTTTGCTAAGGCAAAATTACAAAAATAGTACTTTAACTGCACTTTAGAATTTCTCATAGAATAAGCAATAGTACTTCTACAATGAAAATAACTTTGGAGCTAATCAGCATAAAACATGACAATCTTAAACTCTGTTGCCAGGCCTTAACTTTTCTTTTTTAAACTCCTGTCACCCCATAAGTAGGCCCTAACCACTTATAGGGCAGGGTGCATTATATTTAAAAAGTAGGACATGTATTTTTTCATTACATGTCACCGGAGAGAAAAACCTCTGAAGTGTTTTTTCACTGTGACAAGGTTGACCTCCCATAGACTAATATTGGTTTACTTTATTATATTTAATAAGTGCTAAATTAAATTTGGATACAGCTAGAAAAATACTTCTTCACGCATTTTAATCATAATATATAGTCTCTTGAATGGTAACGTTGGTTATTAAATTATTTCAGAAATCCCACTTTTAGAAAGTTGTAATTTAAAGCTTCTAGGGCCTTTCTGTGAGTGGCCAATTGCTCTTAGCATGGTAATGTCTCCTCCACTTGTGTAATGGAGCTACACAGCAGACAAAGGGCCTAGGTCAAGAGGGGAGTCAGTCATTCTGACATGATGTCTAGGGAGGAGCCGTGCCCTACCCTGATTACACTTCAACGGGATCTGCCCCAGCACACACAAAAGAAACTGATATCCCACACCCCTGCCTTTTGTTTTACTAGCCGGGCAGGAGCCAAACCCAGGCAAGAGAATAGAACTGACCAGAACCAGTTTAAGGGGTTAGTTTCTCACCCACATGCTGGTACTATATATACAAACGGAAACCTCAGAACCTCAAATTAGCTCCCTCCTGGACCTGAGAAGATACAGAAGGATTGCCTTGTTGTCTAAGAAAGGGAGACTGGACCAGCATGCCTTTTACTTAGCATCCACTTGCTGCCTTGAACCCAAGATCTCATACGTGACTCCAAGGGTCAGATGACTAACTTCCTGTCTGAGCTACAGTGGCACAGCAAGTTCCAAGAGGCATTTTCTGCTATCCAGCTCACTAAATACAATTCAACTGCATCTGACCTGGTCCCATCCACTGGCCTCTTTGGAGTGAGCCACGATACCCAAGTGCTGTCCTCAAGGTCCTGGACCCTTTGCTTGAGCCAGAGTGTACTTCTCCCTGCTTAACTGAAGGTTTCACTGGATCAGATTCAGGGCAGTGCAGGGTCTCATATCACAGCCCGGGGTAGCTCCTCATTGCTGGCTTCAATGGAACCAACACAGAGCGATGCAGTTCTTCACATCACAGCACCATGCAGCCTCCACACTAGGGACAGAAGGTTGAAATCCTAGTGGGTGAATCCTGGTCCCTTACCCAGATGACACTATCTCGGTCAGCAGCAACATATGACTTAAACCTGGTCCGGCACGGCAGTTGGCGCTGCACATCTTTTAAAACTTCATAACTCTGGTGCTACTGATTAGATTTGTGTCATTTGGATGTAATTTTGTTTATTACATTTGACTACTTTTCTAGCAAAATTGGGATTTGTATTGTTTTGGATTTCAGCTTCATTAATGTTATAGTCCTGCATAAATATGTTCCACTTTGACTCTAAATTAAGCCTGCCTGCTTTGTGCCAAGCTACCAGAGGGTTAAAAGCATAGGGTTATTTATTGACATTTGTAGTTCACCCTGACAAGGATAGCGATTATTTATTTTAGAGTGTTCTCATCCCATTCAACAAATAACCTAATTTCTAACAGAAGTAAAAAAACATGACACTATAATACTAGAACCAGCGGACAAAGGTCGAAATATTATCATTTCGTACAAAAAAGCAATATGTGGCAGGAGCACAAAAACAATTATTGGACACAAGTTGCTATATTACAATGTATAAAAATTGTATGAATGCAATAAAGGAGAAATACCAGAAACAATTGTTAAAATGGATGGAAAAAGGAACAATAAGTGGAGATGAAGTGAAATTTTTGAATGAGACACCAACCATCTGTTTTGTAACAAAGATGCACAAAGAACCGATAAATCCATTGGAACAACCCATAGTGTTGAGCTTGGGATCATTATTTTTAAGAACCTCAAAATACGTTGACACCGTTTTGGCACTTAAAGTAAAGGAACTAAGCTTGCACCTATAAGACACCACTGACCTACTGTGTCATCTCTAAAACATCCAGTGGAACACGAATTATCAACTTGTGACAATGATTGTCATATTTCTCTATAAATGCATTGATTATGAATTAGGCACCACTGCATGTAGATATGTTTACAAAGAGAGAATGTAATCAGATGTAGCATAACAAGATGCTGCTTGAGATCGAAACAATACTGAAAAACAATGCATTTTTGTGGGGATGTTCCATCAAGTCTATGGGAACACAACGGGCAATTAATTTGGCCAAAGTTATGCAAATCTCACCATGGGGAGTTGAGAAAGGGAATTTGATTGGTCAGAGAAACAAACTATCTTCTTGTATAATGAATTAACGAATGAGTCAGAACAAAAGAGAGGAAATATTGGCGACTAAGGAAGAAAAACATGAAAGGAGAGGACAAAAGGGAAATAAGGCTTATCAATATGTACAACAAAGAGTGACAGAAATGAGAAGCATTTTACAAAAACACTGGCACATTCTGAAAAAGGTAATTACTTGCAAGATGTTATAAGGGACTGTCCGTTCATTACTTTCTCAAAAAGCACCATAAATCGTTTTGTTGCTAAAGCCATTTTGAGGATAACAACAGAAATTGGTTACAAAAGAAGCAAGCAGAGTTTTGGGAGTTCTCCAAATGTAGAGCAACCAAATAAGGAACAAACAAATCAGAGTCTGAAAATAATGGACAGATGCAAAATAAAAAACGAATTCATCATATGCAAAAGCACTTGTACAGGTTAAAATTCCCTGGCAAAAATAAATAAATCAGAAGGTATGGACAAGAGCAGAGGACCATCAGAGGTGGGTTACTCCAAATGGATTGTAGCCTGTTCTTCCACTTTTTACTGGATGATGGGTTTCTCAGTGAGGTGTTGCTCAATTTAATCTTTAAATTGAACAGTATTTGAGGCAGCATACGGACGAATTACTGCCCCCTTTAAGAATGCACCCGTGTACTCCAACAAGTTCTGTGGAGTTGTAGAAATTCTGGAGTCTTACCCTGCTGATGAAGATTGGGTACAAAACCTATCTGTGTCCTCTTTCTGATCGCGTGACCTGCTGAAGAACACTCCATTGTTCTCTACTGCAAGAGCAGGGATTGCTACATTGCAATGATAATGCACAGGTCCTTACCAAAGATCATGTAGACTGATAGTCTAAACAAATGTATACACCTACAAACAATGTAGATGTGGATGAATCCTTGGTGCGACACAAGGGATGCCTTTTCTTTATTCAGTACATCAAAAGTAAGAGTTTGGCATAGTAGCAAGTTGTAACTACTGAGAGTTCCACTGCTTACACCTACATCCTAGGTTTCTACCCTGGAAATTACTTTATCATTTCAACATCTGGTTGACCTGAGCCTTTCCCAACCAGTGCAGACATTGTATAAGATCATGTGTGTCCTCAAGGGCACACTTGTACATAGATAATTTATATACTGCAGTTCTGTTGTGTGTCCTCAAGGGCACGCCAGTACATAGATAACTTGTATAGTGCAGTTCTGTTGTGTGACTATGGGCAGTGTGTTATTTTATTGAATGGTGGTGGACTTATGTTGCAAATGTGTTGTAATGGTAGAGGTGTTAAGTGACTTGAACCTTTCTGATGGAAGGCTGTATGTAGTTGCTAGTTTAGTTTGTTTTGCTAGGAATGCCACTGGTGTGTAATATATGGAGTGCCTTTGTGGCTCAAAAGTGTATGGAGTAAATCCTCCTTCTCTTCTGTCACGTTTTCTAGCAAACTTTTTAGGGACTTTCTAACAGTGCTGATTTTTCCTGTGGAGGGGGCTAGGGGCCAAATATCAATTGCCCTTAAACTGCATTTGCAGACTTGTCAGAATAAAAAGTGCACATGGATTTCTCCAATCAACAGAAAATATCCAAAATTAGTCTGAGGAAACGGGGACATGCATTTACAAAGCAAAAACTTTTAATAGCTAACTTGTGGCACATTTGGCAACTGGGAAGGGAGTCACACAGATAGCCGTGGCACCCTAGGGTACTTGGCCTAAGGCAAGCCCTTCCGTGCCCATCTGCACAACAGCTGGGCAGAGGGCCATGAATACAGCCAGCCACACATCTCTCTCCTTCTAGTTACCAGGGTGTTGAACTTTTCCTGGCATACCTAAAATTGCTAATCGCACTATTGTTGTTACTTCTGGTCTCTCTCAGCCCGATATCAAAATGTGTCCCTTATGTGTGTTTTTCTAAATGCATGCTTGCTACTCAAGCAATGTACTGAGGTCCAGGACCTCATACTTGAACTAAAACTAGACTTTATTTTTATTACACCAGTCTGGTTGAAAGATTATTTTGCTCCCGATCTGCATCTCACAGTTCCACCAGGTTATCAATTTACTCAGATTATCCTCCCACCCTAGAGGTGGGGTGCAGGTAAGCTTTTAAATCTCGATCTGGTCCTAGATTTACAAATATTTTGCAACAGGTTTGCATTCTTGTTTTAACTCAAAGTTGAAGTAGTGTTGTGGGGAGATTCAAAATCCAATGCAAATGTGATTTGCATTATATTGTAACCCAAAGTAACACAAAGCTGTGCGATGCCCTGTCTTGCCTTTCTTTGCTTCAAGGGGCCGTTTCGTGGATGGTGCATGGGCATTGGCATGCAAACACCTGTGTGTTTTGATGCACATCCCTATTTATGAAGAATTGTAGTTAGGGATTTGCACCAATTTTCAGCACCTCTGCAAGGCAGACGTAATGAAGAGAAATATAATAATTTCTCCTTGTTTTTCCCACTTTGCAAGTATGAGATACAATGCAAAGAGGGAATCACCTTAAAGCATTGTTTTTGTACTGTAAGGCACCACTTCCAGCACACAACCTATGATTCCCACAAAGCAGACACCCTTGCACTATGGCCTGTGTGTGTGTTGGCGTGTGCCAGTTTACAGAGCACCAGCACAGACAGAGAGCAGAACAGCATTACATCCTAGCAGATATGGCATTTTTCTGCCCTCTCCCTTTCATGCAACACTTTACTTGCTGCTCTGTGTTGCACACCAAAGAACATCTGGGACTTAATATCATTACTTTACTAGTCGTCCTATTGACCCTGTGTTGCATAACTTCCATGGAAATTTGGCAGAAAATAAGACTACTTTACTGGTCAGTCCTATTGAAACTTCAGAAATCCTTTCTTATAACAATGAGCTCTCAGTGCAGTATTAAGTCTCCGATTTTCACTACTATGCTTTAATCAGTAACATTCATCTGTCTTGAAATCAACTTCAATTTTTGGAAGATGTTAAATTACAGATTGATGAGCTTTCCGTGCAACACACGTAAGAGCGAATTCATTTATGTACAGTTCTTATTGTATTATCTCAATTGTGGTTGAACCCGCCCATCAAGCTGGTAAAATGATTGACCTTATCTTTGCTAATCTTGGTATCCTCAGTTTATCTGTGAGCATTGCTGATAATGTCATCATGTCTTCACGCTGTATATGGCTCTTCAGTTCAGTTGAACAACATCCTTGAATTATTTTGGCTTTAATCCCATCAATGGATTCAGCAAGCTTGCTAGGGCATAATATGCATTGATTAGTTCTTGTTGGCCTTTTTTGTCTGTCACTCAAGAAAGTGTTCGTAATTAGGATTTTTTTTCTGAGCCCGAATTACTTATTTCTGTCTGCGCTTAAGCCTTTATCAGATCTATGTTGGCTAGAGCGAGGCATAGCTTATGAACCTCTTCACTCAACGCCTGTAGCAGTATGAAAATCTTTTGTAGTGGGGTCAGTATGTTTAGTGGCTGATAAGTAGTTCACTAAGACTGCTACCCATATTTTTCAGTGGGCCGCTGTGAATAAAGGCAGTGTAGGCAGATTTAAAGGAAGAATTACTGTGGCTATGTTTGGAGTATGATGACTGGCCACACCAAGCTACTGGGAACAGACAGCATGGGCAGGCAAAGAAGGCCTGTGCCTCCAGAACAAGTGCAGGCAAGAGCTAGCTGTGGGATAAGATGAGCCCACATTTCAGGAGAGCAGATACAGAATAGAAGCCTTACTGCAATGGAGACAGGAAATCAGAGGACATTTCATACAGCAAACCTTCATAAAGTGCTTTAAGGAGCAGAAAGGTCACTCTGAAGTCCACTGCGAGTGATCACAGTAGTGGACTCTTAGGCATCTGTCAAGAAATACTTGAGTGGTGCTTCACTGCTTCTTCCACTGGTGAGACTGCGGAGCAGAAAGAGAGAAGGAGCTTTCAGGTGGTGGAGTGATCCATTTGATTTCGGTGCGCCTAAAAACAAGAGATACGCAGAGACACAGGGATGTCCGAGTCTCTCACTGTTTGCTCAGTTCCTGGCTACACATGGAAGTGTGTCTTACTTTTGGTTTGCACTACGAAGCTCATATACTATCCTTTTATGTTCACTTCTTTGCCTGTTACTAATAGAAAATCAATTACACTTCTCCCGGATGGGGTTTGAGGCATCACCTGTGACACGACCAATTCAGCCAGTGTTCTCAACAGAGCTGTAGTGTTGCTTAGTGCTGGAAAGAGCATGAAAGCAGGGAATCTGATTCTGGGTTCTTAAATTGTGAGCAACTTCAAATCTCTAGGGTCCGCAGTTGCTTGCCAAGATAATTCCTGTGTAGCTGCCATAGGAGCCATCTCTGAACAAACTTACCATTAAAGAAATTGCAGAGCTTTTGCACTGTTTGGTCCTCAGTCAACAGAACTCTTCTTATCCCATCCTGCCTGTGCTGGATTAATGACTCTGAGCCTACAGAGCTTGAGGAGGTACAGGAATGCATGAGATTGCCAAGCGCATAGGAGTATTACAACACTCAGGTTTGCTCAATTAAATTAAAGAAAATAAATGTATGTGGTGTAATGATATCCGTATTTCCATCTTGACCACTGACTCCATTTTGTGCTCACCTTAGCTTCAAACACCATCACAGTGGTGGTGCAGATATTTTTCAGCGCACAGCTTATGCAACATGTTTTTCGCTCAAGTTTTCACTCTTCATGCTCTGTTTCATTAAGGGCAGGGACATGACATGGAGGAGTGAGGGTAAGATATGGCTGTACCAGAAGGATGTTTATGGTACAGGAGGGAACAGCTCTGTCTTTGGAGCGCACTTTGGGATGTGGGCAAATCTCTAATCTGCTCTTTTAACACAGACTGGTTCAGCCAGCGCTTGAACAACAACTCACAATATGGGAGGGGAGTTTTCTGGAATTCTCCTCTCTAGCTTGTTTAAGGTATTTAAGAGGGAAATCCAATGACTGGGATTAGAGACAGAACTCATTCCGGAAAAGGGACGCCTTTGCCCGGTTCCCATTGAGGGTCGTTTTCTCTCTTTCGGGAGTCATCTGGGTTCTCAAGTTGAAGTTGGCAAAGAGATGATGTCCCTACCTCACCCCACGGTGATGCATTTTTATTTCTTATTTCTAGCTTTGCGTTGTGAATGAATATATAATCACTGTATATGTAGATATAATATCCATGATTGAAGTGGTGTATTTTCATTGTTTGTTTCTATGATAATTTTTATTCTACTGCTGTGATTATTTTTGGAAGTGTACTTGTGTGCTGCATTTGACATTCTATATATACACCTTCCCGGTATGTAATATGTAGGGATTAGTCAGGCTCTTGGGTGCCAGCTTCCATATAAGGCTCTACAACAGTTTATAGGTAAAACACTAAGGGGGTCATTACGACATTGGCGGGCGGAAGCGGTAACCGCTGTGCGGCCGCCAATGCAGCCGCACTCCCGCTGCCCCCATTACGAAATTCCCGCTGAGCCGGCGGGGATGAGGCCGCAACATAGGAGCCGGCTCCTAATGGAGCCGGCGGTGTTGCGGCCGTGCGACGGGTGCAGTTGCACCCGTCACGCTTTTCACTGTCTGCTAATCAGACAGTGAAAAGCTGGCCAGGGCCCTGTTAGGGGGCCCCTGCACTGCCCATGCCAGTGGCATGGGCAGTGCAGGGGCCCCCAGGGGCCCCAGGACACCCCTTACCGCCAGTCTCTTCCTGGCGGTGCAAACCGCCAGAAACAGGCTGGCGGTAGGGGTGTCATAATCCCCAGGGCAGCGCAGCCCTGGCGGATTATCACCACCGGGGCTAAAACGGCGGTAAACCGCCGGCCCCAGCAGTGCGACGGCGGCACTACCGCCACGGTCGTAATAAGGGCCTCCGTACCGCCAGCCTGTTGGCGGTACAGACGCTACATTACCCCTGGCGGTCTCCGACCGCCAGGGTCGTAATGACCCCCTAAGTTTCACCTATGAACTCTCTTTTCTGATCTTTTCAATATAGTCAAATTCAAGGAGTCTGTTTTCCCAGGAAGTCTCTAATGTGTTATGTTTTCCTCTTAAGTCTATTTTGCTTTTCTTGTTGTCTTTTCTTCTTCTTTGCAGTTAAGGTGTTGTGGCTCCACGGTAACCTCTCATGAAGTCCGAATGCAAGAGAAAAGGAGGAAAGAAAAGTATAAGAACTATATTAGGTACGTATTTCACCTTCATGTGCTGTATTCCTGTATCACCCTTTTTGTGCTCGTAGTGAATATGTTTTTAGTACATTTAGGGGGTCATTACGACCCTGGCGGTCGGAGACCGCCAGGAGTAATGTAGCGTCCGTACCGCCAACAGGCCGGTTTTCCGCCGTTTTAGCCCCGGCTGTGATAATCCGCCAGGGCAGCGCTGCAAGCAGTGCTGCCCTGGGGATTATGACACCCCTACCGCCAGCCTGTTTCTGGCGGTTAGCACCGCCAGGAAGAGGCTGGCGGTAAGGGGTGTCCTGGGGCCCCTGGGGGCCCCTGCACTGCCCATGCCACTGGCAGTGCAGGGGCCCCCTAACAGGGCCCCGGCCAGCTTTTCACTGTCTGCATAGCAGACAGTGAAAAGCGCGACGGGTGCAACTGCACCCGTCGCACGGCCGCAACACCGCCTGCTCCATTAGGAGCCGGCTCCTATGTTGCGGCCTCATCACCGCTGGGCCGGCGGGCGCAAACTTGGTTTGCACCCGCGGGCCCAGCGGGAATGTCGTAATGGGGGCCGCGGGAGTGCGGACGCATTGGCGGCCGCACGGCGGTTACCGCTTGGCGGGCGGCGGTAGCCGCCCACCAATGTCGTAATGACCCCCTTAGAGTCTAGGATTTGAGTATGTGTCCCTCCTCACTAGGGTTAGTCAATATTGTTGGTATTAGTCCTGGTTTCCTTTAGGAAGAGTTTTCTTTCCTTCAGAACTCCCCAGAACGGCATGTCCAGTCATGCACTATTACCATGGTGTAGGGTGAACAAATACTGCATGCATCCCGAGAAACAAACTCAAATCAAAAAAAAAAAAACTAAAAGTGAAAACACCAAGACTAGCGGGCCATAGGGTCTTTACTTTACTGTGCTGCCGCATTTCGCTTGAACCCTTTACACCGTGCATGCCTCGCTACACCCTTACCCTATGTACAGTCCCTGTTCATTCCTGCCCTCCCACCTAAGGTTTATTGTCGAACCGATCACGCAATTCCATACCTGTCGAAGCCATGCTCCTCTGGGAGCACGGCTGGCCTTTCTGTTCATCTCCTTTCTTCTCTCTCACTTGGGATGTTTTTCGTTCTCGTGGCAATCCGGACCCATTGCTTTCTCGCTCAGACCTCCTCTCCTCCTCTTCAGGTCGTCCGACTTCAGTGGGGCGTTCCTTCCTATTCCTCTCTCCTCGTCCTCCGTCTCCCTTTCTTTCTCTCTCTCTTACGTCTTTCCTGCTTCCTCCTTGTTGCCCTGAGACCCGCCCTCCGTTCCAACGTCATCCCGCACAGGCAGGCAGAATGGAAGGGAACTACTGCAGGTGCCCTCGGGGTACTCTATGGCAGTCTCCGGCACTTGAGCCTATTGTAACCTGTCACAACGTGTTTCCTCTCAGTCTGAAGTAAAGCAAAACACTTTGGCATAGTTGAGCAGTAGAGGGAAAAGGTTGAAAGTGACTTCTTGCCAAGCATTTTTCACTTTTCAAAAAAAGTGGGGGCCAGTATGAGCAAAATGAGCAGAACTTGGTTCACGTACAGCCAATATTTAGACAAAAAATACAAGGCACTCTACAGAATCCTGGAAGAGTTGAAATGCCAATTTAAACAGAAAAGTGGGGAAGCACTGCTTACATGGACAGTGAGGCTATGTGACACCAGTGCTTCAGGGGCAACAATAGATTCAAGAAAGTTCTGTGCTCTCAGCACAGATCCCTTAGTACAGGAGCAATTCAGGAGTTATGGGAATCAAGGAGCGACAAATGTATTACATTTGGCAGTCATGGGATGTAATCAAAAATACCATACTGAATCAGACTGGCCACCAAATGATAAGCCTTGGTACACATTAGGGGATGCCATGCAAAGAATTAAGGAAGAAAGTATGAAAACTACTATTCTATTAGATGAAGCTCACAATATGTTAGAGGCTCCATTGACCATTTCAGTACGCAGCAGAATTATTTGTCTCACCCCTCCAGCTTACAAGCAGGTGATAATGATTCTTTTACTTAATCAGACAGCGCAGAGAATAAAAGAGGTGCCGGAGGTGGTTCTCGAATTAGGAGATCTTGACAATTTGAATAAACCAGAAAGAGACTCCAGATCCGAGGGTCGTACTGATAACATAGTATCTAGGAGAGACATGTTTATGGCATTACTGAAGGATGGTGCAGATTGAAGGGATAGATACCAGAAGCCTGTGGGAGAGGTACCGTAAAAGAGGTCTGAATCGTAAAGAAGGTGGCAGGCGGGTTCACAAGCAAGATAATAAATGTGTAAATCAGAGTCAGTCACAGAAGCAGGGAGATGAAAAGGAAAGAGAAAGAAATGTCTCTTCACCAGGGAAAAAGGAGGAAGGTTGGGGCAGTGAGGGGTTAACTGTTGAAATCAGAGAAGGAGTAGAGCCTGATCGCAGATATAAAAGCATATACCCCGATCGGACTTGGGCAAAAGTTGACAGGTTTAAATCCAACTAGGAAACTGGCCAAACTCCAGTGCAGGGATGTGCTTGCAAAGATAACAGATCACATTTTGATTTAGAAATACATTGGAAACACAAAATATGCAAAGAGTCCGAGCACTAGTTGGCAGCGGAGCGGAGGCCTCTTTAATTTATGGCAAAGAAATTTACCGGTCAGCACTATACCATCACAGGGTTAGGTGGAAAACAAATTCTTGCTGTGCAGACTACGGTTCAAATGAAAATAGGAAGAACACTGAAAAGTGGATATACTGTTTTGATTGTGCCCCTTCTGGAGTACATACTGGAAATTTACACTTTGAAAGGAATGACTTTATATTTGGATGTTGGTTGTTATCAATTTGGATCAAAGAGATACATTTCAGTGGCAGCTATGAGGGTGGGTCATCTAAAGATACCCCCAGTGAAGGTGCCCCTAGCAACTAAGGTAATATACCTAAAGCAATGTCGCATTCCAGGAGGGCATGATGAAATAAGTAAGAATATCCAGGATAGGACTGAGGCTGGTGTAATATCTCTAACCACCACTGAATGGACCAGTCCCCTTTGGCCCATTCATCGAACTGATGGGCGCTATAGAATGACTATTGATTACCGCAAGCTGAATAAATATAACCCCCCCCCCATTAACAGCTGTGGTCCCCAAAACCATCACTTTGAAAGAATACAGAAACATAAAGGGACATGATATGCAACTATTGATATTGCTAATGCTTTCTTTTCTATACCATTGGCCCCTGAGTGTCAAGACCAATTTGCTTTGTCGCATTCTGGCAGCCAATTCTGAATGTTATCTTTACCTATTGGGTATGTACATAGCCCCAAAATATGTCACCGGATGGTGGCAGAACACCTGGATGAAGTATCTGTCATTCCAGGTGTGCAATTGACCCATTACATTGATGACGTGATGATTGAAGGACAGACACAAGAACAGGTGCAGACTCAGTTGGAGCAGTTTATGGAACTCTTATGAGAAAAGGGTGGATGATTAATCCAGATAAGACGCAGGGACAGTCTCAAAATGCGAAGTTTCTAGGAATTCAGGGGCATAGAGAAGTGTTGACAGAAGCAAAACAAAAGATTTTAGAGTTTGCCACTCCCTGCACTAAGCAAGAGACAATGATTCATTGGATTGTTTGGTTTTTGGCAACAGCATTAAGTCAAATTCTAGCTCCTTTAAACAAAGTGACATGAAAGAAGCACAAGTTTGGATGGGGAGAACAGCAGCAGTGTGCGTTTGAATTGGCAAAGGAGGGGATTCAACAGATTTAGATTTATGGCCAGTACAGAATGGAGACATTGCGCTGCATGTAACCATTCAGGGCCAATATGCAAATTTGATTATGTGGCAAAAACACGGAAGAACAATGGTGTCCCTGGGGTTCGGGACTAAAAAGTTACCCAAGGCTGGGGAGCAATATACTCCCTTTGAGAAACAGTTGCGTGTATGTTACTGGGCTCTAGTGGACACTGAGCAAATGACCCTAGGTCATAATGTGATTTTGAGCCCTGAGATTCCAATAATGCAGTGGGTGATGAGTTCACCTAAAATGCACCGCATAGGACATGCGCAAGAAGCTAGTATCATACATTGGAAATGGTACATACAGGACAGGGCGCGAGCAGGACCAGCAGGCACAGCCGCTCTATAAGAAAAGGTGTTGCAAGCCCCAGTGCAGGATGAAGAGAGGGTGCAGGAGATACCACAGATATAAGAATCACCTGTGAGATAGGGTGAGCCATTTGAATCCTTGTCCCCTGAATAGGAAGCATGTATGGTTCACCAATGGTTCAGCCAAATATGTGGGAGCTGAAAGACATTGGAAAGCAGTGTCATATAATCTAGTCATCAAAATGTAGTTAACTACCCCAGGAGAAGGAAAAGTGGTCAATCTGTACACTGTGTATCAGCCTTTAAAACAGAAGTTACCTGGGACTTGTCATATTTACACTGATTCATGGTCCACTGCCAATGGGTTATCCACTTGGCTTCCCACGTGGCATTAACATAACTGAAAAATACATTCAGATGAGGCGTGGGGCAAAGAGTTGTGGCAAGAAATTTGAGAAATGCTAGAGCAAAGTAATGTTACTGTGTATCATACAGATTATCACTGTCCCATTGATTCACTAGAATGCTGGTTCAATTCCCTTGCAGATGACAAAGCCACCATCTCAGAGGCAGAAGTGGCAACACAGGATTCTGACTTGGTTGGGATGGCTAAATGGGCGCACCAAAAATGTGGACACCTGGGAGAGAAATCCACTTATAGGTGGCCAGAAATTAGAGCGATGCACATTCCCCTAGATTTAATTAAAGCTATGATTTTACAATGCCCTATTTCTCAACACACACAACAGAGATCTGTCCCGCAAACTGTCAAAGGTCAATTGGGGAGAGGGATGTTACCAGGACAGATATGGCAAATTTATTACATTGGGTCACTACCGATTAGTCGCGGGTGTCAATACACTTGCACAATAGTGGACACCTATTCTGGTTACCTGCTTGCTTTCCCCTGTAAACGTGCCACTCAGCACAAAACCATCAAAACTTTTGACCTGTTAATGTTATATTACAGAGTACCAATCCAGGTCCAGAGTGACAATGGGTCACACTTCAAAGGAAAACTGGATCAAGATTACTTTGTGCAACACAACATTGAGTGGATTTATCAGATTCCATATTATCCACAAGCCTCAGGATTGATTGAGAGAATGAACGGTTTGCTAAGAGCCCAATTACGAAAATGATCAGATGGAACCTTGAAAAACTGGAGAGAGCATATAAATGAAGCCCTCCAGATTCTGAATAACAGACCACTAACAAATGCTGAGACTCCACTGATGTGAATGCTAACCCTAGCATTAGAGGTACAACCCCATGTGCCCACCAACACCATCATGTATTGGGAAATAAAACCAGGAGCCCTAACTCCTTACAGAGCCACACGAGAATCTGTAGGTCTTGACCTACATGCTTTAAAAGCGTAAGTATTGAAACCAAGAGACATGGTACTTTGTGAAACAGGTGTTGGAATACAGATTCCCCTGGGGCATTTCAGATTGATTGCTCCCAGATTTGGGTTGGCGCTCAAAGGTATTCAGGTGTTGGGGGGGAGTGATCGACGCAGACTACCATGGAGAAATTAAAACTATTCTTTTGAATAGTGGAGACACTGACTTGATGGTAAAATCTGGAGACAGAATTGTGCAAATTGTAATTATCCCTGTGTATGGAGGAATAGTGAGGAAGGGGACGGCCCCAGCCCTTCTTACAGTACCTGGGGAGGGAAGTTTTGGTTCAACATACAAAAACCTGGTGCTAAGGTGTGGGTGAAATCTCTGAATCAACCTCCAAAACCAGCAGAAATTACAGCTAAGGGCACAGATAATGTTCTCCTAATCATGAAGCCAGGAAAGGAACGATGGGAACATATCCCAGCTGACAAATGTTATTTGCAATGATCATACATCTCTTTTACAGATCATACTGCAAGGTGTCTATGCGCTGACTGTGCTGTATGGTCTCTTTTCAGGCCTGTGCAGCTAGGAGGGACCAAAAAAAAACTAACTCCAAAATAATTGATCGACCACATCAAGCAACACCTTTACTACACTTAACTGAAAACGTATGGACCCACTTGGCACGAGTTGTATTCTGCAGGTTCCTACTTCTGCATGTCATCCATGTAGAGCACAGTGGATGTCATCTCAACCTGCCTAGTGGCTATCCACATACCTGCAAAATTTCTACTGGATATCATTAATGTCACCAATATGGATAGAAACGTGCAACAGAGTGACGTGATATCTCATTTTTCACCCTATGAGTATTGTAGATTTCGCCAAGTAACAACAGATGAAAAGAGGGACAATATCACACTAATAACTACCTACAACATCACCCCCGGTGAGGTATGTTTTAATTTCACCTGCAATACACGTCAAATTGGAAAATGTGCTCAACTGTGCCTCAAGGCAGCAACGAGATCTCCTCAAGAGATTCTGTGGGAACAAAAGGTACTCTGCCATTATCTAACATCGGGTAGGCTATTTTCATTTGGAAATATCACTTTCACCTACATTCCCGCTAATATAACTGGTGGACCATGTACCTTTACATGATTAGGACTGATGTTTCCATTTCATTCTGTACATACTTGGTATTCAAGAGAAGCTGTTCAATTAGGTGAAGACTGTGGTGCCGAACTTCAATTATAATCCCAATCAGAATATAAAAGCTTGAATCTTTCTATTGTAGGTGTGCCCGGTTTAGTTGTTTATAATACTCAAATGATTAATAAGTTGGCATGATGAATATTAATCACACTTCTTTCGCTTTATCTGAATTTTTACTAGATATTCATGATACTAGAAAACCTGCATTGCAAAACAGCTGCTATAGATTACTTCTTATTAAAGCATGATCATAGGTGCTCTGAATTTGAAGGCATGTGTTGCTTCAATTTGTCAGACCACTCTAAATCCATCCAGTCCCATATTGACACTTTCCATGAATTAGTAAAAGGAGTAAAACAAGATGTGGATAAAGGGTGGTGGGATTGGTTATGCCAGTAGTTGCCCAATGTCGGACAATTACGTAATGTCTTGGGTGGGATACTTGTGGTGATTTCTATAGTTATAATGTTGTGTTGCTGTATACAATGCATACTTAATTTGTTTGCGATGTTTAGACCAAAATGTGTTAATTTTACACCTGAATGTTATGAGAGTCATTGGTCAAAGTTTGGAGTGTAATTATATTTGTATTTCCATCTTGACCACTGCTCCATCTTGACCATTGACTCCATTTTATGCTTAACTTCCCTTCAAGCACTGTCACTTCGGTGGTGCAGGTATTTTTCTGCGCACATGTTTTCACTCTTCGAGCTCTTTCTCACCAAGGGCAGGGACGTAACATGGAGGAGTGAGGGTAAGATAAGGATGTACCAGAAGGATGTGTATGGTACGGTAAGTAACAGCTCGGTCTTGGGAGTGCACCTTGGGATGTGGCCAGGGCCCAGATGTGGCAAACCTTTTTGCAATTGCAAATGGCCCAACAGCTGATTTGAGATCTCAAAAATGCATTTTGGTATGTATCAAGTCCAATTTGTGATTCAGTAACTTATTACCGAATCGCAAATTGGATCTGCGACTACATACCAATTCGGTGTTAGGAAGGGGCATGTCAAGGGCGTCCCTTCCTAATACCGAATCACAGAGGTATGTATGATTATTGTGTGACCGTGAATGCGGTCGCAAAACAATTGCAATTAACACCAATTTCTAATTGGTGCTAACCCATTCACAATGCAGAAGGGGTCCCCAAGGGACCCCTTCCCCTTTGTGAATGCATGCAAAAACATTTTTTAAGAGCATGCAGTGGTCCCACGGACCACTGTCTACTCTTAAAAAAAAGAAAACTTTCATTTTTCTTTCTTGAATTTAGAAAAAATAAAAGATTGCTTTATTTAAAATCAATCACAGACATGGTGGTCTGTGGAGCCCAGCAGGCCACCATCCCTGTGATTGTAACCATTCGCATTGGGTCGCAAATTGCGACCTACATCATGAATATTAAGGAGGTAGGTTCATTTGCGAGCCCTGGCGAATCGCTATATTAAACTCCTGGAATATTATACATTCTAATAGCGATTACTTAGTTATTCACCCCAAAAAAAAAATATCACAATTTGGTAATCGCTATTGGAATTAATGTTACATCTGGCCCCAAATCTCTAACCTGCTCTTTCAACATGGACTGGTTCAGCCAACGTTTGAACAACAACTCACAATATGGGGGGTGGGGGTTCTATAATTCTCCTCTCTAGCTTGTTTAAGGTTTTTAGGAGGGAAAACTAACAGCTGGGATTAGAGACAGAACTCATTCCGGTAAAGGGACGCCTTGCATGGTTCCATTGAGGGTCGTTTTCTCTCTTTCGGCAGTAGCCTGGGTTCCCGACTTGAAGCTGGCAAAGAGATGATGTCCATACCTCGCCCCATGGTAATGCATTTTTAATTCTTATTTCTACCTTTGGGTTGTGAATGAATATGTAATCACTGTTTATATAGATATATTATCCATGATTGAAGTAGTGTATTTTCATTGTCTGTTTCTATTATCATTATTATTCTACTGCTGTGTTTATTTTTTGGAAGTGCACTTGTGTGCTACATTTGACATTCGACATACAAGCCTTCCCTGTATGAATCTTAAGAAGTGCCTTAATAAATTAATTACTGAGATTAAGAGCTCTGCATTGTTGGAATTCCTTTTATTTGCGTTTCCTCTCAGTCTAACATAAAGCAAAACATGCGCCCCATCTAATCACATTGGCAGCTACACACACAACCACAACAACACATCTTAACACTGAATTGTGTTCTATTATTTGTTTTAGTACCTAGCAAAATGTATGTCAGACTTTAGCTTATAACCCCTCCACAAGAATGGCCATTGGAACCAGGTGAACCTATTATGAAATTGCAGGAGAAGAGGGAATTTTTTCCTAATTTCACTTCTACTCTTGAAGATGAAAACCAGGAATAATCTACATCTGTAAGGGAAAACAAATTCACGTATGTAAGGGCCTCCATCCAAATGGAAAATAATAGATCTGTGGAAGAATCTAATGTGTATAAATACACACTTGATCATTTAGGCATATTTCTAGCCAACTGTTTTAGTAGCAATAGACAGATTTAAGTTTTTTTCAAAGAAAAAAGGCTGGAAATTAAACTGTAGAAGATTATGTGCCTTCTCTAAGTAAAACTGCTATTTCTTGCAAACGTGGCCACTAGCCTGATGAATTAATAAGGGACCAAATTATTAATCACACTGACAGTACCCGAGCTCAGGAAATTGTATGGATGTGGGCGATTCCTTTCTAAAGGATGTTGTGGCATTTGTCAACATACCTGGATTATCTAAGAGATGTGCTCAAACACCAGAAAGCATGCACACAGCATACATTTAAATGTGTTTTTTACTTACCTCAGCTACCAATGAGGGTCATAGTCCAGCTAACTGTACTCCATTTTTTATTACATTAATAGTGATTAATATATTATCATTCTCTACTAATGTAATGAAAAAAATGAAAACAAGGAAGTGGAGCCCCAAGCAACGTCCATATGGGTAAGCTGGTCCTTTGTTCCTAGCGCTGATTTTGCAACCTCTGAGGCCCGGGTTTGCAAAGGGGAAACTGGAGGTCTCAACGGCCATCCCTAAATGACGCCTATGGAGGGGAGATGCGTAGTGTTGCTTAGTCCTGAAACGACCGGGAGCACAGACTTCATAATTCTGGATTCTTAGATTGTGAGCGACTTTAGGGTTCTGAAGTTGACGTTTGTTAAAATCGTTCCTGTGTAGCCGCCGTTGGGCTGCGGCTGGATAAACTTACCTTTTTCTATTGAAGAACAAGAGCCAAATCTGATACAGGTTCCGCTCTCACTTTAAATTTGCTGGCTTCCCCAAGTTCCTCGTGTACTCTCATAAACCTATTACAGAGCGCAAGGTTGAATACTATTTTAGTAACTTTGACAGCAGTGACCCCTGCTGTTCAGCTGTGGTTTTGCTTATTTTTTTCTATGTAAGGGCTATTGTCGGGAAAGCGCTATTTTATTTTGACTCTCATAGTTTGCGAGAATTAGTTATATGACTAGTTTAACAAATAATCATAGTCTGTAAAAATGTCTATTCTCTCGTTTCTATTGGAACACTAGTTCGTTTGGAACGACGTAGCCATGGAGAGAAGTGTATCACTAGCCATGCCTTTATTTATATTTGCGTAGTGTTATGTAGTGCGACCCAAAGGTACTGGAGCGCTTTACATGAACACCACTACATTACACAAGGCCACCATTGCCCATCAGCACGTCGTCTTACTGCCGCTTGTACTTACTGACTTATATAATAGGTGCCGTACAAAAACAAAGAAAAATTCTGCTTGGTTTCCACTTCCTAAGTCGGTAGCTCTGGCCATCGTGCCACGTAATTATTTATGTATGATGGCGATTTTCATTTATAGCGTCACCACTTCGTTTTCCCGCCTATTCGCAGCTCTGTACGTACTAACCATATAACAGATGACGTTCAGAAACGAATGGAAATTCTACTAGTTACCTACAAATTAAATTATTAAAAATAACATAACAGACACACTTATACGGTAATAAAATCAACATTAGAAATCCTTCTCAAATTACAAAAAGAAGATGACTTTCCAGTGAGAGTATGTGGAGTTTCGTGCTATGGTGTTAAAACGTGTGTGGTTGTAAGCTTGGTTTAAAGAAAGCTTTACAGCAATTTCCTCAACGTATTTTTACTTAAGGACATTTGTGTTTTAAAGAAGTGGTCTTTGAGTAATTATAAAGGTGCGGTAAACAAGAAATACACAAAACTGTTTTTGCACAAACATTTTTAGTATTTGTGCATTCAAAATATTGCAAACACCAAGGTATGGTTCCATATCAGGGACTGTCAAACAGTGAAATAAATGTTCATAGGCGACATTGCATCCCCGATCTCGAATTTTACTTCCTATGTCACTGGACCACAATTTAATGGTTACTCTTAACCCTAAAAGTAAATCCATTTTACTCTTAGCTCCTTTACTTAACCTGAATACCAGCATTACTCCAACCTTTAACCCAAAGCTCACCCTTACATAATCCCGTAATTCTTACTGTAACAGTTTCTTACTCTAACCCTTACCCTATCCAGGGGCAGCTCCTTCGCTATGGCAGAGGAGTGTCACCCCCGCCAGCAGCAGCAGTGGCAAAACATTTACTATAAGACGATAAACTACATTTATTATCATTTTACAGTCAAAACTGTAGGGCCATGGGGCTGTGACGGGAACGAGGCGGAGTGGACAGCATTCTCCCAGAGTGCACATGTATGTTTGGCCGGCCGTCTCAGGCTGGGCAAACACACATACGTACTCAGCTCTCTCTAACCCTGCACCGCGTTGCTGGGTTAGAAACAGCAGGCAGAGACTTCCACTCTGCCTCGGAGTGCCCTGGCTGGGAGTCCCATCCAATCCTAATGCTGCTTTCATGCTGCCAGCAGCTGGGAGCCTGTGCCTGCAGTCCATTCGAGGAGCGGATCAGAGCAGCGAGACACGTCACTAAAGGTACTTTTTTGTTAATATTAGTATTATATACTTTTTTTCATCGTGCCCCTGCCATGCATCACCCTGCCCCTTTCCCTCCCGTGAACCGCCACTATCTTTTGACGCCAAACACCTCTTTATGTAAAAGAAAAATATGCCCGCCTCCTCCCAAGTGATGTAACTTGGTAAAATGCACAAAAGTGAACATTAAATACTTATTACAAAGCATGCTAGGAGACTGTTCTGTTTAGCTTCAAACTAAGAAGAAACAAAACTACAGAATGGAAAGAATGCAGTACTCCTAGTCTGAGTAATTAATTTATTATGGCACTTCTCAGGTCTCAAACGAGAACATACAAACATTAACATGAGCATTTAACTTGAATGCAGCAAAACACGTGCAGATACAAAAATAACCACAGCAGTTGAATAATAACATGCAGAAAAAGTGCAATAGGTCAACAATGAATATGTATGCATTGAATATATATATATATATATATATATATATATATATATATATATATATATATATATATATATATTTTTTTTTTTTTTATGCATGCACAAAGCAAAGCTAGATAATTAAGAATTAAAAACGCATCAGCTTGGGGACTGAATCCAACATCATCCTTGTCCTTGCCAACGTCAAGCTGTGGCACCCTGGACAGCTGAGATAGGAGAAACATTTTCCAATGGGACTCTGGTTTCTTGAGCAGTGCATCCACACTCAAAATGAGATCCTTCCTCCTCAGCGCCAAGCTTCCCCACCTCACATGCCTTACACAAACCCAAAAGGAAGGTTCTGGTAGCCTCCCCCCTCCCTTTGAGGGAGTTGTGAAATTTAAGCACTGGCTGTACTTGGTCTCTGTTGAAAACACAAAAAAAGAACTGGCCAGATCCCAATGTGCATTCCCAAGACAGAGACGTACCTTTCTTTGTTAGAAACATTCCCATCCTAGTACACACTTATCACTTCCACATCCTCCACGATATGGTCCCTTTTCTTTTAGGAAGAGCGAATATAGGCTGGCATCGCCAAGGCCTATTGCCTGAACCCCCTCCCATCCCATTCGGTCCTCAACAAGACCCCCAGCCTTTCTCACTCCAGGTCACACCCAGAATGGCAATACCTCACCTTTATCAACAACAACTCATTGGAATTGGAAGTCGTGAACTCCCAGCTGTATTTTTATTTTAATAAAACAAAATTCAGTCAACAAAACTTTTATGCAGTAACCCCATATTATTTACACAGTATGTACATTTTGAAGATGCCTAGCCTTAAAGTTCGCTAATACATCAAAAATCCTGCCACTGACTAAATCAGTTCCTGCGCATCCAAAGTAGCAAATATCAAATTCCTTAGGGGGCACGACTGCTCGTCGCGGCCTTACTGCCTGATCACTGGAGATGGCAGGCCGCGCCGCCTATGATGCTATGGCCTGGTCCATATGGTCCCTTTGTAGCATTAAAGCTTCAAGCAATTCCTCAGTGCACAATCACTTTTGCCCCCTACTTGCACTGTCTGTCATTACCTCCCGTCCCTCCCTCACCTTCCTTTAGACCAATGAGGCTCCCTGCCTCCCCATAGACCCTCCCTTCCCCTTAACCCCCCCCCACCCACACCACCTCCTGTTCTTTTTTGTCTGGCCCGCTAGACTTACCTTCTTCTTCTTCCACGGCGGGGCCTGGGGGTCTTCGGCTATGCTCTCCTCGAGGCGTGGAGCTCCTGGGGGAGGGTTCCTGGCAGTCGCGTCTTCGAGAGGCGGGCGTGGCTGCCTTGGAGACGCATCCTGGGAGTCGGCTGATGAGGTCGGTCGGCTCTTTTGGGCTGGGGCTATGATTTCTGGATCTTCGGCTCGCGGAGCTGAGCTGAGGTGCCGGTTTGGATTTTCTGCATTTTGGGCGGTAGGACGGGCGTTCTGCCCGCGTTTTTAACAGGTTTTTGTTAATTGTTTAGGTGTTTTAATTTGCTGTTTCTTTTTTAGAGGAGGGCCTTTCTCTGTTATTTAAAGGGGTTGGGGTCCTGTGGCTGACATTTCTGGTTTATATCATGCCGAAGGTACCTTGCTTAAGAAGTAGGATTGTTTCCTCTTCCTCTTCATCGGGGGAGGATGGTGAGGTTCCCCTCTCCACGCCTGGGGGTCGCCAGGTTCCGGTGGGGGCTTCTGCGCCTCTCATGTCCAGAGAAGAGGTTCAGGACATGATTGAGATGGCTGTCTCTCGGGCTCTCCAAGCAGGGGTGGCCAGGCCTGGTCGTTCTCCTGCAGCCCGTCCTCATGCGACTGCGGAGAGGTCCTCTTCTGGGGATGATGATGATGACGCTCCATCTACTTCTTCTGGTGGGAAATATGTCTCCAGGGAAGAGATGTGGGAGGTGATGTTGCATGTTTGGGACAATTTAGGTTTTCCTGTGTTTCAGCCTATGGGATCGGATTCACATTTGTTCCCTCAGTATCAAACACCTTCTAAGTTCGCCATGCCTTTTTAGGGCCCTGTGAAGGAAATGGTATTCTGGGAATGGAAAGATGTGGAGAAGTCTCAGGTGCCACGGTTCCTTCAGAAACTGTACTTACTGGAGGGGGAGGATGTGTTACCTCCCTCAATTAAACTGGATTCCATTTTGGCGACCCTGATTGGCAAGATGGCGGTCAATCCAGAGGATTGTGTGTCTACGGGTGCCACGGACCGTAAGGTGGATTCTGGTCTTAAGAGGGCTTTTGCGGCGGAGAATTTGGCCCTCAGAGCGGGTATATTTTCTGCTTATTCTGCACAATCATTGGTGCAGGATTTTGACAAGCTGGCGTGGCTGTTCAGGAAGGTTCGTAGTGCTCGGAACTTCTGGCTGTTATGGAGCAGCAGGCCAGGTTGCTAGCAGACATGTCTTCTGATGTGGTCCGTACTTCGGCTCTGGCATCGGGAGCTTTGATTGGGGCTCGTAGGTCCCTCTGGTTGAGGTTGTGGAAGGTGGATCCTGGGGAGAAATCTGCTCTCCTGAGACTGCCTTTTGAAGGGCGTAATTTGTTTGGTGATCAGTTGCCTTTCATGCTTTCCAAGACATTTAAGGAGAGGAAACACGCCTTGCCTTACAAAGGTGGTTCTTCTTCTGGCAAGGGGTGGAGGAAGCATTCGCGCTCATCTCCCAAGATGGATTCCAAATCTTTTTCTTTCAAGAAACGTTGTTTTCAGCCCCGTTTTTCTCCTAAGAAGTCTGCCCCTTCAAATCGGGGTGGGTTCAAGAAGGTTTCCTGACAATCATTGTGGGCCTGGCATAGTGCAGGTTGGGGGACGGCTGAGGCACTTTCTTCAGTGTGGCAGGAAAGTGTCAGCGATCGTTGGGTGCTGGACTTTGTGGACAATGGCTATGCTATAGATTTCGAAGTGGTGCCTCCAGATTCCGGGGTGCGTCCCACTCCTCTGCCTACAGTCGGGGCCCAGAGACAGGCATTGTTGGATGGGGTCCGGGACTTGCTTCTCAAGGGGGCCATCTCACAGGTTCCTGTAGGGGAGAGAGGTCTGGGCACTTATTCAGTCTTGTTTCTGGTTCAGAAGGTGTCAGGGGGTTTTCGGCCTGTCCTCAATCTGAAAGGTGTGAATTCCTGGATCAGGACTGTACATTTCCGTATGCTGTCCATTCAGACTATATTTCCTCTGGTCAGTCCGGGGGATTTCCTGGCATCTCTGGATCTGCAGGATGCTTACCTACATGTTCCAGTGGCTCAGTCTTCTCAGCGATTCCTACGTTTTGTGGTAGGCCTGGGCCATTATCAGTTTTGTGTTCTACCTTTCGGCCTCAAGTCCTCTCCCCGCATTTTCACCAAGGTGCTGGCCCCTCTGGTGGCTCTTCTACATTCAGAAGGGGTGTTTATTCATCCTTATCTGGACGATATTCGAATCCAAGCATCCTCTCAGGAGCTCTTTGCAGAGGCATGTGGCCCGGGTTCTGGTGGTCCTGCAAAACCACGGGTTTTTGGTCAACTGGGGGAAGTCAGATTTGGTTCCTTCCCAAGATCTGGTGTTTCTAGGGGTTCGGTTTCTGACTCTTCGAGGTTTGGTGACTTTGTCAGAGAAGCGGTTGTTGGTACTCCAGTCTCTGGTGAGGTCGATCTTGTTGCAGCCTGCTCCCAGGGCCCTTCAGTGGTTACGTGTGCAGGGTCATTTGGCGTCAGTGATTTTTCTGGTTCCCTGGGCACGGTTCCATCTTCTTTGCCTGATTAACTGGTTCCTGGGTCATTGGTCTCCATTGGTGCCAAGTTCTCTGCTGGCACGGATACCGGTGTCAGGGTTGGTTCGCAGGGAGTTGGGTTGGTGGCTGGTGACCGCTTATCTTCGGGTGGGGGTGTCTTTATCTCCTCCTCTCCCGGTGGTGGTGACGACCGATGCCAGCCTCTCCGGTTGGGGGGCTTGGATGGGGACGGCTCAGATCCAGGGGTTTTGGTCACCTCTGGAAGCCAGACGCTCTTCGAATTGGCGGGAGTTGAAGGCGGTGCTTCTGGCTCTGATTCATTTTCAGGTCTCCCTGAAAGGGGTTGCGGTTCTTATTCGGACAGACAACTTGGTGACCAAAGCTTATGTAAACCGGCAGGGGGGGGACCCGGTTGGGGGCTCTGTTCCGCCTTGCCAAGAAGATTTTTGTTTGGGCTCAGGAATGGGTTCTTTCCCTGCGTGCCACCTACATTCGGGGGGTGGTCAATGTACAGGCAGATCTTCTGAGCAGGGTGATTCCTTCCTCTCAACTTTTCTCCCTCCGGTGGTCTCTGTTTCATCCTTTGGTTCACCTATGGGGTCTTCCGGTGGTAGATGTGTTTGCGTCTCCAGAGGATGCGAAACTCAGTCGCTTTTGCTCCTGGTTTTGTTGTCCTCAGGCTTGGGAGGTGGACGGGATGTCGTGTCCTTGGCCTCGGGGTCTTTTGTACGCTTTCCCACCCTTTCAGTTGCTCCGGGCATTTCTGTTGCGGGTACGTCTTTTGAGAGCCAGGGTTATCTTGATTGCGCCCCATTGGCCGAGGGCGAATTGGTTTCCGTTGCTTTAGTTGATGGCGTCGGGTCAGGTGTGGACTCTTCCTCTCTGTCCGTCGCCTCTGGAGTTTCCTTGCCTCTCGATGGGGTCATAAAGGCGGCTGCACTTGACGGCCTGGAAGTTGAATGGCGGGGTTTGACGGGTTTGGGAGTTCCGGTAGCTTTGAGTTCTACTTTGCTGGCTTCACGACGGCGTTCCACTTTGCTGTCTTATGGTAGGCAGTGAAAAGTTTTTTCTTCTTGGTGTTTCCGGCATAAGTTGGATCCTACGTCCACTTCTCTTTTTGATGTGATGCAATTTTTACAGGATGGTGCCCAGTTGGGTTTGTCGATGGCTTCTCTACGGGTGCAGTGGGTGGCGATTCAGGCTTTTAGGGGTCCATGGCGTAATCTGTCTGATGAGGGTCATTTGATGCCTCGGTTTTTCCAAGGTCTTCTTAACTTGTTTCCTCGCCCGGTGTGTTCCTTTCCTTCCTGGGATCTTTCATTGGTATTGGATGCTTTGATGATCGCTTCCTTTGAACCTCTGGGGGACTGTGACTTGCGTCATCCTTCTTTGAAAACTTTTTTTCTGGTGGCCATTACTTCGGCCCGCCATTTAGGGGAATTGGGGGCCTTGGCCTGCTCGTTTCCTTTTTGTAAGGTTTTTCCGGATCGCGTGGTGCTTGTTCCGGTTCCTTCTTTTGTTCCTAAGGTGAATTCGTCTTTCCATGCTCGCCAGGAGGTCATCCTTCCTTCGTTTTGTCAAGATCCTTCCTCGGATGAGGAGGTTAGGTTGCATTCTTTAGATGTGCATAGGGCCTTGTTGGAATATCTATGGGTAGTTGCTCCTTTCCGTAAGGGTGATTCTCTTTTTGTGAATTTCGGTCCGGCCTGGAAGGGTGAGAAGCCTTCCACGGCTTCTTTGAGTCGGTGGGTTCGCTCGTTGATACTGATGGCTTATTCTTTGAAGGGGGAGGTTCTTCCCCAAGGGATTCAGGGCTGTTCTACCAGAGGTATGGCTGCTACGGTGGCAGAGCTTCAGGGAGCTTCTGTGGTGGAAATTTGAAGGGCCGCAACTTGGGCCTCACCTTTGACCCTTGTTCGTCATTACAGGCTGGCGGACTTGGGCAATTTGGAGTCGGTATTGGGTCACCGTGTCTTGTCCTCTATGATGTAAAATGGGGGGGCTCGGTGGTCTTTATTGGTTGTGATTAAACTTATTGCAACTCAGTGTCCATCTCCTGTTTTCTCTTGCTATGTCTCATTGGTCTAAAGGAAGGCGAGGGAGGGACGGGAGGTAATGCGTCCATTACTTACGTTAATGGCATTACTCCTAGTCCTACTCCCTCGCCTTCTTTTCCGTTCCCTCCCGCCCTCCCAGTACGGACCGCCTGAGTTGCTGCTTGGGCTTGTTTTTGTACAGGAGGTGGTGGGGATTGGAGGGGGTTTAAGGGGAAGGGAGGGTCTATGGGGAGGCAGGGAGCCTCATTAGTCTAAAGGAAGGTGAGGGAGTAGGACTAGGAGTAATGCCATTAACGTAAGTAATGGACGCATGACAACCTCTGTATTGCTATAAACAAAAGAACACCAAATTGTTTATCACTTATCCGGTGTGCCCAGCATATTTGGGGCCCCCCAATGGGTGAAGGCCCCTTCCAAACATGGTCAATGTAGAAAACAAGCTGTGCATGGAAAAATACCTGGGCCACCAATGTGATGGCATTTGAAGCTAAGCACAAGTTGGAGTCAGTGGTCAAGATGGAATCAGGGCTTACATACAGAAAGCATTGCAGAGAAACATGGTCCTCGGGACTGTGCTGAAAAGTATAACCATTTGGTAGTTCCTGTCCCAACCCCCCTTTGAACACTGCAAGGCATATTTATCAAACATTCACATAATGCAGGGAAACAAGTTGCTGCACTGCATTGCGTGAACAGGGGAGAACTGAACAGCTCCATATCTGCTAAGATATGACACTCTTCAGCTCTTTCCTTGCACTGGCACACTTGTGGCTGCCTAGCAAAGATGCAGGCACCCTTGCATCATGGATACCTTTCTGCACAAAACCAATCTTGTAAATCAATTTCCAGAATGCATCACACAAAGAAAGAGGAAGTAACAGAGAAATAGGCATATTTCTCCTCGTTATGACTCACTGGGGAAGGTGTACCATTTTGCACCATTCCCCAGTGTACTAGCTTTAGTAATTCTGAGAATGTGCGAAAATCCATTGATTGAGGCATGGGTGTTCCTATACTTCACCCATGGAATGCCACCCTGATACAGTGTAATGCAACACAGCAAATGGGGCTGCTTCAAGTTACATTTTCTTTACCAAACTACGCAAGACAATCAAAGGCAGACATTGCATGGCAAGGAAGAACTAATTTTATTTGCTGTGGCTGTGCCAAACCACATGACGTAAAATAGTAGTAAATCTGGGCCGAAAGATAAAGTGTGCCCAGCAGTGTGTACAGCAGAGTAATGCAGCAATGTAACCTTGCTTCACACATAATGGATAGATGCCCATGAAAAATCATACAAGTTTTTCCAAACCTGCAGACCTAGTGACTTGAATAATCTACTTGACTTAACTATAGTTCGCTTGATCCATGAACTGGTCTCAAATTGTGTGATCATTGGCATATATTTTATTTGACAGAGTCGACTTTTAATTCATTATCACATACGAGAGAGCAGCTTCAAATATGTAAGTTCAGCATTTGTGCGCTACAAAAAACTGTTATGTTTCAGTTAATAGGCTAAACCAGTAGCTCTAATCATTTTCACTTCTGTGGATCCACACTTAATCATTACTTGAATTCTGGGACTCCCAATGATAAAATACTGGAAAACAGAGACCCTCCTCTGAGTCAATACTGGAAGCCCGGAACCCCAGCCGTAGCGTTTTTTGAAAATATGAACCACACAACAATATACAAAATATACAGAAACACACATTAATCTGACAAATACAAACATTATTAAATATTTTATTTAATTCACAAAAACATATTAAAAAACAAATCAACATTTTAATAGAAAGGTTGGAGATTTTCTAAATTCAATTACTGCCACTCATGGTTCATTCTGTATTCTATGAGGATACTAACTTAATTGTTAGCATCCAATGTAAGATTCCTTCACTTTTACGCATTGTTTCAAAATTTCAATGTCACTTCTTCATTTGCATACACTTTATATGTCTGTGAATATTATTTTATTTTCTAAGCTGTCACAGACCTCCCTGAGGAGAGGTTTGCGACTCGCAGGGGTCCTGGACCACAGGTTGAAAACTAATCAACTAAACAGTTGTTGCATGTATAATAAGAATTTATCCCACCTATAACATACAGATGAATCCTTATTTGCTTCTTAGTTCACTAACAGCATTGTCGTCAGGGTGGGGGCAGGAATGTTTCTCAGTTTATGTTCAAATATTCTCACTCTTAATAAATATATTATACAAGCATGATGTTGTTGTGCACTCTCATTTACAGACAGCACAGGTTCCATTGAAACAGCTACAGACAGTTGCACAAACATGCACTTTTCCTGGTAAAACTATGTAGCATAAAAATAATAATGTGTGGAAATTGAGTTTCAGCAAATACATCCATCATTTGCACTTCACTAAGTAAAGTGCATTACAGCACCTGCCTGTTAGAAACCGGGTCTCTAGTTGGCCAAGGAATGCATCGTGTTCAACTAGAGATCACAGTCCTAGTCAGGGTTAGTCACAACACAACCTAAATTAACCTATGCTCAACCTCCAGTAGCTTGGCACAGCAGGCAGGCTTAACTTAGAAGGCAATGTGTAAAGTATTTATGCAACAACTTATACAGTAACAGTGAAAACATCACAAAAAGTGCTCTACACCAGTTTAGGAAAATAGATAATATCTATCTGAATAAAATAAGACGAAAAGGACAAAATTCCAATATGCACAAGTCAAGATATCACTTTTTAAAGGTTTAAATGAGTCTCAATCCTAAAGAATCAGAGTTAAATCCTTCTAACACATGGTACCTGGGATGTGTAAAAAATAACAAAACAGAGGGGCTGAAGAGGAGGAGATGCATCGAAAAGTAAAGCGATGCATGGATTTTTCTGGTGCGGCAAAGGCGATGCGTCAATTCTTTCCATGCTGTAAGACAATGCGTCCATTTCCAGGAGCGCAGCTTTGGTTCCTCACTGCGATGCGTGTATATTTTGACACCCAGGGACGATGCATAGAAAGCCCAGAAGGCGTTGAGCAGAGGCAACAGATGCTGTGAGGATGTGGCAGGTGATGTGGTGATTTTTCAGCCACGAGTCACGTGCTGCATCAGATTTAGCAGGCGTTGCGTAGATTTTTCAACATGCTGCATTTTCTTCTCTTTGGTGAAGTCTTTGATAGCCCAGAGATCTCAGAACAATCGAATCCCTTGAATAGCACTTGTGGAGGAAGGCAGAGTCCTTCCAGCAGAGTCGGGGGTCAGCTGGCTTCAGGACAACAAGCAGGCCAGCAATCCTTCCAGCAAAGCTGTCCAGATCAGTCCTTTGAGTAGCCAGGCACTCCCTCTGACAGAGTCCATGTGTAGGTCCAGAAGTGTCTGATTTTGTGGGATCACATACCCAGTACATGCACCCAAAAATGCCTTTGAAGTGGATGAAACTTCAAAGAGTAATTTTGAAGTACACAAGATCCCCTTTCCACCCAGCCCTGTCTGCCAGGAGCCCTGTGGAGGGTTATCAGTAATTTGTGTGAAAGCAGGCCACTGGCCTTTTAGGTGTAAGAAAAAGTATTTGTACCCTTCCTACTCAGGGAAACCCACCTGTACGCAGATGAATGCAGATACAGCTGAGTTTCCTGCGTATAAGAGTGTCTGGGTGGAATGCACAAGGGGAGCTGTCAACCAGCACAGATCAGATGTGGATTGGAGACAGGCTGAGAGGCACAGATGGCAGCAAGTGCAGAGAAATGCCTACTTTCGAAGAGTGGCACTTCTGAAACAGAAATGTAGAATCCAACTTCACCAATAAGTAGGATTTCTCACTACCATTCCAACCATACACAATATGAAAAGTCTGCTCCTCTCAAATGAAAAATTACCACTTAAAAGCATATAAGAGAATCCCTAATGCTGGCCTATGAGAGGAGCAGGTTTCACAGTAGTGAAAAACAACTTTGGGAGATTTTCCACCACCAGGACATATAAGACTTATGAGTACATGTCCTGGCTTTTACTTACATAGCAAAAAGGGGAATTTAAGTCTTGACAAGTAGTTTTAAATGCCAAGTCTTAGTGGCAGTGAAACTGCGCACACAGGTCTCGCAATAGCAGACCTGAGACATGGTTAAGAGGCTACTTATGTGGGTGGCAAAATCAGTGCTGCAGGCCCACTAGTACCATTTAACTTACATGCCCTGGGCACATCTAGTGCACTTCACTATGGACATATAGGTAAATTAAATATGCCAATTGGGTATGAGCCAATGTCACTTTGTTAAGGGGAGAGAGCTCTTTAGCACTGGTCAGCAGTGGTAAAGTATGCAGAATCCTAAAATCAGGTAAAAGGAGATAAGAAAAATGGATGGAGGCAGGCAAATATTTGGGGGAAGACCACCCTAAGGCTGTCAGGTCTAACACCATCCTAATTAGATTGGACAGTGCGATGTCCTTTTCTTTTGTTCATCACCACCAGGGCAAGACACAGAAAAAAAAATAATGACCTTCCCCGCACTGAGGAGAAAAACTCCCTTGGTGTGGAGTTCATTAGTTATTTGTTTTTCCAAAAACAACTTAGTACTTTGGGAGTTTTTCAAAAACAAATGTTTGTTTAAGTTTGTTTAACATTATGTACCTCAGCAGGAATCAGTAGGATAGCAGTTCCTATCTACATACAGAGATCACCGCTGGGTCAGTGGTGATCTCTGAATTTGGTACATGTAGTGCATCACTGTGGTGGACCTAATGTCCTCAACCACCCAGATAGACTGTTCTCCAGTTGTCAGATTTTAAATTTGACCTACAGTCTCCCACTGCTGGGAAAGCTTCTTCAGGTCAGCCCTGAAGTCCCTATCTCCTCGGGACAGGGTTCAAGGACACCATATCTCTTTTCAGCTAGGTCTCTTTTAGGGTCTAGTTCTCATTAAACAGTGGAGAAGCCATTTTGCATTTTGTGTCCCTGAAGCAGGTAAACAGGAGGTCAGCCACTTTACCGCTGTATAGCAGTTCATGTCCCTAGGTCTCTGCATGATCCAGGAGTACTTAGGTCCTTGTATGATTCCTCTTCTTTCAGTAGGATTTAGTAGTCAGACGTCAGAATCCTTTTTCCAGAGGGTTTTTCTTTTTCAGGTGGACCCTTCCCAGGTCCAGAAATGTTTCAGAGGAAGTGGTGGTTGAGATGCGATGTTTAGCGAGTGGAGAAACTCCACCTAAATCCTAATTATTTTTGCCTAGTATCCCCTTTTGAAGATCTTCCTATTTACCTTACTCTAACATAGTCCAGTATCCCGTTTCATTATGGCAGGAACCCAGCAGCAGCTAGGACTGTTTGACTGTGGGCTATAAAATAGTCATGAGGCATTTACCAAAGAGCCCGAGAAGAATCTATGCTTTAGATTGGAAACCAGGGACCAGATGAACAAAGCATTTATTTTTAAGGTCACAAACATCCTGATTTGAAGAATTAGGCAATTTGCGCTAGCAAAATGCTTTTTTACGTACAAATACCAAACTGTGATTCTTCAGAATTCAGAATTACAATTTGGGTTTGTGATTCTGTATTTAGAAAGGTGTGTTTAAGGTATCCGTCGCCAGTACTGAACTGTGGTAGTATGTATTAATGTATTAATGTTTTCCAACCAAGTTTTGGTTGCAAAACATTAATATTTAAATACCTCCTCAAAACAGGAGGTGGTAACCCATTCACAGAAAGGAAAAGGCTTCCAATGGACCCATTCTGCTTTGTGAATATTGAAAAAATACTTTAAGAGTGGGCAGTGTTCCCATGGCCCGAAGCCTAAACTTTAAAAAGGAAAAAAGATAAATAAGTGTAGGTATCTTTTTTAACACATCTGCTTTTACTTTAAACATCTAAGCAGGCTACCACCTCTGTGATGGTTGTCATTCCTGATGGGTCACACATTGCGACCTATCGCATTAATACTCATGAGGTAGGTCAATTTGCAACCCACAAGGAATGACTCATTATAAAAAAGTTTTTACATTAAGAATTGCAATTACCAAGTAGCGATTCAAAAATAAATAAATAATCAGGTGCAAACATTTAGCCCCATATTGAAAGAGGTTACTACTACCAAGATGATTTGTATGAAATAAAACTCCAGGACCAGATTCTGTGGGACTGATCTTATATGTGAAATATAACAAACGGGTGCAGTTCATTCCCTGATTAACCCAGATAGTTCTACAGATTCCTTTCACAAAATGGTCAAAAGAAACCAGGAAATTGAAGCCCTACTGCCTTCAGAAAAAATTGCCTCTCAAATTTATGGAATGGTCCTCTTGAATAAACAAGGGTGATGGTATTAATGCACTTAAAGTCTGTTAACAACATTGAAGTGTTGTCTACAGCTTTTGTAATGACCAGTATTCTCTCAATTAGTATCTGACGGTACATGTAATCATTAACAAATATAGGTTTAAAAGAAATGAAAAAGTGTTCCTGATATTTGTTAATCTAAAAGCTGTGCTTGGTTTTGGGAGTCTCTTGCTTCTTTGGGGTTCTGCAATTTGTAAGGGGGTGGACTTATTGTTATATATATGTTGACGGTATAAGTAGAAACATATTGGGGAATGCTGAAATTCTGTAGTGGAACTCCGGCTCGGCTGAGTTCCACTAAGAATGTTAGTTTCCAAAGGGGATTTGACTGGTGTCGAGCGGTTGGCTAAGATGTCTCCAGAGATTTAACCTATTAAGTTAATAAATACAGATGTAACATAACTCTTCAAGCTGTATTCATTGAGGACAACCTGATCACTGTTGATCAGGGTGGGTCAAATCCCCTTTGAATACTAACATTCTTAGGGGAACTCAGCATCTCCCTCTCATAAACACAACTTACTTCAATTCTTATATCTTACCATGAATCTCATGAACATTCCTCAATAATTGAATACATTGGAACTAATGAATTCCTTTACACTAGACTACTGAATAAAATGTACACTAACGTATAGTCTTCTATGGAAACATTCACTTTAAATTATAGGCCCTCATTATGACATTGGCGGTAAATCCCACTTACTGCCACGCTGACTGCCGCCAACATACTGCTGCGGCGGCAGATATCCGTTCACCATATTATGACACACACACCAATCCTTCACTATTCAGCCACAGACACAAGACCGCCACACCAAAGGTCAGTGATAAACAGGCGGTATCAAAACACATCCCGTTACGCCAACAGAACAACACCCACCACATTATTACCCACAAATCACCATGGCGGACATTCAAAGGCGGTAAAACATTGGCGGTACATACCACCACGCCCAAAATACACACACACACATACAAAACACCACCACATTGGACAATTCAAACTACACACACCTGACACCCATACACACCACTATAAAACACACCCGCATTACCCACAACCCCTTACGAATACAAATCATTGGCACAATACAGACACCACACCTACTGACAAGACCAGAGCCACACACCACCATCACCTATACACCACCCACACACCCCACATCACACACCCCAACACATCACCCTACACACCATCACACACACAACTCACACAACACCCATGGCACCACAAAGACACCCCAGATTCTCAGAGGAGGGGATAACGGTCATAGTGGAGGAAATCATCCGGGTAGAGCCACAGCTATTTGGAGCACAGGTGCAGCAGATGTCCATTGCAAGGAAGATGGAGCTGTGGTGGAGGATCGTGGGTAGAGTCAAGGCCGTGGGACAGCACCCTAGAACAAGGGACGACATCAGGAAGAGGTGGAACGACGGGGGAAGGTGCGTTCCATTGCAGCAAGACACCAACTCGCTGTACAGAGGACTGGCAGTAGACCCCCACCTCCTCCCCCACAACTAACAACATGGGAGGAGCAAGTCTTGGCAATCATGCATCCTGAGGGCCTGGCCGGAGTAGCAGGTGGACTGGACTCTGGTAAGTCAACTCTCTATTACTATCACCCCCCCACCTGCATGCAATCACAAACCCCCACCCACACCCTCACTCCCATCACTCCACCACCTCCTACACCCCCACCATCACATCTCACTTATCCCAACGCCAAGCCCTGCATGCACACGAATGCATGGACACCACTCACAGACCTGCATGGACACCAATCACTAAAGCATGCACACTAGAGAGTATCAGCTCACCCACCATATACCAACTTACACACAAGTGAAAGCTGCCAGGGCAAATCCAACCAAAGAGGGCAAGCCATGGATGCACAATATGTCAGACACAGAAACAATAACACAGCATTTACATCCCCACAGATACCCCAGTCAACGTCAGCAGAGAGGAGGAGCCAGCAATATCCTGTTCCCCCACAGAAGAGGCCCACAGTGATGACAGCAACTCTGTTCACCTGGATCTGGATGACCATCCTGGTCCATCAGGGACCTCTGGACAGCCAGTTACCCAAGCACAGTCACACACCACCACAGAGCCTCCCCCATCAGGAAACACCACCACAGCACCCACCCAGCGTACTTATACCTCTGTCCCCCAGGACACGTCAATCAACAGTGTCCACCACTATAGGGCCCCCAGGGCACACCTCCTACCCAAGACAATCATGGACCTGGGATCAGTGGCAGTGGGCACACGGTTTAGGGGACAGAGGCACAGGACAAAAGAGAAACTGGAAGGAGTGCTGTGCACCAGGGGGAGGACAGGCCCAGGGAATCAAGTCTCCAGGAGGCACTCACTGAGATCCTGGGAGCATATAAACATTCCCAGGATACGCTTGGCAAGATCCTGGCCAACGTGCAGGAGAACAGGCGGCTGCAGAAGAGACAGTACCAGGGGATCAGGGAGGACTTGCACCCCGGTCTCTATTGCAGGGGTGCTGGCAGACATGGCCAACATCATGAGGGAAGCACTCTTACAACAGCGGGCCTGCCACTAGCTAGACATCTGAACTGCCTTCCACCTCCGCTGCAGCTAGTGGACAGGAGGCACCGCTACAGGACCAACAGGCCACCAGCATCCCACCCCCGCAGAAGGAGAACCACCCCGCAAACGTTCCCTGTGATCCAGACAGAAGCCAGAGACTATTGCTAAGGCCCCCGCCAGGAAATGAGACTCTCTTGATTGTCACCCTTGTTTCCCACCCTGTCCACCTTGAACTGCCATTGCTCCTCTTCCTATGTCCCCTTGGACAATGCACCTGTGCTACCAATAGACTGGAACAATACCTTGGACTTTCCTCCATCATCACCCCAGCCCATTGCACTTGCCCCTCTACTTCTTAGCACTTAAATAAACACCCTTTGAAAAAATACAAGTACGGAGTATGTCAAACTTATTTTAGTATGCATTCGTTTAACCAGGTTTAAACATTGCAATTCAACTGTCAAGTAATGTTCAAATAGGAAAGACCTGTAGTTGGCTACAGTGATCACACCAGGAGCGATAGTGGGGCACCTACATCTGCTAAATGAGTTGCCAAAGGGTACAGTGAGTGGGCATAGACGTGGGAAATAACAGCATACCAGTGACAAAGATAAACCATAAAATGGCAATTAAATATGAAGTAACACTGTCTTACCTGTGTGTCATTGGAAGTATTGTCGAATCACTGCAGTTCTGTTGTCCTCATCCTCATCCTCTGCCTCCTTGTCTTCACTGTCCACAGGGTCCACTGCTGCCACACTGCCATCTCCAGCCTCCTCCTCCTGCATAAAAGGCACGTGGCGTCTCAGGGCCAGGTTGTGAAACATGCAGCATGCCACGATTATCTGGCAGACCTTCCTGGGTGAATAGCACAGGGATCCACCTGCTAGATGGAGGCACCAAAACCTGGCCTTTAGGAGGATAAAGGTACGTTTGATAATCCTTCTTGTTCGCTGATGTGCCTCATTATAAAGTTGTTCTGCCCTTGTGCTGGGATTCCTCACAGGGGTCAGTAGCCATGATGGGTTTGGGTAACCAGAGTCACCTGCAAGTAACGAGGGACAACATTTAGCCGCACACTATCCTATATGGCCAACACCATACCCATACCCTAACATATACTGGGTGGGGGCCAGGGCTCATCTATTAGCCACACCCTGTGCCTGCCTCTGTAGTTGGCCATCACATTTGGGATGCTGCTATTCCTCGAGATAAAGGCATCATGCACCGACCCAGAATACTTAGCATTGACATGGGAGATGTACTAGTCCGCCAAGCACACCATCTGGACATTCATTGAGTGAAAACTCTTTCGATTTCTGAACACCTGTTCATTTTGCCAGGGGGGTGGGGGTGTGGGGGGACAAATGCAATATGTGTACCATCAATTGTCCCAATGATGTTGGAGCAATTGATGCCATCCTCTTTTTTAGAGGAACTGGCAAGATACAGAAAAGGCGTACGGCAGAATTACAACGGATCAGGCTCAAACCTAAAACAGCCAGGAGGGGAGGGAAGAAACATGGGTTCAGACAGAAAGGAAGGTGTGACAACACGTTCAATTACAAAGAATCAGAGAACATGAGTGCAAGTTCCGTACCATGTCACAACACTACCGATCAGGATATTGTTCAAGTTATCAATTTGTCCACGTATGTTCTTTCCCAAGACCAAATAAATGTATTGAGTAAAGGCCTGGGTTTCTGTCCTGTTTCTAGACCTGACTACAACGATATACATATTGATTTAGTCAAATACATACGTCGCGTCAAACTCAAGAAATTCTTCATGGACAAACCAGTTTTCAATAAGAACTCTGACACATCGTTACCCAGATGTAATAGATCAATTAGGGACATACAGGACATTCATACGATTATGTCTCTAGATACCATGACATCTTCCACTCCTAGCCTGGCCGAAATTTTTGAACACTTAGACATCCAGCCTAACCTGGACTTAGACAGTGGACTTAGACCAAAATCCACCTTTAAGCCTACATTACCTCCAGTCATCAACATCAATATCTCTTACAAAGCAGTAAGCGCATATTTGTTTACTATGGAGGACAGACACAAAACCAATGGTTTGAGATACAAAAACATTCTAACCCCGACAGAACTTAGAGCACTCAATAAACCATCTACCTGTACTGACATTGTAATAAGGGAGGCAGATAAGAGTGGCAATTTGGTAGTGATGGATAGGATGGATTACATGTCCGAAATCGATAGACAACTAGGAGACACATATGCATACATACGCCTTCCTGACAATCCCCTGACTAGGATTACGAATACATTAGGAAACAGACTGTCCTATTGGAAAAACTTATGTCTCATCTCAGATTATAAGTACAGATATATGCACAATACCACACCCTGAGCACCTTGTATTTACATACTACCCAAAGTGCACAAACCAGGGACTTTGCCTCCGGGTAGACCAATCATCCCAAGCACAGGATCACCCACAAAACACATTTCTGAATATATTGACTCTTTCCTACAAACATTGGTACGCAACCTACCCTCTTTCATCCAGGATACAAGAGATTTGCTATGCCAATTAGAGGACATTGATTGGACTGATGACTGTTGCTTTGTAAGCTTGAATGCAAACTCTTTGTACACATCCATCCCACTGGAACAGGGTTTAGAGGCTTTGTCAATGGCACTCTCAAGCAGAGATGCAACACTTTATGAACACACCAACATGTTACTAGATCTCACACGACTAGTGCTAAAGAACAATGTGTTTCTACATGACGGCCACTGGTATAAACAATCACAAGGAGTGACAATGGGAGAAAAATTCTCACCCTCATATGTGAATCTGTACATGGGTCAGTTTGAAAAACAACATCTTTGGACTGACTGCCCCGCGACCATCACACAACATATCCTTTTCTCGGGGAGTTACATAGATGACATACCATTTGGACTGGAAACAGACAGGACCTAGGAACCCTTATAGACCACTTAAATACTAACAACTATAATCTGGTCTTTACACACAAGGTAGATTGTGATCACATAGTTCCCCGAGCTTCTCTTATGTTACCAACAATAAGACCCCTTCAAGAATTTTTAGAAAACCTACTTCATGTAATTCTATCCTACATGCACTTAGCGCACACCCTTGCACTCAGATCAAGTCCATCCCATATGGTGAAATGATCAGAACCAGACGCAACTGTAGTGACAATGAGATTTTTTCACAAGAAATGGAATGGCTGGCGCAGCGCTTCCGTAATAGAGGGTACTCGGAAGAAACAGTTTCCATGGCGAGTAAACGTATAGCTTCCAAGCAACACAGTACCCTACTTACTAGGGAATACAAAAAGTCCAACTAAAACGAGAGGACGGAGATTTCCCTTATTACTAGATGCAGTCCTGACAGCAATTTATGGTTCCGCATACTGAAAAAACACTGGCATCTGCTACTCCTGGATGCGGGGCTTGGGTCAGTTATAGGTAAGACACCTTCAATCACTCACAGCAGGGGACGCACTCTAAGAAACATTCTATGTCCCAGCTACATAGCACCACTTACACCAGCTCACCCGCATATGTGGCTACCTACTAAACCTGCTGGTTTCTATAAATTTGGTTGTTTCATTTCGTGCCAATTTGCTCTCAATAGGACCTTGACCTTCTCACAGAACACAGAGGACACTTACTATGTTAGACAGTTTATCAACTGTTATACGAGATACAGTCTACTGTATTATTTGTGTCTGTGGACTAATTTATGTGTGGAGTACCATTCGCCCGCTGAAGGAACGCATCCAAGAACATGTTAGAGCAATCAGGAACTACAACTCTGGCTATTCTCTTGCTGTTCATTTCAATTCACAACATGATGAATTAAACATTCCAAGTATTAGATTCCATGGCATAACCCAAGTCACTACATCACCCAGGCTGGGTGACAGGACTAAGGAACTACGCAAATGTGAAGCTAAATGGATACTTAAACTACAGGCTGTGGGAAAAGGTTTAAATATCGACAGGAAACTTCATGTGTTTCTGACTTAGAAACTTTACGTTGTGGATTGGACTATGGCGGTCATTATGAACATGGCGGGAAAGACTGCCGACCGCCATGTCGGCTGTGAACAGAATCCCGCCGGTGACGGCGAATGGAAACCCATCATATAATGATTGAAAAACCCAACCCCGGCAAAATATCCAGGACCACCACTCCTGGCCAAGACCCTGTCGGCGGGAATCCCGGGCCAACCCGCCACCGCCAAGCACACCCACATCCCGCCCTCCAAATAATGATCCACAAATCACCTTGGCGGACAGTGGAAGCCGGACGACCATTGGCGGCTGCGACCGACACGGGCGGCAAGTGGACTCAACAGCAACAAGTGCACACATTGGCTAGGCCTATCACCCACACACCTGACACATCCAGAACCCCATAAAACACCCCCAGACACACCCCACAATCCCTTGCAACGAAACCAGGACCAGAAGATGGAGAGCACCAGAGCCAGACAGCGAACGCCAGCATACAGGACACGCATATCAACCCACACAGGAGCACTCATACCCCGTCCCCAGTCCTGACTCCATCCACCACCCTCACCATGTCCCCCCCAAAAATCCACGCTTCACCGAATGGGAGCTAAGGACCATGGTGGACGGGATCCTGAAGGTGGAGCCGCAAATTTTCGGGTCCGAGGTGCAGCACACACCCATCGCGTGGAAATTGGAGCTGTGGCAGACCATTGTCAACAGGGTGAATGCAGTAGGACACCATCCATGCACCAGGGATGACATCCGCAAGAGATGGAACGACCTACGGGGGAAGGTCCGTGGTATGGCATCCAGGCATCACATCGCAGTGCAGAAGACTGGGGAAGGACCGCCACCAACACCACCCGACTACACCGACTGGGAGGAGAAGGTACTCGCCATCCTGCACCCAGAGGGACTCACTGGACTCATTGGAGGAATGGACTTGGGTACCTCATCTACAATTATCCCATATACAACACATCTGCAATGCATGCACCACCCCACCCCACCCACACCCACACCCACCTAGACCCACCTCCCACCCAGCCATTACCCACCACATCCACCACCCTGCATTACCCACAACTCACTACCAGGCCCACATCACTCCCAGTGTGCACAGCCACCCACCCCTGCATGTACCCACAATGGAATAATACCCCCCCACCACAATTTAATCGGACCACTGCCACTAAATGCAATGTCCACCTCACAAAGGCACCCTGGAAGGCCACTGAAAGTCACACCAGCACAAAATTGCACAGTTCTGTACACCTCAAACCCTCAGGCATATGTAACAGACATGTTCATGTTCCCCAACACGTACCACCACCCATGCAACCCTAATGGAGAGGACAAGGAGTGCCACAGCACTCCAGGGAGACAGAGGCACATCACAAGACCTTGGTGAAGGACCCCTGGACACTGATGAGCAGGCAGGCCCCTCACACAGCCCTGGATGCTCACCATGCAGCAGCCCCACCCAGGAAACCACTGTCACCCCTAACACCCAGTCAAGACCAGCAGACCAGGGGAGGCATACCCACACCAGTGTACCCAGGGCACAGACAGGTGGAACACAGCTACAGAGGCCACAGTCTCCCACTTCCAACATGCAGGAAGGTGAGGGCCACAGTACAAGTGGCACGTCAAGACCTGCGCAGGGGACACAGGCACAGGGGGCTAGGGCAAGTTCAAGTGCCCCAGTGGGTCAGGGGGTAGGGCACCGGATGGATGCAGCAGCCCAGGATGTCATTGCAGAGGTATTGGGGGCCTACCAACATACCCAAGACAGGTTGGCACAGATTATGTCCACCCTGGAGCACAGTCAGAGGATGCAGCAGCAACAACACCAACAGGCCAGGGAGCAGTGGAAAGAGCACAATGCCACAATGGCCACCATTGCTGGAGCACTGCTGCAGTTGGTCAACAAACAGTCAGACACCCACACCGGACAAGAGGCCCCACAACAGCCCTGGACAACCAGCAACAGATGACCCAAGCAGCAGAAACAGCACAGGAAATACCCTCCCAGGAATCACAAGGGCCAACCATGCCACCCCAAGAAGCTCCACAGCAGACGCCCAAACGTAGTCTCGGACCAAGATATGGCACTGGAAACCCAGCTAAGAACAACCCCCACTCCAACAATTAACACTGCTACTACTGCAAAGCAACCATCCCACCCATTCACCAACAACATTTAGCTGAGGGAAAATTGAAGTACTATACTACAAATAGGACCCACCTATGACATCCAACAGGGCTGCCCCCAAGTCAGTTTTGAGGACACCCAACCCTTACGACTTCCATCACTGTATATAGCACAATTCACTGTGTTAGACCAATAAAACACATTTCTCACCTGTAACACTGTCCCCTGTTTCAATGTTGAACAAAGTGGAGTATGGATGCAACTGGCAGAGAACAACTTTATTGTCAATTTGTGCTTGGTGGTGGTAATGTGTGTTTCAAATTAGTTGATGAGGGAATGCATATATTGTCTGTCAGTACCATGCAGAAGAGGTCCTTGTCTCGCCTATCATGACCAATCCCTCCTATATGACATGGCACACTGACAGTATCAGTCACTAACCACAATTACAGGCTTGAGTCCCAGACAGTTATTGGAAGTAGAGTTGTATCAGTTGGTTCCTGGAATTTACATCTTCCCCTTCCTCATCCTCACCATCACTCTCCTCACCTCTCTGAGGTAACTTATCAGGACCTATATCACCATCCACCTCCAAAAGGGGGATAGAATGTCTCACAGCCACGTCGTGCAGCATGCAGCAGGCCACCACTATTCTAGTGGGCCTCATTTTATTTCCTCTCTGCATCCGTCCTGGGATTCCTCACTGGTGTCAGGAGCCAACACAAGTTTGGATAACCAGAATCACCTAGAAAAAGTGTCAATACAGAGTCGTCATTGTAATGTCCCTTATTCAGACAAGCAGGTTATCTGCAATGTGTCAGTTAGTGACAGGCAAACTTACCTATGATCCACCCTCTGTCCTTTTGTAGTTGTTCCATCTTCTGTGGCACACTACTGTTCCTCAAAACAAATTAATCATGGACTGAACCCGGAAACATGGCATTCACATGGGAAATGTACTGGTCTGCAGTACATACCAATTGGATGTTCATGGCGGGAAAGTTCTTCCTGTTTCTGTACACCTGTTCACTCACTCTTGGGGGATGATAGCTATGTGGGTGCCATCGATGGCACCTATGACATGGGGAATGTTTGCAGAGGCATAGAAGTCAGACTTGATGGCAGGGAGGTCAGCACTTTGGGGGAATCACACATAGGATTGCAGATGTTGTACAAATGCATTCAGAAATCTTGTCAGTACCTGGCTGAACATTGGCTGTGAGAAACCAGCACACATGCCCACTGTCACTTGAAATGAGCCTGTGGCCAGGAAATGGAGTGCGGAGAGCACCTCCACTTCAGTTGGAATGGCATGCTGATTACGCTTTCCAGGAGTCAGTGCAGGATCCAGTAATGCACAGAGGCCCTGAATAGTTGCACGTGTGAGTCTGTAAGTGATAATGATCTGACGCTCCACCATGGTCCCCATATCCACAAGTGGTCTGTACACCGATGGTGCCCTTCCTTGCCACAAGGGTCGGTACCAATGAGGGATCACAAAAAGGAGTGATGTGGACACATACACTGGCATATTTGCTAAATACATGCAGTGCATTGTTCATAGTAGTGTCTGTACAATAACTGCAACCTGACAGATGTACATGTACATCACTAGGAGGAAACAGAGTAAATCATGTGATCTACTATACGCAATGGATAGAGGCCTAGGTGCTTCATGTGGCTAGTAGGCCCTGCATTGTGAGTAGTATGAATTTCAAGATGCGTAGGTGATGGAAAAATGTCTGCCCACTGTAGTTCTGCCCCTTCGTTGTGGAAGTGACCTAATAACACTAGTGGTTGACATCACAGCGTACGGCAGTGTTGACCGCTGTTTGCACCCTCATTGGCTAACATGGATTCCAATGGCGAATCCTGACATATCATGATCGCCGCCGGCGGTGACTGTGCATACCGCCGCGGAACGTACGCACGTTTGTCATCGTTTGATCACTTGACTCCCTGATCTCGTGCGGACAGGTACTCCACTCTGCTGTCTCCTGCCTCTGGCTATGGATGTTCCATGTGGTGCAGGGGAAAGGGCCCTGGCCTTCACCCGGGAAGAACTGGAGAAGCTAGTGGAAGGGGTCCTGCCCCTGTACGACAGACTCTACGGATGGCCAGAGGTACAGGTGAGTCCGGGTTTGGGGGGCACTGTGTGAGTAATGGATGGAGTGGATTGCACATATCTGTGCTCCTGTGAGCCAGGATGGGCTATGGTGCATGGAATGCTGCGTGCCACTGTCCTGCATGTATGAGAGTACTGTCAGTCCTATGTTTGACAATCTGCCAGCTGTTCCCATCGTGCAAGTGCCTGACCTCTGTGCTCCATTTCTGTGTCACCCTACTAGGTCAGCACCCACCAGAAGAGGGCACATTGGCATGCCATCGCCAGGGAGGTATGGACCCTGGGGGTCTACAACCGGCGGAGCACCCACTGTCGAAAGAGGTGGGAGGACCTGCGGCGCTGGGCGCGAAAGATCACTGAGGCCCAGCTGGGGAAGTCCTCCCAATGTGGAAGGGGTGCCCGTCGGGCACTGACCCCCCTCATGTGTCAGATCCTGGCGGTGGCGTACCCAGATCTGGATGGGCGCTTGAAGGCTGCACAGCAGTCACAAGGTGGTGAGTACTCATAGACCCTACTTCAGTCTGGAAGGATGAGTGTGTGCGATAGGGCTCACGCTGCTTAGAGCAGGGAATTTGACTGGTGTCCATCTACTGTATGTTCCCCAAAAGGTGTAGGGATGTCCCTGTCAGGTTTCACCTACCTCAGCTCCAATACTATTTCAGGGGATGGGTGTAGGTCAGTATTCTGCTCAGTAGTCAGGGGCATGGCCATGGGCATAGTGCACAGTGCTGCCTGTTGGGTGTGTCTGCTGGGTGGGTGTACGTCTGGCCATTGTGTATCAGCATTCAGCTATTTACAAGTGTCTCTCCTGTTTTGTCTCCCCATCCGTGTTCTCTTGTGTTGGTTTGGTACAGCATCAACATCAGGCGAGGGAGGTGAGGCATCGGCAAGTGGGTAGGCAGCGGCCCACGGATCCTCCGAGGCAGAGACAACGGACGCCCAGGGGACCAGTGGGTGGGAGGGTGAGGGGACTTCCATTGGGAGGCTACTACCACAGGAGGTAGTGACTCTGAGACCTCCTCCGATGGGGGTCCTCCGGCAGTGGCGGACCCTAGTGGACACACCACTACCATGAGATCTTCTGCCACCCCCATACCATCACCGCCCTCCTTTTTGCTCCCCACCGAGTGCCCGTGCCCACCCACCCAGAAAGGTGGGCGTCTCCTTCGCTCCAGACACCTCCTCCCCTGCCCCAGTCAGCCCTGCTGCCCTCACAGAGGAGGCTATTGACCTCCCGAGAACCATCTCTATAGGGCAGACAACCATTGTCAATGCCATCCAGGGTCTGGCATCATAGGTGCAGCAGACCAATGCCTATCTGGATGGCATTCATGGTGCTGTGTCTGCCCTACAGAGATCTTTTCAGGCTCTGGCCTCCTCTTGGACGGCAGCCAGTTTCCCTGGCCATTTCATCCCCCCTCCAACCTACTCTTCCTGCACTCACCACAATAGCAGACCGACATACATGCACCCCATACACCATACCTGCACTCACCACCTCTACTGTAGTTGACACATGCAGCAAACTCACCAGACTTGCAGACACCCACCCAAGATACATCCACACTAGCTGTCTGTCCTCCCCCACTGTGTCCACCCCCACAACACAGAAACGCTCCAAGACACCCACCCATCAGACATCCACCACACCACAGCATACTGAGCAGTCACCTGCACCCACTACACCCACACCTACACCTCATACATCAACTCCCTCTGCCTCCACTCCCACACCCTCATCCACGCTATGAGAAAGTAGCCTCTTTCTAGCCTTGTTACCCCCACTTTTGGCCTGTTTGTGAGTGTATGTCAGAGTGTTTTCACTGTCTCACTGGGATCCTGCTAGCCAGGGCCCAGTGCTCATAGTGAAAACCCTATGTTTTCAGTATGTTTGTTATGTGTCACTGGGACCCTGCTAGTCAGGACCCCAGTGCTCATAAGTTTGTGGCCTATATGTATGTGTTCCCTGTGTGGTGCCTAACTGTCTCACTGAGGCTCTGCTAATCAGAACCTCAGTGGTTATGCTCTCTCATTTCTTTCAAATTGTCACTAACAGGCTAGTGACCAATTTTACCAATTTACATTGGCTTACTGGAACAACCTTATAATTCCCTAGTATATGTTACTAAGGTACCCAGGGTATTGGGGTTCCAGGAGATCCCTATGCGCTGCAGCACTTCTTTTGCCACCCATAGGGAGCTCTGACAATTCTTACACAGGCCTGCCACTGCAGCCTGAGTGAAATAACGTCCACGTTATTTCACAGCCATTTTACACTGCACTTAAGTAACTTATAAGTCACCTATATGTCTAACCTTTACCTGGTGAAGGTTGGGTGCTAAGTTACTTAGTGTGTGGGCACCCTGGCACTAGCCAAGGTGCCCCCACATTGTTCAGGGCCAATTCCCAGGACTTTGTGAGTGCGGGGACAGCATTACACGGGTGCACTACATATAGGTCACTACCTATATGTAGCTTCACAATGGTAACTCCGAATATGGCCATGTAACATGTCTATGATCATGGAATTGCCCCCTCTATGCCATCCTGGCATAGTTGGCACAATCCCATGATCCCACAGGTCTGTAGCTCAGACCTGGGTACTGCCAAACTGCCTTTCCCGGGGTTTCACTGCAGCTGCTGCTGCTGCCAACCTCTCAGACAGGTTTCTGGCTTCCTGGGGTCCAGCCAGGCTTGGCCCAGGATGGCAGAACAAAGGACTTCCTCTGAGAGAGGGTGTTGCACCCTCTCCCTTTGGAAAATGGTGTGAACGCAGGGGAGGAGTAGCCTCCCCCAGCCTCTGGAGATGCTTTCATGGGCACAGATGGTGCCCATTTCTGCATAAGCCAGTCTACACCGGTTCAGGGACCCCTCAGCCCTGCTCTGGGGCGAAACTGGACAAAGGAAAGGGGAGTGACCACTCCCCTGACCTGCACCTCCCCTGGGAGGTGCCCAGAGCTCCTCCAGTGTGCTCCAGACCTCTGCCATCTTGGAAACAGAGGTGCTGCTTGCACACTGACTGCTCTGAGTGGCCAGTGCCAGCAGGTGACGTCAGAGACTCCTCCTGATAGGCTCCTTCAGGTGTTGCTAGCCTATCCTCTCTCCTAGTAGCCAAACCCTCTTTTCTGGCTATTTAGGGTCTCTGCTTTGGGGATTTCCTTAGATAACGAATGCTAGAGCTCATCCGAGTTCCTCTGCATCTCTCTCTTCACCTTCTGCCAAGGAATCGACTGCTGACCGCGCTGGAAGCCTGCAAAACTGCAACAAAGTAGCGAAGACGACTACTGCAACTCTGTAACACTGATCCTGCCACCTTCTCGACTGTTTTCCTGGTGGTGCATGCTGTGGGGGTAGTCTGCCTCCTCTCTGCACTAGAAGCTCCGAAGAAATCTCCTGTGGGTCGACGGAATCGTCCCCCTGCAACCGCAGGCACCAAAGAACTGCATCACCGGTACCCTGGGTCTCCTCTCAGCACGACGAGCGAGGTCCCTTGAATCCAGCAACTCTGTCCAAGTGACTCCCACAGTCCAGTGACTCTTCAGTCCAAGTTTGGTGGAGGTAAGTCCTTGCCTCCCCACGCCAGACTGCATTGCTGGGAACCGCGACTTTTGCAGCTACTCCAGCCTCCGTGCACTTCCGGCGGAAATCCTTTGTGCACAGTCCAGCCTGGGTCCACGGCACTCTAACCTGCATTGCACGACCTCCTAAGTTGTCCTCCGGCGGCGTGGGACTCCTTTGTGCAACTTCGGGTGAGCACCATTTCACGCATCTTCGTAGTGCCTGTTTCGGGCACTTCTGCGGGTGCTGCCTGCTGCTGAGAGGGCTCCTTGTCTTGCTCGACGCCCCCTCTGTCCCCTGACACAATTGGCGACATCCTGGTCCCTCCTGGGCCACAGCAGCATCCAAAAACACTAACCGCACGATTTGCAGCTAGCAAGGCTTGTTGGCGGTCTTTCGGTGGGAAAATACTTCTGCATGACTCTCCAAAGGGGAAGTCTCTAGCCCTTGTCATTCCTGCAGAAACCACAGCTTCTACTGTCCAGTAGCAGCTCCTTTGCACCCACAGCTGGCATTTCCTGGGCATCTGCCCATCTCCGACTTGCTTGTGACTTTTGGACTTGGTCCCCTTGTTCCACAGGTACCCTCGACTGGAAATCCATTGTTGTTGCATTGTTGGTTTGTGTCTTTCCTGCAGAATTCCCCTATCACGACTTCTATGTCCTTTGGGGAACTTTAGTGCACTTTGCACTCACTTTTCAGGGTCTTGGGGTGGGCTATTTTTCTAACCCTTACTATTTTCTAATAGTCCCAGCGACCCTCTACAAGGTCACATAGGTTTGGGGTCCATTCGTGGTTCTCATTCCACTTTTGGAGTATATGGTTTGTGTTGCCCCTATCCCTATGTGTCCCCATTGCATCCTATTGTAACTATATATTGTTTGCACTGTTTTCTAATACTATTACTGCATATTTTGGTATTGTGTACAAATATCTTGTGTATATTTGCTATCCTCATACTGAGGGTACTCACTGAGATACTTTTGGCATATTGTCATAAAAATAAAGTACCTTTATTTTTAGTATATCTGTGTATTGTGTTTTCTTATGATATTGTGCATATGACACTAGTGGTACTGTAGGAGCTTCACTCATCTCCTAGTTCAGCCTAAGCTGCTCTGCTAAGCTACCATTATCTATCAGCCTATGCTGCTAGACACCCTATACACTAATAAGGGATAACTGGGCCTGGTGCAAGGTGTAAGTACCCCTAGGTACTCACTACAAGCCAGTCCAGCCTCCTACATTGGTTGTGCAGCGGTGGGATAAGTGCTTTGAGACTACTTACCACTTTTGTCATTGTACTTTTCATAAGAGAAAAATATACAAAACAAGTTCAGTGTATGTACACCTAACCAAAAAGTTTTGCATTTCTTTTCTCACCTCTTTTCTAAAGTGCTGAAAAGTACCTCTAAACTTTCTAAAAATTTCTTAAAAGTTTAAAAAGTTTTTTTTCTGTCTTTCTAAAAGTTCTGAAAACTTTTTTAGCTTTTTCTATCACTTAAACTCTTTCTAAAAATGTCTGGCACAGGCCAAAATGTTGATCTGTCCAAACTTGCAGATGACCACCTTAGCTGGAAAGGAGCAAGGAGTCTCTGTATAGAAAGAGGTTTGAGTGTAGGGAAGAATCCTTCCTTGGAATTATTGCTTAACATGCTTAGAGAACAAGATAAGGCCAAAAGGGCCCCATCTGTTGAAAAAGTAGCTAATGGTTCCCAATCTGATCCAGGGACCCCCCTAGGAAAAGATTCAGGAAAGAAACTTCATAGCCTGCCCATTACTAGACAGTCTAGCATAGTTGGTACTGAGGTTGAGTCACACCATACAGATAGTGTTGTCTCACATCATAGCAAAAGCATTCATTCTCACCACAGTAGAAGTGATGTTTCTGTTAACCAAGCTGTTAGTGTGCCTTCTGTAAGGGATAGGTCTCCTTCTGTCCATTCTCACCATACTTCTGTTTCAAGGCATGTCCCTCCCACCCACCCTGATGACAGATTGTTAGAAAGGGAGCTCAATAGATTGAGAGTGGAACAAACCAGACTGAAGCTCAAGAAGCAACAGCTGGATTTGGATAGACAGACCTTAGAATTAGAGAAGGAGAGACAGAAATTGGGTTTAGAAACCCATGGTGGCAGCAGCAGTATTCCCAATAGTCATCCTGCAAAAGAGCATGATTCCAGGAATCTGCACAAGATAGTTCCCCCTTATAAGGAGGGGGATGACATTAACAAGTGGTTTGCTGCACTTGAGAGGGCCTGTGCTGTACAGGATGTCCCTCAAAGGCAGTGGGCTGCTATCCTATGGCTATCATTTACTGGAAAGGGTAGGGATAGGCTCCTTACTGTAAAGGAAAGTGATGCCAATAATTTTACAGTTCTTAAGAATGCACTCCTAGATGGTTATGGCTTAACCACTGAACAGTACAGGATGAAGTTCAGAGAGACCAAAAAGGAGTCTTCACAAGACTGGGTTGATTTTGTTGACCATTCAGTGAAGGCCTTGGAGGGGTGGTTACATGGCAGTAAAGTTACTGATTATGAAAGCCTATATAACATAATCCTGAGAGAGCATATACTTAATAATGGTGTGTCTGATTTGTTGCACCAGTATCTAGTTGACTCAGATCTGACCTCTCCCCAAGAATTGGGAAAGAAGGCAGACAAATGGGTCAGAACAAGAGTGAACAGAAAAGTTCATACAGGTGGTGACAAGGATGGCAAGAAGAAAGATGGTGAAAAATCTCAAGATAAGCATGGGGATAAGGGTAAAACCAAAGATCCCACTTCAAATCTTAAACACTCTTCAGAGGGTGGGGATAAAACAAATTCTTCCTCTTCTTCTCACCCTACACACATTAAAAAGCCTTGGTGCTTTGTGTGTAAAAACAGAGGCCATAGGCCAGGGGATAAGTCCTGTCCAGGTAAACCCCCTGAGCCTACCACCACTAATACATCAAGCTCTATTGCCCCTAGCAGTAGTGGTACTAGTGGTGGGACTGCTGGCAACAGTCAAGTTAAGGGTGTAGTTGGGTTCACTTATGGGTCCATCATAGAAACTGGGGTAGTCAGTCCCAAGACAGTTTCTGACACACCTAGTGGCATTGGCCTTGCCACACTGGCTGCTTGTCCCCTTACAATGGATAAGTACAGGCAGACAGTTTCAATAAATGGTGTTGAGGCCTTGGCCTACAGGGACACAGGTGCCAGTATCACTTTGGTGACTGAAAACCTAGTGCATCCTGAACAACACATCGTTGGACAACAGTATAAGATTATTGATGTCCATAACTCCACTAAGTGTCTTCCCTTAGCTATAATTCAGTTTAGTTGGCGTGGAGTTACTGGCCCTAAGCAGGTGGTGGTATCACCTAGCTTACCTGTAGACTGTCTCTTAGGTAATGACCTAGAGGCCTCAGGTTGGGCTGATGTAGAGTTTTATGCCCATGCAGCCATGCTGGGCATCCCTAAGGAATTGTTCCCTTTCATTTCTACTGAAATGAAAAAGCAAAGGAGAGAAGGCCTGAAAACTCAGGATCCCTCTCCATCAACAGGTAAAAAGGGTATCACAGTATCCCCTAACCACCCTACCATTCAGGATACCATTCCTGTGGTGGGGGAAACCTCTCCTGGGGTGGCACCTGTTCCAAGGGAATCATCAGCTGGCAAAGCTGGACTCCCTGAGGTAGAAGTACCTCTCTGTGGGATAACTAACATTGGTGAGAAAAAGAGCACCATTTTAGTTAACATGGAGCATCCCTCCAACCCTCCCAGAGAAACTTTAGTGCAGAAACCCTGCACTGCCTCACAACACTTAGGACAGCATCCCTGCCCTAGTGTGGAGCTCATAGGACAGCATCCCTGTCCTGCTCCAACTCAAGAGAAACAGCATCCCTATTCTCTCTTCCAGCCATATGGACAAAGTTTTTGCCCAGCTATGGCTTTTCTGAGACAGCATCCCTGTGTAGCATTTCCATCACTACAAATAGGTTCAGTGGACAATTCCCACTGCTCTAAACTAAAACTTACTGATAGAAACTCTGAAAATACATCTTCACATTGTTGCTTAGCTAAAAAACTTCAAACAGGGTGGTTTACATCCCCACAGGGAAGTAACCATATAGTGGATGATAAAGGGAGTAACCAGTCTATTGCAGAGCTACTCTCTACTTATCGCCACTTAGACAATAAAGTCTCAACTGGCCAAGGTTAGTCTTATTGTCCTTCGTTTGGGGGGGGGGGTTGTGTGAGAAAGTAGCCTCTTTCTAGCCTTGTTACCCCCACTTTTGGCTTGTTTGTGAGTGTATGTCAGAGTGTTTTCACTGTCTCACTGGGATCCTGCTAGCCAGGGCCCAGTGCTCATAGTGAAAACCCTATGTTTTCAGTATGTTTGTTATGTGTCACTGGGACCCTGCTAGTCAGGACCCCAGTGCTCATAAGTTTGTGGCCTATATGTATGTGTTCCCTGTGTGGTGCCTAACTGTCTCACTGAGGCTCTGCTAATCAGAACCTCAGTGGTTATGCTCTCTCATTTCTTTCAAATTGTCACTAACAGGCTAGTGACCAATTTTACCAATTTAAATTGGCTTACTGGAACACCCTTATAATTTCCTATTATATGGTACTGAGGTACCCAGGGTATTGGGGTTCCAGGAGATCCCTATGGGCTGCAGCATTTCTTTTGCCACCCATAGGGAGCTCTGGCAATTTTTACACAGGCCTGCCACTGCAGCCTGAGTGAAATAACATCCACGTTATTTCACAGCCATTTTACACTGCACTTAAGTAACTTATAAGTCACCTATATGTCTAACCTTTACCTGGTAAAGGTTGGGTGCTAAGTTACTTAGTGTGTGGGCACCCTGGCACTAGCCAAGGTGCCCCCACATTGTTCAGGGCCAATTCCCAGGACTTTGTGAGTTCGGGGACACCATTACACGCGTGCACTACATATAGGTCACTACCTATATGTAGCTTCACAATGGTAACTCCGAATATGGCCATGTAACATGTCTATGATCATGGAATTGCCCCCTCTATGCCATCCTGGCATAGATGGCACAATCCCATGATCCCACAGGTCTGTAGCTCAGACCTGGGTACTGCCAAACTGCCTTTCCCGGGGTTTCACTGCAGCTGCTGCTGCTGCCAACCCCTCAGACAGGTTTCTGCCCTCCTGGGGTCCAGCCAGGCTTGGCCCAGGATGGCAGAACAAAGGACTTCCTCTGAGAGAGGGTGTTACACCCTCTCCCTTTGTAAAATGGTGTGAAGGCAGGGGAGGAGTAGCCTCCCCCAGCCTCTGGAGATGCTTTCATGGGCACAGATGGTGCCCATTTCTGCATAAGCCAGTCTACACCAGTTCAGGGACCCCTCAGCCCTGCTCTGGTGCGAAACTGGACAAAGGAAAGGGGAGTGACCACTCCCCTGACCTGCACCTCCCCTGGGAGGTACCCAGAGCTCCTCCAGTGTGCTCCAGACCTCTGCCATCTTGGAAACAGAGGTGCTGCTGGCACACTGGACTGCTCTGAGTGGCCAGTGCCAGCAGGTGACGTCAGAGACTCCTCCTGATAGGCTCATTCAGGTGTTGCTAGCCTATCCTCTCTCCTAAGTAGCCAAACCCTCTTTTCTGGCTATTTAGGTTCTCTGCTTTGGGGATTTCCTTAGATAACGAAGGCAAGAGCTCATCCGAGTTCCTCTGCATCTCTCTCTTCACCTTCTGCCAAGGAATCGACTGCTGACCGCGCTGGAAGCCTGCAAAACTGCAACAAAGTAGCGAAGACGACTACTGCAACTCTGTAACGCTGATCCTGCCGCCTTCTCGACTGTTTTCCTGGTGGTGCATGCTGTGGGGGTAGTCTGCCTCCTCTCTGCACTAGAAGCTCCGAAGAAATCTCCCGTGGGTCGACGGAATCGTCCCCCTGCAACCGCAGGCACCAAAGAACTGCATCACCCGTACCCTGGGTCTCCTCTCAGCACAACGAGCGAGGTCCCTTGAATCCAGCAACTCTGTCCAAGTGACTCCAACAGTCCAGTGACTCTTCAGTCCAAGTTTGGTGGAGGTAAGTCCTTGCCTCCCCACGCCAGACTGCATTGCTGGGAACCATGACTTTTGCAGCTACTCCGGCCTCCGTGCACTTCCGGCGGAAATCCTTTGTGCACAGTCCAGCCTGGGTCCACGGCACTCTAACCTGCATTGCACGACCTCCTAAGATGTCCTCCGGCGGCGTGGGACTCCTTTGTGCAACTTCGGGTGAGCACTGTTTCACGCATCTTTGTAGTGCCTGTTTTGGGCACTTCTGCGGGTGCTGCCTGCTGCTGAGAGGGATCCTTGTCTTGCTCGACGCTCCCTCTGTCCCCTGACGCAATTGGCGCTATCCTGGTCCCTTCTGGGCCACCGCAGCATCCAAAAACAGTAACTGCATGATTTGCAGCTAGCAAGGCTTGTTGGCGGTCTTTCGGCGGGAAAACACTTTTGCACGACTCTCCCCGGCATTGTGGATCCATCCTCCAAAGGAGAAGTCTCTAGCCCTTGTTGTTCCTGCAGAAACCACAGCTTCTACTGTCCAGTAGCAGCTCCTATGCACCCACAGCTGGCATTTCCTGGGCATCTGCCCATATCCGACTTGCTTGTGACTTTTGGACTTGGTCCACTTGTTCCACAGGTACCCTCGACTGGAAATCCATTGTTGTTGCATTGTTGGTTTGTGTCTTTCCTGCAGAATTCCCCTATCACGACTTCTATGTCCTTTGGGGAACTTTAGTGCACTTTGCACTCACTTTTCAGGGTCTTGGGGTGGGCTATTTTTCTAACCCTTACTATTTTCTAATAGTCCCAGTGACCCTCTACAAGGTCACATAGGTTTGGGGTCCATTTGTGGTTCTCATTCCACTTTTGGAGTAAATGGTTTGTGTTGCCCCTATCCCTATGTGTCCCCATTGCATCCTATTGTAACTATACATTGTTTGCACTGTTTTCTAATACGATTACTGCATATTTTGGTATTGTGTACATATATCTTGTGTATATTTGCTATCCTCATACTGAGGGTACTCACTGAGATACTTTTGGCATATTGTCATAAAAATAAAGTACCTTTATTTTTAGTATATCTGTGTATTGTGTTTTCTTATGATATTGTGCATATGACACTAGTGGTACTGTAGGAGCTTCACTCGTCTCCTAGTTCAGCCTAAGCTGCTCTGCTAAGCTACCATTATCTATCAGCCTATGCTGCTAGACACCCTATGCACTAATAAGGGATAACTGGGCCTGGTGCAAGGTGTAAGCACCCCTAGGTACTCACTACAAGCCAGTCCAGCCTCCTACACACGCCCACCCCAATTGCTCCCAAAAAACGTTTCCTCTCCCGTGCAGCCCTGTTCCAACCCACTGGCCCACCCCATCTTCTCCCAAAACGTGCCCACCTCCTTGCCCTTTCCGCTACTTCCACATCACAGCCCACCCCGGTCCAGCCTTCCCATTCCTGTGCTCCTTCCCTGTTGAAGAAGAAGGCCCGCTCAGAGCCTAGGCCATCCAGCTCCACCCGAGCCAAACATCCCCCACCCCCTTCAAAGGAGAAGCCCAGCCCCCTCCAACCTCCTCACGCAAGTCAAAGTCCCAACCCCGTCAAAGATCCCTACCCCCACCCTCCTGCCCCTCCTTCCGTGAGGTGCCTGGATCCCTATATGGTGGCCCGTTCTGTGGAGTTCCCAGCACTTGTGGGAGTCAGGTGTGGTCAGTTGTGGCCAAGGACAATGTGAATTTTATGGACTGGCCATTGGCCCTGTTGGCACTGTTTAGCTCAGTGAGCTACTAATTAAAGTTTCTGTGTAGCCTGTGTTTGGGCTGCATGCAGTTCCACCCTGGTGTTTGTCTTAATTTTTTATGAGTGTGGGGCTATTGTATGTACTATGGTCAAGTTGCAGTGGCTCTTGGTGTGGGGTGTATAACTTGTGCTGCTGGGAAGGGTTGGGGGGCATTGCAGAGTGGGTGGAGTGGGTGGGTATGTAACGGTACTTACCGTTGTCGTCTTCGTCGGCGGTCTCGGTCGTGTAGGTAGATGGCAAGGAGCAAGGCTGGCATGATCAGCAGCTTTATGTCCATGGCTGCCGCTGCACGTTTGGGGAACTCCGGTGAGTCTTTCCTTCTATTTGTTTCATTTCTGCCTGGCTTTGTGTGGCGGGGGTTCCCGCCCGGAACTGGCGACGGAATGGTGATTCAAAATTTGATGGGCTGGTTGGGCCTTTCTGACGGCCTGTGGGCGGACTCTGCCTTCGTCAGCGGGACTCCTTTCCTGGCGGTGGGTGGTGCGCGGGATGCGTGTGTTTCGTTGGGATCATTATTTGGCGGTCCGGCCCGCTCCTCTGTTGGCCACCGCCGGCGGAGCAGAACGGACCGCCATGTTCATAATGAGGGCCTATGTGTTTTCAATATATGTCATGATTCGTAGCTTTGTACACATTATGTTAAATGAACAATCTTGTTAACGGGCTCCTCATGATTGTATGCCAACATACTGTAACAGCACAATGTAACCACTCATAATGACTTATTTGAGTCACCTTTTAAGTATGTTAGACATATTATTTAACAGACTATGGAGTACACATACTATGTTAAATATAACCAGTCTTGAGATTGAACTTTAATCTTCCTCACAAATTCCACGTAGCCCGCTTTATATCTAGTGCATTTGACTAGCAACCATCACTTCATCTACGGTTCTCTGCATGTGGGTTTCCCATTATTCTGGACACACATTTTACCAGCTCACTCTTTTGGATGTTAGTACGTGGTTTGCATATGCTAGACGAATTTCATTTCATTATCATCTACGAGTCTCTAACCTCTACTTTTCACCCAGAGTTTCTGCGTTTCTCTGCATGTGGGTTTCCCATTACTTTGGACACACGTCTCACCATTTTACTATCCTGGATGTTAGTTTGTGCTTTTTTTACATGCTAGAGGAATTTCATTTCATTAATCTACGAGTCGTTAGGCTCTTTTTTGACCCCTTGTTTCTTCACATACGCTAGTCTACTTTTTGTGCACTTTTCGACCTCTGCTGCAACTTCTCCATTAGGCGTTTTCCTCTCTTACTATTTTGACTGCCCAGTTTCTATTTTTTCCCAATATTCGTTTTCCTTCCAAACATGACCACCGCTCCAACCCACTCGGTGTAATTTGCTCTTGTGAGCTAGTTCTAACTTAGTACACCTTGATCCAGTTCGTTTTCCATTTCCAACGTCTCAGCTGCTTCTTACACTGCTCATTTACCGAGCGATACTACAACTTTTTATCACAGGAAGCACGCACCACAACACAACCTCAAGGTAAGTGCTCCTTACTCTCTTGAATAAACTAAGCCTAAGCTACGTTACACTAGCCCAGCATGGGCGCTTTGCCACTCGTCTGAGCAAGATCGTATGGCTGACACGTCAGCACATACATTACTGACTTTTGCGGCCAATGGCCGAAGCCCTCTTATTTTGTATTTACAACCACTGATTGAGCTTACTTCGTTACGGTACTACCGTTATATGTAACTCTCGGTGACCGGATTGATGCACCGTTCGGGTTCACCTCGAGGTCATGACACGTTTGTTGGCTGGCTGTCTGTTTTAAATTTCTTACAATTTGAATTAATTTACTACTGGGTTTCTTCTCTATGATTTGCCATTTAACTATGTTCCTTGGGACTAAATATATAATAGATACGACTCACTCATTTCTCCTTTTAGGTTACATCTCAATACTGTTTTGGGCTCTACCCAACCTTAATATTCGATAACGCAACTTTACCTTTAATAGTGGGTTATTTTACCACTTGCCTCTGTCTTTGTCTCACAGTCTGATACTCCATTATCTCATCCTATTTGTTGCAGGACTTACCAAGGTCTTTTGATTCTTCGTTTACTTGGACTCTACTACTTTCTGTACATACGACATATACCATCTCTGTTTATACAGTCCTTACTTATCGGGACACCAGAACAACCCACTTGCTCACCCACTTATTAGGATACAAATACAGGTACTTCAACCAACTATTGTTTCCCTATACCCCTTTTTCAAGGTCTACTAACCCCTTCTCTGAATTTGGGCTTTCCTTTTCTTTGTCCCCTTCTCAGCAAAATTACCCCATCTCTTCTAGTTGGATACTTTATTTCTCATCTACAGTGTAGGTAGGTGTTTTTTCAACATCGGTAACGTCTCTAAACTCACGTGTGCTAAGCTACTTTTGACACACGTGGCCCTCTTTATCAGTTCACTTTTTATGTGGTATGCTCAGTTTCTGGGAATACTTTGGTGAGTCCACAATTGGGTTACACGGTTTTGTGGCATGTTACCTACTCCTCCACTTTATTTAACCTTTTTTGACAACTCATGACATTGTTACCTACAAATATGTTTTTTCCATGGTTTAACAATTAGTCACTCTTTTCATGTCTGTAACCTCACATGTCCACTGTTGTCTATACTTATGCCGTTTCTATTTAACAATGCAAAGTTAAAACTTCTGTATGGTATATTCTTTACAGCCTTGAAAAAGTCACTGTGTGATGAAACATGTGTTGGCTGTGCTTGATTGTTGTGCTCATTGATACACAACTATTGATCCAAATAAACATCTCTCTGGAACACCAAGAAGAGTATTATACTATTCAACAACGTATCTGTATTACCGAAATTTGCATCTGTATTGTACAACTATATATGCTCTGTGTGCTGTGGTCATATTTGCTTAGATGTTGGGGATATGTCCCATTGCATAGAAGTCAGTTTTCACTGTGGACAAATCCTCCACCTGGGGGAAAACGATGTAGCTGCACATGTGTTTAATCAGGGCAGACAACACCCTTGTGAGCACTATTGAGAACATTGGCTGTGACATTCCTGCTGCCAAGCTCACTGTCACTTGGAAAGAACCAGTTGCAAAGAAATGGAGCATAGATGGGACTTGCACAAGAGGGGGAATCCCAGTGGGGTGACAGATTGCAGATATTAGGTCAGGCTCCAAGTAGGCACACAGCTCCGTGATTGTGGCCCTGTCTATAGGTGAGGATGATGTGCCTGTCCTCCAGTGTTGCCAAGTTTTCCAGCGGTCTGTACACAGAGGTATGTCTCCATCTCCTACTCATCTGCAGCAGTAGCAGTCTATTGGGCAAAAGAGTGAGGAGCCGGTCACAAACTGGACATCGTAGCCGCAACAGTACAATGCATGATGTTAATTTTTAATGTATAAGTGGCATTTGTCCTGTATGTCCAATTTTGACCTGTGATGCAGTTATTATCCAGGGCCTGCCCCCCCCCCCCCGAAATGGTGTCTGCCTGTCCTGTGTGGAGGGACAGGTGGAAGTGAGGTAATTCCGCAGACGTTGTGCGCCGTTGCAGTAGGCAGTCGGGAACAGCCGTGTAAGTCCTCATTGGTTATTATTGGGCCCTTTGGGGTACAGTGGCCAATGATGATGTAAGCCGGCGGTGATAGTATGCACTGCCGCAGACGTGACCATCATTTTCTATCTGATCACTCACTTGCTACCTGACCTTCAACAGAAGAAGACCTACACTGCTTGTGCTGCTGTGACCTGTGTCTGGAACCTACCATGGCTCGTGTGACTGGGAAAGGGCCTCTGCCTTTACCTCGATGGAGTTGGAGCGACTGGTGGACGGGGTCCTACCCCAGTACGGACTGTTGTATGGGCCTCCAGACCAACAGGTGAGTACACTGTGAGCACGATGCGTGGGGAAAGAATGCATGGAGTGGTGTGTGTGAAGGCCTCGTGTGGGGGGGGTGGATGTCTTCAGGGTGGCGTACAGCTTGTGTGCTGGGCCCTGTGTGTGCAAATGGGGATGTGAAGGGGTAAGGTGGGCCATAAGTGTAACAGGCAGGATGGTCTGACTGATACCTTTTCCTGTGTGTATTTCTCTGCAGGTTGGCACCCATCAAAAGAAGGGTATATGGCGTGCCATCGCCAAGGACGTGCGGACCCTGGGAATCTATGGCAGGCGGAGCACCCACTGTCGGAAACGGTGGGAGGACCTGAGACACTGGGGTTGGCCTCCCTAAGAGGAAGGGGTGTCACTCGAACCCTGACCCCCCTGATGGCCCGCATACTGGCGGTGGCCTATCTGGAGCTGGATGGGCCCTTGAGGGCATCACAGCAGACGCAAGGGGGTGAGTACAGTGCCCATCATTACAACTTAAACATGGTAGGAGGCTATCTGGGTGGGGGATGTGTGTCAGTGGTTGCCCCCTAGCCCAGGCCTGACTTTGCAGAGTGGATCCCATTTTGGCGCAGGGTTCAGGAGTGATAATCCTGCTACCTTGCTTGTAGGCATCCACATCTGGTCAGGGCTGTGTGGGTCCCAGGTGTGCTGCAGTTGGCGGTATGTGCCCCTCCCTAGGCCCTGGTGGTTAGCATTATTAGTGGTAGTGCATGGCTTTGTGTGTAGCGCTGTTCCCTGTGTGTGACTGTGGTGTGTACACCAACAGTGGTGTTGGAGCAGCCACTGACCAAGTGTATCCTTTGTCTCTTCCCCCCTTTATTTTTGTCATCCTGTCCTTATGTACATTAGCATCATCTTGTGGAGGAGCAGAGGCAGCTGCATCCCACGGGACCAAGGAGGCAAAGTCCACTGACGGTGAGGGCACCAGTGGGACAGAGGGTGAGGGGAGTACCACAGCAGAGACAGGAGGAGACAGTTCGGACACAGATACCTCCTCCAATGGAAGCTCCCTGGTGGTGGCGGGCACCTCTGTGACCATCCCAGCTACAGGTACAGCCGTCAACCCCATACCAGCACCGCCCTCCCATCAGCCCCTCATCGAGTTGCCCGTGCCCGCTCAACCAGGAGGATGGGCATCTCCTTCGACCCAGGCACCTCAGGCCTGGCCCCAGTTAGCCCTGCTGTCCTGATTGAGGAGGTTATTGACCTCCTGAGATCCATCTCTGTAGGGCAGTCAATCATTGTGAATGCCATCCAGGGGCTGGCATCCCAGATGCAGCAATGCAATGCATTCCTGGAGGGCATCCATGGTGGATTGGCAGCCCAACAGAGATCAATTCAGGCTCTGGCCTCCTCTCTGATTGCAGCCATTGTCCCTGTTTCCACCCTCCCCCCTCCAACTTCCTCTACCCAATCCCATACTCCTCAACCCCAACCTATCCCAAGCACCCAGGCAGATGAGCATGCACACAAGACAACACACAAGAGTGGCACAGGCAAACACAAGCACCACACATCATCCCACAGGCACTCACACAAATACCATCCAGATGCAGACATACCAACATTCACTGCATCCACTGTGTCCCCTTCCTCCTCTACCTCCCTCCCAGTTTAATCTACACTCACACCTGTATGCACTACACCATCATCCACTACAAGCATCACTACCACACCTAGCAGAACACACACCGCACTTGCAGACACCACTACAACAGCTATGCACATGTCCCTTGTGTCCTCTTTCACTGTGTCTGTCCCCTCCTCCCAAAGTACCCAAATGCAAGCACTCAGACACCCAACAGCCATCCACCTCACAACAGCGTCCAGACCATGCACCTGCACCCAAACACATCAGACAGACACCTCCTACAACCACTCCCTCTTCCTCCACTCCCAAACCTTCTCCCTCTTCCTGTCCCAGTGTCCCTAAGAAACTTTTCCTCTCCACCGTTGACCTCGACCCTAACCCTGCCCCCTGTCCTTCACGTCTGGCCAGGGTGCCAAAAAACCAGGCAAGCACCTCAGCCACCCATTCCACGAGACCAGTAGTCTCCACACCAACTGTGGTGGGAAAGGATCCAGGGCACCAGCCAGCCTCAAAGAAAGTGTGCCTGCCCCAAGTGCTGCCAGGAAGGGCAAGTAGCCTGCCCCAAGTGCTGCTAGGAAGGGCAAGGAGCCTGCCCCAAGTGCTGCTAGGAAGGGCAAGGAGCCACCCCCAGCTGCTGGCAGTAAGGGCAAGGAGCCATCCCCAGCTGCTGGCAGGAAGGGCAAGGAGCCTGCCCCAAGTGCTGCCAGGAAGGGCAAGGGGCCTGGTGCAGGGACTCAGTCAGAGCCCACACCACCAACCATGGTTGTGCAGCTGTTCGAGGCTGCAGGGGATGGGCTGGAGCTTCCCCCCACCACCACCAGCAGCACTGCCACCACCAGTGGGCAGCTGTCCGAGGCTGCACGGGACAGGCTGGAGCTTCCCCCCACCACCACCACCACCAGTGGGCAGCCGTCCGAGGCTGCAGTGAATGGGCTGGAGCCTCCCCCCCCAGTGGCTGCAGCAGCACTACTACCACCACTGAGCAGCCGTCACTGCCGGCGGACAGCCTGTAGTCCTGCCTTCATGGGCTGCTGGGCGGCCTGCCCCCTGCAAATCCTGTGGGAATGACACCCAGCTGAGAGACTGTGACCTTGCACTCCCCAGGATCAGAAGCGCAGGGCACGATGCCCCCTCCAGAACCAGTGGGTAAGCCACCCACTCAACCCATCCTGGCCAGGATCAGAAACACAGGGCACGGTTCCCGTTCCAGAACCAGTGGGTAAGCCACCCACTCACCCCATCCTTCCCAGGATCAGAAGCATAGGGCACAATGCCCCCTCCAGAACCAGTTGGGAAGACACCCACTTGAGAGACCGTGGCCTTGCATTCCCCAGGACCAAGCACAGGGCATGTTACCTCCAGAACCAGTGGTCTTGTTCCATCTGCCGGCTGAGGTGCCGCCCATTCCCAGTCCCCCTGAGGTGCCTGCCTATTTTACAACTGATGCCCCTGAAGTGTTCTCTCCGTGTTGGTGCAGGTGACAAGTGGGGCCCTGAAATATTGCCTGTGGCCCTGTGGCCCATGCACAATATGGACTGGGCAGTGTCCCTTGAACTGTACATATGTATATACCATTAGTTTGATTTTTTATATTTCTTTTTATTTATATTATAACACTCTCTTTTCATCAATGCCTTTAGTCCTTGCATTATTCCTGAGGGGTACGGAGTGAATGTGTTTTATTACTGCATCTGATTGTGGGGATGGTGTGGGGATGGGGGGGCGGTGCGTGTGTGTGTCACTCTCCCCTGTGTGTAAGACAGCTGTACTCACCGTGGTCGTCTTCGCCGTCATTGGTGTTCGTGGTGGAGCAGCATGTAGAATAGCATGGGGAAGATCTGAAGTTCAGGCTCCATGGCGGCGTGGTTGTTACCTGTGTCTCCAAAGGTGAGTCCTTTCCCTTCTGAGGTCTGAAACACCATTATGTTCATATCTAGAAGTTTAAAAAGGAGCAGAAACCAAATATTCAGTTATAGAGAGAGAAGCTCTAGTGGTACATTTGCCTATCAAAACAATTAAAGACATTTTTATGGGGAGGTTTGTTTGAGTTGAGAACGGATCACAAACCTTTCTGTGAAGTATTCAACTCAAAAGGGATCAATGCAGTTTCAAGCAGAATTACTAAATGGGTGGTAAGTCTATGAGAGTATAACTTTAAAGTGAAATATGTTCCAGGGATAGATAACATTTCAGCAGATGTCCTGTCAAGACTAGTGCCGGATTTGAGCGAACAATTAGAGGGAGAATTCAGATCAATCAGGGTGTGTTTGTGAATTTGATTATGAAATCATATCTAAGAGAAGTGGCGTAGTGAGGTTAAGAGAGATAATATTTAGACTAAAGTTATCAATTTGTTGCAAGTAGGATGGAAGTACTAAGATCAAGGTGGTGAGGAGTGTAGGGAATTCTGGGGTGTTAGAGACCACCTGGCATCATATGGAGATTTGTTAGAGGCCCCAATTTAGTTCCTCCTAGCAGCCTGAGAAAGGTATTATTAGACCATGCACATGAAAACCATATGGGCATTTCTAAGACTAAAGAGAGGTTGTGTTCTTCTTACTGGTGGGCCTGGTATTGAAATGCAAGCAGAGAGGGTGGCGAGAGAATGTGTACAGTGTGCTGTTAGTGAGAAGGCTATGAAACAAAAAGTATAACCTATGTTAATCAGAAATAGACAAGCTGGTCCATGACAAGATATTGTCCTCGATATAGTGGGACCCATTCACAGAGATAATTCATTATGCTATGGCGTTGATAGATATGTTCTCCAGGTGGCCTGAAATTTGCTTTATCCCAAATATTGAAACAAAAAATGTGATTGTATTTTTGAAAGAATTGATAGCAAGAGAAAGTATTCCCTTGACTCTTCCTACGGACAATGGTGTACAACTAGTATCCAAAGAGATGGAAGACTTTCTGAAATGTTGTGGCATAAAACACAAAAAAGGTGCTCTGTATAACCCAGAGTCTAATGGGATGGTTGAGAGATTCAAACATGTTTTAAAAGAGACGATCACTATGGCAAAGAGCAACCATCTAAGTTGAATGCAGGAGGTGATCAAGAAAGTAGGTGTATACAGATTTACTCCACACAATACAACAGGGGACTCTCCTTTTGCATTGTTTTGAGATAGGCAACCTAATACTGTTCTTAAACCAGCCTGGGTGAGTATGTTCTTGAGGAACAGATGAAAACGAGTGGTTGCAGAGAATTGGAGATTTAAAGAAGAAAAAGGCATAAAGTTGAGCAAACAACATTTTTACATTAGAAACTCAGTTAAGAAAACTATACTGGAGGTTGGAGATTGGGTGTTGATAAAGAGACCTACATGGAGGGATGCTGGAGGAAAATTATCCAAACCTATGAGGGTAATAAAGATGTTCATAAATGCTACAAAAACTGATGACCACCGAGTGTGGAATTTAAATAGAGTAGTCAGGTACAGCTGCAAAGAGAATCCTGGCAGAGAGACCAATTCACATCTTGAAAGAAAGATTGACACAACAAAAGACAATCAAATATCTAGGAAAACTGTTGAGAATGATGGCAATTCCAAAGGTACAGTTTTAAGGAGATCTGACAGGAAAATCAAGAATCCATTGTATCTAAAAGATTATCATTTAAAGTGAATGTTTTCATAGAAGTCTATATGTTAGAGTGCATCTATTCAGAAGTCTAGTGTAAAGGATTTAATTAGTTCCAATTTCTTCAATTATATAGAAATGTTTAGGCAATTCATGGTAAGATAATAGAATTGAAGTAAGTTGTTTTTATGAGAGGAAGATGTGTTATATATATATATATATATATATATATATATATATATATATATATATATATATATAGATGCTATAAGTAGAAGCATATTGGGGAATGCTGAAATTCTGTAGTGGCTCAGCTGTATTCAAATTATTCATTAGTATTCAAAGGGGATCTGACCGGTGCCGGTGTCGAGCGGATGGCTGAGATGTCTCCAGAGATTTAACCTATTAAGATAATAAATACAGATGTAAATATACCTCTTTAAGCTGTAATCATTGAGGACAACCTTAAAACTTATTCTTTGTCACAGTGATACTTCTAGAACTGCTTTCTCACAAGAATATTGCTAGGATTTGTTTTGCTAAAGAAGGAGAACGGATTAATTTGTTGTCTTGCACATAAGGTGTGCACCAAGGCTGCTTAATGACTTAAAGAGTTTTTAAATGCTTTAATAATGATCTAGAGGAATCCCTGACAGCAGTGCAAAATTATATAGCCTTGGCAATTAGCTGTCCAACTGAACTTTTACCCCCGGCAAAGTTGAATGCTTTCCCTACTATTGCAGGGATTGAAGTGGGACTAATAAATCCACCCCCTTCAAAGTTGAACACTTTCCTTACTTTTGCTTAAAATGGAGTTAGATTAGAAACTCTAAATCCTTCAAAGGGCAACATTCTTGCTAGTATTGTTTGTTTTAAATTGTTATTTTTACTTTATTATTTAATGTAATTTTATGATTGAAGTTTGCATGCTTATATTATTTCATTTTAAGTTTGATATATGTTTGTTACATGTATATGCACACAAGTGTTAACTTTAAAAAATATTTTTTATGTAATCATTTTCAAAATGATTTGACTATTGTTTTGATATTTTAAATCATATATATTTGACATTCATGATTAAATCTAGTTGTATATTAATTTTATTTAGTAACTGATATGTTTTATATGTTTTGTTATACAAGGTCAGTAATGTTTGTTAATTTTAAGTTATTTTTAAAATGTATTTATTAATTTTGTAAATATTTGTATATATTTTAAAGTATATATACTGAATAGATATATTTAAATATTGATGTAAAATATGTATTTAAATTATCAATTACTACTATTTGATTATATTATTATTACATATACTGATATATGCACATTTATTTTTCTCAGTTATTCTGTTCCACAATATTTTTATATTTTTGTCACAATATTTTGGTAGCATACATACAGAGTATGTAAACTTGATATTTCTGCCAATAATATTTCGGACACGATTTTCTAGTGTTGGGAAATATTGGTTCTATATGTAAAGAAAGCAAAGAACACCTTAGTTCATTCGAACCTGCCTTTTAATCAATTCCACTGAGGGCCAGATTTAGATCTTGGTGGTAACTGTCCTGCTGTCGATTGTTTTAGGCAAAACCCATTTGCCGCCTTGGTGGTCCGCCTTCCTAATTTAGATGTAGGCAGTCCTGTAGGCAAAAGAGCGCCGAAGTCCTGCCGACTCCACCAGTGGCATTGCGAACAGGGGCAAATGGCGGGACACCAGCCACGTTACCCACTGAGCAGATTTGGTTATGCTTTACCACCAAGCCAACTGTGTCGGTTCGACCTCCACACAGAATTGGTGGATTGAAGGCATATTAAGTAATCACCTATCTTTTTTTCACCAATTCCAGTACCGCTAATGACTGGACAAGACCTTCCCTTGCTACTGCCACTGGACCATGGAAAAAATATGAACCCCATTGTCAGACTCAAAAGTAGAGAATCCACATTGCCAGTCTATGTAGCGTGGTCACTGTACCTGAGCTCAGGCCCCTACAGTAATATACATGTCACAGTAATTTTATTAAATCACTGTGACATGCAAATGTTGGAAACACAATTGGGTCGGACATGGGCGGGGACACACTATGACAAGGCACATAGCACACACATACACAGATGTCATTTTGATATCAGTTTCCATTGCAAAATAAATGCTGGCACCACAATGACATACCAGTCACCTGGAAAGGGGACCTGTATCTGTGATGACATGCTTTCAGTTGTGTATGTGAGTTGGTACGTGAATGCATGTCTGGGAGTGGATTGACTGGTTGAGGTGAAGGGAACTAGAGTGGGTGCTGTGGTTGTGTCAGATTGTGTGCCACTTACATATGGATCTGATGTTGTGGTGTGTTTGGTTGTGTTGCTGTTTGTGACATTTAGGTTAGTGTTGTGTGGTGGTCGTTGTCATGATGTGTGTAGTTGTGCTTTTGTGTGCGTTTGTGTTGATGAGTGTTTAGTTGTGCTGGTCATTGTGGTTGTGTAGTATGTGGATGCAGTGTCAATGAAGTATGTGTGTTGTGTCATGGATGCATGGCAATGTGTGTTTTCGGCATGTACGTGTTGTGTGTTGTTGGAATGGTAATGGGTTATTGTGTTATGTGGTGTGTTGTGTGCTGTGCTGGAGGGGCACATATGGCTAAGGTACTGTATGTGTGTGACTTACCTCTATTCCATTGCCACTTCAATTGTACAATGTCCATTGGGTCCAGTGACTGGCTCCCTCTGTCAGCAAACCGCCACCAGTACACAACCAGCAGGACTGTAAAATCTTAATATGATCAGTGGGAACCAGCCAGCCTGACAGTTAGGAAATGCACCCCGCCTCGGTGGGCAGCCGCAATCCATCTAAATACGGCAGGGGGGGAACACCGTCAACTTGACAGTGTTTTAGGTTCCAACGGCTGATTGGTGGTAAGACCAGCAAGTTCTGAATCAAGCCCCTTATCTGGTCTCCAAATCGTTCAAGTAGCCCATTAGGTTTACTAAGTGAAGCCCATTAATGCTCCTCTACGTGAAACTGAAGTGTGGGCATACTCGCCAATTAAGATTCTAACTACTCTTAGGATTAAGGGCCTGATTACGATCTTGGGAGATGGGATACACCGTCACAAACATGACGGATATCCCAGCCGTTCTTTTAACAGGTCCATAGGATGTAATGAAACTTGTAATCTGGCGGACCGGATATCCATCACGTTTGTGACAGAGTACCCCATCCGCCAAGGTCGTAATCAGTCTCTAAGGGGGTCATTCCAACTTCGGCGGGCGGCGGAGGCCGCCTGCCAAAGTTCCCCCGCCAGAAGACCGCACCGCGGTCAAATGACCGCGGCGGTCATTCTGACTTTCCCGCTGGGCGGGCGGGCGACCGCCAAAAGGCTGCCCGCCCGCCCAGCGGGAAAGACCCAGCAACGATGAAGCCGGCTCCGAATGGAGCCGGCGGAGTTGCTGGGGTGCGACGGGTGCAGTGGCACCCGTCGCGATTTTCAGTGTCTGCTAAGCAGACACTGAAAATCATTATGGGGCCCTGTTAGGGGGCCCCACGACACCCGTTCCCGCCATCCTGTTCCTGGCGGTTACAGGATGGCGGGAAGGGGGTCGGAATCCCCATGGCGGCGCTGCTTGCAGCGCCGCCATGGAGAATTCCTATGGCCAGGGGAAAACCGGCGGGAAACCGCCGGTTTCCCTTTTCTGACCGCGGCTTTACCGCCGCGGTCAGAATTGGCCAGGAAGCACCGCCAGCCTGTTGGCGGTGCATCCGCGGTCGTTGGCCCTGGCGGTCCTTGACCGCCAGGGTCAGAATGACCCCCTAAGTCTTTGTAAAAACCTGGTGGCTTTACAAAGTAGTGGCCCATCTACCTGAGTTAAAGCAGAATCCGGATAAGATAATAAGTGGTATTGACAACTTGAAACTTTTGTTTATGTGGTCAGACGTCTTGTGCCAATTTGAGAGTTTTTTATGTCTCTGGAAAAGTCACACAAAATACCCTTGTTAGAGTATGTGAACTATGTTGGGTTTACCAAAGTTCCAACTTCTTTAAGAGTCTGGAAATATCACCACAAGCAGTAAGTAGATTCTAGCATGTGCTTACTGGTAATTAGTCCCTTCAAAAGCAGTATGATAATTTTTTTCTCATGTTTACACCCTGAATATTGAATATCGGTGACAAAATATAGAAAGAAGAAAAAATAAATTGACAGGTGACTAAGGCTAGGTTTTCAATACCTAACTCCACATGTATATACCTATGCCATACATTTATCTTCAGGGTATGCAGATGTGAAATTAGAAATAGTAAATCTTTACTTCCCAGGATGCACTTAACTTTCAGTATTTTGTCCCTGGATATTCTGTTCAATATGTTTGTATTACAATATTCTAGGGGGTCAATATTCTGTAGTACAATCCTTTTCTGAATGTTATATTTGCTAGCTGTTTAGAAATAAAAAATTATGATTGATATGACCCCCGATTTGAATTTCAAAACAGCTCGATTACTGCAGGACCTTTACCAGAAACTAGCTCCGAGTAAATATCAGTCAAAATATATGGATCATTGTGCTAATCCAGATATTTGCTCAATAGATGCTTTTTGCTCAGAAACCATTTCTATCTTTGTTTTTAGCCTGGAAATTGTTTTTCTAGTAAACAGTGATTGTTAATTATGAGGAAACTGACAAGATGACTTGCAAATGAAGCAGTTGTGGCTCTTTTGTAGGAATGATCATGTAAAAGTGATTTATTGCGTTTTAATTTGAAAGGTGTCACATGAATTATACATTTGTACGATGCTAATGCTTGATTTAATTAATGTACATAAAATGTATTTGTAATAGGTTTATTGGAAGGTATATCACAGCCCCATATTCTATGGTTTTAATCAATATGATTAGGGCAACTAATGAACTTTGTATTATGATTATAATACATGGTTTTATGATTTTTTTTGTGAATTTAAAAATAAACCACATTAACTGACTAATATAGTTTAATTGGAAAGATAAAGAGCCTTCATAGCATACCCGCAATATATTTTTTCAATATATTTTAGTGGACAGCACTAACAATTTTTATGAAGTGGCTTAGTAGGGCAACGGGAAAGAGGGGCCTGGTTGTGAGCTGTGTCCTGCTCTAGAATGGCACTTACTGCAAGAAAATGCATCTTTTTGCATGATCACCCACATTTTTTGGGCTGATGCTTTACATTTTTGGACTCAGTGCACCGGGACCCTGCTAATCAGGCCCCATGCATGTGCTCTGATCCTTAAAAACTGGTTGAATTGGAAAAAAAATCCTAACATATAACTTACTTATACATCCCTGGTACCATGGTATCCAATGTACCCAGAGTTTGCACGTAAAAGTTCACTACTGGACAGCAGTACCTAATGTGTCACCACTAAAGTGACAAGGCAAAGCATGTCTTCAAACCTGCCTCTGCAGCCTGAGTATAAAGTTTTAAAACTGCAATAAACCTTTTGCCAGGCCTACCCTTCCCTATTTAATAATTATAAGTTACACCTAAAGTAGGCCCTAAATGCCCATAGGAAAAAGTGCACGGTCTTTAAAAAGTAGTATATGTGCACATAAGTTTTACATGCCCTGACAGTATGTTGGGGCGCGGCAACTCACCTGAAAACCACACTGTCTGCAGGGGCGATGACTGATCTCCCAACCTCCTGAGGCACCTCTTGGTGCTGCTGATTTATTAGTAGCGACGGCAGGTGCCCCAAATAGGAAGTGGATTTGGCAAAAGAGAGAAAGAAACATTTCACTCCTTTTCACCAGGTCCAGCCGAGTGCGGTTCTTCGGGTTATGGAGGAATGTCAGTGGAGCACCTGGAAGTTGCCTTTCTGTGATGAATTACGGTACTGGTGAAGCTATGTGCTATTAAGAGACTGTTTCACAACATTCAATAAAACATGCACTGGTCTCATTAAACAGCATTCAAAAAGGCATGCATTGATCTCATTAAATTTGTCTAATTTGGTTATCACAGCACATTGACCTGGTAATATCAGCAACTTGGCCCTCTCTCTCATTCCACTGATTAATGTATACAAAATGTGACAAAATCTGAATGTCTCTAAATAAATTAGGAAGTTCTGCAAGTCTCTTTCATGGACCTGCACTTTCACATTAGGTTTTCTATGGTAAAACTACAACATAAAACGAGTTGCAATACCAAAAGCAAGAAAACTCACATATAGAGTATCCCTAGCACTGAATTGCATAACCACTATTAAAATAAAATGAATTTCAATACCAAAAGCAAGTAAACTCATGCATAAAGTAATCCTAGCACTGAATTGAGTAATCACTATTAGTACAAAAATAAACAAGTGGAGGATAGTGTAGTTCTGTCACAGTTCTCAGTTACAAAATGAAAGTTGTCAAGGCCCCCATGTAAATCTGTTATTCAACCCTCAAGGCCCCAATCATAAATCATGTCGTTGTCCTTAGAAGAGGCCTTTCAAAGACTCAAGAAGGCTAGAGTGCAATCAGTCTCAGTTTTCAAATTTTACCAAAAGACAAAGCGCCATAATAAAATTCCACACAAACATATCCCAGACAGCATGCTCCACTTAGCTAACAGAAGTGTTTTCTTTCCAGAAGATCTCTGCTGATGCTCTTTGCTGCCAGCCGAGTCAAGAGGGCAGCGGGTGGTGTCAGGAATCCCAAGGTGCCTCCTGCGTTATCTGTCAGCATTCCCAGGGATTAGGGTTAAATCATATCTCTGTTCTTGGTTAACCCTTCATGTTTCTAAGTAGACTTAATGTGCTGTGTTACACAATTGGTTGTGTCAATGCTTGTTTTACCAATGCTTGTTTGCTAATGTGAGCAGGTGTAGACATGTGCTTATAATTGGGTGTGGTGACCCATCCACATGTGGAAACTCAACTGCTTTCCTGATTGGTTATAAATACCAGAGTGAAGCATGCCTCCCTGCTTGACTTTGTTTTGCTTCCTGATCTCAGCACCTGACTTGGCAGTCCAGCCCCTGCTGTCATCCTCGTATTCAGGACTTTTGAGGCAATTCTTTTCTTCGTTCCTGTACCAGCTGACACCAGGCATTCCTCCAGCACTCCGGAAAAGTCTGCAGCTAAGTGACCACGCTTTCCTAGAACAGTTGGTGTATTTCAGACCTCGTATTTTGGCAGAGTGCTTATCTTAAAGAGACACATGCATTTCTGAACATTCTACATTATTATTGTAGTTACTTGCCTAAATGTGCTTCAGGAAATCTGCTTGAGCTCAAGTACTACAAAAAGTGACAGTGCAATTCTAAAAGAACATTTACGTGACTTTTCTTTCTCTAATAGCATAGCTCTTGGATTTAAATTGTGTCATTCATGTCTGTGTTTCAGGTTTGAGGAATTTGCTTTTTGAAGGGTTTTTCACACACACAGTGAAACCAAACCAAACTGTGCCACCCTAACTGTTCGAACCCAGAGTGGACATTTGTATATTTTGGATTGGTTCTGTTCCTTTTAGTTTAACCCAGTGCATGCAGGAAAGTTATATGTGATATAATTAATACCCTTGTTTGTCATTCTTGTGCATGATAAGTGCAACCACAGTTCTAATTATAGTGTGCAAGAGTGAATCTCTGTGAAGCCAGCCCTAGTGTTGCAGTACTTATTGTTATGGTACTCAGTTTGGGTTTTTTGGTAATGTAGTGTTAGTAATTGTGCCAACAGTTATTATTATCCAGGAAAAGTGCTGGAGCATCCCTGTGTTCTTCTACCGCTCCCGTGCCCATATCAGAAAGAGAGATTCAGTTTCAAGGAAGTTGAGTGCACTAACTCCACTATCACTCTGTCAACAACGACCTGCCCCCCGAAGATACGGGGTGCCTGGATGGACTGGAAAACGTGGCAGTGTTTTGTCTCTTTCTTTTCCACTCCCTCTTTCCTTTTGGGACACCTGCTGGTGTTTCTGTGTTCACCAGGAAGTGCTGAGAGGTGTTCCAGGAGGTCGGAGGGCATACCATCGCCCCTGCAGATATCCTGCTTTTCAGGTGAGTAGCCCGCCTCGACAGGTGGGGCCTGGAGTGAATTCCAGAGTGCAGAGCGCTTTCCTTGCCAGACAGGAAAAAAGCCAAGCAGAGTCATGTGCACAGCAAGAGTATTTATATCCAGCATGACTCATGTCTTTGAAAACAGGAGGTAGCTGCTCCCTGGAGACCTTGGTGGCGTGGTGGTTGCCTGGAAACCAATAAACAAGTGAACCTGACACATTTAGAAGCACAAGGACTTGACACAGTGACATGTGTTCAACAAGCATTGGTGAAAACAACTGTAAAGTGGAACAAGCATTGGTAACATCAAGTACATATCAAACATGGGCAATACCTATACTGAAATGCAGACAGTACAATGACGTTACAGGCAACCCAGTGGTGCTACACACACACACACACACACACACACACACGATTAAAACAACGCCCCTGAGGATGTTGATAAATTAGGTAGAGATGTTGGGTCCCGACAAAGTGAAAGTTCACCAAACTGCCCCCCCATAGAAAGCAAGTGGTTACATTATAACACTTTATAATGAATAATTTCAATTTGGGAAGAGCTAGAACCATGATGCAAGGACATAAATGTATAGTAATTCAAAATCCAATGTAATGGTTAAGTTGGATTTACTAATTAAAAAAATTGGCTTTTTCCTGGATAATGCCTCTAGTGGCTTTTTCCCCCAACTGTCACCTGGCAGCCTGCTGCAGCCCCCTAAAAGGAGATGCAAATTGCTCCCAGGAAAGGGAACAAAAGGGCCTTGGTGTCAGGAGGTGTGCCTCCTCATGAAACGATGCCCCAAGGGGAGTGCCAACCAACTACACCAGTTTCAAAGGGGCATCCCCTGTCATCAACAGATGTAGCTCACACCTAGACCTCCTCCTGCCACTGTCCAAGTAGCCAGAGGGGCACCAATCCAAGTGGGGGTAAACCTGTTTCACAACTGGTTTGAAAGAAGGAGATTCTTATTTACCTAGACACTCCTCAGGGGTGTGCCCAGAGCTCTGCCCAGGGGAAGAAAGATCCAGCCTTGTTTGATTTTGGCAGAATAGGGCTTTGTGGGACTCTTTGGTGACAAAAGCAAAAAGAACCGATGATGGACAGAATGCAAAACAACGCACACATTCACCCCCAATCACAAATATTTGGGTTTAATTCATTTTTTTTTTGCACACCATGCCACCCCAGTTTGGACCCGGCCAAATACAAATCATCCTTGACCCTGCTCTCTATGGGAACAATCCAGCCCGAACTGCCATACCAGGTCATCCTTGGACCGTCAACAAGCATCCTCGGTCCAGATTCAGGTTATCACCCCTTATCAGCTAAGCTAGCTTGAACCCAGTGGAACAGTGAGCACAGGACCCACGTCTGGGCATACCCTTCCCACTTAGGGCGACAAAAGCAAAAAGAACAGATGATGGAAATAATGCTGAATGATGCAAACATTCACACCCAGTCACAATGATCTGGGTTTAAGCCATAATTTTTATGCCCACCACCCCACCTTAGTTTGGACCCCACTGGAACAGTCCAGCCCGAACCTCCAGGCCAGGTCCTCCCTGGACAGAAAACAAGCATCCTGGGACCAGTTTTGGGGTATCTATCCTCCTCAGCCAGGCTCTGTAGGGCAAATCCCAAGGCAGCGATGCCAATGTGGGTAAGGAAACCCCTGGTAACTCGTTCCCTTTTGGTCAGCGTGCCTGTCCAAAAGGTGAGGTGTAAAAAATGGTAACCCTGAGCACCTTCTTCAGAATACCTCTGGACCTGTGGAAGACAGAAGAACTGCATATGCTGCTGAACCTGTGCAGAGATACCCTAAGGAGTAAATCTTTTTCCCACTTGCATGCAGGAGAGACAAGTGCTAGTTGGCTAGCCTCCTGTTCATCTCCAGAAACACAAAAGCTGCAAGAAGCACAAGTCTCTGCTGGGCTCAGCTTAGCAGTTCCACCTTGCATTAGAACTTGCCAGTGGCTTTTGTGAGCTTGAGTTGTAAACTCCTACCCTCTCACCCCCAAAGTGGTACTCAAAAGCCCCTGGACACTTAGAAACCTTTTCTGAACTTGTTGCAAAAAAGAACCATTGGACTGTGCTGAGCCACAGCTGACAATACTGCCGTACCGAATCAACTAGCTAGGTTGCCTCACTGAAAGGATTCTGACTTCTGGAAAAGCACTGCACCAACGTTGCTGCATTTGTGTACCCGGACTTCAGACTGCCACTGACGTCAGGAAACTTGAACTTCCCAGCAGAGCCAAGGCTCCCACTGAGGTCCTGTGATTCACCCAGTCACCATTGATGATCCCCTCTTCAGATCCAGCTTGCACCCCAACCCACCGAAGACTTGTCAACGAGGACTCCTCTCAAGATAAACTACTAAGTCAGAAGGTAAACTTTCTACTGGGATGAACCTAGTCCCTGTATCCAACCCGCATTCCATTGTGGTCAGCCTTAAGTTTTGACTTTGTCCTGGTTTAGCGTGACCAGATACCCACAGTTGTCAGTATGTGATTTTTGGTGCCAGAAACATCTAAAACTTTGAAAAATCATATCTCCTGTTGCCTACATATTTTTATCTCTCTGGTGTTTATTTATTCGTTAAAATGTACTTTATATTTATAAATTGTAGTGGTATTCTTATTGTGTAGACTACTTTTGAACGGTTTTGGTACTGATTAATGCTTTACATATTTCTCCAAAGGTAAGCCTGCCTGCTCTGTGCTACAGCTATTGAGGGTTGAAATCCATTTTAAATCAAGACCTAACTGGAACTATAAATAGCGCTGTTATTATAAACATATATAATTTATGTTGCTGTTATATAAATTACAAATCTCTAAATTCACTTAATGTTAAACAAAAATTGAATTTTTATTTATTATTAAGTCTTCAACTGAGCAATTTTTGGTTTCTCTAGACTTTTTCCAAATCCAGTTTTGCAAATTGTAAAAGTCTAAAGGGAAGAGAGAGTTGGATATGGATATCTTGGCAGACATCAGTGGGTGAGATGAAGGCCCTATGCCAGAAGAGAAAACTGAAGGTTAGCCACAAGGCCAGAAAGGCAGATTATGAGAAGGTACTCAAGGTATGGGAATAAGCTTACCTTAGATCACTTCTGAAACAGAGGGAGCTCCCAGGAAGGAAGTAGGAACCTCTTCAGAAAGTGTAGATGAAGGGTATGACTTATCCCAGCATGCTTTCTCAATGGTACTCTCCAGGGCTAGAAGTGACAAGAGGTCAGCAAGAGTAATTTTTAAGTGACCCTCTGCTAATGAGAGCTCAATGTCTAGCCCGTGCCCTAACACTATACTAGACCAGTCAGCCTTAGGGTGGTCTTCCCAAATTTTTTTTGCCTTCCTCCTATTTTTTGCTGATCTCTTCATTGTTGGCCTTAGAACTCTGTGCGCTTTACTACTGCTCACTCTGTAAATCATGGTAACATCGATTTATACCCAATTGGTAGATATAATTTACTTATAAGTCTCTCGTAAAGTGGAACTACATGTTTCAAGGCCAGTGAATTAAATACTACTAGTGGGCCTACCGCACTAAGTGTGCCACACACTTATTTAGCCTGTTAAACATGTCTCAGGTCTGTCATTGCAGCCTGTGTGTGCAGTTCAAAACTGCCATTTAACCCTCCCTCTTTAATATATGTAGGTTCTTCTTAGGGTAGGCCCTATAAAGTCTGATGGCAGGGTGCAGTGTATTTAAAATATTGGACACACACTTTTAAGTTTTCTATGTCCTGGTAGTGAAAAACCTTTAAATTCATTTTTCACTACTGCAGGACTTACCTATCCCTTTGGATAACATTGGGTTGCGTTAATACATTTAATAAGTGCTAACTTTCAATTGGGAGGTGGTAGGAATGTCACATTTGGTGTCCAAAGAGTTGTCATTTAAAACTATATTTAATGGTAAAGCCAGATTTTAGGTTGCAATTCTTCAAATTCCACTTTTAGAAAGTTGTCCTTTTCTTGTCCTAACCATTTGGTGCCTGCAGCCTGTAGCCTGGGTCATGACTAGATGTAACTGGCAGTTGGTCTTTGTGTATTGCTCCCAGACAGTGAGACAAAGAGGGAGTAGGTTTTAACAGGATGGACCATCTCTGACTTGATGAGGGGTAGGAACTGTCACTTACCACACTTAGACATCACAAAGGCTCTGTCCCAGCACACTCCCACATGGTTTCACACTAAGTTATGCTGCCCCCAGACAAGCTGAGGCCAGGTCACAGAGGCAGGGAATTCCAAACACCTATGGGGATGGAAACCTCCGGAATCTTCTCCTACTTCAAAGCTGGCACCAGGTACAAATATTGGACCCTCAGACCAAGCTCGTCCGTACACCTCTTAATCTGTAGAAGGCTCAAAGAACTGCTGTGCTGTAAGGATTGCTACTTTGCTGCCCTGGTACACAGCTGCCCTGCTGTCAGAGTGAAAATTACTGGGCTTGCAGTTGGTTTACCTCCTGATCAGTCCCCAGGGACAGAAAAGGCTCCAACCACCTTGTACACATTGCCTGGACTCTGCCTGCTGTGAATTTTGCCCCCCCCAAGTGGTGTCAGCCCAGTCCTTCACCCTTGGAAATGGGCATGAAGATGTTCTGCTAGCCTAGCTGTGGTCTCTTAGGCATAACTGATGCAGCACAACCCATCTCCTGACATTAAAACTGCTGCTCTGCAATGCATCCCCCACTCAGGACCTCACATGGCAGCCTGCAGCTCATCAGAACCTCTGCTGAGCAACGCAACCCTAACACAGGACCTTGCATCATAAGCCTTCATCTACGTCATTCCTTGACTATGGTGCAGGACCTGGCATGACAAGCCTGGTCGACGGCTCCATTGGAACTGCCACTGCATGACGCATCCTAGATGCGGGTCCTTGCATTGTCCCCCACAGCTCATCTGAACCGCCACTGCGTGAGTCATCCTCAACGTGGAATAGCACAATGCTCTGCAACCAGGATTTAATGTATTTTTTTAAGCAGGCCTCACTAGATATCTGTAACCAGCTTGTGCCCCATTGTGGTCACCCTGAACTCGTAACTTTGTCCCGGTGTGGCCAGATAGTCACACTTGGTGCTTTTTGCTTTTAAGCATTATTTTCACTTAATTCTGTAAAATTGCAAATGGTTATACTGACTGGATTTTTATCATTTTTATCTCAAATAATTTATTAAATGTGATTGTTTTTTTTTTAATTGGTGTGAGATTTTTCTTGTGTTTTGTTTTTATTTTATTACTTTTTTGAAGTGCTGCATAAATACTTTACACATTGCCTCTACGTTAAGTCTGACAGCTTTTATGCCAAGCTACTAGAGGGTTAAGCACAGGTTAATTTGGGGTTTGTTTGTGACTTCACCCAGACAGGAATTGCAGAATCTTGCTCGAGGAGAAGAAAGTGGCCCTTTGGAGATGAAGGCCAGAAAGAACCTGATGACCACTAACAATGATAGAATCAATGAAGAGAGAGGGGTCTCGCACACACACACACACACACACACACCCCTTACTTGCACAATGGCATTGTGCCTAGCTAGCTTTGTGGGGAGAATGACATAGATAAATGGTTGCTTCTTTTAGAAGGCTGACAGAATGTGCAAGGTGGGTCCACAACAAAGGGGGTTCTCTCCTGTGGGAATTAGTGCTTGTAGTGGAGAAGGATAGGGTACTGAGAAAGGTATAACTGAATACTATCAACATGAATGCCTTCATGGAAAGGTTTGAGCTCACTCCAGACCAGTATCGCAAAAGGTTCAAAGACACCCACAAAAATGTGCAACAGTCCGGGGCAGGGTGTAGATTTTGTAGATGTATCAGTGAAGGCACTGGAAGGCTGGATAAAAGTTAGTGAGGCTACAACTTATGATGAGCTATATAATTTGATTTTCAACAAGCACATCTTGAGTGTAGGAAACTGTGTTACTGGTTGAGAGGGCTGGAGCACTTTTCCAGCAGCAGGGTGCTGTTTTTCAAGCAGCAGGGTGTCAGGGTGAGGCACAAGCAAACCCCAAAGTAACCTGTGCTTAATCCTCTGGCAGCTTGGCATAGAGCATTCACACTTAGCTTAGAGGGAATGTGTAAAGTATTTATGCAGCACTTCAAACAGTAATAAAGTGAAAGCACAACACAAGTAAAAATCACATACCAACTTGGGACAAAATAATTTTTGAATAAATAAAAACAAGACCAAAATGACAAACTCCAATCAGAAAAACCGGAGATATGCAATGTTAAAGATTTCTGTCAAAATAGAGCCTAAAAGCACAAAGCATCAACTTTGGATATCAAGGCTCTCATTAACACATTAGCAGTGAATCCCCCTTACCGCTGTGGTGACGGCCGCCAACATACCGTCACGAAGGCGAACATCTGTTCGCCATATTATGGACACACACACACCAAACCGACAGAATACTGCCAAAAACACATATCTGCCAGACCTAAGGTTAGTGTTAAACTGTTGGTATGAAGACCCATACTATTACGCCAAGAAAACAATGCCCTCCACATTATGACCCACGAATCACCACAGCAGACATTCAAATGCGGTAAACAATTAGCAGTATACACCGGCTAGGTCAGAACGGGCACCCACATACAAAACAACACAACATTGGCTAATACCAAAAACACATACCTGACACTGATACACACACCACACACACATTAGCCACAACCCTTTGCCAACACAAAAAATACCAAGAGATTGCCATGCAAATCATAGACACAATTACACACACACACCACAAACACCCATTCATCTGTCACGCACCCTACACCCCACCACATTACTCAACACCCTATGCACAACACACACAACACCCATGTCCCCACAAAGGTACCCCCGTTTCACTGATGAGGAGTTTCGGGTCATTGTGGAGTAAATAGTCAGGGTAGAACCACAGCTGTTTAGAGCACAGGTACAGCAAATCTCCATTGCCAGGAAGATGGAGCTATGGTAGAAAATCGTGGACCTAGTGAACGCCATGGGACAGCATCCACGAATAAGGGACGACATCAGGAAGAGGTGGAACAACCTACGGGGAAGGTATGTTCCGTAGCAGAAAGGCACCAGCTCGCTATCCAGAGGACTGGCGGTGGACTCACACCTCCTCCCCCACAGCTGACAGCATGGAAGGAGCAAGTTTTGGCAATGCTGCATCCTGAGGGACTCACAGGAGTTGCCAGAGGACTGGACACTGGTGAGTCTACATTCACTACCTATCCCCCCATACCTGCATGCCACCGCCACCACCACCCCTCACCCTGCCACCCATCACTGCACTCCATCCCACACAGTGCACCACCAAAATTAACTAACCTGAATGCCAAGCCCTGCATGCAATATGCACTACATGCACATCCCCCCCTAGCCCTGCACGTACAACCACCACTAATGCATGCACAGCATGGAGAACTAATAATCCCACAGAACATCACCATACACAAACAAAGGTGGCAGGGCAACAGCAACAATATAGGGGAAGCTAGGGATGCAGAATATGTCTTAGACATGTAGCATATTATACCACTTACATCCCCACAGGTGCCCCCGCCAATATCAGAGGTGAGGAGGTGCCACAACTACCCAGTCCCCCACCAGAAGATGCCCCCAGTGATGACAGCAACTCTGGACTTCTGGATCTGGATGAACTCCCTGGCCCATCAGGGACCACTGGTCAGTCGGATACCCCAGCCCACACACACTCCACCACAGAGCCTCCCCCCTCAGTATCCAACAGCAGCCACCCAACATCCCCACACCTCTGTCCCCAGGACAAGTCAATCAGAAGTGCCCACCTGAACAGGGACCCCAGTCCACACCTCACAGGCAAGACCATCGGGGTCCTGGGGTCAGTGGCAGTGGGCAGACCGTTCAGGGGGACACAGGCACATGGGGCCAGGGACAAATGGAAGACAGCTGTGCACCAGGGGGAGGACAGACCCAGGGAACAGACTGTCCAGGAGGCACTCACTAATGTCCTGGGGGCTTACCAACAATCCCAGGACAAGATGGGTCAGGTGATAGACATCATGCAGGAGAACCAGCAACTGCAGGAGGAACACCACCAGGAAAGAGCTGCAGGTCCTCAACACCACCATGGTCTCCATAGCAGGGGTGCTAGGTGAATTGGCCAACATCATGAGAGACTACACAGCACACCAGTGGGGCCCTTCCACTAGCCAGTCAACTGAACAGCCCTCCACATCTGCTGCAGTTGGTGGACAGAAGGCCCTGCCACAGGACCCACAGACCACCAGCACCCCTCCCCCTGCAGAAGGTGAACCACCCTGCAAACGTACCGTGCAATGCAGATAGACACCAGAGATACTTGCCAAGACCAAGACCACTGCCAGGAAATTAGCCCCTCCCCTGAATGCCCCTCTTGTGTTCTATTTTGTCACCTTGTCCACTTTGAACTGCCATTGCTCCTCTTTCTATGGCCCCTTGGACACTGGACCTGTGCTACAAACAGACTGGACCACTACCCTTGACTTTCCTCTACCATCACCCCATTTCATTGCACTATTCCTTCATAATTTACACTTCAATAAACACCCTTGAACACAACTTGAGTAATAGTGCTTTATCTGACAGAAATGTGCATTGTTTTGAACTGTATCATCCTCTGCACCTTCACCCCACCTTCTCCCCCTTCCTCTCCTCAGCACCTTGAGACCCTCACGGGTGAGTAGGGCGCTTTACAAATTTCTGATTGATTGAATTGTCCAGAACTTTGTGATTCTGTCCAAAAAAGGGCCTGTGGCAGTTTGTAGTCATCACATCAGTACACAGTTGTAACCACACCAACATCTGCAAAATGGGAAGGCATAGGGGACAGTCAGTTGGGATGCTAAGGAAGTGACTGCCATCATGCTACAGCAACACAGAAAAATAATTTATTAGAGGCGAGTTCTACTGTCTTACCTGTGTGTCATTGGAAGTACTGTCGTATAACTGATGTCCTGCTGTCCACATCCTCATCGTCTTCCTCCTCATCCTCAGGGTCCACTGCTGCCACAGGAGCATTTTCACCCTCTTCCTCCTACAGATAGGGTGCATGTCGTCTGATGGCCAGGTTGTGCAACATGCAGCATACAACATCTATCTGGCAGACCTTCTCAGGGGATTAGCAGAGGGATCCACCTGTCAGATGGAGGCATCTGAACCTGGCCTTCAGGACACCAAAGGTCCTTTCAATAATTCTCCTAGTATGCCCATGAGCATCATTATACCTATTCTCAGCCCCTGTCCTCTGATTCCTTACAGGGGTCAAGAGCCAGGACAGGGTTGGGCAGCCAGACTCACCTGCAAGAAGTGAGGGACAAACATTAGCCTTACACAATGACATGGGGGATGACTCCTGAAGGCATACACTGACATGCATTGGGTAGGGACTCAGGCTCACCTATAAGCCACACCCTGTGTCTCTGTAGTTGTGCCATCACATGTGGGATGCTGCTATTCCACAAAACGAAGGCATCATGCACCGACCCAGTATACTTGGCAGTGACATGGGAGATGTACTGGTCAGCCAGGCGCACCATTTGGACATTGAATGAGTGGAAACTCTTCAGATTCCTGAAAACCTGTTCATTGGCCCAGGGGTGGGGTGGGGGAGACAAATGCTATATGTGTTCCATCAATGGCCCCAATAACGTTTGGAATATGTCCCATTGCATAGAACCCTGCCTTCACAGTGGCCAAATCTTCCACTTGGGGGAAAGCGATGTAGCTGCACATGTGTTTGAGCAAGGCAGACAAAACCCTTGCTAGTAGTATTGAGAACATTGGCTGTGACATTCCTACACCCAAGCCCACTGTCACTTTTAAAGAGCTGGTTGCCAGGAAAAGGAGCACTGATAAAACCTGCACAAGAGGGGGGAATCCCAGTGGGATGACGGATAGCAGATGTCAGATCAGGCTCCAATTGAGCACACAGCTCTAAGATTGTGGCGCTGTTCAGTTTATAGGTGAGTATTATGTGCCTGTCCTCCATTGTAGCCAAGTCCACAAGAGGTTTGTGCATGGGGGCTTGCCTCCTCCTCCTATTCCTCCACAGTGGTAGGTACCTAAAGGACACAAGAGTGAGAAGGGAGTGACAAACTGAACAATGGAACCACCACTTCAGTGTACATTTAGCATGTATATAATAGGACTATGTAAATGGCAATGTATGAACAATTGACAGCAATGATGCAGTTTTCAATTTAAGATTGTGTACCAGCACCATAACTTGGTGAGCGCCTGTCTTGTATGTAGGGACAGGTGGAAGTGATGTAACTCTGCCAGCATTGGGCATCATGGTAGAAGGCGGTGTTGCACTGCCGAGCTATTCCTCATTGGCTAAAATGGGGCTCTATGGAGTACAGTATCCAAAGAGGATCACCGGCGTTGGTGGCGGTGTACAACGCCATAAACGTGACCGCCATTTTCTGACTATAACATCACTTGATTCCTGACTTTCCACAGGACAACACCTCCACTGCGTGTGCTGCTGTGACCTGTGTGTGGAACCTGCCATGGCCCGTCTGACAGGGGAAAGGGCCCCTGCCTTCATTTCGGAGGAGTTAGAGCACCTGGTGGATAGGGTGGTACCACTGTATGGACAGCTGTATGGGCCTCCAGACCAACAGGTGAGTACACCATGAGGACGTTGCATGCAACAAGGCTGCATGGAGATGTGTGTGTTTGGTGTCAGTGTGTCATTTGGGTGGGGGGTATGGCTGGTGGTAGTATACATGCAGGGCTCCGGGTGATGTGCGTGCTTGATGAGGGGAAATGGTTTTTGTGGGCCATATCTGTCACAGGCTGGATTGTATGGTTAATGGGGTCCTCCTGTCTATTTCCTCTGCAGGTCAGCACCCATCACAAGAAGGGATTGTGGCATGCCATTGCCAAGGACAGGCGGATCCTGGGGGTCTATAACGGGAGGAGCACCCACTGCAGGAAACTGTGGGAGGACCTGAGATGCTGGACCCGGAAGACCGCGGAGGCCCAGTTGGGGACGGCTTCCCAACAAGGGAGGGGTGCCCATCGGAACCTGACCCCCCTGATGGTCCTCATACTGGCGGTGGCCTACCCAGCACTGGATAGGTGCTTGAGGGCAGCACAGCAGCCACAATGGGGTAAGTCTAGTGTGTGTGTGTGAAATCCATCTTTGTTGCCTGCCTTGGGATCCTGTTGGTGGGTTTAAGTCAGTGGGTGCCCCTTAATGCCAGCTCATACATTGCTGTGGCCCAGCTTAGGGTAAATTGGTGAATAGCAAAATCTGGATAGCTAGCTAGGTGGCATTCCATGTCAGACAGGGCTTAGTAGGTCCCAGGAGGGGTGCAGATGGCGGTGTTTGGCTCTAATCCTGCTGTGCTGCCTAGCCAATGGAATTCCAGTGCGGTGCATGATATTCAATCTTGGTCCCTGTGTGTGATGGTGATGTGTATGCCATCTCTGGTGTTTGTGCTGTAATTGACCCAGTGCACAATTTCTCCCACCCATTTTCTTCTGTCATCCTGTCCATGTGTGCATTAGCATCATCTGACAGAGGAGCAGGGGCACCAGCAAGTGAGGGAGCTGCAGCATATGGGACCCAGGAGGCAGAGTCCACCAATGCAGAGGGGACCAGTGGGATGGAGGGGAGCACCACGGCAGGGACACATGGTGACAACACGGACTCTGAAACATCCTCCGATTAGTGATCCCTAGTGGTGGAGGACACCTCTGGAACCACCGCAGCTACAGATACAGCCGCCACCCCGTACCAGCACCGCCCTCTCAGTAGCCCCCCACTGAGTTGCCCATGCCCACTTACACAGGAGGGTGGACATCTCCTTCACCCCAGGCACCTCAGGCCCTGCCCCAGTGAGCCCTGCTGCCCTCAGTGAGGAGACTACTGACCTCCTGAGACCCATCTCTGTAGGGCAATCAACCATGGTGAATGTCATCCAGGGGCTGGCATCCCAGATGCATCAATGCAATGCCTTCCTGGAGGGCATTCACAGTGGCTTGGCTGCCCTACAGAGATCGTTTCAGGCTCTGGCCTCCTCTCTGAAGGCAGCCAGTGTCCCTGGTCCTACTGTCCCTCCTCCTCCAACTACCACTTCCCAGTGCCAGTCTCCTCAACCCCAACCCATCCCATGCACACATACAGACAAGCATGTACACAAAACATCACACAAGAATGGCACAGACAAAGACAGGCACCAAACTTCAAGCCACAAGCACTCACACAAACAACAGACAGTTGCACACACAACAACACCCACTGCCTCCACTGTCTCCTCCTCCTCCTTCAGAGTCACATCTGCACTAACACCTACATGCACTGCATTAACAGCCACCACCATCACCACATCATGCAGCACACCCACCTCACTTGCAGACACCTCCACAACATCCATCCACATGTCCTGTTTGTTCTCTCCCACCCTGCCTGCCCCCCCTCAAGAAACACAAACACTTGCACTCAGACACTCAACAGCCATCCACCTCACACATGCACACTGTCCAGGTACCTGTACCTGAATCCATCAGCTGTACACCCCCTACAACCACTCCCTCTACCTTCACTCCCATCCCTCCTCCCACATCCCGCACCAAAGTCACTAAGAAGATTTTCCTTGCCCATCTTGACCTCTTCCCTGCCCTTTCCCCCCATCCTGCCCATAAGTGCAGGTTCCCAACCACCCAGCCCAGCACCTCAGCCAAACAGTCTGCTACTGCTCCCACCAAGAGATCTGCTGCTGGCACTAGAGGGCCCCTGAGTGGGAGGGCTGCCACTCCCAGTAAGACCACACCTCCACCTCAAAAACAGAGGTCTAGGGTGGTGAAACCTAAGGGACAGAGGACAGGGTCAGTGGAGGCACCTCCTAGACCTGGAGGCAAGGACACAAGTCACATGAAAAAAGGCCAAGAGGGCCAGTCACAAGAAAGAACCCAAGGAGCCCCCTCCACCACCTGAGGACACAAAGTCCCCTCCACTACATGAGGACATGTAGCGCACCCTCCAGGGACTGTGGCCTAACACTCCCCTCCAGAGACTACTGGGGAAGGAGCCTCCTCCAGAACCAGTAGCATGATACCCACTCCAGAGACTGCGGCCTAACACTCCCCTCCAGAGACAATGGGGCAAGGAGCCCCCTCCAAAACCAGTGGGCACGATACCCACTCCAGAGACTAATGCCTAACACTCCCGTCCAAAGACTATTGGGCAAGGAGCCCCCTCCAGAACCAGTGGGCATGATACCCACTCTAGCTGAGGTGCCTCCCAACTCTCCTTTCCCCTGAGGTGCCTGCCCATTTCCAACATGATGCCCCTGAACATTGGAGTCCGGATGATGTCAGGAGTCAAGTTGCGGCTTGGATGATGCCCTGTGGCCATGTGGCCCTTTGGCGCTTTGGACTGGCCTTTGGTCTAATTTGTACACTGAGGTCTACATTTTGATTTCATTATTCATTATGGTGGCTGTTGGCTGCAAATTACAGTGTTCGTACTTCAGATTTTGTCCTTGCATTATTTGCTCGTGGGATCTGTAACAGTCGATTTACTTTGCAGCTGGTTATGTGTACGTGGTGTGTGTGTATGGTGTGTGTTGTGTGTGTCACTCTCTGTTTCCTCCCCCCTCCCTTGTGTGCTAGGCGGCTGTACTCACCATCGTCATCTTCATCAGCGTTGGGTGCTCCAGGACGGCCATGGTGTGATAGAGCATCGGGAAGACTTGGAGTTCGGGTTCCATGACAGCGGCGGAGTCCTCTGTGTCCCTGAAAGTGAGTCTTTCATTTTCTGTGATGTGTTTCCCCCAGGCTTTTGATGGAGTTGCTACTGCCCCGGAAATCCTGGCAGTTTGCTATGTCTTAATATGGTGGGCGGTTCCTTGACTTCAGCCTGGCTGTAGGTGGTTACCGCTGTGGTCGGTGGTGTTAACGCCCTGGTGGTTGGTGTGGTACATTGGCTGTTTATGGGAGGTCTCACCCCATGGTCATAATTTGGAGATAATTACCACCAGCCTGTTAGCGGTTTTACCGCCACTTTAACAGTGGCAGTCCGTACACCACCAATGTCATAATGACCACCCTAGTCTTGCAGGACTGGCACAAAACCAAAAAGTTCAGGCCAACTGTGATGGCGCATGGGCCGCCTATAGGAGCCCAAGTAGGCCCGCTGAATGAGAGTATCTTAAATCCTGGTTGCAAAGTGTTGCAAGGTCCCGCGCCAAGGATGCGTTGTGCAGCCGAGGAAATCCATGTGTTCTGAGGTGCAACAGAGCTGTGATGAATGATCCTGCATTGTGGTTGACGCTTCCATCAATAAGAGTTGTGATGTGAGGGTCTTAGCTGGGAAAGATTTACACAGGTGGCAGTCTTGATGTGGACTGTGAGGGCAATGTGGAGTCCTTTCGTCTGGAGAACCCTCACAGCAGAGGCTCTGCATCGGTTCTGCTCAGGGTTGCGCTGTGGAGCAAAGGGGATGTGTTGGTTCCGCTTGATCCACAGATGGGCTGGCAGAGCACCTTTAGGCCCACTTCCAAGGGTCCAGGACTGGGGTGGCAGTGGCACCACTTGGCAGGGTAGGACTCAGAGTCCAGTTCTGGGATCAAGGTTGTTGGAGCCTCCTGTCCCTGGGGCTCAAGTCAGCAGGCTAGTCAACCAGCCCATGGAGCCACTTTGGGGTCGTGGGATCAGCAAATGCTGGTCCAGTCCTTCTCACACAGACAAGAAGTTTGTACACAGCAGTTTAGCATTGCAGGACATCAGTCCTTCAGAGCAGCATTCCAGCAGAGTGGCAGGTCTGTCCGCAGCACAGCAGTCCTCTTTCCTGGCAGAATATCCAGAGGTCGAGAAGAGTACTGAAGATTTGGTGTCTGGGGTCCAATATTTATACCTAGGCCTTCCTCTTAAGTGGGGGAAGTTTCTAGGGGATTTCGACTGAAGTCCCCAAGCACCGTGGCTTCCCTGTCATGTTTCCAAACTAACAGCAGTCTTTGTGTGGAGGTAGGACATAGCCTATTCAAGTATAAGCCTAGCTCTGCCCACCCCTCCTGCCAGTGATGGCCCATCCAGGCACACTTAAGCACTCTATTGTGTGTGGCTGTCTAGGAGGAATACGCAAAGGCCAGCTGTCAGCTACATCCAGACATGTGACCCAAGGCTGGCTGCAGGCACAAAAGGGCTAAGGCAGGAAAATGCCAACTGTCTAAAAGTGGCATTTTCAAACTTGTAATTTAAAATCTGATTTCACCATGAGAGAGGATGTTTCATTAAAATTCCAAAGTCACCAAACATGAATATTACCTGATCTCATTTGGAAATTATCACTTATTAAATGTAATAAGATATAACACCAACGTTACCCTATGTTAGAGGTAGGCCTTTAAATAGTGAATACAAATTTACACGTTTTTCAATACCAGGACATGTAAAACTTAAAAGCACATGTCCTAATTTTTAAAAACACTATACCCTGCCCTCTGGGCTGTAAACGCCTACCCTACGGGGTGAGTTACATGTATAAATAATGAACGTTTGGGCCTGCAAAAGGGTTATTGGCTAGGCCAACATGGGAGTTTAAGACACACAGGCCCTCATTCCAACCCTGGCGGTCTCTGACCGCCAGGGCGGAGGGCAGCGGAAGCACCGCCAACAGGCTGGCGGTGCTTCCAGGGCTATTCCGCCGCGGTCAGAAAAGGGGAACCGGCGGTTTCCCGCCTGTTTTCCCCTGGCCCAGGGAATCCCCAAGCAGCGCCGCCATGGGGATTCCGACCCCCTTACCGCCAGCCTGTTCCTGGCGGTTTTCACTGCCAGAACCAGGATGGCGGGAACGGGTGTCGTGGGGCCCCTGGGGGCCCCTGCACTGCCCATGCCAGTGGCATGGGCAGTGCAGGGGCCCCCTAACAGGGCCCCATACAGATTTTCACTGTCTGCTTTGCAGACAGTGAAAATCGCGACGGGTGCCACTGCACCCATCGCACCCCTGCAACACCGCCGGCTCCATTCGGAGCCGGCCTCTGTGTTGCAGGGCCTTTCCCGCTGGGCCGGCGGGCACTCCTTTGGCGGGTGCCCGCCGGCCCAGCGGCATAGCCAGAATGGCCGCCGGGGTCTTTTGACCGCGGAGCGGCCAAATGGCGGTAACCGCATGGCGGGCGCCTACCGCCGCCCGCCGTGGTCAGAATGACCGCCACAGTCTGCAGTGGCAGACAAGAGACACGTTTAAAGTGCTACTTAAGTGGGTGGCACAATCACTGCTGCAGTCCTACTAGTTTTGGCAGTAATGAAATAGTTCTGTTTTCAGTTGCTACACTAACGTGTTGTTTAGCAACTCTTTCTCAGGATGGGACGTTTTCCGGTTAAGCCGTGTGCAAGTTGTTTTGATTTTTGTGAATTTCCAATGGCATCGGACACCAGAGGGTGCTATGACTCCTCAGCGAAGCCTCTAGGTGCTCCTGTTTCCATTAAATGTAGCCAGGTCCGTAGGGCGGGAAATTTACCAGTTGGCTTCCATCTACGGAGCGAGTAGTAAGTCTCCATTTTCGCTCGATTCACACCATTTATTTTATTTGGTTACTTTGTAACAAAACGTCATCTGTCTGACCGAAACATGAACTCAGAATAGAGATTACAAGGTTACTAAGTATTCAGTTCACAATACTTTATAGAAATATTAGGTTTTGGCACAAATTCAATACATCAAAACACCTGGTTATCTACGGCATGATGTTACTTGGTTTATTGGTTTACAATACTTTCTTGTCTTGGCACAGATTTGACTTAAGGATACACAGGGTACCTACGAGATCAGAGATTGTAATGTCACTAAATATTGGGCTCATGCTATTTTATTGTTTTGGGCCCAGATTCGATCTTAGGTGCCACCTGTATAATACAGTGGGGGACAGACGGCATGAATTTAGAAGGTGTTCACTATTTACTTACATTATTAAGTTTTCTTCTTACTGCCATGATTAGTGTCAAACAAAGTTTCATAATACATTTTATGGTGTGCTAGATATGTAGTCATTCGGGCTGAAATGAAGCGATAACAAATAACTTTGGATATTATACAGCCCAAAAACAAATTTAAGTGTTTTATAAATAATAATAATAAGGATTCAGTTTACACTAATTAGCTAATTCAATAGCATTGCTATATATTTCGGCCTCTTAAAGGATACTGGTGTTGAGCAACACAATAATAATCATGATACCTGCAGGTGATCCCTGGGTTGGCCGTGTTTTTAGGGATTTTCCCTATTGCGTTAGAGCCAGGTCAGTAATATCGCTGATACACGTTTTTTTTTCATTGCTCTTTGTAGGTGAAAGTAGGGGTCGTTTTTGCAAATGGTACAACAATTACCACAGATGTGTGAAAAGCACACTGTCCAGGTACCTGTACCTGAATCCATCAGCTGTACACCCCCTACAACCACTCCCTCTAATCATCCTTGACCCTGCTCTCTATGGGAACAATCCAGCCCGAACTGCCATACCAGGTCATCCTTGGACCGTCAACAAGCATCCTCGGTCCAGATTCAGGTTATCACCCCTTATCAGCTAAGCTAGCTTGAACCCAGTGGAACAGTGAGCACAGGACCCACGTCTGGGCATACCCTTCCCACTTAGGGCGACAAAAGCAAAAAGAACAGATGATGGAAATAATGCTGAATGATGCAAACATTCACACCCAGTCACAATGATCTGGGTTTAAGCCATAATTTTTATGCCCACCACCCCACCTTAGTTTGGACCCCACTGGAACAGTCCAGCCCGAACCTCCAGGCCAGGTCCTCCCTGGACAGAAAACAAGCATCCTGGGACCAGTTTTGGGGTATCTATCCTCCTCAGCCAGGCTCTGTAGGGCAAATCCCAAGGCAGCGATGCCAATGTGGGTAAGGAAACCCCTGGTAACTCGTTCCCTTTTGGTCAGCGTGCCTGTCCAAAAGGTGAGGTGTAAAAAATGGTAACCCTGAGCACCTTCTTCAGAATACCTCTGGACCTGTGGAAGACAGAAGAACTGCATATGCTGCTGAACCTGTGCAGAGATACCCTAAGGAGTAAATCTTTTTCCCACTTGCATGCAGGAGAGACAAGTGCTAGTTGGCTAGCCTCCTGTTCATCTCCAGAAACACAAAAGCTGCAAGAAGCACAAGTCTCTGCTGGGCTCAGCTTAGCAGTTCCACCTTGCATTAGAACTTGCCAGTGGCTTTTGTGAGCTTGAGTTGTAAACTCCTACCCTCTCACCCCCAAAGTGGTACTCAAAAGCCCCTGGACACTTAGAAACCTTTTCTGAACTTGTTGCAAAAAAGAACCATTGGACTGTGCTGAGCCACAGCTGACAATACTGCCGTACCGAATCAACTAGCTAGGTTGCCTCACTGAAAGGATTCTGACTTCTGGAAAAGCACTGCACCAACGTTGCTGCATTTGTGTACCCGGACTTCAGACTGCCACTGACGTCAGGAAACTTGAACTTCCCAGCAGAGCCAAGGCTCCCACTGAGGTCCTGTGATTCACCCAGTCACCATTGATGATCCCCTCTTCAGATCCAGCTTGCACCCCAACCCACCGAAGACTTGTCAACGAGGACTCCTCTCAAGATAAACTACTAAGTCAGAAGGTAAACTTTCTACTGGGATGAACCTAGTCCCTGTATCCAACCCGCATTCCATTGTGGTCAGCCTTAAGTTTTGACTTTGTCCTGGTTTAGCGTGACCAGATACCCACAGTTGTCAGTATGTGATTTTTGGTGCCAGAAACATCTAAAACTTTGAAAAATCATATCTCCTGTTGCCTACATATTTTTATCTCTCTGGTGTTTATTTATTCGTTAAAATGTACTTTATATTTATAAATTGTAGTGGTATTCTTATTGTGTAGACTACTTTTGAACGGTTTTGGTACTGATTAATGCTTTACATATTTCTCCAAAGGTAAGCCTGCCTGCTCTGTGCTACAGCTATTGAGGGTTGAAATCCATTTTAAATCAAGACCTAACTGGAACTATAAATAGCGCTGTTATTATAAACATATATAATTTATGTTGCTGTTATATAAATTACAAATCTCTAAATTCACTTAATGTTAAACAAAAATTGAATTTTTATTTATTATTAAGTCTTCAACTGAGCAATTTTTGGTTTCTCTAGACTTTTTCCAAATCCAGTTTTGCAAATTGTAAAAGTCTAAAGGGAAGAGAGAGTTGGATATGGATATCTTGGCAGACATCAGTGGGTGAGATGAAGGCCCTATGCCAGAAGAGAAAACTGAAGGTTAGCCACAAGGCCAGAAAGGCAGATTATGAGAAGGTACTCAAGGTATGGGAATAAGCTTACCTTAGATCACTTCTGAAACAGAGGGAGCTCCCAGGAAGGAAGTAGGAACCTCTTCAGAAAGTGTAGATGAAGGGTATGACTTATCCCAGCATGCTTTCTCAATGGTACTCTCCAGGGCTAGAAGTGACAAGAGGTCAGCAAGAGTAATTTTTAAGTGACCCTCTGCTAATGAGAGCTCAATGTCTAGCCCGTGCCCTAACACTATACTAGACCAGTCAGCCTTAGGGTGGTCTTCCCAATTTTTTTTTGCCTTCCTCCTATTTTTTGCTGATCTCTTCATTGTTGGCCTTAGAACTCTGTGCGCTTTACTACTGCTCACTCTGTAAATCATGGTAACATCGATTTATACCCAATTGGTAGATATAATTTACTTATAAGTCTCTCATAAAGTGGAACTACATGTTTCAAGGCCAGTGAATTAAATACTACTAGTGGGCCTACCGCACTAAGTGTGCCACACACTTATTTAGCCTGTTAAACATGTCTCAGGTCTGTCATTGCAGCCTGTGTGTGCAGTTCAAAACTGCCATTTAACCCTCCCTCTTTAATATATGTAGGTTCTTCTTAGGGTAGGCCCTATAAAGTCTGATGGCAGGGTGCAGTGTATTTAAAATATTGGACACACACTTTTAAGTTTTCTATGTCCTGGTAGTGAAAAACCTTTAAATTCATTTTTCACTACTGCAGGACTTACCTATCCCTTTGGATAACATTGGGTTGCGTTAATACATTTAATAAGTGCTAACTTTCAATTGGGAGGTGGTAGGAATGTCACATTTGGTGTCCAAAGAGTTGTCATTTAAAACTATATTTAATGGTAAAGCCAGATTTTAGGTTGCAATTCTTCAAATTCCACTTTTAGAAAGTTGTCATTTTCTTGTCCTAACCATTTGGTGCCTGCAGCCTGTAGCCTGGGTCATGACTAGATGTAACTGGCAGTTGGTCTTTGTGTATTGCTCCCAGACAGTGAGACAAAGAGGGAGTAGGTTTTAACAGGATGGACCATCTCTGACTTGATGAGGGGTAGGAACTGTCACTTACCACACTTAGACATCACAAAGGCTCTGTCCCAGCACACTCCCACATGGTTTCACACTAAGTTATGCTGCCCCCAGACAAGCTGAGGCCAGGTCACAGAGGCAGGGAATTCCAAACACCTATGGGGATGGAAACCTCCGGAATCTTCTCCTACTTCAAAGCTGGCACCAGGTACAAATATTGGACCCTCAGACCAAGCTCGTCAGTACACCTCTTAATCTGTAGAAGGCTCAAAGAACTGCTGTGCTGTAAGGATTGCTACTTTGCTGCCCTGGTACACAGCTGCCCTGCTGTCAGAGTGAAAATTACTGGGCTTGCAGTTGGTTTACCTCCTGATCAGTCCCCAGGGACAGAAAAGGCTCCAACCACCTTGTACACATTGCCTGGACTCTGCCTGCTGTGAATTTTGCCCCCCCCAAGTGGTGTCAGCCCAGTCCTTCACCCTTGGAAATGGGCATGAAGATGTTCTGCTAGCCTAGCTGTGGTCTCTTAGGCATAACTGATGCAGCACAACCCATCTCCTGACATTAAAACTGCTGCTCTGCAATGCATCCCCCACTCAGGACCTCACATGGCAGCCTGCAGCTCATCAGAACCTCTGCTGAGCAACGCAACCCTAACACAGGACCTTGCATCATAAGCCTTCATCTACGTCATTCCTTGACTATGGTGCAGGACCTGGCATGACAAGCCTGGTCGACGGCTCCATTGGAACTGCCACTGCATGACGCATCCTAGATGCGGGTCCTTGCATTGTCCCCCACAGCTCATCTGAACCGCCACTGCGTGAGTCATCCTCAACGTGGAATAGCACAATGCTCTGCAACCAGGATTTAATGTATTTTTTTAAGCAGGCCTCACTAGATATCTGTAACCAGCTTGTGCCCCATTGTGGTCACCCTGAACTCGTAACTTTGTCCCGGTGTGGCCAGATAGTCACACTTGGTGCTTTTTGCTTTTAAGCATTATTTTCACTTAATTCTGTAAAATTGCAAATGGTTATACTGACTGGATTTTTATCATTTTTATCTCAAATAATTTATTAAATGTGATTGTTTTTTTTTTAATTGGTGTGAGATTTTTCTTGTGTTTTGTTTTTATTTTATTACTTTTTTGAAGTGCTGCATAAATACTTTACACATTGCCTCTACGTTAAGTCTGACAGCTTTTATGCCAAGCTACTAGAGGGTTAAGCACAGGTTAATTTGGGGTTTGTTTGTGACTTCACCCAGACAGGAATTGCAGAATCTTGCTCGAGGAGAAGAAAGTGGCCCTTTGGAGATGAAGGCCAGAAAGAACCTGATGACCACTAACAATGATAGAATCAATGAAGAGAGAGGGGTCTCGCACACACACACACACACACACACACACACCCCTTACTTGCACAATGGCATTGTGCCTAGCTAGCTTTGTGGGGAGAATGACATAGATAAATGGTTGCTTCTTTTAGAAGGCTGACAGAATGTGCAAGGTGGGTCCACAACAAAGGGGGTTCTCTCCTGTGGGAATTAGTGCTTGTAGTGGAGAAGGATAGGGTACTGAGAAAGGTATAACTGAATACTATCAACATGAATGCCTTCATGGAAAGGTTTGAGCTCACTCCAGACCAGTATCGCAAAAGGTTCAAAGACACCCACAAAAATGTGCAACAGTCCGGGGCAGGGTGTAGATTTTGTAGATGTATCAGTGAAGGCACTGGAAGGCTGGATAAAAGTTAGTGAGGCTACAACTTATGATGAGCTATATAATTTGATTTTCAACAAGCACATCTTGAGTGTAGGAAACTGTGTTACTGGTTGAGAGGGCTGGAGCACTTTTCCAGCAGCAGGGTGCTGTTTTTCAAGCAGCAGGGTGTCAGGGTGAGGCACAAGCAAACCCCAAAGTAACCTGTGCTTAATCCTCTGGCAGCTTGGCATAGAGCATTCACACTTAGCTTAGAGGGAATGTGTAAAGTATTTATGCAGCACTTCAAACAGTAATAAAGTGAAAGCACAACACAAGTAAAAATCACATACCAACTTGGGACAAAATAATTTTTGAATAAATAAAAACAAGACCAAAATGACAAACTCCAATCAGAAAAACCGGAGATATGCAATGTTAAAGATTTCTGTCAAAATAGAGCCTAAAAGCACAAAGCATCAACTTTGGATATCAAGGCTCTCATTAACACATTAGCAGTGAATCCCCCTTACCGCTGTGGTGACGGCCGCCAACATACCGTCACGAAGGCGAACATCTGTTCGCCATATTATGGACACACACACACCAAACCGACAGAATACTGCCAAAAACACATATCTGCCAGACCTAAGGTTAGTGTTAAACTGTTGGTATGAAGACCCATACTATTACACCAAGAAAACAATGCCCTCCACATTATGACCCACGAATCACCACAGCAGACATTCAAATGCGGTAAACAATTAGCAGTATACACCGGCTAGGTCAGAACGGGCACCCACATACAAAACAACACAACATTGGCTAATACCAAAAACACATACCTGACACTGATACACACACCACACACACATTAGCCACAACCCTTTGCCAACACAAAAAATACCAAGAGATTGCCATGCAAATCATAGACACAATTACACACACACACCACAAACACCCATTCATCTGTCACGCACCCTACACCCCACCACATTACTCAACACCCTCTGCACAACACACACAACACCCATGTCCCCACAAAGGTACCCCCGTTTCACTGATGAGGAGTTTCGGGTCATTGTGGAGTAAATAGTCAGGGTAGAACCACAGCTGTTTAGAGCACAGGTACAGCAAATCTCCATTGCCAGGAAGATGGAGCTATGGTAGAAAATCGTGGACCTAGTGAACGCCATGGGACAGCATCCACGAATAAGGGACGACATCAGGAAGAGGTGGAACAACCTACGGGGAAGGTATGTTCCGTAGCAGAAAGGCACCAGCTCGCTATCCAGAGGACTGGCGGTGGACTCACACCTCCTCCCCCACAGCTGACAGCATGGAAGGAGCAAGTTTTGGCAATGCTGCATCCTGAGGGACTCACAGGAGTTGCCAGAGGACTGGACACTGGTGAGTCTACATTCACTACCTATCCCCCCATACCTGCATGCCACCGCCACCACCACCCCTCACCCTGCCACCCATCACTGCACTCCATCCCACACAGTGCACCACCAAAATTAACTAACCTGAATGCCAAGCCCTGCATGCAATATGCACTACATGCACATCCCCCCCTAGCCCTGCACGTACAACCACCACTAATGCATGCACAGCATGGAGAACTAATAATCCCACAGAACATCACCATACACAAACAAAGGTGGCAGGGCAACAGCAACAATATAGGGGAAGCTAGGGATGCAGAATATGTCTTAGACATGTAGCATATTATACCACTTACATCCCCACAGGTGCCCCCGCCAATATCAGAGGTGAGGAGGTGCCACAACTACCCAGTCCCCCACCAGAAGATGCCCCCAGTGATGACAGCAACTCTGGACTTCTGGATCTGGATGAACTCCCTGGCCCATCAGGGACCACTGGTCAGTCGGATACCCCAGCCCACACACACTCCACCACAGAGCCTCCCCCCTCAGTATCCAACAGCAGCCACCCAACATCCCCACACCTCTGTCCCCAGGACAAGTCAATCAGAAGTGCCCACCTGAACAGGGACCCCAGTCCACACCTCACAGGCAAGACCATCGGGGTCCTGGGGTCAGTGGCAGTGGGCAGACCGTTCAGGGGGACACAGGCACATGGGGCCAGGGACAAATGGAAGACAGCTGTGCACCAGGGGGAGGACAGACCCAGGGAACAGACTGTCCAGGAGGCACTCACTAATGTCCTGGGGGCTTACCAACAATCCCAGGACAAGATGGGTCAGGTGATAGACATCATGCAGGAGAACCAGCAACTGCAGGAGGAACACCACCAGGAAAGAGCTGCAGGTCCTCAACACCACCATGGTCTCCATAGCAGGGGTGCTAGGTGAATTGGCCAACATCATGAGAGACTACACAGCACACCAGTGGGGCCCTTCCACTAGCCAGTCAACTGAACAGCCCTCCACATCTGCTGCAGTTGGTGGTCAGAAGGCCCTGCCACAGGACCCACAGACCACCAGCACCCCTCCCCCTGCAGAAGGTGAACCACCCTGCAAACGTACCGTGCAATGCAGATAGACACCAGAGATACTTGCCAAGACCAAGACCACTGCCAGGAAATTAGCCCCTCCCCTGAATGCCCCTCTTGTGTTCTATTTTGTCACCTTGTCCACTTTGAACTGCCATTGCTCCTCTTTCTATGGCCCCTTGGACACTGGACCTGTGCTACAAACAGACTGGACCACTACCCTTGACTTTCCTCTACCATCACCCCATTTCATTGCACTATTCCTTCATAATTTACACTTCAATAAACACCCTTGAACACAACTTGAGTAATAGTGCTTTATCTGACAGAAATGTGCATTGTTTTGAACTGTATCATCCTCTGCACCTTCACCCCACCTTCTCCCCCTTCCTCTCCTCAGCACCTTGAGACCCTCACGGGTGAGTAGGGCGCTTTACAAATTTCTGATTGATTGAATTGTCCAGAACTTTGTGATTCTGTCCAAAAAAGGGCCTGTGGCAGTTTGTAGTCATCACATCAGTACACAGTTGTAACCACACCAACATCTGCAAAATGGGAAGGCATAGGGGACAGTCAGTTGGGATGCTAAGGAAGTGACTGCCATCATGCTACAGCAACACAGAAAAATAATTTATTAGAGGCGAGTTCTACTGTCTTACCTGTGTGTCATTGGAAGTACTGTCGTATAACTGATGTCCTGCTGTCCACATCCTCATCGTCTTCCTCCTCATCCTCAGGGTCCACTGCTGCCACAGGAGCATTTTCACCCTCTTCCTCCTACAGATAGGGTGCATGTCGTCTGATGGCCAGGTTGTGCAACATGCAGCATACAACATCTATCTGGCAGACCTTCTCAGGGGATTAGCAGAGGGATCCACCTGTCAGATGGAGGCATCTGAACCTGGCCTTCAGGACACCAAAGGTCCTTTCAATAATTCTCCTAGTATGCCCATGAGCATCATTATACCTATTCTCAGCCCCTGTCCTCTGATTCCTTACAGGGGTCAAGAGCCAGGACAGGGTTGGGCAGCCAGACTCACCTGCAAGAAGTGAGGGACAAACATTAGCCTTACACAATGACATGGGGGATGACTCCTGAAGGCATACACTGACATGCATTGGGTAGGGACTCAGGCTCACCTATAAGCCACACCCTGTGTCTCTGTAGTTGTGCCATCACATGTGGGATGCTGCTATTCCACAAAACGAAGGCATCATGCACCGACCCAGTATACTTGGCAGTGACATGGGAGATGTACTGGTCAGCCAGGCGCACCATTTGGACATTGAATGAGTGGAAACTCTTCAGATTCCTGAAAACCTGTTCATTGGCACAGGGGTGGGGTGGGGGAGACAAATGCTATATGTGTTCCATCAATGGCCCCAATAACGTTTGGAATATGTCCCATTGCATAGAACCCTGCCTTCACAGTGGCCAAATCTTCCACTTGGGGGAAAGCGATGTAGCTGCACATGTGTTTGAGCAAGGCAGACAAAACCCTTGCTAGTAGTATTGAGAACATTGGCTGTGACATTCCTACACCCAAGCCCACTGTCACTTTTAAAGAGCTGGTTGCCAGGAAAAGGAGCACTGATAAAACCTGCACAAGAGGGGGGAATCCCAGTGGGATGACGGATAGCAGATGTCAGATCAGGCTCCAATTGAGCACACAGCTCTAAGATTGTGGCGCTGTTCAGTTTATAGGTGAGTATTATGTGCCTGTCCTCCATTGTAGCCAAGTCCACAAGAGGTTTGTGCATGGGGGCTTGCCTCCTCCTCCTATTCCTCCACAGTGGTAGGTACCTAAAGGACACAAGAGTGAGAAGGGAGTGACAAACTGAACAATGGAACCACCACTTCAGTGTACATTTAGCATGTATATAATAGGACTATGTAAATGGCAATGTATGAACAATTGACAGCAATGATGCAGTTTTCAATTTAAGATTGTGTACCAGCACCATAACTTGGTGAGCGCCTGTCTTGTATGTAGGGACAGGTGGAAGTGATGTAACTCTGCCAGCATTGGGCATCATGGTAGAAGGCGGTGTTGCACTGCCGAGCTATTCCTCATTGGCTAAAATGGGGCTCTATGGAGTACAGTATCCAAAGAGGATCACCGGCGTTGGTGGCGGTGTACAACGCCATAAACGTGACCGCCATTTTCTGACTATAACATCACTTGATTCCTGACTTTCCACAGGACAACACCTCCACTGCGTGTGCTGCTGTGACCTGTGTGTGGAACCTGCCATGGCCCGTCTGACAGGGGAAAGGGCCCCTGCCTTCATTTCGGAGGAGTTAGAGCACCTGGTGGATAGGGTGGTACCCCTGTATGGACAGCTGTATGGGCCTCCAGACCAACAGGTGAGTACACCATGAGGACGTTGCATGCAACAAGGCTGCATGGAGATGTGTGTGTTTGGTGTCAGTGTGTCATTTGGGTGGGGGGTATGGCTGGTGGTAGTATACATGCAGGGCTCCGGGTGATGTGCGTGCTTGATGAGGGGAAATGGTTTTTGTGGGCCATATCTGTCACAGGCTGGATTGTATGGTTAATGGTGTCCTCCTGTCTATTTCCTCTGCAGGTCAGCACCCATCACAAGAAGGGATTGTGGCATGCCATTGCCAAGGACAGGCGGATCCTGGGGGTCTATAACGGGAGGAGCACCCACTGCAGGAAACTGTGGGAGGACCTGAGATGCTGGACCCGGAAGACCGCGGAGGCCCAGTTGGGGACGGCTTCCCAACAAGGGAGGGGTGCCCATCGGAACCTGACCCCCCTGATGGTCCTCATACTGGCGGTGGCCTACCCAGCACTGGATAGGTGCTTGAGGGCAGCACAGCAGCCACAATGGGGTAAGTCTAGTGTGTGTGTGTGAAATCCATCTTTGTTGCCTGCCTTGGGATCCTGTTGGTGGGTTTAAGTCAGTGGGTGCCCCTTAATGCCAGCTCATACATTGCTGTGGCCCAGCTCAGGGTAAATTGGTGAATAGCAAAATCTGGATAGCTAGCTAGGTGGCATTCCATGTCAGACAGGGCTTAGTAGGTCCCAGGAGGGGTGCAGATGGCGGTGTTTGGCTCTAATCCTGCTGTGCTGCCTAGCCAATGGAATTCCAGTGCGGTGCATGATATTCAATCTTGGTCCCTGTGTGTGATGGTGATGTGTATGCCATCTCTGGTGTTTGTGCTGTAATTGACCCAGTGCACCATTTCTCCCACCCATTTTCTTCTGTCATCCTGTCCATGTGTGCATTAGCATCATCTGACAGAGGAGCAGGGGCACCAGCAAGTGAGGGAGCTGCAGCATATGGGACCCAGGAGGCAGAGTCCACCAATGCAGAGGGGACCAGTGGGACGGAGGGGAGCACCACGGCAGGGACAGATGGTGACAACACGGACTCTGAAACATCCTCCGATTAGTGATCCCTAGTGGTGGAGGACACCTCTGGAACCACCGCAGCTACAGATACAGCCGCCACCCCGTACCAGCACCGCCCTCTCAGTAGCCCCCCACTGAGTTGCCCATGCCCACTTACACAGGAGGGTGGACATCTCCTTCACCCCAGGCACCTCAGGCCCTGCCCCAGTGAGCCCTGCTGCCCTCAGTGAGGAGACTACTGACCTCCTGAGACCCATCTCTGTAGGGCAATCAACCATGGTGAATGTCATCCAGGGGCTGGCATCCCAGATGCATCAATGCAATGCCTTCCTGGAGGGCATTCACAGTGGCTTGGCTGCCCTACAGAGATCGTTTCAGGCTCTGGCCTCCTCTCTGAAGGCAGCCAGTGTCCCTGGTCCTACTGTCCCTCCTCCTCCAACTACCACTTCCCAGTGCCAGTCTCCTCAACCCCAACCCATCCCATGCACACATACAGACAAGCATGTACACAAAACATCACACAAGAATGGCACAGACAAAGACAGGCACCAAACTTCAAGCCACAAGCACTCACACAAACAACAGACAGTTGCACACACAACAACACCCACTGCCTCCACTGTCTCCTCCTCCTCCTTCAGAGTCACATCTGCACTAACACCTACATGCACTGCATTAACAGCCACCACCATCACCACATCATGCAGCACACCCACCTCACTTGCAGACACCTCCACAACATCCATCCACATGTCCTGTTTGTTCTCTCCCACCCTGCCTGCCCCCCCTCAAGAAACACAAACACTTGCACTCAGACACTCAACAGCCATCCACCTCACACATGCACACTGTCCAGGTACCTGTACCTGAATCCATCAGCTGTACACCCCCTACAACCACTCCCTCTACCTTCACTCCCATCCCTCCTCCCACATCCCGCACCAAAGTCACTAAGAAGATTTTCCTTGCCCATCTTGACCTCTTCCCTGCCCTTTCCCCCCATCCTGCCCATAAGTGCAGGTTCCCAACCACCCAGCCCAGCACCTCAGCCAAACAGTCTGCTACTGCTCCCACCAAGAGATCTGCTGCTGGCACTAGAGGGCCCCTGAGTGGGAGGGCTGCCACTCCCAGTAAGACCACACCTCCACCTCAAAAACAGAGGTCTAGGGTGGTGAAACCTAAGGGACAGAGGACAGGGTCAGTGGAGGCACCTCCTAGACCTGGAGGCAAGGACACAAGTCACATGAAAAAAGGCCAAGAGGGCCAGTCACAAGAAAGAACCCAAGGAGCCCCCTCCACCACCTGAGGACACAAAGTCCCCTCCACTACATGAGGACATGTAGCGCACCCTCCAGGGACTGTGGCCTAACACTCCCCTCCAGAGACTACTGGGGAAGGAGCCTCCTCCAGAACCAGTAGCATGATACCCACTCCAGAGACTGCGGCCTAACACTCCCCTCCAGAGACAATGGGGCAAGGAGCCCCCTCCAAAACCAGTGGGCACGATACCCACTCCAGAGACTAATGCCTAACACTCCCGTCCAAAGACTATTGGGCAAGGAGCCCCCTCCAGAACCAGTGGGCATGATACCCACTCTAGCTGAGGTGCCTCCCAACTCTCCTTTCCCCTGAGGTGCCTGCCCATTTCCAACATGATGCCCCTGAACATTGGAGTCCGAATGATGTCAGGAGTCAAGTTGCGGCTTGGATGATGCCCTGTGGCCATGTGGCCCTTTGGCGCTTTGGACTGGCCTTTGGTCTAATTTGTACACTGAGGTCTACATTTTGATTTCATTATTCATTATGGTGGCTGTTGGCTGCAAATTACAGTGTTCGTACTTCAGATTTTGTCCTTGCATTATTTGCTCGTGGGATCTGTAACAGTCGATTTACTTTGCAGCTGGTTATGTGTACGTGGTGTGTGTGTATGGTGTGTGTTGTGTGTGTCACTCTCTGTTTCCTCCCCCCTCCCTTGTGTGCTAGGCGGCTGTACTCACCATCGTCATCTTCATCAGCGTTGGGTGCTCCAGGACGGCCATGGTGTGATAGAGCATCGGGAAGACTTGGAGTTCGGGTTCCATGACAGCGGCGGAGTCCTCTGTGTCCCTGAAAGTGAGTCTTTCATTTTCTGTGATGTGTTTCCCCCAGGCTTTTGATGGAGTTGCTACTGCCCCGGAAATCCTGGCAGTTTGCTATGTCTTAATATGGTGGGCGGTTCCTTGACTTCAGCCTGGCTGTAGGTGGTTACCGCTGTGGTCGGTGGTGTTAACGCCCTGGTGGTTGGTGTGGTACATTGGCTGTTTATGGGAGGTCTCACCCCATGGTCATAATTTGGAGATAATTACCACCAGCCTGTTAGCGGTTTTACCGCCACTTTAACAGTGGCAGTCCGTACACCACCAATGTCATAATGACCACCCTAGTCTTGCAGGACTGGCACAAAACCAAAAAGTTCAGGCCAACTGTGATGGCGCATGGGCCGCCTATAGGAGCCCAAGTAGGCCCGCTGAATGAGAGTATCTTAAATCCTGGTTGCAAAGTGTTGCAAGGTCCCGCGCCAAGGATGCGTTGTGCAGCCGAGGAAATCCATGTGTTCTGAGGTGCAACAGAGCTGTGATGAATGATCCTGCATTGTGGTTGACGCTTCCATCAATAAGAGTTGTGATGTGAGGGTCTTAGCTGGGAAAGATTTACACAGGTGGCAGTCTTGATGTGGACTGTGAGGGCAATGTGGAGTCCTTTTGTCTGGAGAACCCTCACAGCAGAGGCTCTGCATCGGTTCTGCTCAGGGTTGCGCTGTGGAGCAAAGGGGATGTGTTGGTTCCGCTTGATCCACAGATGGGCTGGCAGAGCACCTTTAGGCCCACTTCCAAGGGTCCAGGACTGGGGTGGCAGTGGCACCACTTGGCAGGGTAGGACTCAGAGTCCAGTTCTGGGATCAAGGTTGTTGGAGCCTCCTGTCCCTGGGGCTCAAGTCAGCAGGCTAGTCAACCAGCCCATGGAGCCACTTTGGGGTCGTGGGATCAGCAAATGCTGGTCCAGTCCTTCTCACACAGACAAGAAGTTTGTACACAGCAGTTTAGCATTGCAGGACATCAGTCCTTCAGAGCAGCATTCCAGCAGAGTGGCAGGTCTGTCCGCAGCACAGCAGTCCTCTTTCCTGGCAGAATATCCAGAGGTCGAGAAGAGTACTGAAGATTTGGTGTCTGGGGTCCAATATTTATACCTAGGCCTTCCTCTTAAGTGGGGGAAGTTTCTAGGGGATTTCGACTGAAGTCCCCAAGCACCGTGGCTTCCCTGTCATGTTTCCAAACTAACAGCAGTCTTTGTGTGGAGGTAGGACATAGCCTATTCAAGTATAAGCCTAGCTCTGCCCACCCCTCCTGCCAGTGATGGCCCATCCAGGCACACTTAAGCACTCTATTGTGTGTGGCTGTCTAGGAGGAATACGCAAAGGCCAGCTGTCAGCTACATCCAGACATGTGACCCAAGGCTGGCTGCAGGCACAAAAGGGCTAAGGCAGGAAAATGCCAACTGTCTAAAAGTGGCATTTTCAAACTTGTAATTTAAAATCTGATTTCACCATGAGAGAGGATGTTTCATTAAAATTCCAAAGTCACCAAACATGAATATTACCTGATCTCATTTGGAAATTATCACTTATTAAATGTAATAAGATATAACACCAACGTTACCCTATGTTAGAGGTAGGCCTTTAAATAGTGAATACAAATTTACACGTTTTTCAATACCAGGACATGTAAAACTTAAAAGCACATGTCCTAATTTTTAAAAACACTATACCCTGCCCTCTGGGCTGTAAACGCCTACCCTACGGGGTGAGTTACATGTATAAATAATGAACGTTTGGGCCTGCAAAAGGGTTATTGGCTAGGCCAACATGGGAGTTTAAGACACACAGGCCCTCATTCCAACCCTGGCGGTCTCTGACCGCCAGGGCGGAGGGCAGCGGAAGCACCGCCAACAGGCTGGCGGTGTTTCCAGGGCTATTCCGCCGCGGTCAGAAAAGGGGAACCGGCGGTTTCCCGCCTGTTTTCCCCTGGCCCAGGGAATCCCCAAGCAGCGCCGCCATGGGGATTCCGACCCCCTTACCGCCAGCCTGTTCCTGGCGGTTTTCACTGCCAGAACCAGGATGGCGGGAACGGGTGTCGTGGGGCCCCTGGGGGCCCCTGCACTGCCCATGCCACTGGCATGGGCAGTGCAGGGGCCCCCTAACAGGGCCCCATACAGATTTTCACTGTCTGCTTTGCAGACAGTGAAAATCGCGACGGGTGCCACTGCACCCATCGCACCCCTGCAACACCGCCGGCTCCATTCGGAGCCGGCCTCTGTGTTGCAGGGCCTTTCCCGCTGGGCCGGCGGGCACTCCTTTGGCGGGTGCCCGCCGGCCCAGCGGCATAGCCAGAATGGCCGCCGCGGTCTTTTGACCGCGGAGCGGCCAAATGGCGGTAACCGCATGGCGGGCGCCTACCGCCGCCCGCCGTGGTCAGAATGACCGCCACAGTCTGCAGTGGCAGACAAGAGACACGTTTAAAGTGCTACTTAAGTGGGTGGCACAATCACTGCTGCAGTCCTACTAGTTTTGGCAGTAATGAAATAGTTCTGTTTTCAGTTGCTACACTAACGTGTTGTTCAGCAACTCTTTCTCAGGATGGGACGTTTTCCGGTTAAGCCGTGTGCAAGTTGTTTTGATTTTTGTGAATTTCCAATGGCATCGGACACCAGAGGGTGCTATGACTCCTCAGCGAAGCCTCTAGGTGCTCCTGTTTCCATTAAATGTAGCCAGGTCCGTAGGGCGGGAAATTTACCAGTTGGCTTCCATCTACGGAGCGAGTAGTAAGTCTCCATTTTCGCTCGATTCACACCATTTATTTTATTTGGTTACTTTGTAACAAAACGTCATCTGTCTGACCGAAACATGAACTCAGAATAGAGATTACAAGGTTACTAAGTATTCAGTTCACAATACTTTATAGAAATATTAGGTTTTGGCACAAATTCAATACATCAAAACACCTGGTTATCTACGGCATGATGTTACTTGGTTTATTGGTTTACAATACTTTCTTGTCTTGGCACAGATTTGACTTAAGGATACACAGGGTACCTACGAGATCAGAGATTGTAATGTCACTAAATATTGGGCTCATGCTATTTTATTGTTTTGGGCCCAGATTCGATCTTAGGTGCCACCTGTATAATACAGTGGGGGACAGACGGCATGAATTTAGAAGGTGTTCACTATTTACTTACATTATTAAGTTTTCTTCTTACTGCCATGATTAGTGTCAAACAAAGTTTCATAATACATTTTATGGTGTGCTAGATATGTAGTCATTCGGGCTGAAATGAAGCGATAACAAATAACTTTGGATATTATACAGCCCAAAAACAAATTTAAGTGTTTTATAAATAATAATAATAAGGATTCAGTTTACACTAATTAGCTAATTCAATAGCATTGCTATATATTTCGGCCTCTTAAAGGATACTGGTGTTGAGCAACACAATAATAATCATGATACCTGCAGGTGATCCCTGGGTTGGCCGTGTTTTTAGGGATTTTCCCTATTGCGTTAGAGCCAGGTCAGTAATATCGCTGATACACGTTTTTTTTTCATTGCTCTTTGTAGGTGAAAGTAGGGGTCGTTTTTGCAAATGGTACAACAATTACCACAGATGTGTGAAAAGCAAACACACATTGAATAAGTCTCATTTCGCATGTAACTACAAATAAAAGAACTTGGCTCGGATTCTGGGGTGAGTGGATGGAAACAGATTTGGCTCACTGCCTATTTGTCTTCTTAATAAGTTTGACTCATTAGGAAGTATAATAGATTATTGCATATTTTTTTACGTAGAGAAATCATTGATTGTGAATTGGACGCAACACAAATAGAAACCTGATTTTTGTGATGAGGGTAAGTAGTCCCTAATAGGATATCCTCTTTTGTTCACTCATACACGGCTCTGCTAAGTGCGAAGACTGATTGAATCTATTATTTTTAGGTGCTACCTGTACAAACATGACTCTTGTCCTGATGATGACCCTTTATTGATTGGTTCTCCTTTTGGGGTCGAAACATTAACATAAATTCTTGTGGATTATTACAGAATGTAATGAGTGACTTCAGGACACCTGGATTGAAGGGGTGCTCTAGAAGTTCACTCTTTCTCTTATATATTTTAACCACAAACTATATATTATAGATAACACTTGACACTTTTTCACACTAATCACATTTCACTGCACCGTTATCTTAGGAGCACCTAAATTTGCTAAATCATGTTAACAATTGAATAAAAATGCTATATTCATAAGTCCCTTTGACCTTTTGGGTTTAGAATGTTCTTTTTAGAAGTAACTGTTGCCGTGGGATTCAAGGGCCACACTTCCCCCTTGGGGCCATATATTTCTTACCTATATTTACCTACCAGGGTGCTGTGGTTACTGGGTTTGCCTCATCTTTATGCAGTCCTAGTAGTAGCATTTAATTTACAGGCTCTGGGTGCAGGAAGTGCCACTTTACTTGGGACTTATAAGTAAAGTAAATGTGCCAATTGGGTATAAACCAATTCTACCATGTTTTAAGGAGATGGCACAAACACTTTGGCACTGGTTAACAGTGGTAAAGTTTGCAGAGTCCTAAAGCAAGCAAAAATGAACTCAGCAAAGCAGGAGGGCTGAAGGCAAAAAGGTAGGAGAAAACCATGCAAAGGATGTCAGGTCTAACACGTGTAAATGTTCTCTAGAGATGTTAAATCAGCATCTACTGGATTCTAAGTTGTCTAACCCACAAGTGCTGCGTGAGACAGCTGATTAGTGGGTATGCACATGTGTATCCAAAACATTCCTTAGGGGTAAGCCTAGGAAATGGAGTCAGGCCCACCCAAGAGGGGAGCAACATTGATAAAAAAAGAAGGAAATATCTCAAAGGCCTCACAAACCTATCCAGGAATGGAGCCTTTGTCAAAACTAAGTGAGTGGTGTACAAAGGGAAAAAAAACCTTTTGATCCTGTGAAGACTGGGGTATGCCTAGACTGTCATCAGTCAGAACACTAAAAGGGAGTCTCTGTATATTCCAAATAAATAGCAACTCTCTTATTGGCTTTTGGGCCAGAGGATTGCAAGTGTGGGAATTGGGGAGGAAGTTTGCCCATGGGAAACCAGGGCTACACTGAAGCCAATTTAGTCTCTTTGGGTGGGATGGATATTGAAACCATTGTGACCTTACCCTCCCCTGCATTGTGATGCATAGGTAATGGCCTAACAAACGGTACCAAAGTAGACACTCTTAAGGATACATGACCTAGCATGATCACTGTGGTAAACAGGCTATTTTTACCCAGAGCAAATTATCCCAGATGTCCCCCCACAAAGTGGTCAACGCTGACAATGAGATGAAGAAACTTTCCATGATAGTCGTCATTTTTCAGTGGGGAGCGATTACTGGTTGAAGAAGGTAGATGTTAGCCCTGCCATCCCAGTACCGTGTCTGTGGGAAATGACTTAGAAACCTCTGCTTGGTCCAAGGTAGAAAGGAAGACCCATGAAGAAATGCTGTGTATCCCGAGTGGGCGTGTCTGGCCACAATAGCCCAGACAGCATGTCAGGGAAGTGAGGGGAGCCTTGAGTCTGGCAAAATAGTCCATGCCCCTACAACCAAGATTAGGGGGAAGCGAGGTGGGAAGGCAGCTAAGAATGGTCCCACAACTCAAAGGGAATCGGACCCCCTTTAAAGACACGCAAGAACTTACTGAACTAAAAGGGACAGAGGACCCTCCATGTAATACATCTGCCAAGGACAGAAAACATGCCCTACTCTTAAAGGCCTTTGGTGCCATCTACTAGGAAGATGGTGTCCTGTACAGTGAGGCTAAGGTGGCAAAATCTGGGTAATCCAATAGATTGGTAGTTCCTCAGCACTTTAAGGCTTTCCTCCTGAATGTGGCCCATAATATATCCCTAACTGGGCATTTGGGGCAGACCAAGACCTTGGACAGGTTGATCAATCACATTTATTGACCTCAGATGTCTCAGAAGGTGAAGGATTTTTGTTACCCCTGCCAAGCCTGTCAAACAAATGGTCTTGTGGAGATATGCAACAAGACCTTAAAAAGTATGATTATGTTTTTTTAGAAACTCCATAGGAAGTGGGATGTCCCATTCCCATGTCTTTCGATTGCCTGCAGGAAGATACCACAAAAGTGGAGTGGGCTTCAGCACCTTTGAATTTGTATCGGCACCCTATTAGAGAGCTTTTAATTACAGTCTAAGAAGGGTGTGAGAAACTCTCAAAGAACCCCAGCAAGACTATAGTAAACTATGTGCTATGACATGGCAGAATACATGAAAAGGGTAAATTTAAACCTAGAAGCCAGCCAAGAGCTTGTTAAGCACTGATATGGCAAAAGCTTCCTTAGTGAGGTATCATCCAGGTCCACAAGTATGTATGGCCGAGCCTGTCGCTTCTAGGGTCCTTCAGGACAAATGGACTGAGTTCTACTTGATGCTAGAAAAGATGGAAGAGGTCACCTAGATGGTGGACCTGGGCACACCCAGATACCCCCACAGGGTGATCCATGTTAACTGGCCGAAACCACAATGTGACAGGACAGACAACAATGCCCATAGTGACTGATTCAGGAGAGGAGGAGGAAAGTGAGCCTATTTCAGAACTCCTATCGGATAATTCCAAGGATGGGTCAGTGGAGAGACTAGTCCTCTCTCAAGCACTCACTGAGCAGTAGGAAAATGACTGTCACCAGTTACTGGAACAGTTTGCTGCACTGTTTTCCATGACACTGGCTAGAGCCAGTGATGTGTCCATTATATAGACACTGGTGATAGTTTACCTATCAAAAAGAAAATTACAGTCTGTCATATAAGTACAAGGCCAGCTTTCATGCAGAAGTTGCCAAGATGTTGCACCTGGTGGCGATTGAGCTCTCCAGTAGTCTGTGGGCCAGCACATTGGTGCTGGTGTCCAGGGTCAAGAAAAAAGGAGGGGCAGAATCAAATTCTATATAGATTACAGGAAACTCAATGCTGTCAGCAAGACTGATGCACACCCTATCCCCAGAGCTAAAGAGCTCGTTGATGAGCTAGGGACTGCCAAGAACCTTTGATTTCCCTTAGGAGTAAAGGCAGCTTGCCTTAACAGAGAGAGCAAATGAGAGGCCGGTATTCTCCAGTCCTGATGGCCAATTTCAATTTAGAGTCATTCCCTTTCCTCTGGAGAATGCCCCTGCCATTTCCTGAGACTAGTGAACAGGTCATTATCTGGGTTATAGACCTTTAGTGCAGCATATCTTGATGTTATAGCTGTCTTCAGCTCCATCTGGCAGGAACACTTCATCCACATCAGGGAAGTGATTCAGGCCCTTCAGTAAGCTGTTCATACTGTCAAGGACAGCATGTGACAGATAGGGCAGGGATCTGTGGTGTACCTGGGCCACATTGTTGGTGGGGAACATGTGCAGCCTCTCATGCCGAAGATCCAAACCATCATGGTGTAGGAGCCTTCTGAACCCCAAACCTGGGTGAGAACCTTTCTGGTCCTGAATGGGTACTACAGGAGGGTCATGAAATAGTATGACACTGTAGTTACCCCCCAATAGAGCTCACCTTAGAGAAACAGTCCAAGAAAGTCATTTGGACGGGGGTGCCAGAAGACTTTTGACACCCTGAAAGAAGCTACAACATTGTTTTGCTCTGTGGCATGGATGGCTCTTCCATAGAAAAGCACTGTGTTACACTATCACACCTTATAATGCATAACTTCATTATGTGAATAGCTAGAACCATGATTCAAGAACTCAAATTAATACCAATTTAAAATCCAATCTAACGTTCATGTTGGATTTTAAATTACTATTTGGAAAATGTCACTTTTAGAGAGTTGGCATTTTCTTGCATAAAGCCTCTATTGGCCTTTTCAGAGTTTATCCCCAACTGCCCCATGGTAACGTGCTGACTCCCTGCAAGGAGGTGTGTATGGCTCCAAAGAAAGGGAACAAAAGGACCTTGACTGGGAGGAGTTGTGACCTTCTCCTGATGGGATGGTCTGAGGATTGCACCCACCAATTGCACAAGATTCAAAGTGGCATCTGCTGTCATAGGTAGATTTAACTCACACCTAGTCCTGCCATAGTCTAATTAGCCAGAGCGGTACCAATACCAGTGGAGGGAAATCCTGTTTGAGAACTAGTTTACGTAAGAGAGGGAGTTCATTTCCCTAGACACACCTCAGGGTGTGCCTAAGGCCCTGTCAAGTGGAAGAAAGATTCTGCCATTTGAAATTTGGTAGAACAGTGATTTAACCCCCAGAGAGTGAATTCCAAGTTTGTAGGGTAGGCCCTGGTGTCTTTCTCCCTATTGATCATGAAGTCTCCCACACCCACAGGCTACTGCCAGGCATAAATGTGGCACCTCTGAGTATCTTCTTTAGAAAATCTCTGGACCTGTGAAAGACAAAAGGAGGATTGCACCTGCTTTTGTACCTGTGGAAAGGAACCTCAAGGGTTGGACCTGCTCCCCACTTGTAACAAAGACAGAAGAGGGGACTTCAAATGATAGTTGACTAGCCTCCTATTCAATTCCAAGAACACAAAGACTGCAAGAAACTCAAATTTCTGTTGAGCCCAGCTGACCAATTACAACTAGACTTATCCTAGACCCTGCTGGTAGCTTCTGGGAGATTGAGTCCTAACACCTATGTGGTGACCAAAAGGTTCTGGACCCTTAACTGGTGCTAGAATGTACTGTGTCCTTTCCAAAATTGCAAGAATTGAGACTAAGGGGGTCATTACGACTCCCGCCGGACGCGGTGACCGCGCGCCTGACGGGAGCCGGCAAAATCCTGTACCGCGGTCGCAAGACCGCGGCGGGTATTTTGAGTTTTCCCCTGGGCTGGTGGGCGGCCGCCAAAAGGCCGCCCGCCAGCCCAGGGGAAAACGACCTTCCCACGATGAAGCCGGCTCGTAATCGAGCCGGCGGAGTGGGAAGGTGCGACGGGTGCAGTAGCACCCGTCGCGTATTTCACTGTCTGCAATGCAGACAGTGAAATACTGAGCGGGGCCCCCAGGGGCCACGCGACACCCCCTACCGCCATCCTGTTCCTGGCGGGCGAACCGCCAGGAACAGGATGGCGGTAGGGGGTGTCAGAATCCCCTCGGCGGCGCAGCAAGCTGCGCCGCCTTGGAGGATTCAATGGGGCAGCGTGAAACTGGCGGGAGACCGCCAGTTTCCCTCTTCTGACCGCGGCCAAAGCGCCGCGGTCAGAATGCCCTGCGGGGCACCGCCAGGCTGTCGGCGGTGCTCCCGCCGACCGCGGGCCTGGCGGTCATAGACCGCCAGGCTAGTAATGAGGGCCTTAGAAACAAGTTTAGATCAGGATGAAGAGGACTTCACCTGGACCAATGCAGAGCAGCACCCCATTGATGAAAAGGCTTCCTGGGCCTAGACAACAGGCCTCTCCCAAATGGAGTTTTCCAGTGATTTACATTGAGAGCCTCGAACATATCACCAAAGCCGAGGTTTCCACTGAGGTTCACCCTGATGACATTGACAAGCTCCTCTTCAGATCTGCTGGCACGCTGACTCACCAACAATCTAATTGAAGTGGATTCTCTCCAGAAACACAACTATGTCAGACAGAAACATTTCCAGTGGGATAAACCTGCTCCATGTATCCGGCCCATGCTCCATCATAGACAGCCCTAAATTTTGACTATGACTTGGCCTAGCGTGACCAGATACCCATGATCGACGCCTGGTACTTTTTGGCTCTAGAAGTATATAGCAATTAAAAAAATAACATCTCCAATTCCTGACATCAATTTTTTGTCATTCTGGTGTGTATTTGTTCATTGAAATGTATTCCATTGTTACGAATTGGAGTGGTATTTTTATTGTGTGGAGTTTTCTACCTTTTGGTAGTGATAATTGTTTTACACATTTCTTTTAAGCCTGCCTACTCTGTGCAACAGTTAGAAGGGTTGAGCTCAGGTTTAAGTTATTGAGCCCCAACTGGACTTAGTAAGGACTAGTGCCATTATTGCTTGAAGAGAACTACAATTTACTTGAACTAATAATCCACTTTATTACAGTAATCATCCTATTCCCATGAATCAGGAGAAACAGAGTAACTGAATATAGTATTTTTTCTTTTTTTTTAAAGAGACTAAACAGATGTATCACTTCAGGGCTCTCATAACTGTAACTATTCAGTACCAGCATTTCTCAGCTGGAGTACCATAATGGTTATGTAGCACACGTCAGGAGGTATGCTGTAAATATAAAGAACTTTATTATCAGTCAGACAGTTACAGTTATGTAAAATAGTCACAATGCATTGGAATGACAAGTTTTCAATGAGACAAATATTAACTTTTCTGCAGAACTGCTGGGCATTTGATAGGAAATTATTAAACCAACCCAGAAGGACAAACTAGTGTCATACCACATGTTCTCAGTGGGGGATACCCTACTTTCAATAGAGGAGTATTAGCACTTATCTGCAGAGCTATATCTTTAATGGGGCAATGTCAGAACTTTTAAACAGACCCAAAATTATTCTGATGAGTAAAAAGGTTCATTATGGCTAGACACACAAACCATTTGATACAAAAGGATAAAAGGATAAATAGCCAGCTGCATAGTAAGCATGCTGAGGACTCTAATGCAAAGGAGGAAAATGGGCCTCTTTCCTTTGTTTAAGTAGTAAAAAAAAAAATGTGTGGGATGCAGTAAGCTTCTCGTACTTATGATATCCGGTGTCACTGCTGCTGCTGCACTGTTGACAGCCCTCTAAAATTCCAGATTTAGATAATAGATACTGTGTGGATACACAACATTTTGACTCTACCATCATGCGTTACATAAGTTACATGATAATGAAATCGATAATACATATATTTTGTGTTGTGATGGTATTAATGTAAAGTGAAGTACCCAAACCTTATTATTGAAGTTATATTCATTGTGGGGAATTAGAAGTTTATATTTATGTGTGATTTTAACATACCGAACTAGTGTTTGAATTCAAATGTGCCTTCATGTCGTTTTGATAATGGTATTATGGTGTAATCACATATCATCTGTTCCACTTATGAGTCATATGTTTGTTATAATTGCTAGATGCACTTATATTCACGTGTTTGAAATGTGTATTAAGGCCATGTTGTTGAGTTAGCGCGTCTGGAAGCCTGAAAAGGTTTAATTTCCAGTGTTAAAATTCAACATGGATTTTTGTTTGTATTTTAATGTTCTTCCATTGCAGGTGCATTCAGGAGAATCTACAGTTAATGAAAGGCATGATGCGTGTGAGAGATAGTGGGGTATGGAAGGATACTTTGGCAAGATGAAAGAAGTGCTAACAAACTGAGAAGAAATTAGCTCCTGTTAGGGTGCCCTGCACGAGGTGACATTCAACATTGTCCTGATGTCCACATCGTGGAATGCGAGGATTGATGGGAGTTGCCAGATTCAACTACGCAAAGATGATGGAAAACTACTGGTTTGGATGACAGACTTCTCAAAGGTTCTCTGGGTTTAATTAGGATACTCCTAGTTAGGCAAGGGGACATTTCCTTTGGCCTTTGGAGAGAACTGAGCTCTTAGAGACCTGGAGGGATACAGACCTCCCAATTCTGATTCCTTTGTCTGGCTTTATGCTATGCACCACCCACCTCTCTATCAGAACTTCTACAGAGGTTTCTGGAATGCTGACACTTTCTTATATTCTTATTAATGCCTATACTTCCCAATGATCAACTAAGATTTCCATAGCTTAGTTTAGGGCATCAGGTTAAGTTAGGTTTTCACATGATTAAGCAAGAGGATCGCAACTTGGATATTGATCATCAAATTTTATTTCTCATCTTTCGTATTGCCTCTACCAAAATCTTTGTATGCCTTATGCTTATAAGATTTAGGTGGTCATTACAACCCTGGCGGACGGTGTTAAAGCGGCGGTAAGACCGCCAACAGGCCGGCGGTAAAAAAATGGAAATTATGACCGTGGCGGAAACCACCAACAAAGACAGCCACTTTAACAATTCGACCGCCACGGCGGTACAGACAAACAGCGCGGCGGTCACCGCCAACAGACAGGTGGGAGACAAAGTACCGCCCACAGTATCACAACCTACCAATCTGCCACCTTTTCCGGGGCGGATTCACCGCGGATAAAAACACAGCAGAAACAGCCATTTCAAAGGGAAAACGCTCACCTCTACACACTCCACGAGGAAGGAGGGCACCATGGAGCCTGAACTCCATATTCTTCCTGCACTAGTCTTCCTGCTCCTATACGACGAACATCAACGCCGGAGGCGAAGACAACGGTGAGTACTGCACCTACGACATAGGGGAGGGGGAGGCAAAAGACAGGGACACACACACGCAACACGCCCACCCCCACCCTCACCCACTACAACACACACACAAATGCATATCAAAACATTACAGTAACAACCCCCAACCCCCTCCCCGGAAGAATGCAAAGACAAAAGGAAATGAGTGGAACCATTGTAATATATCAAAATACAGTAACCAAATATCTACATATATATATATATACATAACCTAAAACACTCCTTCCAATATCAGGAGAACCAGGACACCTCCAATATGAAAATTCAGTTTATTTCAGCACAAAATCCAACGCGTTTCGGCAACAGCCTTACTCATGGACATCACATAAATAACTTTATTTATGTGATGTCCATGAGTAAGGCTGTTGCCGAAACGCGTTGGATTTTGTGCTGAAATAAACTGAATTTTCATATTGGAGGTGTCCTGGTTCTCCTGATATTGGAAGGAGTGTTTTAGGTTATATTAGGGTCTCTCGGAACCCATCCAGGACCGCTGTGTGGAGCACCTGCATTCCGGGACTTGGTTACGAATATATATATACATATACACATTAAACAAAATATACACCACGATTAGTAGTGCAGGTAATGCACAAGTCATTGTCCGTGGACCACTGGGCCCAAAATGCATGGGCGAGGCCCACACTAGATACCTGATCAAAACGGAGAGAACACTGCTGGGGCATCAGATAGAAATACAACAGTCACCTCAGGGGGAAGGGAAAGGGGGGGCACCTCAGCCGGATGAGTGCACCATGCCAGATCCACGAGGGGGCTCCATGCCCATTGATGTATCCTGGGGAGTGCAAAGCCACAGTCTCTCAAGTCTCTACAGTGGGTGGGTTGCCCACTGTACCATCCTGGGGAGTGCAAAGCCACAGTCTCTCAAGTCTCTACAGTGGGTGGTTTGCCCACTGTACCATCCTGGGGAGTGCAAAGACACAGGCGGTCATTCTGACCGCGCGGCCCGCCATGCGGTTACCGCCATTTGGCCGCTCCGCGGTCAAAAGACCGCAGCGGCCATTCTGGCTTTTCCGCTGGGCCGGCGGGCGCCCGCCAAAGGAGCGCCCGCCGGCCCAGCGGGAAAGGCCCTGCAACACAGAGGCCGGCTCCGAATGGAGCCGGTGGTGTTGCAGGGGTGCGACGGGTGCCGTGGCACCCTTCGCGATTTTCACTGTCTGCAAAGCAGACAGTGAAAATCTGTATGGGGCCCCGTTAGGGGGCCCCTGCACTGCCCATGCCAGTGGCATGGGCAGTGCAGGGGCCCCCAGGGGCCCCACGACACCCGTTCCCGCCATCCTGGTTCTGGCGGTGAAAACCGCCAGGAACAGGCTGGCGGGAAGGGGGTCGGAATCCCCATGGCGGCGCTGCAAGCAGTGCCGCCATGGAGGATTCCCTGGGCCAGGGGAAAACCGGCGGGAAACCGCCGGTTCCCCTTTTCTGACCGCGGCTTTACCGCCGCAGTCAGAATAGCCCTGGAAGCACCGCCAGCCTGTTGGCGGTGCTTCCGCTGCCCTCTGACCGCCAGGGTTGGAATGAGGGCCACAGTCTCTCAAGTCTCTACAGTGGGTGGTTTGCCCACTGTACCATCCTTGGGAGTGCAAAGCCACAGTCTCTCAAGTCTCTACAGTGGGTGGTTTGCCCACTGTACCATCCTGGGGAGTGCAAAGCCACAGTCTCTCAAGTCTCTACAGTGGGTAGGTTGCCCACTGTACCATCCTTGGGAGTGCAAAGCCACAGTCTCTCAAGTCTCTACAGTGGGTGGTTTGCCCACTGTACCATCCTGGGGAGTGCAAAGCCACAGTCTCTCAAGTGGATAACAGTCTCCACTGGTTCTGGAGGGGGACTGGTGCCCAGAGTGCTTCATCCTGTGCAGGACTGAGGTAGTGGATGCATGTCTCCACTGTTTCTGGAGGGGGACTGGTGCCCAGAGTGCTTCATCCTGTCAAGGACAGAGGTAGTGGATGCATGTCTCCACTGGTTCTGGAGTGGGACTGGTGCCCAGAGTGCTTCATCCTGTCAAGGACAGAGGTAGTGGATGCATGTCTTCACTGGTTCTGGAGGGGGACTGGTGCCCAGAGTGCATCACTCACCCCGTGACGGTCCCAGTTGCGTCACTGCCCCTGCCGCTCATGGGCTAGCGGTGCTTGATTTGGCAGTCCTTGCCCTGTTCGGCGGTGCTTGACTTGGCGGTGCTTGCCCTGGTCAGCGGTGCTTGCCCTGTTCAGCGGTGCTTGACTTGGCGGTGCTTGCCCTGTTCAGCGGTGCTTGCCCTATTCAGCGGTGCTTGACTTGGCGGTCCTTGCCCTGTTCAGCGGAGCTTGCCATGGCGGTCTTTGCCCTGTTCAGCGGTGCTTGAGTTTGCAGTTTCTGACCTGTTCAGCGGTGCTTGCCCTGTTCAGCGGTGCTTGCCATGGCGGTCTTTGCCCTGTTCAGCGGAGCTTGAGTTTGCAGTTTCTGACCTGTTCAGCGGTGCTTGCCCTAATCAGCGGTGCTTGCCATGGCGGTCTTTGCCCTGTTCAGCGGAGCTTGCCATGGCGGTCCTTCATTGCCCAGCTGGGCTGGGGCTGGCGGTCCTTCATTGGGCAGCTGGGCTGTGGCTGCCGGGGCCCTCCTGGGCAGCTGGGCAGCTGGGCTGTGGCTGGCGGTGGCCTCCTGGGCAGTGACTCTGGTGGTGGCCTCCTGGCCACTGACGATCGGGCTGCCCTCCTGGGCACTGACTCTGGTGGTGGCCTCCTGGCCAGTGACGATCGGGCTGCCCTCCTGGGCACTGACTCTGGCGGTGGCCTCCTGGCCAGTGACGATTGGGCTGGCGGTGGCCTCCTGGGCAGCGGGGATGATGGCGGTCTTCTCCGCTGTGCTGCTCCTCCCAGACTTTGGCAATTTCTTCTGCCCCTTCCGCACCTTGGGAGGAGTCACAGCTGAGTCGACACTCCCCCCGGGACCCTTGTGAGCGGCTTTGCTGGCTGGAGTCTTCACCCTCTCCCGCCGGGCACTGTCCAACTTCTGGTGCTTCACAGGGGGGGACTGGCTGTGCTGTGGCTCCGTGTCACACTGGCTGCCCTGGTGCCCGGTGCACTCCACATACCTGTAACAACAGGCACCACTGGTCCCGGAGATTTTTTGGCTGAGGTGCTAGTACGGGACCTATGAATTGGAGGGGGTGGAGAGTCGGGAAAGAGGTCAAGCTTGGTCAGTTTCTTAGGAACACTGGGAAGAGTAGCTGGAGGGTGTTTGGGAGTGGAGGAAGAGGAGGTGGTTGTAGGAGGTGTAACTTTTATGGCTTTGGGTGCAGGTGCATGTGCTGGAGACTGTTGTGAGGTGTATGTATGTTGGGTGGGTGTGTGCCTGCGTTTGTGTACTTTGGGAGAGGGCGTCACAGACAAACTGGGAGAGGACACAGGGGCCGTGTAAATGGTAGTGGGGGTGGTGAGTGCACGTGAGTGGGGTGTGGTAGCGGGTTTGCTGGTGCGGGACGTAGTGGCTGTAGTGGTAGTGCATGCAGGTGAGAGTGTAGACGAGACTGGGAGGGAGGAGGGAGACGACGAGGAGGGGGACACAGTGGAGGCAGTGGATGTTGCTGTGTCTGTATGTGTGTGATGCTTGCGTGAGTGCCTGTGGGATGTGTGGTGCTTATGTTTGCCTGAGCTTCCCTTGTGTGGTGAGGTGTGTGCATGCTGGTCTAATGGTGTGCTTGGGATAGGCTGGGGTACAGGGGATTGGGTCTGGGTGGAGGAAGTTGGAGGGGGGAGGCTAGACACAGGGACAATGGCTGCCATCAGTGCTGAGGCCAGAGTTTTCAGGGTTCAATGAAGGGCAGCCTGACCAGAATGAATGCCCTCCAGGAATGCATTTGTGTGTTGCAATTCCCTTTCTACACCCTGGATGGCATTCAAAATTGTAGACTGCCCAACAGTGAGTGACCTGAGGAGGTCAATGGCCTCCTCAATGAGGGCAGCAGAGGTGACAGGGGCAGGGGCTGAGGTGCTTTGGGCGAAGGCTCCTGGGTGAGCGGGCACGGGGCGAAGGCTGAGGGACTGCTGGGAGGGCGGTGCTGGTAGGGGGGGTGGCAGCTGTACCTGTAGAAGTGGGGGGCACAGATTTTGCCACCACCACAAGGGAGCTCCCATCGGAGGACGAGTCCTTCTCACTGGTTGCAGATCCTGTGACTGCTGTGAAGCTCCCCTCACCCTCCGTCCCACAGGTGTATTCCGAGTCCATGGTGTGGCCCTCCATGGCCATGTGGGATGTAGCTCCCTCATGCTCCGGTGCCACTGTACCTCTGCCTGATGATGCTGATGCACACAAGAACAGGGAGACCACAAAAAAGGGGGGGACGACAGAGGAAAGACAGGTGGAGTGCATGGCTTACCGCTACTGTTGGTGGACAATACAAACACAGCAGCCCCCTGCACTACGCCGTGCTGTTGGGCTCTACAGATGCAGTTCCTGGGATGTGGCCTACATGGCTATGGTCGACATCTGCACACATAGATGACACAGGGGCATGTATACCTGTACTTGGCACTCTACAGAGGTGGGGTGGGGTGCCACATGGCCTGCATTACGGAGGGGCATAGCCTATGGAACTCGCCCTAGCCTAGGGAAACCCACAGCCCTCCTCCCCCACCCAGACACCTTCACTGCGCGCAAAGTCCGCAGAATGATGTTGTACTCACCCCCTTGTGTCTGCTGTGATGCCCTCAAACGCCCATCCAACTCAGGGTAGGCCACCGCCAGGATGCAGAACATCAGGGGGGTCATGGTTCGACGGGCACCCCTCCCACGTTGGGAGGCCATCCCCAGCCGAGCCCCTGCCGTCTTCTTGCTCCAGCGGCGAATGTCCTCCCATCTTTTACGGCAGGGGATGCTCCGTCTGTGGTGGACCCCCAGGGTCCGGACATCCTTGGCGATGGCACGCCAAATATCCTTCTTCTTGTGGGCGCTGACCTACATGAAATATACAGGGGAAGAAGAGAAGTCATTAGCAACTGCACCGTCGAAGTGAGTGGCCCACATCCCTAGCCTTGCCATGTGGCACATGCATTCACAGTCCTTCATGCACGCAGAACTCTACCCCCTTCCTTCTTACAACCAGCCCTCTCCAAACAGGCATAGCCCATACAACGTGCTCCCTGTGTACATAGCTGTTGGTCTGGAGGACCGTAGAGTAGCGTGTACTGGGGGAGGACCCCGTCCACGAGCTTCTCCAACTCCTCTACAGTGAAGGCAGGGACCCTTTCCCCAGACGCACGAGCCATTGTCTCTTCCAGACCGAGGTCACAGCAGCACTTGCAGTGTAGGTCCTCTCCTGTTGAAAATCAGGTATCGAGTGATTGAACAGCTAGAAAATGGCGGTCACGTCCGCGGCGGTCACGTCTGCGGCGGTGCGTAGCATCACCGTCGGCGTACATCGTCATTGGCTCCTGGGACTCATAGGGTCCAATGTTAACCAATGCAGCATTGCGCCGCGGTCTTCGACCGCCTACTGCGACGGTGTACAACGCCAGCGCAGTTACCTCACATACCATTGTCCCACTTTAGAGGTCAGGCAGCCGCCATTTCAGGGGCCCACATGGCCTAATTACCAACTGCGTCACACAGACCTAGGCCTTGTCGCACAACACAAATACAGGCCAGATTCTGTGTATGAATGGTGTTCTTTGTAGACTGTGGGTACATACCTCTGAGTTGTTTGACTCTGTGGTCGCTGTTGTCCTTCCTAGGCACCGACCGCTGGGACATGTGAGGAGATGGCGGAATCCTCCGGTGTACCGACCGCTGGTGGGCCTGTTGACAATGGAGGAGCGACATTTGATCATCACCTAAAGGTTTGACCGTGCCACAATCCAGGAACTGTGTACCCAGTTGGAGCCAGACCTGATGTCAGCAATCCGCCATCCCACAGGGATCCCCCCTCAAGTGCAGGTGCTATCAGTGCTCCATTTCCTTGCAAGTGGGTCATTTCAAACAACAGTGGCCATGGCATCAGGGATGTCCCAGCCTATGTTTTCAAACGTGTTGTCCAGAGTGTTGTCTGACCTGCTGAAACACATGGAAGCTACATTGTTTTCCCTCAGGTGGAGGACTTGCCTACAGTGAAAGGTGACTTCTATGCCCTTGGACATATCCCCAACATCATAGGTGCCATTAATGGGACCCATGTAGCTCTGGTCCCCCCCCACAGGAGTGAACAGGTGTACAGGAACCGGAAGAGTTATCATTCGTTGAATGTACAGATGGTATGTTTGGCAGACCAGTACATCTCCCAGGTAAATGCTATTTTCCCTGGCTCTGTGCATGACGCCTACATCCTGCGGAATAGCAGCATCCCTTATGTGATGGGTCAACTCCAGAGGCACCGGGTGTGGCTATTAGGGGACTCTGGTTACCCCAACCTGTCATGGCTACTGACCCCAGTGGCTACTGACCAGGGCAGAGGAACGCTACAATGAGGCCCATGGGCAGACTAGGAGGGTGATCGAACGCACTTTCGGCCTCCTGAAGGCCAGGTTCAGGTGCCTCCATATGACAGGAGGTTCCCTATTCTACTCACCAAGGAAAGTGTGCCAGATCATCGTGGCCTGCTGTATGCTTCACAATTTGGCTTTGCAACGACAGGTGCCTTTTCTGCAGGAGGATGGTCCAGATGACGGTGTTGTGGCAGCTGTGGAGCCTGTGGACAGTGATGAGGAGGAAGCAGAGGAAGAAGACATTGACAACAGGGACTCCGTTATCCAGCAATATTTCCAGTGACACACAGGTGAGAATACATTCCTGCCTACTACAAGTACTTTCACACTTCTACCTCTATCCTGTCTGTCGATTTCAACCAGTATATGGTTACTGAGTTGTACATTTCCATTACGGTTTCACAGGTGTGGTTTCCAACGTGTGGTATCTGCTTAGATTCCTTATGGACTTGAGATGTGTGACATAGGTATGTTGACATTACATTTGAGAACGCATTTTTTCACTGTCATTGCTAATACACATTTTCAAAATCACTGACTCCAGAATGTTTTGTGCTTCAAGGGTGTTTATTGAAGTGCTAAATATTGGAGGGGGGTTGTAAAATGGTGAGGGGTGATGGTGGAGGAATGTCCATGGCAGAGTCCAGTCTATTAGTCTCACAGGTACATTGCCCATATGGGCATAGGAAGTGGAGCTGGGGCAGTTCCAATATGGACAGGGTTACAAAGTGGGACATTAGGATAACAATCAGGGTGGTCTTATTTCTTGGCGGGGGTCTTGGCATCGTGCTCTGTCTTGTTCCTGGTTCTCAGGGACCGCTTGCGGGATGGTTCTCCGTCTGCAGGGGGTGGGGTGCTGGTGTGGTGGTCCTGTGGCGATGCCTCCTGTCCACTAGCGCCGGCGGAGGTGGTGGGCAGTTCATCGTCCATGCTAGTGTCAGGGGCCCCTTGGAGTGCCACAGTGTCCCTCCTGGTGTTAAGTATCTCCTTCAGCACCCCTACAATGGTGCCCAGGTCGGTGCTGATGGTTCTGAGTTCCTCCCTGAAGCCCAAATACTGTTCCTCCTGCAGGCGCTGGGTCTCCTGAAACTTGGCCAGTACCGTTGCCATCGTCTCCTGGGAGTGGTGGTATCCTCCCATGATGGAGGAGAGGGCCTCGTGGAGATTGGGTTCCCTAGGCCTGTCTGCCCCCTGTCGCACAGCAGCCCTCCCAGTTCCCCTGTGTTCCTGTGCCTCCGTCCCCTGGACCGTGTGCCCACTACCACTGCCCCCAGGTCCCTGTTGTTGTTGGGGTGGTGGGTTATCCTGGGTTCCCTGTAGCGGTGGACACACAGGTGATTGACGTGTCCTGGGGACGGAGGTATGGGCCCGCTGGGTGGGTGCTGTGCTGGTGTTACCAGAGGGTGGAAGGTCTGTGGTGGCTTGTGCCTGTGTGAGGGGAACCAACTGTCCCAAGGCCCACGATGGTCCGGGCTGGTAATCTAGATCCAGGTGGACAGAGCTGCTGTCATCATTGTGGGCCTCTTCTGTGGGTGGGGTGGAGATGTCTGGACCCTCCTGTCTGGTGACGTTGGGTAGTGGTCCTGCAGGGGTGTAAAGGCATGATTATTGCATCTGTGTGTTTCATGGTGAAATGGGTGGGTGACTGTGTACCCCAGTGCTAGCATTCCTGTGTGTGGGCTTGTGTGATGATGGTTGAGGGGGGTGTTATGGGTATGTGCAGTGGGCATGCTTTAGTGATGGGTGTCCATGCTTTGTTGTGTCATGCAGGGCTTGGTGTTGGGATGGGTGGTTTGTGATATTGGTACATTTGTGAGGAGTTGGAGTGATAGGGGTGGGGGCGAGGGTGGGGGTATGTGATAGCATGCAGGTAGGGTGGGGGATATGATAGTTAAGAATTGACTTACCAGAGTCCATTCCTCCACCGACTCCTGCGAGGCTCTCAGGATGCAGAATAGTCAAGACCTGCTCCTCCCATGTTGTTAGTTGTGGGGGAGGAGGTGGGGGTCCGCTGCCAGTCCGCTGTACCGCGATGTTGTGTCTGGAGACCACGGAACACACCTTCCCCCGTAGGTCGTTCCACCTCTTCCTGATATTGTCCCGATTTCTTGGGTGCTGTCCCACTGCGTTGACCCTGTCGACTATTCTTCGCCATAGCTCCATCTTCCTAGCTATGGAGGTGTGCTGCACTTGTGATCCGAATAGCTGTGGCTCTACCCGTACGATTTCCTCCACCATGACCCTGAGCTCCTCCTCCGAGAACCTGGGGTGTCTTTGCCGTGCCATGGGGTGGTGTAGGTGATGTGTGGGGTGGTGTATGTGGTGATAAGTGTGGTGATATGTAGTGGTGTTTTGTGCGTGGAAGTTGTGTGGGTGATGGTGTTGAGTGCCTGTGGCTGCTAGTTTGTGGATGGTGGTGTCTCTCTCTTGCCTTCTGCCGCAATTGTTGTTGTAGGGTTTGTGAGTGATGTGGGTGTGTGTTTTATATAGTATTGAGTGTGTGGGAGTGGTGTGTGTATGTGTATTAGGTGTGTGTCTTTCGAATTGTCCAATGTGGTGTTGTTTTGGAGATGTGTGTGTATTTTGAGCGCGGCTGTGTGTTCCGCCAATGGAATACCGTGATTGAAAGACCGCTGTGTGGATTCGTGGGTCGTGATAGCATGGGCGTATTTTTGTTGGCGTGACGGTGGAGGTTTTGTTTTCGCCAGTTTATCACTGACCTTTGCTGTGGCGGACTTGTGTGGGTGTCTGAATTTTGTCAGATTTCGGGATGTGGGTCATAATAGCTGTGGCGGATTTCCGCGGCCACAGCGATGTGTTGGCGGTCTTCTGCACGGCCGTAAGCGGCTTTTACCGCCAATGTTGTAATGACCCCCATAATCTTGATTTGATGCTTCACCTTTGGTGATTTTGCACTTACACAGACCGTTCTTGAGGCTCATTTACATTAATTTGGCTATAAATTTGTAAAACATTTTAAAACTTTATCCTTCACCTCGTGGATTTAGTGTGTGACCAAATAGCTTACACTGTCAATTGATCTGAAGTGTTGATTTTAACTCCTCTTACCCCTCAGGAGTCCTGAAAAGATCTATTGGAAGAACAGAAGCAAGACCATAGGCCCAGAGTGTCTTCATCTCTTTTGAGTGTATCCTTATATACAGCGTCTCTCATGCACTGGGAATTAGTGTGGTAAGAAACGTGTACCATTGAGCTCTTCTTCTGGATCAAGAGGTTTTGCACAGTGTAATCAGTACCTGCACAAAGCACCTGTCCCAGGCAAAGAGGGATGCATGCGTAGGCAAATCTATCCCTGCAAGTTACCCTGCATTAAGCACCTTCCCACGACATAGAAGCTGCATAGCTGCATTTTCACTTAGCTCAATATATATTTTAGTGTATCTTGCTGTATTCAGAAAAAGGGGGTGAGTTGCATGATTGCCCCATTATGCTGGCAAAATAAGAAAGGTTATTTCACGTTAAGATGTCATATTCCTGTACTAACAAAAAGATTTGTATTTCTTAATATTTTGCGCATCCACTCGTATACTATCACAGCAAATCAGAGTCCCATAACCCCTTTGCAGGGGAGTGATTAGGATTCTTAGGAAAGGAGAAGAGCTAGAACTCTATTCATATGTTTGCAGAAGCATGTGAAAGAGTATTGCTTAGCTGTGCCACTACATCTCTGAGAAAAGAACGTGAGAGGGTGAACATTTTCTGGTGGTCACATTGTGTATAACATTTAATATGATTCATTTACTTCCTTCACTGCAAAGCTATGATTGGAGTGCATCTTTGTATATGCCATATAATCAATGTTTTATGAATGTCTATTCAAGACTAATGTTTTAAAAGTATTATTTTGCATAACCATTTCATATTTTCTTATATGTAGAATTTAGAATTAATTCAATTTGAAGGTTTATTTGTGTTTTATTAACTTGGCTGAAGTGAAGGCCTAAACATATAGGCCCTCATTCTGACCCTGGAGGTCCTAAACCGCCAGGGCCGCGGGCAACAGAAGCACCGCCAACAGGCTGGCGGTGCATCATTGCCCATTCTGACCGCGGCGGTAAAGCCGCGGTCAGAAAAGGGGATCCGGCGGTTTCCTGCCGGAATACCCCTGGCAGGGCTGAACCTCCATGGCGGCGCTGCAAGCAGCGCCGCCATGGGGATTCCGACCCCCTTCCTGCCAGCCTGTTTCTGGCGGTTTTGACCGCCAGGAACAGGATGGCGGGAACGGGTGTCGTGGGGCCCCTGGGGGCCCCTGCACTGCCCATGCCACTGGCATGGGCAGTGCAGGGGCCCCCTAACAGGGCCCCAGCATGATTTTCACTGTCTGCAAAGCAGACAGTGAAAATCGCGACGGGTGCAACTGCACCCGTCGCACCCCTGCAACACCGCCGGCTCCATTCGGAGCCGGCCTCTGTGTTGCAGGGCCTTTCCCGCTGGGCCGGCGGGCGCTCCTTTGGCGGGCGCCCGCCGGCCCAGCGGGAAAGCCAGAATGGCCAGAATGACCGCCATAATTTCCATGTTTTCTCCAGTTAACATTCACTGTGGAGTAGTTTTCTTTAATGTTTCTTTCGAGAAGCAGGTTTTAGGAGCGGAGACGGAGTCAACAAGAAGCTCATTGTGCATGAAGGATAAGAAAGCATGTGACAACTATGCAAGGAAGAAGATTGGAGCGTTCTGAAAGTTTGGTAGTTGTTACTCTTTTGAATTTGCTGAAACGGAAGAGTATCAAGATGGGATGCATCAGGGGTTGGAAATTGTAACTTCAAATTAATTTTAATTACAGTTTAATACAAGAAGCTTCAACTGTGATGTCATTGTCCTGGGCAATTGTGATTTAATAAGGGTTCCATTAGTGAAAGATTCAGGCCCTTTCCCATCCTTAGAACTGAACAGACCTTTCTGTGGAACAGACCTCATACCTTTATGTGGCTTAATGCCACCACACCTCTCTTATTCTACTGAATTTCTGTTTGCAGACCTTTCTCAAATACTCCTAAAGTATAAGAATAGTTAGGGTGTACTTTAAGTGGTTAAGCAAAAGAATTTGGTTCTAGTAACCAAGAATCATATGCTTTTTCTGGTCTTTTGCATTGTTGCAATAGAAGTTTTAGGGCCAGATGTAGGAAAAAAGCAAATTGTGACTTGCAATTTGCGAGTCCGTGCGACTCGCAAATTGCAAGTCGCAATTTGCTATGCAGAAAGGTGTCTCAGACACCTTCTGCAACTCGCAATGGGGTCGCAAAGACCGACCTCATAAATATTTATGAGGTCGGTCGCAGTTTGCGACCCCATTGCGAGTATGGGCACTCACGGGGATGGTGGCCTGCTGGAGACAGCAGACCACCATGTTCGTGACTGCTTTTTAATAAAGCAGTTTTTTTTTTTCTATCTGCTGCCTGTTTTCCATAAAGGAAAACGAGCTGCACTTAGAAAAAAAACCGAAACCATTTGTTTCGGTATTTTTCTGAGCTGGCAGTGGTCCATAGGACCACTACCTGCTCTGAAAAATTGTTTTTGTGATCATTCACAAAGGAGAAGTGGATGGGAACTGCGATTTCATTTGCGACCGCTTTCGCGGTCGCAAATGAAATTGCATTGCATTGCATTGCGAGTCGCAAATAGGAAGGGAACACCCCTTCCTATTTGCGAGTCGGAAATGCATTTTGCGAGTCGGATCCGACTCGCAAAATGCATTTCTGCATACCGGTGAGGCTTTTGCGCCTCGCAAACGGCGTTTTTCGCCGTTTGCGACTCGCAAACGCCTTTTTACATCTGGCCCTTAGTCTTGTAAATGCTAACCAGGTTTAACATTGTGCAACACTTTAATTCTCCTTTGGTGTTTTTATATGTGCACTATGGTTCTATGACTCATTTATGTAAAGTTGGCTTTGAGTCTGTAATAAAACCCTTTTAACCCTATGAATTGACTCAGATTGTTATTATGTGGCATTTGGGTTGTACAAAAAACATTTAGGGGATTTGATAACTGTTACTCTTCACCCCTTGGAAATGAGAAACAAAGATTCATCGAACTCCAGAATTGGTGAAAGGGCCCCAGGCTCTATCACATGTGGTTCCAGTAAACTAACCTGACGGTTTGCTGTCGTTCATACAACTAGAACGTGATAGAACTATAGATACAAAATAAAGAAGAGAGACTGAGACAAGGGGAGGAGGAGGCTTAGTGAGAAGGGGAGAAAAAGGAGAAGCTTGAGAATGTTACACAAGAAGAAAGGAAAGAGAAGGCAGTGAGAGGGTGTGCTTGAAAAGGAGAGGCCAGAAGGGTATAGTAGATGTGGAAAGCAAGATAGAGACAATATAGAAAGGAGAAAGGTCAAAAAGAAGGCTAGAAAAAGAGAGATAACAAAGGGGGCTGGACAAAATATTTAAAACAGATGTGTAACAACAGTAGGTAGGAATAGGGAGGGAATAGACTGACAAAGACAGAAAAAATAGGGTCGAAACTAGACAGTGACTGCAAAGGAGAAACAAGTGAGAAGTAAAGGGAGAGCGATACGATTTTGCACTCGTTCTAATAAATTCTCCCTCGTTTCTAAAATGTCCTATTAATATCTAGTCAATGTCAGTGTATGCTAACTTTTGGAAAATATCATAATGGCACTGCAACCCTTCCCCACTTCTACTGGTCTAATAACAACTTTCAGTTAGTACTGTCCCACTAAGGTCCTCCTTAGTAGTGTTAGTACTGTCAATTCAAAGTATAGCAGGCATGTTGGGTGAACTTGGCGGTCTGTCATCTGCCTCACTCATGAAGCCTCGACTTCACCTCACTCATAATATACCACTTACAGCTGTCAGGTAAAGACTGCAGACACCCATGATTTCTAAGTCATGGCGCAGAAAGAGGAAAGTTCTGCAATCAGGCCCGCAATGTCTTTGTATTGTGTGCTACCATGCGGTTTATGCACATGGACTGCTGCATGCACGAAAGAGTAATTTTTACTTTTTCTAAAAAGCTGGGTCTGCTTCAGAAGCCTAATAGGAACAACCCAGCAGGGAGGTATAAAAAGAGGGACGGAAACAATGATTTGGGCCCTTATGGCTACATAGCTGAAGTAATAATGTGTTATGTAATGTGGTGAAGCAGCTAAGGTAAATGCTCGTATCTAAGGGAATGAAAAGTAAAATCTTCGAATTAGCTTGTGAAGGTAAAGAAACAATGCTGTGGTACCGAATGAGAGAAATATTTGTACTAAGGACACATTTTGATTGGTGCCAAAGAATAAGGCTGCTTGTGTATGTGAGAAGTTGGGCGTAGCTAAACACCAAGAAGCTTTTGTTTCCTAATCTGTACATTTTCAGATCCGGCAATCCAAGAGGATGCCAAGCAAAGATTGTACCTAAAGGATTATTCAAGGTCTTCACACTCTGCCTTTGGCGTAGAAGTAGAAGGCTTTTAATATTGTGTCAGTATAACATGGATGCAGATATGCCGTTTAACATTTTGGCTGCTGGGCCTTTTCACCCCCAGTGCTGAGCCCTTTTTTGGCTATTTGGGGTAGTTCGTGCTTAGGCCTTCATAACTTTTTGTCCACATAAGCTATCCACGCCAAATTTGCGTCCTTTTTTTCCAACAACTGAGGAATTCTAATGGTACCCAGAGTTTGTGGTTTCCCCTGGAGGAGACCAAGAAATTAGCCACAATACAGTAAAGATTTCGTTTTTTTTTTAAAAAATGGGAAAAAAGGGCTGCCGAAGAAGGCTAGTGGTTTTTTCCCTGAAAATGGCATCAACAAAGGGTTTCTGGTGCTAAAATCACCATCTTCCCACCTTTCAGGAACGGGCAGACTTGAATCAGAAAACCAAATTTTTCAACACAATTTTGGCATTTTACTGAGACATACCCCATTTTTACTATTTTTGGTGCTTTCAGCCTCCTTCCAGTTAGTGACAGGAATGGGTGTGAAACCAATGCTGGATCCCGGACAGCTAAACATTTCTGAAAAGTAGACAAAATTCTGAATTCAGCAAGGGGTCATTTTTGTAGATCCTACAAGGTTTTCCTACAGAAAATAACAGCTGAAATAAAAAAAATTGAAAGTGAGCTGAAAAAAACAGCCATTTTTCTCCACGTTTTACTCTGTAACTTTTTCCTGCAATGTCAGATTTTTTAAAGCAATATACCGTTACGTGTGCTGGACTTTTCCAGTTGGGAGGATATATAGGGCTTGTAGGTTCATCAAGATCCCTAGGTACCCAGAGCCAATAAATGAGGTGCACCTTGCAATGGGTTTTCATTCTACACCGGGTATACAGCAATTAATTTGCTGAAATATAAAGAGTGAAAAATAGGTATGAAGAAATCCTTTGTATTTCCAAAATGGGAATAAGATAAGGTGTTGAGAAGCAGTGTTTATTTGCACATCTCTGAATTCCGGGGTGCCCATACTAGCATGTGAATTACAGGCCATTTCTCAAATAGACGTCTTTTTTAAACACTGTCTTACATTTGAAAGGAAAGAATTTAGAGAAAGACAAGGGGCAATAACACTTGTTTTGCTATTCTGTGTTCCCCCAAGTCTCCCGATAAAAATGGTACCTCACTTGCGTGGGTAGGCCTAATGCTCGCGACAGGAAATGCAACATGGACACATCACATTTTTACATTGAAATCTGACGTGTTTTTTGCAAAGTGCTTAGCTGTAGATTTTGGCCTCTAGCTCAGCCGGCACCTAGGGAAACCTACCAACCTGTGCATTTTTTAAAAACTAGAGACCTAGGGGAATCCAAGATGGGGTGACTTGTGGGGCTCTGACCAGGTTCTGTTACCCAGAATCCTTTGAAAACCTCAAAATTTTGCTAAAAAAAACACATTTTCCTCACATTTCGGTGACAGAAAGTTCTGGAATCTGAGAAGAGCCACAAATTTCCTTCCACCCAGCGTTCCCCCAAGTCTCCCGATAGAAATGGTACCTCACTTGTGTGGGTAGGCATGGTGCCCGCGACAGGAATAGATCACACAACGGTCAATGTTGGTCCTTACATGAGGCAGCTGTTGACCCTGGGGTGATCCATTCCTGACGCAGGCACTAGGTATAGGCACTCAAGTGGGGTATTGTTTTTATCAGGACAGGTGAGGAATCACTGGGTGGTAGGAATTTTGTGGATCCCAGCATATTCCTGTAGTTTCTGTGACAGAAATGCGAGAAAAATAGAGATTTTATTCAACATTTCAGCTTTGCAGGGTATTCTGGGTAAGAAAACTTTGGGGAATCCACACAAGTCACACCTCTGTGGACTCCCCCAAATGTCTAGTTTCCAGAAATGTTTGGGTTTAGTATGTTTCTCTATATGGCCGCCGAACCCAGGACCAAAAACACAGGTGCCTGCCTTACAAAACCAGTTTGCTTTGTGATAGATAATTTTGATGTCTCCACAATACGATTTGGGAGGTGGAATTTGGGGCTGAACTAAATTGGGGAACTCCCAAGAGAGCACTCTCTCTCTCTGCTTGCTGCCACATTCACATTGGGCTAACCCACTATTACCCCGTTGCACAGACTGTGCTTGCGAAGGGACAGCAGGACTGTCCTCATCACCTCCCTCATAATTTACTGGAAGAGGAGTTATCGAATGGGACTCCTCCGACTGAAAAATCACTCCCAGAGTCTGCGCCATTGTCCTATCCCTCAGATGCTGTCTCAGTATCTGATGTCTCAGTCTCTGATCCTATGTCAGAGCTGTCCTCTATAACCCGAGTCATCCATCAAGATGCCATCTCTGCTATTGGCTAAACTGTTGCTCTAAAACACTAGCCTACGTAGACAGTCACAAAATCGATGGTGTGTGTGAGATACGTGCAACAGTAGAGGCCACCTTACCTGCGCTTCTTCCCTCAATCAGCACGTTCTTTCAAGACACTCAAAAAACACCTTGTCACAGACCATTCGTCACAGTCTTTAGCACCTCCTGCGCCCAGTCCAACAATCATTCCCTCCTCCTCGGATTCCCTCATTACCACCCAGCAAAAGTGCCTTTCATCTCTCCATAGCCATCCCCCACCCCGCACATACATTTCATTTGTATTATAGCGCAGGTAATGGCTGAATTTACTAATGTACCAAGCTATTTACATAAAATACAGATTTGCTCTTTGCAGTAGGCATTTAAACCTTCTGCGCATCTTTATGGCACTACAACTGCCACGAGACAAAAGTCTAGACAACTGATGGCAAATATATATATATATATATATATATATATATATATATATATATATATATATATATATATATAGATAGAGAGGGAGAGAGAGAGATAGAGAGAGAGATCACTTTTATATGTGGGTCTGGTTTTCCTGGAGGCCGATCCATGTAGATAGATATATCTATATATATATAGATCTATATATATATATATATATATATATATATATATAGATCTATATATATATATGTTTATATATATAGATCTATCTATAGATATATCCATATAGATAGAGATATCTACATAGATATATCTATATATATATATGTATATATATATATATATAGATCTATATATATATATATAGCTAGATCTATATTTTTTTTAGTAGTTGTATGGTTTCCTTGGGGGCCAAAATGGCCCCCAGGGAAACCCTACAACAACTAAAAAAAAATATTGCCCCCACAGGGGGTCACCCTGCCCACGGGCGACCCCCTGTCCATTTCTTTTTATTATTATTTTTTTTTTGTTAAATAATATTTAGCCCCTGGGGGGGCGCGATCGTGAGCGATTGCGCACCCCAGGGGACACCTACTTTTTTTTTTTTTTAAATATGCCCCCGGGGGGGGGGGGGGGCGGCCCGTTTTCCAAGGGGGCCGACCCCCCCAAGTGGAATCCCTGGTGTCTAGTGATGTTTCCTGGCTGGGGGCCAGGAAACACTTTCAGGAAGGCCTCGTAAGAAAGGGGAGAGTCTCCCCTCTCTTACAAGGTTTTCGGGCGCTTCCTGCTCCAATGGGGAAATCAACAAAGTGACGTCAGCGCGCCGTCACAAAGGGGCAGGTGGGGAGCGGGGGGAGACACGGAAAAGCTTTTGTGTTTCCCGGGGTTTAAAAAAAATACAAAAAATCCTCGGGTGCAACGCACCCGAGGATTTATTAACCCCCTGCCTGGTGTCGGCCACTGGTCGTGACCCGCATCCAAGGGGTTAAGCACGTGCATTACCGTTACATTCTACTGTTTTTACTACTTATGCATTCTGTATATGTTAGTTTTCTATGGATTCTTTCCAAACTGTCATTTCACTTGGTTGGCAGTTGCTAGCTACTGTGTAGAGATAGCCGTGCAACATAGTATTCTTTCTTAAACCTTTTGATCCCAATTTAAGGATATGAGCGCCATCCTTTCACACCCATTTAAAACTGCATTTAAATCTGATTCCCTTTTCATTAATGCTACAGGCTTAACATGATTAAAGCACACTAGACTGCACATTATTAAAGCACCCAATGTCATTATCTTCCCTCAAAGTCGCTGATTAATACTTTACAGTCTTCCTAGAAAGATGCCTTTAAATCTCATCATATTGTGAACATGGCTGATGCTCGTGTGTATTGTAAAATGTAAAATTTGTTACAAATTTCTAAAATATTACTGGAGCTTTTTTCTTAAGAATATTTGGTAGCAGGCCAACTTCCAATGTCCCTCCTTTATGTTGTTGTCATTACTTTATTACAGGGTGCCTTGACACATGAATAGATGATCATCCTGGGATATACAGAAAGGGCCCAGTTCCTCTATGCTTCTCTCCTTCTTGGAGCCATGTTAAGTGCTGTGGCTTTTCTGCCCCATAATATTTCATTCCGTTCTGTTGGGGTCAAGTCCTTCTTCCTTATTGGTTTGCCCTGTTTATATTCACTTTTCACCCAGGATGCTAGAAACCTATCTCTCCAGTTGTTTAGGGTTTGTCATCTGGCACTCAGCAAATTAATTGATCCTCTCACTTTACAGCAAAAGGTGCCAAAGCTGCTTTTTGAAGCAGAACCTTCCTGTAAGATAGCCCAATTAACTCATGTATCCATTGTAGAGAAGTATATGTAATCTGAAAGACATAGATTTGAATCCTTGATGGATCCCTATACCTTTCTTTCTTCCTTCCGAGACTGATAAAAATGAGTACCATTAAATTGGGTAATACTAAATACCTTTTATCAGCGCTGAGAGACCAGGTTATTGGTAGCATACCCTACCTAAGGTCTACTGTACTTCAGTCACTCATCATCTCAAATTAACTTACACACCATGCATACCCGTCTCTTGAGAGTCATCCTTTGTTTCTGTTTGCTAGGTAGTTGCACATAACTCAGATGCATAAGGAACTTGTTGGTACTGAAGAGAAGATGACCCATTAGGGTCATTGATTAAATCACCTTTTTTTGTTTGAATCGGTTGTACTGTGTTTTCTTTGAGAGGTTACAGTACAAATAATCAAGGTATTGACTCCATCTAAAATGTGAAACAGTTATCAGCCCAATCAGGTTACAGAGCATGCATAATCGTCTTGTTAAGGCAGTTTATCACAATCAATAAGGTGTATTATAATTCTTTTGGATCTGATGGAAGGTCAGCTGCGTTCTTTGCTAATGTCAGAAAAATAAGTAAAAAAGAAAAGACTATTCTGAGAAAATAAAATAACAGTAACAATGAAAACATTACTTTGGACCCTCCCACCTCCACTCCCATCTAGCATTGTAAGATAAAGGGTGCCCCATTGCACTAGAAGCTTTGCAGAACAGTAGATCTGCAAGAACATGAACAGGGAGACAGCCAGGCCTATACAGACAACTATCAATTAATGTGGGGGTATGACCAGTCATTCTGTTGTCATCGCCTTCCAGCGAGCTCGCTCTCCTCCTCTTCCCCCTGCGTAAGAATCAGGAACTCGACCAAAACGATATCCCAGTTGGAGGCAAGAGGGTAGTTGCATAAACCCAAAATGTATTCTCTGTTCAGTACCACACTCTCCACCTGGGCCATGTGAGAAAAGATTGTGCCCATGCCTCAAGGGTTGGAGGTTCACGTTCTTTCCATTGACGAGTGATGATGCGTTTGGCTGTCAACAATCCCAAATAAAAAAAACAAGAAGTAACTCTTCACTTTTTGTCTCTGTGGTACAGCCCCAGGATACATATTTCCCATTGGTGTAGTGATGGATGTCCTGTTAAGGCAGACAATGTGGGGGTGACACCCTGCCAGTAATGTAAAAGAAGCAGACATCTCCATAACATTTGAAGCAGATCTGTTACATGGCATCGTGGGCAGCCAGCATCCACATGACGGAAAAAGCAGTTGATTTTGGTTGGGGTGAGGTAGGCTCTATGTACAATGAAAAACTGTATTAGGTGAAATCTGGTGTTACGTGAACATACATGGGACTCTAGTACAGTAGCCCACTCTCTAACTGTTCAGGGACAGGTCAGATCAGCTTCCCAATGATTACATAGAGCTGTAAGTGAGGGTGTGGTATGGATTTGTAGTGATTCAGCAACCCAGTGTATGAGATGTCCCCTTTACATGAAGAGACTGCACTGTTAGGCGAGTTGAGCGTTCATGTGTCAGGTTACCCCACCTGCGGGTTAATGCCATGAGGACTGAATTGTATAACAAGAATTGGCCAGGTGGCAGGCTTGTGGTTTCCGTTAGGGTTTCATAGGGGCAAGAATGCCATTTTGATTAAGATCTCCAATTGTGTGAAGACCAGCCACATACCAAGATGTGAATTCCACCTCTGTGGTCAAGACGATGTTTCTGGGTATACCCAAAACGGCTAACATAGGTGCATGGGGCCTCACCAACCTAGTGAGAGAAAAGCCATGGCAGTAGCAGTGATGCGCCACTCCCAGTAATAGAGGGGCAGGTGTCTTCCCCGGTGCACATGGGTGAAATAAATGTAGGATCTTAGACAAAGTTGAAGCTGGTAACGTCATGGTAGTATCAGACAAATGAAGGTTCAATATCCACTCAGCCACCCACTGTTTATCAAATCAAATCAAATCATTAACATTTATAAAGCGCGCTACTCACCCGTGCGGGTCTCAAGGCGCTAGGGGGGAAAGGGGGGGTTATCGCTGCTCGAACAGCCAAGTCTTTAGGAGTCTCCGGAAAGCGGAGTGGTCCTGGGTGGTCCTGAGGCTGGTGGGGAGGGAGTTCCAGGTCTTGGCCGCCAGGAAGGAGAAAGATCTCCCACCCACCGTGGAGCGGCGGGTGCGAGGGACGGCAGCAAGTGCGAGGCCAGCGGAGCGGAGGGGGCGGGTGGGGACGTAGAAGCTGAGGCGTCTGTTGAGGTATTCCGGTCCCTTGTTGTGGAGGGCTTTGTGTGCGTGGGTGAGAAGACGGAAGGTGATCCTTTTGCTGACTGGGAGCCAATGCAGGTGTCTCAGGTGTGCGGAGATGTGGCTGTTGCGGGGTACGTCGAGGATGAGGCGGGCCGAGGCGTTTTGGATGCGTTGCAGGCGGTTTTGGAGTTTGGCTGTGGTCCCGGCGTAGAGGGTGTTGCCGTAGTCCAGGCGGCTCGTGACGAGGGCGTGGGTCACGGTTTTTCTGGTGTCGGCGGGGATCCAGCGGAAGATCTTACGGAGCATGCGGAGAGTGAGGAAGCAGGCGGAGGACACGGCGTTGACTTGCTTGGTCATGGTGAGAAGAGGGTCCAAGATGAAGCCGAGGTTGCGGGCGTGGTCTGCGGGGGTCGGTGCGGTGCCGAGGGCCGTGGGCCACCAGGAGTCGTCCCAGGCGGACGGGGTGTTGCCGAGGATGAGGACTTTCGTTTTTTCAGAGTTCAGCTTTAGGCGGCTGAGCCTCATCCAATCTGCGACGTCCTTCATACCCTCTTGTAGGTTGGTCTTGGCGCTGGCGGGGTCCTTGGTGAGGGAGAGTACAAGTTGGGTGTCGTCGGCGTAGGAGGTGATGATGATGTCGTGCTTGCGTACGATGTCGGCGAGGGGGCTCATGTAGACATTGAAGAGTGTCGGGCTGAGCGATGAGCCTTGAGGTACGCCGCAGATGATCTTGGTGGGTTCTGAGCGAAACGGAGGGAGGTAAACTCTTTGGGAGCGGTTAGCGAGGAAGGAGGCGATCCAGTCCAGGGCCTGGCCTTGGATCCCGGTGGAGCGTAGGCGGGTGATTAGGGTGCGGTGACAGACGGTGTCAAAGGCAGCCGAGAGGTCGAGGAGAATGAGGGCGACTGTTTCACCGTTGTCCATCAGGGTTCTGATGTCGTCTGTGACTGAGATGAGGGCGGTTTCCGTGCTGTGGTTGGTTCGGAATCCGGTTTGTGAAGGGTCGAGCAGGTTGTTGTCTTCCAGGAAGGTGGTCAGCTGTTTGTTGACGGTCTTTTCTATTACCTTGGCTGGGAAAGGTAGAAGAGAGATGGGGCGGAAGTTTTTCAGGTCGCTTGGGTCAGCCGTAGGTTTCTTTAGTAGGGCGTTGACTTCAGCGTGCTTCCAGCATTCGGGGAAGGTAGCAGAAGAAAAAGAAGAGTTGATGACGGTCTGGAGGTGCGGGGCGATGATGTCGTCGGCTTTGTTAAAGATGAAGTGCGGGCAGGGGTCCGAAGGGGCGCCGGAGTGGATAGAGTTCATGATGGATTTGGTTTCTTCCGTGTTGATGTGGGTCCAGTTGTTGAGGGTGATGTCCGGGGAAGCGGGTTCAGTGGTGTATGGTTGGGTCTGGTGTCCGAAGCTGTCGTGGAGGTCGCTGATCTTGCGATGGAAGAAAGTGGCGAGGGATTCGCACAAATCCTGGGATGTCAGGTAATATAATTCCAAGCGTGTTACTGCAAATCTGTCTTGGAGTAAAGATGAATAAAGCTTCATCAGTGCTACCCTACATTGAGATTTGTTCCAGATAAACTCCCTTATATGTTTCTGAAAGGCCTGAAAGAATTTAGGTGGGATATACAGCTGCAGACTGTCAAAGTAGTATAAAAAGTGGGGAAGGACCACCATTTTCAGCTGGTCTACCCGTCCACTACTGACAAAAGCAGTGTCCGCCAAAGGGTCATCTGGTTTCTGATAGAAGTAGCAGCGTGTGTTAGGTTTCCATCAAACAGATCTGTTGGCAAATCATTGATTTGAACACCAAGGTATCTGAACACTCACGGCTGCCATGGTATCTGTGTGTCAGTGAAAGTGAGATGCGGATTAGGTTGGTCTGAAGTAAATGGGAAGAGGCATGATTTTGCCCAATTGACTTATAGGCCAGATAGGGTTGCAAAGCTATGAAATATTGTAGCTATCTCAGAGGCATTGTGTACATCTCTGATGTACAGCAGGAGATCATCTGCGTACAGGGAGATGGTGTGTGTCCCTTCTAGTAAGGGAATACCCCAGGATTTGCCCTGAGTACGAACAGCTATGGGTTCTATTGCTAGGAAAAAAATTAAAGGAGAGAGTGGGCAACCTTGACAGGGGCCCCTATAATTGGGTATTGGTTAAAAAATGAGGGAGTCAGTCCTAACCTTAATTAGTGGGTGGGTAAACAGTAATTGAACCATATGGAGAAACCAGGTCCCATTACCATCACACTTCAGTGCTTCGAATAGAAAAGACCATTCTAAAAATACCAAAGGCCTTTTTGAGATCTAATACAACATTTCACCATTGTACCTCTGTCCAAGGCTGTACATGATAATCTGTCCAGTATTGTCGCCACAAGAGTACGCGGCTAACCTCAACACATGGACACATTACCACGTCAGGCCTGTTTCTCAGAACACAACAAATTTTGCTATAACAATATCACACAGGCCAAAACAGGGAGGTCATTACAGCCAGAGGAGCATTCCTATGCTGTGTATCATCTCATTGCCACTTTGCTGACCTCAGCCCTGTCCCTACAGCCAACAGAGGAGACTATGGGCAGACCTTGTTTTTAAGATATGGGGCGGGTGTTTCTTCCATAGACTAGTACAGGCAGAGAAGCGCTATCAGTGCTATGCTGTCATGTAGATGCTAGGAGTGGGGGTAGGAATCTTTAGGCACATGTTTATTCCAATATGCTGGAATTGCTTTTAACTCACGGTAACAATCCTAACTGTGCTATGTTTCATCCTCCTGATAATTGCAGCTCCTATATTTTAATCATAGATTTACTCTTTTCGATAAATACATTGAAAGCTGTTGTGCATCTTTTATCTGCCTCTGTGTGTGTGATACCTATGCTAACAAGAGAAAGGGGCAGGGTCTGCCAACCACAACTTCCTTGAGAAGTCAGTGTCATGGTCAGGCTGCCACAACTCACCTTTATTTTCTAGGTTTGGGTGAGGTGCTGCTAGCTGGCCAAAAGGGTTAGGCCCCCAGCTCCCAGATGGTGTGGGACCAACTTAGGGCCTGATTTAGATCTTGGCAGTGTTCCCACCAAGCTGTGTTGGCGGCTGACCCATAAAGACTGTCAAGTCGACGGTGTTCCACCCGCCTTATTTAGATGTTACAGCTCTGAAAGCAGAGGACTGGTGATGGATTGCTGATAGAGGGAGATGGTAGCAGGCCTTTGTACAATGACACTGGCTATGGAACAGAGGTGAGTGGCAAACACACACTGTGCTTTAGCCATATGTGTCCCCCTGCACTACATAACAACACACTACATACACACCCTCATCCATTACAATTCTAACACAACCCGTACATGCTGAAAAAACATGTTGACATACATCCATGACACAACACAAACACACCACTGATACTGTACCCACAAACAACACAACTACATGCTCAGCTACACAAACACAACTACACACATTACGTCAGCCACACAACATCACTCACCTCTGTGTCACACTGCAACACAGCATACACAACATTGATCTCACATGCAAGTTACACAAATACTGACACAGTCACATCACCCACTCCAGCTCCTCCAACCAGCCAATCCACACACGCACATGCACATACACATACACATACATACTGACTCACATAAGCAACAGATAGCACAAACCTAATAGTACAAGTTCCCTTGCAATGAGCACACATGGACACCATTGTCAAGTGCGAGTGTACCATCATTGTGGTGCTAACATTCATTTAGAAATGAACGATTGCACCACAGTGACAGTTGTGTATGTGTGTGATATGCGTGGTATGCAAGTGTATCCCCAGCCATGTGTAACCCACTTGTGTCCCGGCATATGCAAGTCACAGTGATTTAAAAATTACTGTGGAATGTATATACCAGCAGTGCCCCAGACCTGTCTGCAGTGGTCCCTACCTCCCATTCAGTGCCCACCCAACTTAACCTGGCAGTGCAGAGTCCCTACCTGTGAGTTTTGCCATGGGGGGTCCTGTTTTCTCCTTGGGACGGTATAAGTAGTGACAGGAGGTGTTTCCCAGTCATAGACAAGTGTGGAACAGGGAAAAAAGCCAGCTGAACCTGGGGATGAAAGTGATGCATAGTACTGACACAGTATCATCAAATGTTTTAGGCAATTTTAAAGGGGAGGCAGCAGCATTGGCATTTCACCAGTGGCTCTAGGAGATTCCTCAACAGGATCAGGAAAGTGAGCTGCCAAAGATTTTCTATGGAACTTATACTAGTATAGACCGTGCTAGTCTGGGGGCCAGACCAACTAAACCACAATTACAGAGCACTTCCAGTAAGGAAGGTGCTATGCAGGAACATGAAGCTCTAGAAAATATTGGGATAAACAAAACCCTAATAAAGAATGAAGAATCCAAACAGGAGAATCTCCACAGTCTGAGACATCAAAATACAATAAATAAAGTAACACCTTAGAAATAGGAAAACATTAAAAACTCCTGACAGACACCAATATACTCACAGTCGCCCATCTGGTTCCTTCCAGGAAACACCAGATAAACAGAGTGAGTGAGGAAAACAAACATTTATGAAAAAGGAAGAGAAACTTCCATAACAAAATTCCCAATTTAAAAAAGAAAACGGTTGCAGCTTATTCGGTCAAACATGCCAAAAATATTGAGAACATTACTGAAGAGCAGGACGTGGGCAGTGACTCTGTGAGACAGCAGCAGAAGTCACAATAAGTCACCAGAATCCTATAGATCTTCTGGATGCGACACCAACTAATGACTTCCTGGAAGTTGAAACAGCAGAAAGGGACATCTCCCCATCCGACAGGGTTTACAAACTAAACATTCATATTGAGGAAGACATTGGTTACACCATTAAAGTAACCTTCTGGAGAAGACTAGTACTAAATTATGGCATTTTATTAGCTGAAAAGGACTGGCCCCCTGGATTTGTCTGCGTGCTCCGGCAAGGGTAAGATGTCATTCTACTTTCTTTCTCAGTCCTAGTTCCAGACACAGTAAAAGAAGCTTACGCTGCAGATTGGGCATTGGCGCGAGTGCCAGCGCTGTACCACAACCATGTTGGGACGGATACAGATTCCCCCTACCACATTATTCCAATAAAATCCACACCACAGATCCAACCTCAACACGCTATTAAACATGAGGCCAAAGTACCGGTGAGAGGAATATTCTCATAACTCGAGTACCAGGGAGTAATCAAACCCTTTGTCTCTTCAATTAATAATGCTTTGTTTCCCATAGCAAAACCTGACCATTCATATAGGATTATCTCAGATTACAGACACTTAAAAACAGTCATACACGCACATTTGCAATAAAGAAATGCACAGAGCACAGCACTTATTAACAATATTGTACGCAAAAAAAACTTGGGATATTTACAATGGTTTCTTCTGCCAACATCTAGCACCTGAAAGAAGGGACTTAACTGCAATATACACAAAAAATTTAGCAGCAGGCCATAAATCAAAGCACCTAACCCACAAATCACTAAAATGTATAGAAAAAATATAAATTATTCTTTGTGTGCACTCAAACCAACACCTGCTGCCAAGGTGCAATCCTTTAGACAAAAGAGAAAGACACAATTAGAAACAACGGTAATGCACCCCTATTAATGATATATCCATGTCCAATTCTTTCAGTATGGTGCTATACAAATCTTCTTTTTATTCTTTTCCTATCAGGGTAGCAGTGAGATGGGCCAGAAATTCTTTAGTTCTTATGGGTTGGCTGAAGGTTTCTTAAGAAGAGGGCGTATTTCGGCATATTTCCAGTCCTCGGGAAAGGTGCCCGTGTTGATGGAGTAGTTAATGGTGTTCCAGAGCTCAGGTGCGATGGATGTGCTGGCTCGGATGTATATGTGGTGCGGGCAGAGGTCTGAGGGGGCTCCGGAGTGGGTGCTGTTCATGATGTTGACTGTTTTCTCTGTGGTGAGCGTAGACCAGCTGTGGATGGTCTGGATGGGTTGGTCACATGTTCCAGGGCCAGGATTTTTCAGGAGGAAGCTGTTGTAGATGACCTGGATCTTGTGGCAGCACAGAGTGGACAAAAGGAGCAACTTGTGCAACCACTGTTCTACGTATACAACTGCATCTCATCCCTCCACTCCGTCCGGAAGACCAACAATACAGATATTATTTCTTCTGGAGCTCTCCTCATCATCATCATCTGCTCTGCTCTCCAGAACGCACACCGGATCTGTAAATGACTGGAGTGAGGCTTCAAAGTCACAGGTTTTCAGCTCAAGTTCAGCCATAGTTTGTTCTGCAGAGTAGTGTTTATAAGCCTATTTGCAGTGATCCACATGCAGCAACAGGAGGTTGGCTGCTACACTATTGATTTCACCTTCCAGGGACATGCAAGTATGTTCCAGAGACGTGTCAATACATTCCACAGCTGCCAAAACTGAGTCAATTTTGTCTCCAGTAAATGCACAGGGCTCTGGAGGGTATGATAGTGTCAGGTTGTCTTTCCGATGGTCATCGGAGCAGGTGCACATGCAGCAGACCTGCCAGTTCCAGTGCTTAAGCAACCCATTGTGCATGATAGAGTTGGTACATACCAAGTGTGGAACACCAGATGGCTGAAATAGGGGTCCGCTTGCTGATACCTGTTCTGTCTCTGGGAGCCACAGCATAAGCAGCCCCACATGTCTGGTACTGAGGAGTTCAGCCGCAATCATCCATGAGGTTGCTGTGTAGAGTAGACCAGGCACAGCACAAGTAGTGAGAACAGAGGCATCCAGGCAACAGTTTTGCAGGAGAAAGGGTAGTCTCGAGAATTCAAAATGTAGGGTGCTCACACATGTCTAGCAGCTGCAGTAAGTGACTAGTAGAGAGTGGCATTAATTGTAGGCTCACCAATCAAATAGACCCACTTGCCTACACTGTTATGTGAAACAGCATGGCAGCACGAGCAGCCAGGTAAATGTGGAAGAAAGGCAGCAGAGTTATAGGGGCTGAAACGGTATAGGTTATTGCATCAGTGTCTTTATTGCAGGTGGATCCGTGCAGTCCTTTCGGGATTTTGTAAGAAAACAAGTATTGTGCTGCTTAAGCACTCACAGCATGAGGCCACAGGGAGCAGGTCAGGTCTAGATGAGGCCCTGCAGGTGTAGAAATGTCTCAGGGCCTCGGTGGCCGTGCATGGTGGAGAAAGCATCAGCCCAAGCAGCAATTCTATTTTAGTCCGATTAAGTTTCCCCGCCAGCAGCTTTTCTTACCTGGAGCACTCTGTATACAATTTGCAAGGAGCAGCAGCAGCCGAGGTGATCACCACCATGGCAGAAGGACTAGATCAGGAGTCTCCTCCTCCCAGGTATCTATGGTATGCTGGTTGGTGGTTGTGGTGTGCTCCGGCCTGAACACCTCTCCAGAGCCGCGCAGCCACTTCAATGCAAGCCACACCGTGCCGGTTCAGTCCGCTCAGTTCAGGCCTCTCCATGTGGTGGCACGGTCCTTCAGCCACGACCACTGCACATAGCGAGAAGGAAAATGGGGAGTTGTGTCAAAACAGTGTCGCAGCCCCACGAACAATGAGCGACAATGGTTGTAGTGTGCTGGCTGTAGATGCAGAGCCGAAGTCCGGATGAACACAGGATAATCGGGGTCTCTTAACAGAGCCTTGTTAGAGCGAATCCACCATTTCGGCAACCAAGGCCACGCCTCCCCCCATTGAGTAAACCTTCTTAATTAAACCTACATTCTGTCACAGCACAGAAAAAAATCATAAAAAAGATAACAGTTCGAAAACCCAATGAATCAAACACGATCAGTAAACCTCCTCAATTATACAGCTCCTGTTAAAAAAAGACGCCAAATAAAAACAGGCGTGCTGATACAATAGTAACTGAAAGAACAAAAAAGCAAGCCAACCAGAAATAGGCATATAAAGATTTTTTTGCAGACATTTATAAAAAGAACAAAATATGGTAAAACGCAAATTATCCTGAACAATCATAGTGCTTCTGCCAGCTTCTAGGCACAGCTAACAGACGATGAATCCCGTTTATTTTTGAAGCATTTAAATGGTGTGTTTGATAACAACATAAGCATTCCAAAACATTGATGCAGGATCTGAGAAAGCAACTTGGATCTCAGACACAAACAGCTAAAGATGTTCACAGAAAATACATCCAACGAATTTATCAAAAGGGTATCCGGTAACCTTTCCTTGTACATCATCTGCTCATTTCTTACCTCTCTACCACCCCCTTTCCAGCCTTCACCACTTGCAGAAGAGTGAACTGCTCCACACATCTACCAGGAAGTGAAATCAGCTCAAGAAGGGTGCCCTGTGTTCCTGCGTGCTCTCGGAGGTCCCAATGATAGCTATGTCTAATGTAGGCTGCTAATTTGGGGCGTGCCTCATGAATGACAGAGAAAGATGTCAAACACCCTCTAGATGGGGAAGGGATGGGCCTGACTGGGTGGGCCTTCCTTCAACTGCTAGACTAGTGGTCTCGAAGTCAGGTATGATCTTTGGATATTGCTGGCCAGACCTTTTGATACCAACATAAGGGTGCAAACAGCGTCCTTTCACACCCATTTAAAATTGGATTTAAATTTGAGTCCCTTTTAATCATTGTTACAGGCATAACACGCTTAAAGCATACTAGACTAAACGTTATTTAAGCACACTATTTGTTACTATCTTCCCACAAAATCATCAATGAATAATTCACCATCTTCCTGTAAAGTTGACTTTAAATTTAATCATTTTGTGAACATTGCTGCTGCTCGTCTGTATTGTAAAATGTCTAATTTGTTGCAGATTTCCAAAATATTACTGGACTTTTTTTCTGAACAATATTTGGTAGCAGGCCAATGCCAGTGGCGGCTAGTGACATTTGAAGGTGGTGGGGCGTAAAAACAGATACAACACAAGATTGGAGGTGCTGATTGCACTTTGCTTGCAGACACAATGTCACTAACCAGACAGCTCGTATTCAGTTGTCAACAATAAGTGCATTTTTAAACAAGCATTTGCAATGCAACGGGTCTCGCGTTTGCTCATGTTAGAGCTGATCGCGTAGTAAACTCCTAACCCAACTTTTCATCTATCGGCAAAAGTGCTTTTTATGTACGTAACCCGAAAAAGTGAAATTAACTGTGTAAAGCGCTCGACTAATGCCAAGCGAAATCGCTAGGAAAATAGAGAAAAAGTAGCCCACGATCCGACAGAAAAAAGCGAGCCTTGCATGTTTTCTGTACTTGGTCGCTGCGCTCGAGGAGGGCTAGCCACCGGAAAAGGCATGACGTATGCGTGCCTTCGACTAATGAAAGCAAGCAGATTTTACTAGGCAAGCCCACAAACCAATGAAAAACACTGATGTGACGTCGACTGGGCTCCGAGCCCTTTTCTAAACACTAAAGCGTCTCGCTGCGATACGCATGCGCGAGCGCATGCAACGCAGGCTCGACCCTAAAAAGGAGCAGCTTTTGAAGTTGGTTATAGAACAAAGAGCGGTTCTGAAAAGGCAGTGTTGGGATATAAAAAATAAGGAAAATATCACAACTACCCCCTACAGGTGAATCGTATGGGCTAATTCAGCAACTGGCACTGGCACCTTCTTTGACTTCTATGTCAACGACACAAAGTAAAACATGCCTTGGCAAAACCAATAAAGTCTGTCTACTTCCTAAAGTGCATGTGTTTCTTCATTGATTGATAGCATATCATAGCCTGATAGGTTTGTGTGTGTGATTCTGTCAGCAGGTTAGTGGGTGAATGTGGGAATGAGGCATTGGTTAAGTGGAGGAATGAACTGCTAACTGAGTGCATAATAACTGGATGAATGAGTGAATAAATGAATAGAGGGTTTAGAGGGTGAGTGCATGGATGATGGTTGAATACAAGATGGATGGCTGGATCAGTGAGTGAGTTCATGCATGGCTGATTGAATGAGTGCAGGGATCAACAGACAATTTGCTCCAGTTCTACAAGCTACAGCATCAGACAGCTATATTAATGTAATAAAAACGCTAAGAATTACTAATATTGTGCTTGTTCCAGCATTACATGCAATCTGAACACTACTGTTCCACGACTGCCTGCAAAATATGTAAACACATTACAGTCATTATTACAGTTCACCAATTTCACCAGTGATCAGCACCATCAGGCCAGGCATGTCCACAATCTATTCTAATATATGTGTAGCACTACGTTTATATGTGAGGCCCTCGGCACAACAGAACGAAGCACGAAACCTGTATGGCATGGAGCATCTTAGGTCCTATAAACTGGGACAGGGGTCACAATGATGATACATGAAGTTCAGACTCAGCCAATTTGTCTCCACTCTCAGATTATTTCAGCCAAACTATTTATTCCAGTCACAATGTTCTATCATAGGAGGTCATGCTTCACAGGCAATTTCCTGTGCCACCACCACCACCAGAAATCCTACCATCATGCAAGAATGGCAGAGGTTACATGCCTCAATTGTAAAACACAAACACTATTGTGGCCCACTATAAAATAACAAAATGTGGATCATGCTAGCAAACAAATCAGCTATGTTACACTGATGACCTCATGACAAACAAAATGCAGCCTTAGAGTTCATATGACATGCACATCAACTAAAATGTACAATTTTCGTTTGTTTGCGGGTTACATTATCCTTTCACTAGTATAGAGCATATAGCACCTCTGGCTCAATACCCCCATAGTTATGCTTTAGAAAAGCTATATGTATGTGGCTGCCACATTATCTCAGTTATAGAATTAGAAATTTCTGTTAGAAAATCCGTTTTTTTTAAGCATATGGCTTGCCTCTTCTTTCCGTTTCATAATTTTGCAATCCTCGCAAGATGTGATTATTTGCAATAGATTAAAGTTTGCGGCCCAAACTGGGGTAAGGCAGAAAGCGCTGGAATGTGGGTGCGTGGCGTTCGAGGCAAGCAGAGTCAAACAGTTGTGTTTTCACGCAGGCTGCGCTACAGGGTTTTAAATACATTAAATAAAGCTGGAGCGAAGAGGGCACCAGGCAGAAAAATATTTGTGCAAATTAAAGAAGCACTGGGACCAACTGCAGGGGCAGACCACAGTGCACATAGTCTCTGAAGAAGTCCCACTGCGGGAGCCTTTGCTGTGTTCCTGCTTCAGAACCTCTGGTCAGTCTCTAGCAGTGCTTCATCAGCAGAACCTGCCTCTTCGCAACTACTTTGTCTTTCTCACTTTGCCTCTATCTCCCCCCTCTGCCACCTCCCAGTCCCCCCGCTCACTTCACGGTCCTTCACTGACCTTTTCTGTCTCATTTTCTTCCTCACATCTCTCCCTTTCTCTGTAGCTTCTCACCTTTCTTTCCCTCTACCTCACTTTAGGATTCTCTCTTCCACTCTGTTTCTATGCTCTCTTTCTCACTGTTTAGCTCATGGATAAATCTCTCTGCCCCGTCCATCCAATTTTTTACCCCTCTTTTCCTCTGCCTCTCTCAATGACTTTTCCTAGTGCAAGTTTCTTTTTCTGTTTTTCATGTATGCATCTGCTGCGATGTTTCAGCCTCCAGCACTAGTCAGTCAGTCAGTCAAAAGAAGTTTATTTCGGCTACAAGAGCCGCAAAAGCACAGCAACAACAAATAATTACACAGAATTAAATAAAATATATACAGTACATGTGATTAGATAAAACAATAAAATTATATACACTCCCGGAGTAAATATATACATTCTTGCTAAAACCATTATACGGATAGACGTTTCCACTCTGACAATCCAACTTGCCCCAAGGAATTTGGCAACAGCCATCACTAGCATATGGCGAGTGTCTGATCTAAGAATTCGGAGAGCGAAGTCAGACCTGCAAACTCCCAGCAGTCTACAAGCCGGGACCAGCCATTTCCTGCGTGAGGCAGTGTATGCAGTGTGAGAAACTAGCCTCTTTCTAGCCTTGTTACCCCCACTTTTGGCCTGTTTGTGAGTGTATGTCAGGGTGTTTTCACTGTCTCACTGGGATCCTGCTAGCCAGGGCCCAGTGCTCATAGTGAAAACCCTATGTTTTCAGTATGTTTGTTATGTGTCACTGGGACCCTGCTAGCCAGGACCCCAGTGCTCATAAGTTTGTGGCCTATATGTATGTGTTCCCTGTGTGATGCCTAACTGTCTCACTGAGGCTCTGCTAACCAGAACCTCAGTGGTTATGCTCTCTCATTTCTTTCCAAATTGTCACTAACAGGCTAGTGACCAATTTTACCAATTTACATTGGCATACTGGAACACCCTTATAATTCCCTAGTATATGGTACTGAGGTACCAAGGGTATTGGGGTTCCAGGAGATCCCTATGGGCTGCAGCATTTCTTTTGCCACCCATAGGGAGCTCTGACAATTCTTACACAGGCCTGCCACTGCAGCCTGGGTGAAATAACGTCCACGTTATTCCACAGCCATTTACCACTGCACTTAAGTAACTTATAAGTCACCTATATGTCTAACCTTTACCTGGTAAAGGTTGGGTGCTAAGTTACTTAGTGTGTGGGCACCCTGGCACTAGCCAAGGTGCCCCCACATTGTTCAGGGCAAATTCCCCGGACTTTGTGAGTGCGGGGACACCATTACACACGTGCACTATACATAGGTCACTACCTATGTATAGCTTCACCATGGTAACTCCGAACATGGCCATGTAACATGTCTAAGATCATGGAATTGCCCCCCCAATGCCATCCTGGCATTGGTGAGACAATTCCATGATCCCCCGAGTATCTAGCTCAGACCCGGGTACTGCCAAACTGCTTTTCCTGGGGTTTCACTGCAGCTGCTGCTGCTGCCAACCCCTCAGACAGGTTTCTGCCCTCCTGGGGTCCACCCACGCTTGGCCCAGGAAGGCAGAACAAAGGACTTCCTCAGAGAGAGGGTGTTACACCCTCTCCCTTTGGAAAAAGGTGTCAGGGCTGGGGAGGAGTAGCCTCCCCCAGCCTCTGGAAATGCTTTGATGGGCACAGATGGTGCCCATCTCTGCATAAACCAGTCTGCACCGGTTCAGGGATCCCTCAGCCCTGCTCTGGCGTGAAACTGGACAAAGAAAAGGGGAGTGACCACTCCCCTGACCTGCACCTCCCCTGGGAGGTGCCCAGAGCTCCTCCAGTGTGCTCCAGACCTCTGCCATCTTGGAAACAGAGGTGCTGCTGGCACACTGGACTGCTCTGAGTGGCCAGGGCCAGCAGGTGACGTCAGAGACTCCTTCTGATAGGCTCTTACCTGTGTTGCTAGCCTATCCTCTCACCTAGGTAGCCAAACCTCCTTTTCTGGCTATTTAGGGCCTCTGCTTTGGGGAATTCTTTAGATAACGAATGCAAGAGCTCATCAGAGTTCCTCTGCATCTCTCTCTTCACCTTCTGCCAAGGAATCGACTGCTGACCGTGCTGGAAGCCTGCAAAACTGCAACAAAGTAGCAAAGACGACTACTGCGACCTTGTAACGCTGATCCTGCCGCCTTCTCGACTGTTTTCCTGGTGGTGCATGCTGTGGGGTAGTCTGCCTCCTCTCTGCACTAGAAGCTCCAAAGAAATCTCCTGTGGGTCGACGGAATCTTCCCCCTGCAACCGCAGGCACCAAAGAATTGCTTCACTGGTCCTCTGGGTCTCCTCTCAGCACGACGAGCGAGGTCCCTTGAACTCAGCAACTCTGTCCAAGTGACTCCCACAGTCCAGTGACTCTTCAGTCCAAGTTTGGTGGTGGTAAGTCCTTGCCTCCTCACACTAGACTGCATTGCTGGGAACCGCGTGTTTTTCAGCTGCTCCGGCTCCTGTGCACTCTTCCAGGATTTCCTTTGTGCACAGCCAAGCCTGGGTCCCCGGCACTCTAACCTGTTGTGCATGACATCCTGAGTTGTCCTCCGGCGTCGTGGGACCTTCCTTTGTGACTTCGGGTGAGCTCCGGTTCACTCCACTTCGTAGTGCCTGTTCAGGCACTTCTGCGGGTGCTGCTTGCTTCTGAGTGGGCTCCTTGTCTTGCTGGGCACCCCCTCTGTCTCCTCACGCAATTGGCGACATCCTGGTCCCTCCTGGGCCACAGCAGCATCCAAAAACCCTAACCACGACCCTTGCAGCTAGCAGGGCTTGTTTGTGGTCTCTCTACAGAGAAACACTTCTGCACGACTCTTCACGACGTGGGACATCCATCCTCAAAAGGGGAAGTTTCTAACCCTTGTCGTTCTTGCAGAATCCACAGCTTCTACCATCCAGTGGCAGCTTCTTTGCACCCACAGCTGGCATTTCCTGGGCATCTGCCCACTCCCGACTTGATTGTGACTCTTGGACTTGGTCCCCTTGTTCCACAGGTACTCTCGTCAGGAAATCCATCGTTGTTGCATTGCTGGTGTTGTTGTTTCTGGCAGAATTCCCCTATCACGACTTCTGTGCTCTTTGGGGAACTTAGGTGCACTTTGCACCCACTTTTCAGGGTCTTGGGGTGGGCTATTTTTCTAACCCTCACTGTTTTCTTACAGTCCCAGCGACTCTCTACAAGGTCACATAGGTTTGGGGTCCATTCGTGGTTTGCATTCCAATTCTAGAGTATATGGTTTGTGTTGCCCCTATCCCTATGTGCTCCCATTGCATTCTATTGTGACTATACATTGTTTGCACTGTTTTCTATTGCTATTACTGCATATTTTGGTATTGTGTACATATATCTTGTGTATATTTGCTATCCTCATACTGAGGACACTCACTGAGATACTTTGGCATATTGTCATAAAAATAAAGTACCTTTATTTTTAGTATATCTGTGTATTGTGTTTTCTTATGATATTGTGCATATGACACTGGTGGTACTGTAGGAGCTTCACTCGTCTCCTAGTTCAGCCTAAGCTGCTCTGCTAAGCTACCATTTTCTATCAGCCTAAGCTGCTAGACACCCCTCTACACTAATAAGGGATACCTGGGCCTGGTGCAAGGTGTAAGTACCCCTTGGTACTCACTACAAGCCAGTCCAGCCTCCTACATTGGTTGTGCAGCAGTGGGATAAGTACCTGCAACTACTTACCACTTTGTCATTTTGTACTTTTCATAAGAGAAAAATATACAAAACAAGTTCAGTGTATGTACACCTAACCAAAACGTTTTGCTTTTCTTCTCTTACTCTTTTTCTAAGTGCTGAAAAGTACCTCTAAAACTTTCAAAAAGTTCTTAAAAAGTTTTTAAAGTTTTTTTTCTGTCCTTTAAAAAGTTCTGAAAACTTTTTCTTTCTTTTTCTGTCCCTTAAACCATTTCTATCATGTCTGGTACAGGCCAAACTCTTGATCTGGCCAGCATAGCTTATGACAACCTTAGCTGGAAGGAAGCAAGGAGTCTCTGCATAGATAGAGGTTTAGGGGTAGGGAAGAATCCCTCAAGACAACTGTTAGTTAATATGCTCATTGAACAAGATAAGACCTTAGTTGGCACTTCTGGTGAAAAATTAGCTGATGGTTCCCACTCTGATTCTGGGGCACCCCTAGGAAAAGGGTTAGAAGGAAACCTTCCCAACCTGCCCCTTAGCAGGCCACCCAGCATGGCTGGTACTTATGTGAGTTCCCATCACAGCAGGAGTGTTACTTCTGTAGGCCAGAATGTTAGAGTGCCATCTGTTAGGGACAGGCCGCCCTCTGTCCATTCACACCATTCTTCTGTGTCAAGGCATGCCCAACCCACCCTCCCTGAAGACAGATTGTTAGAAAAGGAACTCAATAGATTGAGAGTGGAAGAGTCCAGGCTGAAGCTTAAAAAGCAACAGCTGGATCTAGACAGGGAAGCATTTGATTTAGAAAAAGAAAGACAGAGGTTGGGGTTTGGACCCCATGGTGGCAGCAGCAGTATTCCCAATAGTCATCCTGTAAAAGAGCATGATTCTAGGAATCTGCACAAGATAGTTCCCCCTTACAAGGAGGGGGATGACATTAACAAGTGATTTGCTGCACTTGAGAGGGCCTGTGTTGTACAGGAGGTCCCTCAAAGACAGTGGGCTGCTATCCTATGGCTATCTTTCAGTGGAAAGGGTAGGGATAGGCTCCTTACTGTAAAAGAAAGTGATGCCAATAATTTTACAGTTCTTAAGAATGCACTCCAAGATGGTTATGGCTTAACCACTGAACAGTACAGGATCAAGTTTAGAGAAACCAAAAAGGAGTCTTCACAAGACTGGGTAGACTTTGTTGACCATTCAGTGAAGGCCTTGGAGGGGTTGTTACATGGCAGTAAAGTTTCTGACTATGAAAGCCTGTATAACTTAATCCTGAGAGAGCATATTCTTAATAATTGTGAGTCTGATTTGTTGCACCAGTATCTAGTGGACTCAGATCTGACCTCTCCCCAAGAATTGGGAAAGAAGGCAGACAAATGGGTCAGATCAAGAGTGAACAGAAAAGTTCATACAGGTGGTGACAAGGATGGCAAGAAGAAAGATGGTGAGAAATCTCAAGATAAGCATGAAGATAAGGGTAAAACCAAAGATCCTTCTTCAAATCTTAAACACTCTTCAGGGGGTGGGGATAAAGCAAATTCTTCCTCTTCTTCTCAACCTGCACACATTAAAAAGCCTTGGTGCTTTGTGTGTAAAAACAGAGGCCATAGGCCAGGGGATAAGTCCTGTCCAGGTAAACCCCCTGAGCCTACCACCACTAATACATCAAGCTCTAGTGCCCCTAGCAGTAGTGGTACTAGTGGTGGGACTGCTGGCAACAGTCAAGTTAAGGGTGTAGTTGGGTTCACTTATAGGTCCATCATAGAAACTGGGGTAGTCAGTCCCAAGACAGTTTCTGTCACACCTAGTGGCATTGGCCTTGCCACACTGGCTGCTTGTCCCCTTACAATGGATAAGTACAGGCAGACAGTTTCAATAAATGGTGTTGAGGCCTTGGCCTACAGGGACATAGGTGCCAGTATCACTTTGGTGACTGAAAACCTAGTGCCTCCTGAACAACACATCATTGGACAACAGTATAAGATTATTGATGTCCATAACTCCACTAAGTTTCTTCCCATAGCTATAATTCAGTTTAGTTGGGGTGGAGTTACTGGCCCTAAGCAGGTGGTAGTGTCACCTAGTTTACCTGTAGACTGTCTCTTAGGTAATGACCTAGAGGCCTCAGGTTGGGCTGATGTAGAGTTTTATACCCATGCAGCCATGCTGGGTATCCCTGAGGAATTGTTCCCTCTCATTTCTACTGAAATGAAAAAGCAAAGGAGAGAAGGCCTGAAAACTCAGGACCCCTCTCCAACAACAGGTAAAAAGGGTAGCACTGTATCCCCTAACCACTCTGCCATTCAGGATACCATTCCTGTGGTGGGAGAAACCTCTCCTGGGGTGGCACCTGTTCCAAGGGAATCATCAGCTGGCCTAGCTGTACTCCCTGAGGTGGAAGTACCTCTCTGTGGGATAACTAACATTGGTGAGAAAAAGAGCACCATTTTAGTTAACATGGAGCATCCTTCCAACCCTCCCAGAGAAACTTTAGTGCAGAAACCCTGTACTGCCTCACAACACTTAGGACAGCACCCCTGCCCTAGTGTGGAGCTCATAGGACAGCATCCCTGCCCTGCTCCAACTAAAAAGAAACAGCATCCCTGTTCTCTCTTCCAGCCATATGGACAAAGTTTTTGCCCAGCTATGGCTTTACTGAGACAGCATCCCTGTCTGGCATTCTCATCACTACAAATAGGTTCAGTGGACAATTCCCACTGCTCTAAACTAAAACTTACTGATAGAAACTCTGAAAATATATCTTCACATTGTTGCTTAGCTAAAAAACTTAAAACAGGGTGGTTTACATCCCACAGGGAAGTAACCATATAGTGGATGATAAAGGGAGTAACCAGTCTATTGCAGAGCTACTTTCTACTTATCACCACTTAGACAATAAAGTCTCAACTGGCCAAGGTTAGCCTTATTCTCCTTCGTTTGGGGGGGGGGGGTTGTGTGAGAAAGTAGCCTCTTTCTAGCCTTGTTACCCCCACTTTTGGCCTGTTTGTGAGTGTATGTCAGGGTGTTTTCACTGTCTCACTAGGATCCTGCTAGCCAGGGACCAGTGCTCATAGTGAAAACCCTATGTTTTCAGTATGTTTGTTATGTGTCACTGGGACCCTGCTAGCCAGGACCCCAGTGCTCATAAGTTTGTGGCCTATATGTATGTGTTCCCTGTGTGATGCCTAACTGTCTCACTGAGGCTCTGCTAACCAGAACCTGAGTGGTTATGCTCTCTCATTTCTTTCCAAATTGTCACTAACAGGCTAGTGACCAATTTTACCAATTTACATTGGCATACTGGAACACCCTTATAATTCCCTAGTATATGGTACTGAGGTACCCAGGGTATTGGGGTTCCAGGAGATCCCTATGAGCTGCAGCATTTCTTTTGCCACCCATAGGGAGCTCTGACAATTCTTACACAGGCCTGCCACTGCAGCCTGGGTGAAATAACGTCCACGTTATTCCACAGCCATTTACCACTGCACTTAAGTAACTTATAATTTACCTATATGTCTAACCTTTATCTGGTAAAGGTTGGGTGCTAAGTTACTTAGTGTGTGGGCACCCTGGCACTAGCCAAGGTGCCCCCACATTGTTCAGGGCAAATTCCACGGACTTTGTGAGTGCGGGGACACCATTACACGCGTGCACTATACATAGGTCACTACCTATGTATAGCTTCACCATGGTAACTCCGAACAAGGCCATGTAACATGTCTAAGATCATGGAATTGCCCCCCCAATGCCATCCTGGCATTGGTGAGACAATTCCATGATCCCCCGAGTATCTAGCTCAGACCTGGGTACTGCCAAACTGCCTTTCCTGGGGTTTCACTGCAGCTGCTGCTGCTGCCAACCCCTCAGACAGGTTTCTGCCCTCCTGGGGTCCAGCCAGGCTTGGCCCAGGAAGGCAGAACAAAGGACTTCCTCAGAGAGAGGGTGAAACACCCTCTCCCTTTGGAAAAAGGTGTCAGGGCTGGGGAGGAGTAGCCTCCCCCAGCCTCTGGAAATGCTTTGATGGGCACAGATGGTGCCCATCTCTGCATAAGCCAGTCTGCACCGGTTCAGGGATCCCTCAGCCCTGCTCTGGCGTGAAACTGGACAAAGGAAAGGGGAGTGACCACTCCCCTGTCCTGCACCTCCCCTGGGAGGTGCCCAGAGCTCCTCCAGTGTGCTCCAGACCTCTGCCATCTTGGAAACAGAGGTGCTGCTTTCACACTGGACTGCTCTGAGTGGCCAGGGCCAGCAGGTGACGTCAGAGACTCCTTCTGATAGGCTCTTACCTGTGTTGCTAGCCTATGCTCTCACCTAGGTAGCCAAACCTCCTTTTCTGGCTATTTAGGGTCTCTGCTTTGGGGAATTCTTTAGATAACGAATGCAAGAGCTCATCAGAGTTCCTCTGCATCTCTCTCTTCACCTTCTGCCAAGGAATCGACTGCTGACCGCGCTGGAAGCCTGCAAAAACTGCAACAAAGTAGCAAAGACAACTACTGCGACCTTGTAATGCTGATCCTGCCGCCTTCTCGACTGTTTTCCTGGTGGTGCATGCTGTGGGGGTAGTCTGCCTCCTCTCTGCACTAGAAGCTCTGAAGAAATCTCCCGTGGGTCGACGGAATCTTCCCCCTGCAACCGCAGGCACCAAAGAACTGCTTCACCGGTCCTCTGGGTCTCCTCTCAGCACGACGAGCGAGGTCCCTTGAACTCAGCAACTCTGTCCAAGTGACTCCCACAGTCCAGTGACTCTTCAGTCCAAGTTTGGTGGCGGTAAGTCCTTGCCTCCCCACGCTAGACTGCATTGCTGGGAACCGCGTATTTTGCAGCTGCTCCGGCTCCTGTGCACTCTTCCAGGATTTCCTTTGTGCACAGCCAAGACTGGGTCCCCGGCACTCTAACCTGCAGTGCACGACCTCCTGAGTTGTCCTCCGGCGTCGTGGGACCTTCCTTTGTGACTTCGGGTGAGCTCCGGTTCACTCCACTTTTTAGTGCCTGTTCCGGCACTTCTGCAGGTGCTGCTTGCTTCTGAGTGGGCTCCTTGTCTTGCTGGGCGCCCCCTCTGTCTCCTCACGCAATTGGCGACATCCTGGTCCCTCCTGGACCACAGCAGCATCCAAAAACCGTAACTGCAACCCTTGCAACTAGCAAGGCTTGTTTGCAGTCTCTCTGCACGGAAACACTTCTGCACGACTCTTCACGACGTGGGACATCCATCCTCGAAAGGGGAAGTTTCTAACCCTTGTCATTCTTGCAGAATCCACAGCTTCTACCATCCAGTGGCAGCTTCTTTGCACCCACAGCTGGCATTTCCTGGGCATCTGCCCACTCCCGACTTGATCGTGACTCTTGGACTTGGTCCCCTTGTTCCACGGGTATTCTCGTCAGGAAATCCATCGTTGTTGCATTGCTGGTGTTGTTGTTTCTGGCAGAATTCCCCTATCACGACTTCTGTGCTCCTTGGGGAACTTAGGTGCACTTTGCACCCACTTTTCAGGGTCTTGGGGTGGGCTATTTTTCTAACCCTCTAACCCTCACTGTTTTCTCACTGTTTTCTTACAGTCCCAGCGACCCTCTACAAGGTCACATAGGTTTGGGGTCCATTCGTGGTTCGCATTCCACTTCTAGAGTATATGGTTTGTGTTGCCCCTATCCCTATGTGCTCCCATTGCATTCTATTGTGACTATACATTGTTTGCACTGTTTTCTATTGCTATTACTGCATATTTTGGTATTGTGTACATATATCTTGTGTATATTTGCTATCCTCATACTGAGGGTACTCACTGAGATACTTTGGCATATTGTCATCAAAATAAAGTACCTTTATTTTTAGTATATCTGTGTATAGTGTTTTCTTATGATATTGTGCATAGTGCATATGACACTGGTGGTACTGTAGGAGCTTCACTCGTCTCCTAGTTCAGCCTAAGCTGCTCTGCTAAGCTACCATTTTCTATCAGCCTAAGCTGCTAGACACCCCTCTACACTAATAAGGGATACCTGGGCCTGGTGCAAGGTGTAAGTACCCCTTGGTACTCACTACAAGCCAGTCCAGCCTCCTACATGCACGGCAGACAAATAGGACGTGATGGAGGTTTTCAATGGGTGCTTTACAAGCTGGTCAAATGGTTGTTTCATCATGTGACCAGCGACGTAAATAGTCTTAATGGCAGGGTGCCAATACGAAACATCCTTTCTCTTGGCACCGCGATTATGTCCCAGAAACCCTCATATTTGCACTTCTCTTTTAGGTTGGTGAAGTCACATGATAGTGTAGAGTGAAGAGCAACCCTCATGTCTTCAGAGTCTACCATATGCCAGTACAATTGTTTAAGATCACTTTTTGAAGGGAAGGAAGTAGTGGTTGGGGAATCACAGAGTTCTCTAAGCCCAAGAGAGTAAAGTAGCCCCTTGAAGTGTCTGAACCAGGGAATACTCTGAGAGTGGTCAGCTTCTAAGATGACCTGCAGGGCTATAGTAAAGGAGGCAAGCTGCGGGGTGGCCCAAAGACGCCACCAATACAAGAGAGGACGTAGGCGGGCTTTGTGGCCATTGCGTTTCATGCCTAGGTATTTAAAAAGAGGAAACAGTGGAGTACTTGGCGGGAGGGACACTAGATTTCCTAAGAAATTATTTTCAGAAAACTTTATATCTTGGGCCTTGGCATAGTCCCAAAGTTCAGCCCTGTAGAGGCCTGAACTTACTGCCTTGGTTTCATATATCCGGATTGCGGGCGTATTGGTTTGGTATGTGAGAGGTTAAAGGCCTTTGTTAAGACCCCCGCTGTTTGCTTTGCTTTAACGTTAGTGCTTGCTTTGCAATATGTGATTTCCAAGCCATTTAACATTATGCCCAGGTAACTAAAAGTGCCAACCTTTTCAAGTGGAGTTCCCTCTAGAGTGAACTTTCCTCTAAATGATCTGTGTGGATTAAGTGTCATCAATTTCATTTTAGAGGCATTGATTTAAAGTCCCTGTGTGGATCAAAATTCCTCAAAACACACAAGGAGTTTATGTAATCCACTTGGGGTCTTGGATATCAGGAGTGTATCATCTTCAAAGCGCAGGACTGGATGTTTCTGTGTGCCTAGTGATAGTGCGTCAGCCTCCAGTCTGAGTAAAGAGGGGACAATATAATTTATGTACAGGGGGAACAAGGTGGGGGCAAGGACACACACTTGCCGCACACCCCTTGACACCTGAATTTTGTCAGTTAGCTGCCCCCTATCGTCCCACCTGACACGTGCATAGTTACCCTCATGGAGTCGAGTTAGTAATACAAGAATGTGCTCAGGGATTCCCATTAGGGAAAATACCTTCCAACAGCTTGTTACGGGGTACTAAATTGAATGCGGATTTCACATCCACAAAAGCAACATACAGGTTCCCTTTACCAATAAAAACAGTCTTCCAGTATAAGAGCAGAAACCTAAGGGCTTGCTGAATGGTAGATTTTTTTTGTGAAAACCTGCCTGGAAGGGACTAAGGATGTTGCGTTCTGTCATCCAGGCTTGAATCTTGCCCAGAAGGCAATGACAGAACACTTTCTGCACACAGTCTATTAAGCTAATTGGCCTATAATTACTGGGGAGGCATCTGTCGCCCTTTTTAAAAATTGGGACAACAATGCCCCCTTCCAAGTTTCAGGATTTGGTGCCCCAGATGCTATTCCATTCACTATGATGGTGATGTATCTTGACCAGATGGCCATATCGGTTAAAAATAGGTCTGCTGGAACACCATCGGCACCAGGTGCCCTACCACGTTTTAGAGAGCCTAAAGAGTATGCTATGTCCACTTGGGAAAATAGTTGCACACTGGAGGGGTGGGTGTTAGGGTAATATTTGGGCAAGTGTCCTTATGTCGAGAGGTAGAACCATCATGGTTGTAAGAATACAAGCCACTAAAGTGGTCGACCCTCTCCTTTGGTGCAATATTAGTGGTAATATTCAATTCATTGTTTGCAGGGCAGCGTGCTGCCAGGGACCAAAATGTGCTGCAATTCCTCTCTTGTGCAGCGTCACTAAGTGCAGCCCACCACTTGTTGTCTTGTCCATGTTTAGCTTTGTTGATAGCTGATTTGTAAGACTTTCTGGCTGAGCTAATTTCATTTACATCCTTAGATTTGATAGCTTTGATTAAATGCTTGCTTGATGAACAGCACTTATTGTTAAACAAGCGATGCCTACCCTTGAGCCTCTTACTATCAGAGGCTATGTCAGCCGAGAAGAGGGCCGCAATACCCTTGAAACATGAGGTGTGAGTTAAGCTTATTTCCTCGTTGGGGATTGGGGAACCCACCTCTAAGCCTGTCAATGTGGTCCTCAAGGTGTTAGCAGCGTCAATGAGTGTAGGTCAAGCCAGAACCTGGTTCCACTTTAGGTGGCGTTTGTCATTAACCAGACTGATTCCCTTTGGTGCTTTAACTGAGGTGTTGATCATGGACAGGTGATTACTCAAAGCTGACAAGTGGACTGAGAGAGGATTATGGTCACTTTCAGATCTCTCAATAACCATCATGTCAATGACTAAAGGTCATAATCTTATGTCGACTAGACAATAATCAATTCTACTGGTGTGGTTAACTTTGTTATACGTGTGTCAAACCTTTAAGTCTGATTTGGTCCTGCCATTGAGTGCCCTAAGTCCAAATTCCATAGTCAATGATTTTACTTGAACAGCAACTTGTGACCACCTGTTAATGGGTGGGAAATCCAGGGCAGGGATAGACCATACCTGGACCTCCTCATGGGTGGACCCAAGATCATCCCAGTCAAGAGGTTCAAATGTGATGCTAAATGCACCTGCCACAATAATTTTGTAATGCCGGGGACAGTTTTGCAAAAATGCCCCCAGAAAGCAGAGGGTTTTGGAAACCCGACCCTCCCCCCAACCATTCTGGTATAGATGTTAAAAATGATCACAACTATATCCACCCCAAATGAGAGGCAAAGACCTAGCAGGTTGGGGGAATCAATGGATAGCTGTGATATACAGCAGTTTAGTGATGTTCTAGTCCAAATGGCTATACCCCCAGAGGGCCTGCCCCTGATACTGGGCAGAGCAGGAATATAAATCTTGGAATAGCCAGTTCGAAAGAGTGGGTCGGTCAACCATGTCACTTGAAGAAGACACATGTTGTGTTCCTTAATAAAGAATGTGAAGGACAGGAGAGGGAGGATAGATCTCAGACCTGCCACATTCAATGAGACAAGTCGTACCCCGGTGGTTGAATGGACAGCCCTGTCCACTGACATATTTGAGAGTTTGGTTACCAGAGGGTGGTTTAGTAGGTGGGGTTGCTTGGGAGGACAGGGGTTGTTGTCACTATTGTCCAGCAAATCCTGTATTGAGTAATGATAGCCATCAGTGGGACCTGACCTGGTCCTAGGTGTGGTATTCTCATGCTTTGCTATCTGTAATAAGTGAGAATCATGGGGAAAGAATGTACAATGTTATCACGGCTATGCAATGGATCACAGGTGGTCTGGTGGGATCTGTAAGGAGAAGAAACATGAGTGCTTGTGGAGGCAATATTGGGGGCTACAGCCAGACTAGAGACAGTTGTTTTAAACATGTATTTCAGATGATGCTTTAAGTCAATCATTCTCGCTAAGAGCAGATGGATTACCTGTTGGGCAGTGGATGGGATGAGCCCTACAGTTTACAGGTGGACTAGGGTATTTGAACTGGATACAGGATTGCCCTAGAGCACTTGTCCTTGCGTCTAGGGCCACCAGGTTGTCCATCATACTCCTATCCCTAAATGTCAACTGTAGAATGTCAACGTGTGTGCCTAGGGCGGGCCTTCTTACTGCATCAATTATATCCTCACGTATTACAGAGTAACATCTTCTTATGTGGCAAATCCAATGAATTGCCTTATTTCTAATGGAATCTCCCCCTTCTCTTTGTGCCAGTGGGTGTAGCTTGGGAACATTGACCATTAGAACAGTCCTTGTGGATTGGAGTTGGTCAATGATGGGTAGTGCAGTGTATTTAGGGACAGTATTTCTTGTGGATTTTGTAGTTTGATAGCAGGCATCAGATGCCTTCCCTGCGCCTAAGCTATTGGGTGGGGGGGGCTGGTCAGATTTCTTGATCTTAGCATCAGCTAGAGATTGGTCAGCACAACTATTTGCTAGCGTTGTGGGCAATTTCGTCATGGTACCTGAATGGTTTGGCATTGGATTGCGGTAATGATTTATGGAAGTCGTATCTGGAGAAATAAGCTGCTTGACTATTGCAATTAAGGAATTAACCACAGACTTAAGTTCTGACACCTCTCTCTTTAAATCTTGTATGCATAACATATGTTGTGCATTTGACTGGGCTGAGTGCTCATTTACATCTACATCTACTGGCCCACCCACCCTGATGCATGGGCCAGGGTCGTCCTGTGAGCCTGAGATATTTATCAAAGGGGTAAAGCGGCTGATACACTAAATAGGGTCGCTGGGATCAGTTGGAGGCTTATCCGCTGATAATGGGGGAGCGTGGGTGATGACATCCCTACCCTCCCCCTGCCCTGTGAAGGTTATAGCCTGGTGGCCGTGTTTTACAAAAATATGTCAGCAATTTTCTTGTGACCAGCGCCTTTCCTGACTGGGGAGCACTCTTCCCCCAGTTCTGTTGGGGCCGCTGTCCGAGGAGGAAGTTAAGATTCCTTCACATTCGTCAACAAGGTTGTCGACTCTGTCCATAACACAGTTATTGGCTGCATGCTTATGTCTCTTCCGCTTAGTTTTTAACACCACCCCTGTCCCACCCTCAATTGCTTTCCTTTTGCCCATTGAACTATAATTGATGGATAAGTGTTCTATAAAAAGTTCGTTCAATGATACACCTACAGGAAGGTACAATAGTGGCAAGAATCAATGGTGCCTGCTTAGAAAAAATGTTAGGGGGGTAGCCCAGCCTAGCCTGCTCCAGGCTACGACGGGCGTGGACGGTCCCCCATGCGCTATATAGCGCTCGTTGGTCTGGGCAAGTGGATGCAGGTGCTGGTAAGATGACCACCTCCTGGGGCCACAAAGCAGTCTGGGATATGTAGTCCCTTTCAAAGTTCCAGGAGCGTCCCACGCCGCAAAGTCCCCCCACGCGCTATATAGCGCTCGTTAGTCTGGTCAAGTGGATGCAGGTGCTGGTAAGATGGCTGCCTCCTGGGGCCACAAAACAGTTTGGGACATGTAGTCCCTTTCAAAGTTCCAGTAGCGTCCTGTGCATTTCTCTCTCTTGAGGGAACCGCCAACGGACCTCCTCCTTGGAACCTTCTGGAATGCGGAGGTAGGTTCTTCTTCACAACTTTCCATTAACACTCCTGTCCTTGGCAACCTGTCTTCCCATACCACCTTATCTACAACTAACAATACGCTTTTCATTAAGAGAAGACTTCTGCAGACACACCATGAGCGTGTAAACCTATGTTACATCAGGGAGAGAGCTACTGATCCTGCAGCACCAGGACCAAGTACTTCTTCTGGAGCTCCAGCTGTGCAAATATATCTATTCCAGTAGTATGCAACAAGCTCAAGGAGATGGTTATTGATTGTGGTAAGTGCCAGGAAATTAGTACAGTAAATAGCTTGTTTAATGAGCAGCTCTTTTCTCTTTTAATACATTTTCTATGTTTTGCCCATTTGTTGCTCAGTTGAGAGGAGAGAGTATTGTTATCCCTCTTTCTCCGCTCAGTTTTTGACAGCATTGTATCTCTGTACAGCTAAGTAGAAGTTTGTATTGGTCAGCTCGGAAACAAAATCCTTCACCTCCATCATAGAACCATTGCAGCAAATCAGATCCAGCACTAGTCAATTATGTTTGCGGGGGTGTTGCTCCACATTATGTGACTTAATTTTCATGTCCATCTTCCTGTCTTTCAATATCAATCTAAATGGTAAATGTATTTTATTTATGTAATAATATCTTTGAAATACCTTTCCATTAGACTCCCTCTTTTTCTTGCTCACCGCCTCTACCTCAATATTTTATTCCATCTGTTTCTCCCTCTGTGCACCACACTCTCTCCTTGCTTCAGTCTTCCCTGGTCGCTCTTCTTCTGCTTTTCTCTTTGACTAAGTTATTCCTATGCATGTGCCCTCTCCCCTGCTGTGCTCCATGCTTTGTGCTCTTGTCTCTCTACTGTGGCTGGCCACTGATTGTCGCTATTGCAATACTGTTTGTACCTTCTATGGCATACCAAATTCCAGTCTTTGACTGCCCAATGGGTGGCGGGCCCATTGACTCTCACTGAATGCCATACGGTGAAAGGACAACAATGGTTACTGCTACACTAGTGTGCTGTGTGCCAGGTTGTGTCAGGAGGACCTGTGTCAAATACCATACTAAGCGGGATCCGTCCATATATCAATGTGTGCGATTCCACTCTAGTCACTAGGGTGTCCATTCCGACTGCAGCCTGCACACAGCCAACAAATATAAACAATCCTGGAGCTGCTCTCAAGCTGGTTTCAGCATGAGAGAAGTGCCAGGATTGGATAGAGCAGGATAACCCAGCACGCCTCTTGAGACTGGAGGCCTGTGCCTGCCATATGCCCGGCTGTTTGAAACAGCTTGGATTAGCGCAATTAGAAGTGCGCATGTCGGTTTGGCCAAGGAAAGAGCCCCAGCCGATCCGACATGCACACTTTATGCTTTTAGAAAAGTCAAATCATCCCTGATCCTGCTGTCAATCAGCAGGAATAGCTCTGTCCACACCCTCGCACTTGGGCAGAAACAGCTGCACAATTTTAAATAATAATGTCATCTTGACTGGCATTTTAATAATTTAAGTTTGCTGTACTCACAGCAGGTGGGGGGACACTCCACCGCCCTAAAGGAGGAATCACCACTGGCCAAAGTCCAATGCCGATCCTTTATGTTATTGTCATTACTTTATTACAGAGTGTCTTGACATTTGAATGATATCATCCTGGCTTTCCTACCCAAGGAAGAAATGGAAAAAGTGTGTGTATCTCAGTAGAGTTTCTCCCAACGTTTGTCTGTCACCTGGATTCCCCGGTTCTTGTTCCGATTCCCCAATGTGTCACAAGGAGGAAGGGGGTTGATTTCCAAAAGGGGCTTATATAGTGCTGAGATGATGCCCCACTTGCTTTTTTTTTTAAGCACTGTCACTATTATTACCCAAAAAATGCATAGCCATTCATTGGATACAACCTGTGGGCCCCTCGTTTGAATGGTACTTTTTTTTTTCTGAAGATTTAATTTTGCATTTTTAAACAATCCAAACACAAACCTGATGGGTTCATTAGTACAGTAAAGTGTTTGTTTAAGTGCATAGGTCAGTTTAAATCTATTAATGTAATATATATTGTTAAATGTTAACAAGGCAATATAATATCACATGTGCATTAAATGAACCAGTCTAGGTACAAACAGTAACCCCCCCATCCCTTCTACAGCTTATCAATGCATCTGGTCCAGTGTCACAGATCATAGGTGCCAATCACACACTAATCGAAAATAACATGTGTACTCAGTCAGAAGAACCCATACCCAACTTCTAGAAGAAAGAAGAAGAAATTATGGCTGTCCATAGTCTGACATATCCACTTGCCCTATCCAGGATGTGTGAGGCAGTTCTCTAAGTGTTCCTAGGCTTGGGCCCCATCTATTACTCCATAGCCTTATCTCACTTCTCTGAGTAATACTGCACACTCGTATCCCACCCATCGGACAAGCTCCTACCTCCACTTGGTCATTCTAGGGCCCCTAGGTGTCTTCCACTTCATTGTGATCTCCCTTTTTGCCAGGATCAATGCCAATGCTATAAATCTGGTGGTTATTGTACATGTAGGGCACCTCCAAAATCCCCCCAGCAGACAGGCCAGGGAGGGTGTAAAATTGATCCCTGTGTGACTTCATTAATACAGTTAACCACTTCCCTCCAGCAATCAACAAGCAGGAGGCATGATCAAATCATGTGGAAAATCTCTGCTCTCTTTTCACCACACCGCTTCAGTAGCTGAAAAAAGGTGGACCATTCTATCAGGGATGAGGTAAGCCCTGTGCAAGTAGTAAAAGCGAATCAATTTGAATCCAGCGTTTCTGGACACTATGGGGGTTATTCTAACTTTGGAGGAGTGTTAATCCGTCCCAAAAGTGACGGTAAAGTGACGGATATACCACCAGCCGTATTACGAGTTCCATAGGATATAATGGACTCGTAATACGGCTGGTGGTAAATCCGTCACTTTTCCGTCACTTTTGGGACGGATTAACACCTCCTCCAAAGTTAGAATAACCCCCTATGTATTCATGAGACTTTTTGGCCCAGTTTGCCTCTGTGATTGGGTGTGCAGTATCCTTCCCCCATTTTTCAAGCAGCTTTACTCAAGGTGTAGTAATGTCATGCCGCAAGGCTTGGTAGAGACAAGTTACTGCCTTGAAGCGGCCCAACGGGGTACATAAGGCTTGACACCCCTGTTATGATTCCTCTGTATCCATTCCACAGTGGTCGAGCACTGTAGCGATTACCACCCGGTGTAATCGGAATAGATTTCTCTGCATGTTGAAGGTGGTGGAGAAGTCATCAAAAGGCATCCCTTTAGAGGTCTCCAACTCCGTCCATCCTGTAAGTGGTCCACTTCCCTATACTACACAAGGCTTTACCCTGAGCTAAAAGGTCCAGTCCCTGAAGCAGAAGTTCTGGTGAGTAAGGCACATTGATGTGGGTGCGTTGGAAGGCCTGTCGCCAGCACTGTCTGCAACTCTTAGTTTGGTGGTGCTTTCTTGTAGAAGTCACCGTGGGTTCAGGAGGATCTGGAATAGAACCTGGAGACTCAGTAGTGTCCCCATCTGTAGGAAGGTAGCCTCTTTCTAGACTTGTTACCCCCACTTTTGGCTTGTTTGTGAGTATATGTCAGGGTGTTTTTACTGTCTCACTGGGATCCTGCTAGCCAGGGCCCAGTGCTCATAGTGAAAACCCTATGTTGTCAGTATGTTTGATATGTGTCACTGGGATCCTGCTAGCCAGGACCCCAGTGCTCATAAGTTTGTGGCCTATATGTGTTCCCTGTGTGGTGCCTAACTGTATCACTGAGGCTCTGCTATTCAGAACCTCAGTGTTTATGCTCTCTCTGCTTTTAAAATTGTCACTGCAGGCTAGTGACTAATTTTACCAATTCTGATTGGCACACTGGAACACCCTTGTAATTCCCTAGTATATGGTACCTGGTACCCAGAGTATTGGGGTTCCAGGAGATCCCTATGAGCTGCAGCATTTCTTTTGCCACCCATAGGGAGCTCAGACAATTCTTACACAGGACTGCCACTGCAGCCTGAGTGAAATAACATCCACGTTCTTTCACAGCCATTTTACACTGCACCTAAGTAACTTATAAGTCAAATATATATCTAACCCTCACTTAGTGAAGGTTAGGTGCAAAGTCACTTAGTGTGTGGGCACCCTGGCACTAGCCAAGGTGCCCCCACATGGTTCCGGGCAAATTCCCCAGACTTTGTGAGTGCGGGGACACCATTACACGCGTGCACTACATATAGGTCAATACCTACATGTAGCGTCACAATGGTAACTCCGAACATGGCCATGTAACATGTCTAGGATCATGGAATTGTCACCCCAATACCATTGTGGTATTGGGGGGACAATTCTATGCATCCCCGGGTCTCCAGCATAGAGCCCAGGTAATGCCAAACTAACTTTCCGGGGTTCTCTCTGCAGCTACCGCTGCTGCCAACACTCAGACAGGTTTCTGCCCCCCTGGGGCCTGGGCAGCCTGGTACCAGGAAGGCAGAACAAAAGATTTCCTCTGAGAGAGGGTGTTACACTCTCTCCCTTTGGAAATAGGTGTGAAGGGCCTGAGAGGAGTAGCCTCTCCTGGCCTCTGGAAATGCTTTGAAGGGCACAGATGGTGCCCTCCTTGCATAAGCCAGTCTACACCGGTTCAGGGATCCCCCCAGCCCTGCTATGGCGTGAAACTGGACAAAGAAAAGGGGAGTGACCACTCCCCTGACCAGCACCTCCCAGGGGAGGTGCCTGGAGCTCCTCCAGTGTGTCCCAGACCTCTGCCATCTTGGATGCAGAGGTGTGAGGGCACAATGGACAGCTGAGTGGCCAGTGCCAGCAGGTGACGTCAGAGACCCCTCCTGATAGGTGCTTACCTTTCTCTGTAGCCAATCCTCCTCTGAGGGCTATTTAGGGTCTCTCCTGTGGGTATCTCAACAGATAACGAATGCAAGAGCTCACCAGAGTTCCTCTGCACTTCCCTCTTCGACTTCTGCCAAGGATCGACCGCTGACTGCTCCAGGATGCCTGCAAAACCACAACAAAGTAGCAAGACGACTACCAGCAACATTGTAGCGCCTCATCCTGCCAGCTCTCTCGACTGTTTCCTGGTGGTGCATGCTCTGAGGGCTGTCTTCCTTCACCCTGCACTGGAAGCCAAGAAGAAATCGCCAGTGGGTCGACGGAATCCTCCCCCTGGCAACACAGGCACCAAACTTCTGCATCACCGGTCCTCTGGGTCCCCTCTCATCCTGACGAGCGTGATCCCTGGAACACAGGAACTGGGTCCAAGTGTCCCCGACAGTCCAGTGGCCCTTCTGTCCAAATTTGGTGGAGGTAAGTCCTTGCCTCCCCAAGCCAGACAATAATCCTGTGTACAGTGTGAACTGCAGCTGCTAGGGCATCTGTGCACTCTTGCAAGACTTCTTTCATGCACGGCATAGCCCAGGTCCCCAGCACTCCGTCCTGCATTGCCCAACTCGCTGAGTTGGACTCCGACTTCGTGGGACTTCCTTTTCTTGTGGTGAGTCGACTGTCATGCTCAGATCTTCTGAATGCCTGTTCAGGTGCTGCCTGCTTCTGAGTGGGCTCTCCATATTGCTGAGCGCCCCCTCTGTCTCGTCCTCCAAGGGGGCGACCTCCTGGTCCTTCCTGGGCCCTGGCAGCACCCAAAATCCTCAACCATGACTCTTGCAGCAAGCAAGACTTGTTTGTGGTCTTTCTGCGTGAAAACAACTCTGCATCCTCCAGCACACCGTGGGACATCTTCTGACACAAGGAGACGTTACTGGCACCTTCTGTTGTTGCAGAATCTTTGGCTTCTTCCACCGGGAGGCAGCCCTTTTGCACCTTCATCCAGGGTTTAGTGGGCTCCTGCCCCCCCGGACACTTGCGTGACTCTTGGACTTGGTCACCTTCCTTTACAGGTCCTCAGGTCCAGGAATCCGTCTTCAGAGCTTTGCAGTCAGTTGTTGTCCTTGCAGAATCCCCTATCTCGACTTTACTGTCTTTCTGGTGTAGTAGGGTAACTTCACTCCTACTTTTCAGGGTCTTGGGGTGGGGTATCTTGGACACCCTTAGTGTTTTCTTACACTCCCAGCGACCCTCTACACACTACACTAGGCCTGGGGTCCATTTGTGGTTCGCATTCCACTTTTGGAGTATATGGTTTGTGTTGCCCCTAGGCCTATTTCCTCCTAATGCATTCTATTGTGTTCTACAGTGTTTGCACTACTTTTCTAAATATTTACTTACCTGATTTGGTTTGTGTGTGTATATTTTGTGTATATTACTTACCTCCTAAGGGAGTATACCCTCTGAGATACTTTTGGCATATTGCGGGTCATTCTGACCCTGGCGGTCGGTGGCCGCCAGGGCCACCGACCACGGGAGCACCGCCAACAGGCTGGCGGTGCTCCTACGAGCATTCTGACTGCGGCGGTTTAGCCGCGGTCAGACGCGGAAAGCCAGCGGTCTCCCGCTGACTTTCCGCCGCTCGTAGGAATCCTCCATGGCTGCGGAGCGCGCTCCGCAGCCATGGAGGATTCCGACTCCCCCTCCCGCCATCCAGTTCCTGGCGGTTCTCCCGCCGGGAACCGGATGGCGGGAGGGGGAGTCGCGGGGCCCCTGGGGGCCCCTGCCGTGCCCATGCCTACGGCATGGGCACGGCAGGGGCCCCCGTAAGAGGGCCCCTAAAAGTATTTCAGTGTCTGCAAAGCAGACACTGAAATACGCGACGGGTGCAACTGCACCCGTCGCACCTTCCCACTCCGCCGGCTCTATTACGAGCCGGCGTCATCGTGGGAAGGGAGTTTTCCCCTGGGCTGGCGGGCGGTCTTGCGAAGACCGCCCGCCAGCCCAGGGGAAAACTCGGAATACCCTCCGCGGTCTTTCGACCGCGGAGCGGTATTTCGGAGGGGGGAAGTCTGGCGGGCGGCCTCCGCCACCCGTCAGACTCAGAATTAGGGCCATTGTCACTAAAATAAAGTATCTTCATTTTTAGTAACTCTGAGTATTGTGTTTTCTTATGAAATAGTGCTAAGTGATATGAGTGGTATAGTAGGAGCTTTGCATGTCTCCTAGTTCAGCCTAAGCTGCTCTGCTATAGCTACCTCTATCAGCCTAAGCTGCTATAACACTTCTAATCTACTAATAAGGGATAACTGGACCTGGCACAAGGTGTAAGTACCACAAGGTATCCACTATAAGCCAGGCCAGCCTCCTACATTCATCACATTGTCCCCGGGGTGCCTTCTGGAATAAATCCACTGGGCAAATCACTGGAGTTAGGCCACCAGGCAGTAAGCCTCAATGTCTGGTGCCGCTAACCCTCCCCCCAACTCCCACTTGGGCAAGGCTAACCTCCGTCTACCTGCTCCCCATATAAGCTTGATCAACAATAAGTCCAATTCCCTAAAAAGCCTTTGGGAATGATGATGGGCAATGTGGAGAAGTACAATAATCTGGGCAGTGTTACCTTCTTTGCGATTGCAATTCTTCCAGCCACTGAGAGTGGTAGGGTCTTCCACAATTCTACATTGGTAGATAAGTTCCTAATAGCAACCCCGATATTACCCTCCAGCAGATCAAGAAGATCATGGTAAATCTGGACCCCAAAGTAATTTAGACATGTCCCTTCCCAAGTAAGTCCCTGTAAATTACAGGGTTGAGAAGCAGTTCCACTAAGCGGGAAGAGGTAGGATGTTTGCCAACTGATGCACAGGCCAGAGGCGCTTCTAAAGGTTTCCAGAAGAGGCGAATCATCGCCTGCATCTCGCAGAAACAAGAGCATGTCATTGGCATAGAGGGTGGAGTGATGCGATATGCACTGTATGTCCAGTATCCCATATGCCGTGCCTGAGCTAGCACTACCTAGCAAATGGCTTAACAGCAGTGGCAAACAAGAGTGGGGAAAATGGGCAGCCTAATCTGGTTTCCCATCCCACTTCATAGGTCTCATGTGCTTCCCAGTTCAGACCCAGGCAGCAGGGGTTGAGTACAAGAGTCTGACCCATTGGATGAATCCCAAACCCAAGCCCATTTTCACCAGTACTTGGCTTATAAAGTCCCATCGAAAGCTATCAAAATCATTTTCAATGTCTATTGCTACTTTCACCACCTTGTGCTCATCTATTGTATCGGTGTCAAGGTTCACTAGAAGCCTTCAGATATTGTGTGCTGTGTTGTGCCCTGGAATGAATCCAGTCTGATGTTCATGGATCAGGGTAGATGTCAGGGGGAGAAGACGGGTAGCTATTATCCTACTGAAAATGTTATAATCCATGTTAAGGATTGACAAGGGGTAGTACACCTGCCCATCCTCAGGCGGGCAAACCATTTTCAATAATGGGATCACTAAGGCTTCGCTGGTAGAGGGGGGCAGATGCCCTGATTCCCTAGTTGCTTCATAAAGGTCAACCGACTTAAGTGCCTCGTCTTTAATGTAAGCTATGTAAAACTCAACAAGTAAGCCATCTGTCCCAGGGACCTGGCCCCAAGCCATAGCCTTAACAGCAGCCTGACCTTCTGGAGTGTGAAATCCCCCGAGTGCCTTTGCTTCTTCCCATGTGATTGTTGGGAGCACCACAGGGTCCATGAAACCACCTATGCGTTGGAGAGGTAGCACCGGTGAAGGGGCCTACAGCACTGTGTAATATTCCTTGAATCTGCCATTTATGGCCCCTTGTGCATAGAGGTGGTCCCCTATTTCCAAGTCCATTTCTAGAGTGATGGAAACTCTGGATGTAGGATTGGCCATCCTGGTCTGCAAGGTCTCCGATTTAGCTGTGTGTGAGCATGGTTCATATATTCACACTAGTCAAAGCAGCAAAGTTTCTCAGTATGAACTACTACTTGCACTCTAGCACCGAACAGTTGTTGTTTCAGTCCTGGGTTCCCCGGTCTAGTGACCTCCAAGTCTCTTAGGGCTCTCTTGTGTCTCTCAATGTCCCTAACCACAGTACATCTCACTCTCACCATCTCCGCTATGCAGCACCCTCTAATAACATTATTGAAAGCATCTCCCCAATAAGGGGAAGACTGTTGTGGCCTCGGTGTCCGTTAAGTAAGCTTGCATGGCTTCACTGATGGTGTGTAAGAAAACCGGATCTACTATTTTCTCCACCCATAAGCACCAATCATGAATATAAGGACATCCTCTTAGCCAATCTAGAGATAATAACACCGGGTTGTGTACAGATACTGTCTGACATAGATATTATACATTCTGGGCTGCTCCATGCACAGGAAAGTGTTGAAATGTACATGTTGGATGTGCATTCCTGAGTAAAATGAGTAATCCCTGGAGCCGGGATGAGTGTGCCTCCAAGAGTCTACCAGTCCCCATCCCCGGTGCCATCCAGAGAATACTCGAACAAGTAGGTAGGCAGGTGAATCTACTAGTAGTAGGTGGGACCTGTCAGGGATTGGGTCTGCAACACAATTGTAATCACCCCCTAGTAGTATATCATGTTTCATGTGTGATGCTCCGGACTGTGTGGTCCCCATTGCTCTCAGTTGGATCATAAGTTTCCACTGAAGCCTCAGTACTCCACCTCGCCAGATGAATGTCATTAACTTTCATTGAATATGTTTAAGATTGGGTGGGGTGGGGGAGGGATGAGCCATATTGTAAGGGACTGGAAAGAGTATAGGAGGCAAGGCAACACATTCATGTTGATGCCTTGATATGCCCGAACCATGAGCGTATCAAATTCCCCCACGTCTAGAGGTCTTTAGTAATGGCTGTAATCAAGGGTGGGTAGTTGGATGCAAAGAGGTCCCCAATAGTGTGTGTAGGACGTTTTCTCAGATATTTGATTGAGGATTTAGCCCAACAGAATTGTAAGCGAGTTGACAGACTTTGTTCTTCTCCTGTTGTGAGAGTTAGACTGAGTATTTCGGATTTATTGTAGCTAATAGTATAACCAGACTGCCTCAACTGCTTCTAGGAGGTTCAACAACACCAGGATCGTGGTGGCTGGGTCTCTCAGTGAGAAGAGAAAGTCATCAATGTAGAAGTATATTTTAAATTCTTTTAGACCGATTTTAATTCCTGTTGCCGCCAATGTCGAATAGGGCATGCCAGCAGATCTATAAATTAGGCAAAGTGGAGCAGTGACACAGAGCACCCATCTAGTGCCTCTGGTTAGCTGAAAGAGCTGTGATAAATGGGCAATTAGAGTGACTCTAGCCACTGGGTTGGTGTAGCTGGATGATATGGACAAACTCAACCTCTGGACCAGACATCGCCATCCCCAGCGACTACAAATTGCTCCCACAAAGACCGACCCTCCAGACCAGGAGGCAGCTTAGCCATCGCCCACAAGACCACCCTCCGACTAATGATCCACACACAGGAACTATCACCCCTCATGGAGCACCTCCACTTCCAAGTGCACACCACCCCGAAGACAACCACCACCAATGGAACACTCATGTACAGACCACCAGGACCACGTCTAGCTTTCAGAGACTCTATCATTGGCATCATAGCTCCCACATGCACTCACCTCCAGCAACTACATAGTCCTCGGAAACGTCAACTTCCACCTCAACAACCACAACACTTTATAGCTACTCAAGAACCTGGACACAATCATTTTCTCTGCCAGCAGCAATGTCACAATCAGCGACTCACCCCTGCTACACTGGACCGACCGCAACTACATTCACTTTTCCATTTCCACACCTACAGCGTACACCTACACAACTCATCCCAACCCAGGAGATGGAACCAGACCACAGAGGATCAACTTGTCAGCACCCTCAGCATTTTGCAGTCCCTGACACAACAGATGCCAACACCTCAGCACGCAACCTCCACAAATGGATTACCGACTGCGTCAACACCCTGGCACCTCTCAGAATGACCACAAGGAAACACACCACCAGGAGAGCCAGTTAGTTCCCCTGGCACTCCAGGATTCCAGGTGCACCTGCAGAAGGCTGGAAAAAAAATGGAGGAAAAGCAAATCCCCAGAAGACCTGGCAGCCTTCAAATCTGCCACAAGATCCCACCATGGCCTTATCAGATCCACCAGGTAAACAGCCCTGCAGGACCGCATCAACACCACACACACACACACACACAACACAAAGAACTCTTTAACATAATCAAAGAATTAACCAAACTACAAGCAGAGTCCACAAACATCCCTCCATCTCAGGACCTCTGTGAGAGACTAGCGCCTTCTTCCATCTGAAAAATAAAGGACATCTGTGACAGCTTTGGACCCCAAGACTCCAGGAACTCACCAACAACGCCCCAACCAGGATCCACCGAATACCCACAGCTCCTGCATACCTGGACCCCCCACACGACAGACAAGACTTGCTCCATCATGAGCAGCATCCACTCCGGAGCCCCTACTGACCCCTGCCCCCACCACATCTTCAACAAGGCCAGTGCCTCAATCGCACCAGAGCTCCACAAGACCATCAACTGCTCCCTTGAGTCAGCAACCTTTCCCGAAGGCTGGAAGCATGGCAAGATCCACCCACTGTTGAAGAAACTCACAGCCGACCCAACAGATCTCAAGAACTACCACCTCATCTCGCTGCTGCCCTTCCCAGCCAAGGTCGATGAGAAAGTAATCAACATTCAGCTCCGCCAACACTTCGAGGACAACAACACCCTAGACATCTCCCAATCAGGATTCAGAACCACCCACAGCATTGATACTGCCCTGCTCACTGCTACTGATGACATCCGCTCCTTCCTTGACGGTGGACAAACAGCAACTCTCATCTTACTAGAACTTTCAGCCGCCTTCGATACGGTGTCCCACTGCACCCTGTAGTAAAATATATATGTTTGACCACTGACTTTGTGTTGCACCACTATGCATATTAGCTGTTCAGTGTTCACCAATTGCAGATTACATTTTGTATTCAGTATAGCTGCCTATTGACTTTATCGTGGTATTAGACATTGCAGTTGAGACGTTGCAGCTGAGCTGTGTTTTTCCACATGGTAAACTGTGCTTGTTTTTCACATTCTCTCTCACCGAACAGTTAGTCAGTCAGCATGATAAGAATGTACATGTTTTTATCAGTGCAGGGAACAGTGCGGCCTTGGGAGAAGAACCTTGAGGTGGTGGCCAGTTCTCAACGATTTTCTTCCAACTCTGAACTACAGTAGCCAGCATGTTTGAATATTTCTCTTTCATGGTGTAGGGAAGTAGCCTCTTTCTAGCATGGTTACCCCCACTTTTGGCCTGTTTGTGTGTGTGTGTCAGTGTGTTCTTACTTTGTCACTGGGATCCTGCTAGCCAGGACCCCAGTGCTCATAGATAAAAACCTGTATGTCAGTGTGTTTTGCCTGTCTCACTGGGATCCTGCAAGCCAGGACCCCAGTGCTCATAGTTTGTGACCTAATGTGTGTGTTGTCAGTAGTGCTTGAGTGTGTCACTGAGGCTCTGCTAACCAGAACCTCAGTGCTTATGCTCTCTCTACTTTTACATTTGTCACTCTAGGCTAGTGACTTCATTTACCAATTTCAATTGGCGCACTGGACCCCCCTTATAAGTCCCTACTACATGGTACCTAGGTACCAAGAGCATTGGGGTTCCAGAAGATCCATATGGGCTGCAGCATTTCTTTTGCCATCCATAAGGAGCTCAGACAATCCCTTACAAAGGACTGCCATTGCAGCCTGTGTCAAATAGGGCACACACTATTTCACAGCTATATTCACTGCACTTAAGTAACTTATAAGTCAGCTGTATGTCTAACCTTCACTTGCTGAAGGTTAGGTGCAACGTTACTAAGTGTGAGGGCACCTTTGCACTAGCAAAGGTACCCCCACATAGTTCAGGGCCATTTCCCCGGACTTTGTGAGTGCTGAGACACCATTACACGTGTGCACTATATAGGTCAATACCTATATGTAGCTTCACAATGGTAACTCCGAATATGGCCATGTAACATATCTAAGATCATGGAATTGTCCTCCCCATTCCAAATCTGGTATTGGGGAGCCACTTTCATGCATCCTGGGGGATCCACAATGGAACCCCCAGTACTGCCAAACCAGCTCTCTAAGGCTTTCTCTGCAGCTATAGCTGCTGCCACCTCACAGACAGTGTTCTGCCCTCCTGGGATCTGGGCAGCCCAGTCACAGGAAGGCAGATCAAAGCATTTCCTCTGAGAGCAGGGTGTTACACCCTCTCCCTTTGGAAATAGGTGTTACAGGCTGGGAAGGGGTAGCCTCCCCAGCCTCTGGAAATACTTTGAAGGGCACAGATGGTGCCCTCCTTGAATAAGCCAGTCTACACCAGTTCAGGGACCCCTTCTCCCCTGCTCTGGTGTGAAACTGGACAAAGGAAAGGGGAGTGACCACTCCCCTGTCCCTCACCACCCTAGGGGTGGTGCCCAGAGCTCCTCCAGTGTGTCCCAGACTTCAGCCATGCAAGGTGTGGGGGCACTCTGGAGGCCTCTGAGTGGCCAGTGCCAGCAGGTGATGTCAGAGACCCCTCCTGATAGGTCCTTAGCTGATCCCCCTCTCAGGGCTATTTAGGGTCTCTCCTGTGGGTTCTCCTCAGATTCTGCTTGCAAGTTTCCTTCAGGAATCCTCTGCAGCAGCTTCAGACTCTTCTGACCTCGGATCAACTGCAGCCTGCTCCAAGAAACGCTGTAACTGCAACAAAGTGTCTACAAGAGACACTTTTCTTCAGTAACCTCAGCTCCAAGTCAGCAACTGCAACAGTTTCCATGGTGTGCACGCTCTGAGGACTCCCTGTCTTCATCCTGCACCAGAAGGACTGAAGAAATCTCCTGTGGAATGACAGAGTCACTCCCCCTACTCTAAGCATGCACCTTCCAAGACGACGACCGGTACACTGGGACTTCTCTCACTGTGACGAGTGTGCTCCTAAGGACACAGAGGGTGAACATCATCAACATAGACTGTCCTGAGGTCCTGCTGATGCAATTTGGAGGAGGTAAGACCTTGCCTTCCCTGAGGGCGACAGTACCCCTGTGTACTGCGTCTTCTTCGCCTCCTGAGGCCTCTCTGCACTCTTTGCAAAATTCCTTTGTTCACAGCCTGGCCCAGGTCCCCAGCACTCCATCCTGTGATGCTCTACTCGCTGAGTTGTTCTCCGGTGGCGTGGGACCTTCTTTTGTTGTGTTGCATCAACCGTGTTTTGCACCTCTTTGTCCCCAGATCCTATGACTCCTGGGGGTGCTGGCTGGAATCCATGGGGCTCCATAAAGTGCTGAGAGCCCCCTCTTCCTCCTCACACAGAGTTGAGGCCCCCAGGTCTCTCCTGGGTCCATCCAGCGCCACTTTGACACAAAATGCATTTTTGCCATAGCCAAGGCTTGTTGGTGACTTCCAACAAGAAATCTCATCTGCAACAATCTTCACGCCTTGGGACATCTTTTGCATCATGCAGGAACCCGCTGACATCTCCCTAGTGTGCATTCCTGCAGTTTTCAACTAACCTGGGACTCTTCTTTTGCACCCTCTTCTGGGTTGGCAGGGGCTCCTGTCCTTCCTGGAACTTCATTCGACTTCTGGACTTGGTCCCCTTCCTTTGCAGGTCTTCAGGTCCAGCAATCCAGCAGTTCTTTGCAGACTTGGTTGACTGATGCAAAAGCCCAATCACGAGGTGTAGTGTGTCCTAAGGAAACTTGCAGTACTTTACTCCTGCTTTTCTGGGCTCTGGGGTTGGGTAATTTACTTCCCTTTTTCTGTAGTCTTACTCTCCAGCGATCCTGCACACACTACACTTGTCTAGGGGGGAATTTGTGATTCGCATTCCACTTTCTTAGTATATGGTTTGTGTTGCCCCTAGACCTTTTTTCTCCGATTGCATTCTATAGGATTTCCTACTGTTTGCATTGTTCTATGACTATTTACTTGTCTAATTTTGGTGTCTAGTGTATATATTGTGTATAATACTTACCTTCAGAAGGAGGTATTGTCTCTAAGATATTTTTGGTACTGAGTCACCCAAATAAATACCTTTATTTTTGGAAACACTGAGTATTGTCTTTACTTGTGTATAAGAACTCTGTAACTATAAGTGGTATTGCAGGAGCTTTGCATAGCTCCTAGTTCAGCCTAAGCTGCTCTGCTATAGCTATCTCTATAAGCCTAAGTTGCTAGAACACTACTACTTCACTAATAAGGGATAACTGGACCTGGTATCAGGTGTAGGTACCCAAGGTACCCACTACAAACCAGGCCAGCCTCCTACACATTTGTGGGGTTTTCTCCAGGAAGCCCTTATGGGTTTTTAAGATATAAAAAGGTGACCCTGCTCAGTAGCGAGGGAATTTCCAAGACCTCGGTCAGGATTAGACATCGAATGCCTGACACACACACTTGTCCCGTGAGGGTGGATATCTCTTTCTCGCAGTTCAATGGGGTCATCTTCTTGCTGGCATGAGAAAGATGAATAGCATGGCAGGCCCTACGGTGATGAATTTTTACTTTATTCTTTGCTTTGCAATTATGCTGTAATATAATCACATATATTTGCTGTGTACATTGCAGTTGAGAATCATTTTTGATATATTTTTCTTTCATTGCTGTGACTATTTTTAAACGTGTGCTTTCGACCTACTAATCTAATTTTTTTAAGAACCTCGTGGTGAAATAATAATAAATGTCTTCTTTGAACTGAGAAGTGCATTCCACAGATTTTTGTTAGCTCGGTCATTATTGAAAGCAAAACACACCCTATGCACTAGACTCCACACAGCAGGGATACACGGCAAGGCCCTGCGATGGATACACTCCTTCCTGACAGGCAGAACACAGAAATTCAGGCTACCACCACACCTGTCAGAACCTGCAGAAATCCGCTGTGGAGTACCCCAAGGATCCTTGTTGAACCCCACGCTGTTCAACATCTACGTGACTCCGCTCGCCCCTATTGTCAGGAACTACAGTATGAACATATTCTCCTACACTAATGACACCCAGCTGATCACCTCTCTGACCGAAGACCCCTCAACAGCCAAGAAGAATTTAAAAGACGGAATGGAAGCAGTCTCCACCTGGATGAAGGAAAGCTGCCTCAAGCTGAACTCCGACAACACCAAGATCATCATCCTGGAACCTTCCTCCTCAGCCTGGGATGACTCCTGGTGGCACGCAACACTCGGCAGCCCACCCACCCCCACAGACCACACATGAAACCGTGGTGTCGTCCTCGACTCAGCGCTCTCCATGACCAGACAGGTCAACTCAGTCACATCTACCTGCTTCCACACCCTCCGACTCCTACGAAGATCTTCAGATGGTTACCAACTGACTGCCAAAAGACCGTGACACATGCCCTGATCACGAGCAGACTTGACTACAGCAATGCCCTCTATGCCGGAACCTCCAAGAAGAACCAGGACAAGCTGCAACAAATCCAGAACGCTGACGCCAGACTTGTCCTAAACATCCCCCGCAGAGAACACATCAAAAGACACCTGAGAGACCACCACTGGCTCACCATCGATAAGAGGATCAACTTCGAACTCCTTGTACACGCCTACAGAGCCCTCCACAACATCCGACCCAACTACCTCAACCACCGCCTTACCTGGTACTCCCATTCCAGACCTCTATGCTCCTCCCAGCAGTTGCTCGCCAACGTACCCCACACAAAGAAGTCCTCAGCTGGAGGAAGATCTTTCACCGACCTGGAAGCCAAAGGTTGGAACCCCTACCTCTCCACCTCAGACAGTCGCCATTGCTACCTCAATTCAGGAAGGACCTCAAGATCTGGCTCTTCAACTGAACCCCGAGGGACCCATACCCATTTTCTGTAAAGGTAAGCCGCAAATACATTTAGTCTATCCTGTCAGAAGTCATTTCATCATTCAGTGACAACAGTATTGCTGGATATGTTTGAGGGAGAACTTCTTTATCAGGAGGATGGCTGTTTTTATGTTATCAAGGGCCTTGTGTCCCCTGATTAGGCAACTCTGATCTGGGTGTATTAGAGTATGGAGTACCTCATTCATGTGAGCTGCCAAAATCTTCATGTAAAGTTTGGCATTGATTTGCAGCAAAGCTATCGGCCGGTATGAAGCACAATGCTTAGTGTTTTTATTAGGCTTTGGGGTGACCATCACTACTGCCTCTCCCATTGTTTGGGAGACAGCCTCTGTAATAGCACAATGGGTAAATAGGGCTGTACTTTTTGAAGTCAGTTTAGAGGAGTACAGCTTACAGAACTGAGCAACAAAGTCATTGGGGCTCAAGATTTTATATGGTAGAGTGACTTAACCTCTAGCCAGACTTCTTCAGGGAGGATAAGACCCTCCAGTGATTCCATTGGGCATATGTGAGTGTAGGGAGTTATATCCTGTCAAGGTACACCTCTATGTTGTGGAGGTGGGGTACCTCTGGAGATTTTCACAGAAAGTATGGAATTTATTAATTTTCCCATCATCCCCTATTGTCCAAGTCCCAGAGACTGCTATTTTCTTCTGTACATATTATTTTTCCCTTTTGCCACTCAGGAGCCGAGCTAGGGGGGTTCTCACTTTATCTCCTGTTATTTACGCTCGGTTCCTGAGGTGGACCAGAGAGAGTTCAATTTTATTCGTTTAATGCATGCGCAATTTTCCACTGACAACTGTTAATGTTTGAGTGATCTAGTGGGAGGACTGCTGCAGCCGTTGGTGTTCCCGCTCTTGTATGTCTTCATCAAGTTTCTGCACTTCTAGTCTCCCACGCTGCTTTTGATACAGGACTATCACTATAATATGGTCCCTAAAGACTGCTGCAAATGCCTCTCATACCCCAAAGATGGGATCTCCCCTCCATCATTTTGTATCATAAAGAGTCGGGTTCACCAGAGCTTTCTCATTGGTAGCCAGTGCAGGTGGAAGCTCTTGGGGCAAACAGGCCAGGTCACGAAGAGGCCACAATTTCAGAATTTCTCCTTTTCTTCTCCTAGGCGCTCCACTGATGCTGCACCAAGGGTCCAGGACCCAAGGGACACCTCTTGGGATTCCGGAACTCACTACAGCAGAACTTAGGAAGGTCCAGTACAACAGGTCAGCTGGGCCGTTCCAAGGAGGCCTCTGGAGCTTATTGTATTCCTCTAGCTCACAGGAGGCCAGTCAGCTGACCCTTGGAGTCACTTCAGCCTGGGATGAAGAATGCAGGTCCAGTTTTCCTTCTCAGACAGCAGGGATGGCCTCAAGCTGTAGAGTAGTCCTCTGGCAGCAGGGCAGTCCTACTTCTGTAGCATTCATAGATCCAGGAGTGTACTAAAGAATGAGTTTGAGAGTCCCCTTCTTTTTCCTGGTGCCCACTTTGAAGTGGAAGAAACTTCTGTAATCTTCCCCCTACAAAAGTGTCTGGAATTTCCTGTCTCTCTTTCCTAGTCTCAGTGTGTATGCATGCACAAAAGGCTAGGGTGAAGTATTTTGTGTGTTAGATGAGGCAGTGTCTCTGGAATGCAAATGCGACAGCTCCTCCCTCTAATTAAGTTAGGATGGCCCATCCTGCCAAAAGCTATACCCTCTAATGTGTGACTGTATAGAAGGAACACAAAGACCAGCTGCCAACTACACCTAGCCATTTGACCCAGGACCATGCCCCAAATGGTTACAGCAAGAAAATACTTTTTTTTTTTTATTGTGACTTAAAACCTGTTTTTACTATCATAAATGGTTTGAAATTCAGTTGAGGCTCGCTGCGCTCATAAGGGGCGGGTCGGGGGCAGGGCGGGTGCAGCGATAAAATGTAATAAAAAAAATATTTTTTTAAAAAAAACACCTCACTTGATCCCGTGACGCTCCTCTTTCTCTCATCGCTGCAGGCACAGACTCTCAGCCTGCTCTGCAGCCAATCTGGACGGTGCTTGGAGCAGCATCAGGATTGGCTGGGAGCGCCCAGCCAGGGCTCTCCCAGGCAGACTGGGAGCCTGTGCCTCCTCTCTCCAGCCCGGCAACACAGTGCTGGGCTGGAGAGAGCACACTGTTCATGTGTGTTTGGCTGGCTAGAGCCGGCCAGCCAAACACACATGCGCTCTGAGGGAATTGCACAGTCACCCGCAATGCCCCGTGCCTTTCACACAATGTATTATCCTGTCGTTGTGAAAGTTTTTGCAGGTTCTGCTGCTTGCGAGGGGGTGCGGCTCCTCCGCCCTAACAGGGGAGCCACCACTGTATAAATTACAATTCCTCAGACACCCAACATGACATTCCTACCAGCTCCCAAACAAAAATGATAACTTACTGAATGTAATAAGGTATTCTAGTGTTATCCTATTGGAGAAGTAGGCCTTGCAATAGTGAAAAATTCATTTCATGGTTTTTCGCTACCAAGACATTTAAAACGTAGAAGTGCAAGCCCAAACTTTTAAAATGCAACACACCCTGCCTCATGGGCTGTTTAGGACTTATCCTGGGGGTGACATATATATTAAAAAGGAATGTTTAGGCCTGGCAAAAGGTTTATTTTGCCAGGTTGAAATGGTAGTTTAAATCTGCACACGCAGGCTGCAATGGCAGGCATGAGAAATGTTTAAGGGACTACTTAAGTGAGTGGCACAATGAGTGTTGCAAAGCCACTGGTAGCATTTAATTTACGGCCCTGTGTACATGTAGTACCACATGACTAGTGACTTATACGTAAATTAAATGTGCCAATTAGGTGTAAGCCAATTTCACCATGGTTAAAAGGTGAAACCACAAGCATGTTAGTATTGGTTAAAAGTGTTAAAGCTCACAGAGTCTTAACAGCCAACAGAAATGGATTTGGAACACAGGACAGGTGAAGGCAAAAGGTTTAGGGTTGACCCTGCAGAGAAGGCCATGTCCAACAATTAGAAAACTGATCATCTAAGCAAACACTGGGGGGGCGTGGCCAAGGACCCGGAGATGGCGCACGCCTGAACTCTTAGCTCCGGAGGGGCCGGCGAGTAGAAAGTCAAAATCGTGCCTTCCCCTGGCCGAATGAGGTCCAGGCTGCGGGGCGAGACCAGAGGAGGGGGCCGAGCGTGTGTGGGCCCCAGCGGCGACCCCGGGGGTGCCGAATCTGCCCGTCGGGGACTTCGGAGTCTGCGGGTCTGAGCACGCGGCAGAGGCTGCGGCCTTGCGTGGTGCCGCGAATCGAGGTGGTGAGTACGCGGACAGCAGAGAACAGCGGGAGGCACCAAGCGGGCTCTCCGGCGGCGGCGGAGGTGCTGGCGGGGACCTGGGGGGCCCAGGTGAGATCGCGCACTTTAGAGGCGCACGGAGACTGAGACACTGGATACGGGCGACCCCAGAAGAACACAAGGGGCAGGCCCGGGTTCGGGGCCGCGGCCACGTGCAGGGCTGCAGGATGAGGCGCCCCGGAGGCTGAAGAAAGCGGAGGTTGCCGGCGGAGGCCAAGAGCTGGGGTGGAGATGCCGTTTGGGTTCTGGTGGCCCAGCGGAAGACGCACTCTGACGGGTGGTGAAGTGGTGCTACTCTGGGCCACGGGCGAGGCCCCTAGGAAGGATTGGGGACGAAGCGAGGCCAAGAGCGAGAGAGAGGCAGTGTGGAACGATTTCGAGGTAGCGACGTGACCCGGGGTCAAACTTGACTTGAGATGGGCCTTTGGGCCCTGGTACACACCGAAGAAGCGGAGAGAACGAGGGATAACGGGACCTGGTGGACCCCTGCAGACACCGGTGAGCTAGATGCAGGGTGGCTGGTTCGACCGAGCCGGGGGCCGGATCGGGGTGGCCCCGGACGGAGGCGGCCCGTGACCCATGGGGGTTGAATGAGTACCCGGGGCTGAGGAACCCAGAAGATAGGATCAAGCAAGCGAGGAAAAAGGGCAGACTGATGAAGCTGGCGGATGGCGGATCGCGCCCCCGGGGGCGAGCGAGGGGTAGATTGCCTAAAAGGTAGAACCGTGGACTCCCCCGGGAGCATTGGAGTACTGGAGATCCATAAAGGAGTAGGACTGAGCACAAAAGTGTCCTTGGTGCAACAAGGGAGACAAGCGGGAGAAAATTTAGTGCCACGATGAAGAGTGACAGTTGAGAGTCCACGACTGGCTAAAGGACCCGGAGCTGAAACGGATAGCGCTTAAACGTAGAGCGCCTGGGGAGAGGCATTCCGGAGCGGAACAACTGAAACAGCTGGGGCAGCTGTCGGGGGCCCGGGGCCGGGTCCGCTGTTGATCAGATGCCCCCCAGGAGCCGCCACAAGAACAGAACCATGGACGCTGCAGCTCAGTCCGGGAGCGATGACTCGGACCCACAGGGCCACATGCAGATCAAAGTCCAGGATACTTTAGATAAAATACTCGGGGCGATCGAAGACACCAAAACAACGTTGCAACGGGAGATCAGTCAAGTAGCTGTGGAGGTGAGCCTACTGAGAGTGGACCACCATAAACTGGCAGACAGAGTCAAAGAGACAGAAACTGTACTGGCCGAGGTAGCACCAAAGCAGAAAGACCTGAGGGCTGAAGTGACCTCCCTGGCTGACAGAGTGGCGCGACTCGAAAAAAGAGCTGAAGATGCGGAAGGGAGGAACAGAAGGAACAATGTGCGCGTGGTGGGCCTCCCGGAGGGGGCTGAGGGGGAGAACATTGTTGAATTTCTGGAGAAATGGTTCAGTACGGCAGTGGCGCCGGGGCGCTTGACCCCATTCTACACGCTGGAACGAGCACATCGGGTGCCGGCGAGGCCCCTTGCTCCGGGGAGACCCCCCCGGGCCGTGATAGCTAAACTCTTACACTACAGAGACAGGGACTCCCTCCTGCAAAGGGCCAGGGAGTCGGGCCCATTTAAAGTCGCAAATGGGGAGGTGACACTGTTCCCGGACTTTACCCTGGAGGTGCAAAACAAGCGGTCTTCGTTTCTGGCAGTTAAGAGAGCCCTAAGAGAGGAGGGAATCCAGTATTCGCTACTCTACCCAGTCAGATTGAGAGTGATGCTGGAAGGGAAGACAACATTCCTCCAGTCCCCTGAGGAGGCATGGGAATGGCTTGAGTCACGTGGCCCCCAGGCGGGGGGTCCCACTGGAGAGGGCCCGACCGGTGGCAATGCTCGCCGAGCCCTGAAGGGAAGGAAGATCAGAGACCGCAGACGACTGGCGCCCACACAAACACAGAAAGAGAAAGGCAGGAAGGAAGCACTGGAAGCGGCAGCACGCATGGGTGGGGAGGCATCCCCCCAGGAAAATTCTGGGAATGAAACGGACGACACGTTGGTGTCCTCTGCGGAAGACCTGGAGCATTCGGCCCGAGCCCCGAAGGTGACCCCACAAACAGCTGACGAACTTGGCTAGCCTGGGCCTGCGGAAGGCGCCGGGGACTGGGCATGTCAAGTGTAATGGCGGCCCCTCCGGACTTGGCCACCCCCCGGAACAGAACCTCGCCCATTCAAAATGGCGAGTACTGCTGATCAAAAGTTGAACAAGTTGCACGGTTGCATAGTTTACTGGGCAGCCTACAGGTTAGGAGGTGCCCTGGGGATGGGGAGTTGGGATACACAGTTACAAGTTAATATGGCAATGTGGGTGGCGGAATTTGATTGCGGCAAAGACATGACGATGTGGGAAAATATCCTCGCGACTGAGGAGAAGCGGGGGTATTGTCACCAGAATGAAATCATGAAATGGCGGACTATAATTTATTGACCTGGAACGTTAGGGGGATGGGCACTCCAGCTAAAAGGCACAAAATACTCTCTTATTTAAAGAGAAGGGGGGTACAGGTGGCATTACTACAGGAAACACACCTGGCATCTGGAGAGGGAGAGAAGCTAAGGCGCAGGTGGAGGGGGCAGGTGTTTGCAACAGAATACTCAGCTTATGCAAGGGGCGCTTTAGTATGGATCAGAGCGGGGGTCCCCTTCATAATGACCTCTTCCAATATAAACCGGGAGGGAAGATTCGTGATATTGGAAGGGAAGCTACAAGGTATCCCGATAGTCTTAAGCTGCATATATGCCCCCAACCAAGACCAGGTCCCCTTTATGACGAGCCTATCGAGACACCTCACACGCCAAAGCGTTGGGGAGCTATTAGTAGGGGGGGACTTCAATGCAGTACTAGACACAAATCTGGACAGGTCCACCCCGCCTCTGCAAGGGGCAGCGACAATCAAAACAGCCAGAAGGCTGAGTGAGTGGCTGGACACGTGGGGGTTGTCGGACATCTGGCGAATGCACCACCCAACGTCTGGTGAATATTCATACTACTCGGGTCTCCACCGAGTGCCTACCAGAATTGACAGAGTAGTCTGCACAGCAGGCCTGATAAGTAATATGACACGCTCAGAATACTTAGCCCGCACTTTGTCTGATCATAATCCCTTGTTAATAACGATGAGGATGTCGGAGGATAGACCCCTTATACCATCATGGAGGCTTTCTCCCTCGGCACTTGAGGACCAGGCGTACAGAGAGGCCTTACGCGGCCATTTGGCAGAATATATTGAGACGAATAAGGGGTCTACTCCCTCTAGGGCCTTAGAATGGGAGGCGCTTAAGGTAGTGACGAGGGGCTTCTGCCTGGGGCAGTCAGTGGGGGTGAGGCGTACACTTGAAAAAGAATTGAATGACATGGAGAAGGATATGCACGAGAGGGAGTTGGGACAAGGGAAGACAGCGCAGGAGAATGAAGAATATAACCGAGCTTGTAGGGAACACTCCCGCATTGAAGAGCAACTCCGGTGCCACGATAGGCAAAAATATTTAGCATCCCTACATGCGGAAGAGGGTAGATCGGGGAGACTATTGGCGTGGCTGGTCCGCCCGGGAGAGCAGGGTGAGCCCATCACATGTGTAATAGACGGGGAGGGGTCTTGCAGACTCAGGCCGGGCCCCATAAACGATGCGTTCAGAGAGTATTACTCGCAGTTGTACGGGAAACCCAGCGAATTGCAGATGGAATCTTTCAATAGATACTTACAGCAAATCCCACTACCAACACTGAGCGCAGATGAGAGAGACAGCCTGGGGGGGACCAGTAACGATAGAGGAAGTAAATGAAGCTATAGAACAGTTAGCACCCGGAAAGACCCCAGGGACAGACGGTCTCCCCATGGATTTCTATAAAAAATACAAATTGCTGCTGGCCCCCCAATTGACAGGGTTGTACGCGGAGGCGCTGCAATATGGAGAACTACCACACACAATGCGGGAGGCTTTAGTGGTACCGCTCCCCAAGACAAAAGACAGGGAAGCTCCGGTGACGGACTTTAGGCCTTTATCAATGTTAAACAGCGACTTCAAAATACTTAGTAAGATAATGGCTGCCCGGTTGCTCCCTCTCATGACAAAGTTAGTGCACGCTGACCAGAATGGTTTTGTCCCCGGCCGTAGTACCTCCCTGAACCTGAGAAGGGTGTTTACGATCTTGCACATGCCCAGGGATCAGAGACCGCTAGAGGGAGCCTTACTCGCGGTGGATTTCGAGAAGGCCTTCGATTCCATCAGATGGGACTATTTAAGGACTGTGATGCTTAAAATGGGGCTGGGGGAGAACTGGGTAAAATGGGTGGACTTGCTGTACTCATCCCCGTTAGCAAGAGTTAAAACCGGAAGGATGATCTCCAGTGCATACCCAGTATACAGGGGAACTAGGCAGGGCTGCCCCTTGTCCCCTCTACTGTTTGCCCTGGCAATCGAACCCCTGGCATTGCAGCTGCGATGTGAAGGCGTGGGCAAGGGAATTATTTGGGGTCCGTCCGAACATATAGTCTCCCTGTATGCAGATGATATACTTATTTACATGAGGGACGCGTCAAGAGGACTCACGTGGGCATTGGGAATACTGGAAGACTTCGGGGGCCTATCGGGACTCCGACTTAATCGGAGGAAAACATATGTATTCCCCGTGATGTCAGACAGTGCACGCCCAGATGCGTGCCCAGCTGACGTAAATTGGGCCCCGCGGACATTTAAATACTTGGGCATATAGATATTTCACGAATTAAACGATCTTAGGGACGGTAACCTCGGCAGGACGCTTAGATCATTGCGCTCCTCGGTGGGGTTTTGGAGATCATTAAAACTAACAATCATGGCCAGAGTGGCGCTCTCAAAAATGGTCATGCTACCACGCCTCCTCTACTATTTTGCTAACTTACCACTACAGATCCCCGTGGCATGGTTCCGAGAGTTGAACGCCTTGCTCAGAGAACTAATATGGGATGAGGGCCGCAGAAGAACTGCGCTCTCGACCATCTGTAGGCCGACGCGGTTGGGAGGCCTGGGCGCCCCAAATTTCGTAGGCTATTACCTGGCATCTCAGTTACAATGGGTGGCCGGCTGGCTAGCGGGTAGGGGGCGGCTGGACCTGGCCACCGCAAACGGTGAAATTGACGTAGCTCAGATTACAGCAAATATGGCGGGCAGGAAGATGGCCCCCATTAGAGGCAACATAATGTACAATGTGGCGATGAGATGCTGGAAACAATGTGAGAGGAGGACTGGAGTGGGGCCACCATACTCTCCCGCTCTGCCGCTGGCGGCCGTCGCTCTGGACGTGAGAGCGGAGGGGCCAGGGGGACTGGGTTTGGGGCCTTGGACGAGAGCAGGGATAGAGACAGTGGGGGAGCTATTCAGGGAGGGGGTGCTGAGGAGCTTTGCTGATGTAGTAGAGGGGGGGGTCCCAATAGGACAGTTTTTACTCTTTGGAAGGCTGGTGCATACCCTGAAGGAGCATTGGACCACGGTCAACGCAGAACCCGCTCCCCACGGGGTGTTGCACCTCCTGCTGACAGAGGGAGAGGAAACTCACCTAATAGCAAAAATATACAGGGCCCAGATAGAGGTAGCAGTGGATCCCCTGCGATCCCTAAGAGAAAAATGGGTGAAGACAATTGGGCGGGACCTGACCGAGTCAGAGTGGACTAGAGCACTTGCTTACCCTGGGGTGATCTCACGCAACACTAGGCTGAGATACATACAATACAACTATCTACACAGAACATACCTTACTCCTCAACGGCTGCACCGCATAAACGGGGGGAGCCCAGGACTTGCCCCAGATGTGGAGACGGGGAACCCGACTTTGATCATATGATGTGGGGATGCACGATGCTCCAGAGGGGATGGACGGTGATGACGACTAATCTCATGGAGCTGTTCGGTATGGAACTCCGGCCAACCCCCGACATTTGTCTATTGGGCCTCAGAGCTAGTGCCAAATGGAGCAGGGTAGAGAGTTGTTTCCTTGACCTGTCCCTGGCCCTTTACAAAAGGCTGATTACGAAGGGTTGGAAGTCGAATGCACCCCCTTCATTGACAGAATGGAGAGGCGATGTCACAAGATGGTCCAGAGCTGAACTGCAGGTCCTTAAGGCCGAGGAGGCCAGGGGAGTCCGCCAGACAACCATCGCCCCGGAGTGGGAAAACCTAGTGATAAGATGGGACGGCCTAACGAAGGGACCAATGGTACCTGAGGGGATGGGATGAACCACTTGAGAGGGTCACCTGATGTGCTTGTAAGCGAAAGTTCCAGAAAACAGGATGGGAGGAACATCAGGAGCCCCGATGGCCCGGGCGCAGAGGGAGCGAGTACAGAGGACAGGACGCAATAACTAAAAGAATGAAGGAGGGAGGGGAATAGTAGATAGGCCGCTCCTACATAGTATGAAACTCTATGTCAACCCCCCCCTCTTTGAAGTTAAGCAGCCACACCCACATGAGCCATTAAGCCTATATACAGTTTAAAGTGGAGTTAAGTCTGTTATCAGGTCACCAATATTAAAAGTAACGAGGGGCACTGTAAGTACTGTCTCCATAAAGTCGGATTGATTAAGTGATGGGAGCAATATTACACAAGTATTATTAAACTACTGAATTGAGCAAGTAATTGTGAAACACAATGCAAACAAAGCAAAACAGTGGTGCGGACAACTTAAGAGATGTGTATAATAATGACAAAACTTTACTGTAAAATGACCTACAAATGTAAAACAGCAAACAGTTAAATAAAAATATATTTGAAAAAAAATAAATAGTGGTCATCTAAGCAAACACTGAAAATAAAGAAAACACTAATTTGTAGGTTAGAATAAAAAAACTCCGGGATCACTTTTACCCACTTTATTCGGCACCTTAGTCAGGTAAACTCTCAATGAGGAATGGATGTTATGGTTATATTTCAATCTCCACTCAAGTGAGATGGTTAGTGAGTGGTGATCACTATGGAAGTCCCAAATTACCACATGACCTGATAACCATTAGGATAGGTTGCAGGAAGGGGGGGACAAAAATATAATCAACAACCGAGAAATATCCTCTGTTTATAAAGGTCAGGTCGACTGGAGTGAAACTAGGACCCATACTTAACTCAAAACTAAATATTAAAATCACGAATAACGGAATTCACATTTCCCCCTACACAGTTTGTTTAAAGTGTGTTCAATAAATATATCACCCGCGGGCAAAATATCATGCATAAAACAGCATATTGTGCAGAGGTGGAGATTAAAGTCGCCCTTAAGGACTAATGGAGTATAGACATGTTTTTGAGTATGGAAACGCTCCAAAGATCCTCTGAGGGAACAAATATGATCGTGATTACTTTGTGAAATTAAAATTATAAAACTGAAAACGAGAATTGGAAAATAGTAATCCCACTGCAGCCAAGTATGGAGAGTCCATATTAACGTCTCAGTTTTGCCATTTAAACTCAGGGTTTCCAAAACAAGTATACCACCCTTTCCTCTCAAAAACTCGATGAGAGCCGCAGGTACAAAAAAGAAGCTATAGCCATCTCTAAATAAGGTGATGCCAACATACCACGTTTCTAGTAAACAAATTATCTTAAATTTCTTTAAAAAAAAAAAAAACACACATTACACCAATTTACGTGATATTTTTTACCTGCTATAATCCAACTCAAAATGTCGAGGAAGTTATTTAACTGTAAATCAGGCGTGATGACTTCGGAGGAGGAGGCCTGAATGTAAGTGGGAACATTGTAACTGTCAATCACCGTTTTCCAGAGCACCTAAAGGCGCCTATCTATTAGATGTTGCAATATCACAAATTTCAATATTACTATGGAGGGGCCCGCGGAGAGAAAGAGACCCGCTCTAGTCTCTCCGCAGGTTCTTTCGGGAGAGGGAAGTGACGGCGTGGGACGGGATAGGTGCAAGGTAAGTGGGGGTAGGTTTTAGGGGTGGGGAATAAAAGGGTGTGTGTGGGGGGGGACCGACCTCTTTCCGCACAGCCCATCGCGCAGTTAGGTTTGGCCTCCCACCCACCCGGCAAAGGACGAAAGATGAGAGAGGAACGAAGTCTGATTTAAGTGAAAGAAGGGGTAAATGGGCTGATTGTCAGTTAGGGCGGGTTGCAGGAAGGGGTAGACAGTAGATGGGGGAGGGTGGTGAGTCAGATGCGGGCTTGGCCACCCTTCCAGGGAATAAACAAGCAGGTGAAGGCTGTGAGTGGGGGTACGCACGAACCAAATGGGACATGAAAGGAAAAGGGGAGTGTGTAGGGGAATGGAAACGAAATGAGGGTTTGGAGTGGAAGGATGAGCGAGGAAATGTCAAAGGGTGGGCGTTATTAAAGTTGTGGTTTTCGAAATAAAAATTAAGGTTATATTGTTTGTTGCAATCCTGTCCTAAATAAATGACCTTTTACACTAAATGGCAGTCACTGAATTATGTCCCGATTCATTTTTGGGGTTGGACAAATGAAAAGTAAACATTCACTTACCAGTGAGAAAACAGGCAGGCTACAAGGCCGGGAAAAGAGAGGTGGTCTGCTCTCAATCGGGCGCAGATAGGTCCGCTCTTTACCCGTCTTCACCAAGGCCACTTTCAGGCACGTCCCTCCTTTGCAAACAGCAGTCACCCATGACCTTTGAAGCACTGGCCCCGAAGTTGTGTTAAAGCACATCCTGAGCTGCTGAGAGAAGAGCTGCGGCATATAGAGATCAGGTGTGCTGCTGCAGTTCCTCTACAAACAGTGATATCCCCTGGCCTTGAAGTCCTACATCTGACGTGGTGTTCAAAAGTGTCCTGCCCTGAGGGAGAAGAGCTGTGCTATATAGGGCTCAGGTGTGCCGACTCCCGACCGCCAAACCAAACAGCAATATTCCCTGGGCCTTGAAGTCCTGGTTCTGAAATGTTAAGCGCGTCCCCATCTGCAGTGCATAGGTAAAAAAACACAATCGGCCATATACCTACATCCAACCTATACCGTAATTCGGCACATACTCCTTGGGGCTTTGGGCAAAAGGTGGAAGGGTTAGCGGCAGCATACCGAGTCAAAATAAGAGTTAACGCGCTTTCATTGACTTCAGCCCTGATAAATTCTTCTTCAGAGTTCCATCTTTTGCTGTATCTGCTCTCTCGTCTTTGTTATGTTCCCATTCTTCCCTCTCTTTATAAAGAAATGTAGAATCCTGAGCTTTGTTCCCAGGCTGCTACTTCCTAGCACGATGGGGGCTTTCTGGCATGCTTTCCAAAACTGTTTCTTCTTATAGGGTTATCTTTAATATGCTCTCCAAACCAGAAACCGTCTACTGCCCGAATTTAAGCTACATGCCGTAAATGTAATAGACTTTATTGAGTTTATATGTCTCTTCTGAAGTCTGGAACCGAAGTAATACTGCTTAACAACCAATGTGAGACCTTTATTTCTTGTTATCCCTGGGCAATCGGTTGTTGCTGGTTCACGTGAGCAAAGTTACAAAGTCTCCTCGAAACATTGCACAGATATTTTTCAATTGTGCGAGCTTGGTGAATTTTAAAGCGACGAAGATTTAAAAAAAACACATTCGGGCTAAAAAGTAGCCCATTTGTTGCTACTGGTGTTTTCCTGCTTCCATGTAAGTGCTGTCACGGCTGCTACTTACCTTTTAGTTATGCTCAGTATGCTCCATCTCCTTGTCCTGCTGCCTGACGCCCCACTGTAGGAATTGTGACAGCCAAGAAAGGTGATGTGGCCCTGTGGTGGCTCCTGTGTTTGGGTAGGACATCGGGTTGCAGGAAATCAGATTGAGTTGAGGATATTTATGGAAGTTTATACTTAACCAAGTAAGGCAATCCACGAGTATGTCTGGCTAATCAGGTGTAATTAAAACTTTACCATTCCTAGCTTTTCTGGTTCCCGTAAGTAACATTTTTGTTGGATGCTGTTATTTAACACTGGTGTCTCATAACTTTAAATTCCAATGCATTTCACTTGGATAACTGTTGCAAAGGATATTATGCTACCTTAATACTAGACAATCTGGTAGCCTGGTCGAATTCAGTTAACTTGGTCCCCGTTAATCAGACTGGGTTTTGGAGGGGCTACGGTACCATGATAAATATGCTGGCCCTAACATCCATAACAGACACATTTCAATCTTCCAGGAGAAATTGCACTTATGTTTTATACATCTCAAAATTGCTTTTGATTGGGTGGCCAGATCCCATCTATGGAGAAAGTTAAGAAGCTGGGGCTTGCACGAAAAAACCCTTCAAGACATTCAACTGTTATATCAAAAGACACGGGTCCAAGTCAAGCTAGAGGATAGTATGAGGCTGTCAAGGAAAATTCCAACTAGTATTGGTCTCAAACAGGGGTGTGTCATCGCTCTACACCTGTTTAATTTATTTATGGCAGACCTGTCACCGAAGTTGGGCCTGCAAACTATAACGCATTTTTCATATGCAGATGATATTCTTCTTTTGAGCCACCCAAGAGTGGGTTTGCAGAGATCTGTCAGTGCTCTTGCTGAATTTGCTCAGGATAACAAATTGGAAGTCTATACTGATAAATCATAAACGATGGCCATGTGGAATACATTTGGCCCTCTCTTAATCTCAAGCTAGTAGATGGACCCTTGAAAGAAGTCACCCATTATAAATGCATGGGGCTATATGTTGATAACAAGTTGAACTTCTTGGCACATAAACAACATATAATGTAAAAATGTAAGGCACTGACATTCGCCTTTTGTGTCATTGCAAAGAAGCTGGATGGCCTCTCATTTGGTCCTTTTCTGGCCGTCATGACAGCTAAATTAATACCAACTGTGGTTTATGGGAGTACAGCAGTCTATAGAAAAGATGCTTTAAATCTTAATCAACAGCAAACTAAAATCTACAAATGCGCCTTTGGCCTCCCTCAGAGTGCATCACCAGCCCAAGTCAGATTAGAATTCAGCCTTGTGCAGTAATAGTTGGCAAGGAAGTATCATGTCATCAAATCATGGTACAAAATTCATACCAACTACCGAAGCCCACTAGTGAGTGTGCTATGGCACTCTGTGGATAATGACTCTAACTCAGTATACAGTCAATACCTAAAGCGTGTCCTTCAGGAAACACAAACATTAGAGCTATGGAATTCCAACTTGACATATCACCTTTTACGCAGTGTGCTAAATAGACTAGCAAAATTACACTGTCTACTGGATGATAAACATAAATTTGCGGCACTGTTACATGCCTGGATGGTCATGCATAATTACAACACTCTGGAACCAGCACCATAATTGAATACGACAAATCCAATATATCTGAAACAACAGATGCTAGCTCTACGATTAGGGGCCTTGCCGTCCCTGGCCAACAAGCCAGCATGGAGGCACCATGGTGCCATATCCTGTAGATTGCGTGGCGCTGGGAAGGAGGACATTATACACCTTATCTGTATCTGTCCAGTGCTAAAGGATTTCCGTATCCAGTTGTTGAAACAGCTCTTTCTTGCCAGAGGTGTACAATCCTGTCGACCGGCTATTATGAATGTGCTTGACTCTGCTGATCCACAGATGAACTGTAAACTGCTGAAATTTCCAGCAGTGCATGCTAGGCTTCTTAAAGCTCACCTGAGTTCTTCCTAGCATGTCCAATTGTACATTAACACGTAAAATGATGTGTTCTGCTGACTGTGTAATTGGTCCATTGTGGTTGCTGTAGTTAAGCATGCTTTGTATCACTTTAGAGACATAAAGGTGCATATTAACTAATTTATTGTTTCATGTTCTGTCCTTAGGACTTGCATGATCTTTGCATTATCATTATACATTGCTTCAACACAAAGCTGCAGGCAGCTCATAGCCCTTTTTGAATGGTCTAGGCAGGCACTTCATGCACTTTGCACCTTCTTGCCTAATTTAGAATATAGTGCGGCTATTGAGGACGCTTTAGCCGACATGAGCAGAGGTTAATTAGAAATACATAATTCTAGAGGGATCAGTTGAAGGTAAAGTTTTTCTACATTTGAATGTTTTATATTTAAAAAAAGGCATAGAGTAGGCACTTTAGGCATCCCCCATGTAATTTTTGGCTTCTGATAAATGTGTATGCTACAATGTTGCAAACAGTACCGGTTGAGCACTATGGGCCAGATGTATCAAGCTCCCGGTTGCATTTTCTAAATAGCGAATTTTAAGAAATCGTTATTTTAGAAATGTAAAATGGTATGTATCAAAATTGAGAGTCGGTAATTGCTATTTCTTAAAATTCACAAAAGCAATTTGCAATTAGCAAATACAGAATCGCAAATCAATAACGATTCGGTAATTGAAAATTGAAAATTGTGAAAACGGCAAACCGGAACAGGATGATGACATCACAACCAGGAAGTGGGTCAGCCCATGCTGTTTCCAGGAGCCACTCTCACAAGAGGAGGCAGGGAGACACAGTCCAGCACCAGGGAGCCAGCTTTGTGAGCCTGCCAGGACCAAACTGCAACATGGCCAATGATGGGAAGGTGAAGGACAAGGGAGAAAGGAAGCGCAAGCTCAAATTCAGTGAGCGGAATTGGAGGTGCTCACTGAGGAGGTTGTCAGGAACCATGTCAAACTGTTTTGGAAGAACTCACTCCAGGTACCTGAAAGTGAGAAAAGGAAACTGTGGTTGGAAATCCAGACCAAAATATGCACAGTGGGTGTTGTGCATTGCTCTGTGAAGGAGATACGCAAGAGATGGTATGACCTGTGTTCCTGTGCCAAAGAAAGGGTAACCAGAAGGCTTAAGGAGGCAAGGAGCACCGGAGGAGGACCACCCATCCAGACATCATCCACACCAATGGAAGACATGGTTGAGTCCACACTGCTTCCGGAATCTGTCAGTGGTGTCACTGACATTGACACCACAGGGACAACCAGCACCAGCAAAGGTAAGGCCAGCAATGATGTGTATCCCCATACGTGCATGTATAAATGCCCCCTAGGAAAGAGGTATTACTTAGATGCATTGTGATTAGTAGGCCATGCCACATCTTACATACAACGCAACTATGCCTTATGGGAGTGGTAGTCCACAACCCTAAGGTCAAAATACCACATTAAAAGCACGTTGGTCTTCAGCCACATAGAGCAACAACACACACAAGTCACAGTGAAAAGCTGTCAGAGTACAATATTTACTATTGTGCAACTTCTTGTGATATATATACATTAATGGCATGCTGCACATTGTCGTTGCATATGTCCTGGGCCCTGCTGCAGCAGAAGGTGGAAATGTGGGGGATGTTGAAACACAGCCACAGTCCGACTCTAACACAAGTGAGTCTTTCAGTATTGCACCAACTAGATGCAGGACAAGGGTGTTACCTCTCCCAGAGTACAACCTGGACTCAGATGAGATGCCGGATGAAGTCCCCACACCACCCCCAGAGGGTAGATCCACAGGAACACAGCAGTCCCTGCCGCAGCGTCAGTCAACTTCCCTCAGGAGGCGTCACGATGCAGGCAGACGGTGCACTGAGGAAGGAGAGGGCCCATCAATCTTTGGCGACCTTGAAGCTTCCATGCTGAAAGTGCAGCGCCTGCAATGCAAACACATGAGGTCAATGCACAGGCAGTTGGTGTCAATCAATCAGATCATGGGCGCAATGAACAAGCAGTTGGAGTCTCTGAATGAGGGACAGCACACAGCAGCCGAAAACACAAAGGAGTCGACAAGTGCCATTAGGGACCTCTGCACTCAGATTCAGCAAGAGCGTGTTAGCCACCGTAGGCGCCATCACCAATTTATGAGACGGTTTGAAGGGTTCTGCAGATCGGTCAATCGGCATGCTAGCTCAACTGCCTTGATTTAACGACATGCTGTGGGCATACAGGCGGAGATGGCACACTGCAGTCGGGGCGTTGCACTGGGATTGGTGCAAATAACTAATGTCCTGGATGCAATGCAGACGGCACTCAGTGCTACAAACAGCAAACTTGGTGGTGGGGTTAGTGAGGAGTTCACTAGCCTCAGCAGTCTTATGGCCCCTGTGATGGATCGTAGGCGTCGCATTACTAGACACAGTACTGCCTGTGAACCCCCTACAAGAGGTGCCGGTGAGGCCTAAGAGCACTCAAGTGGAGTGTGTGGAGGTAGAAGGTAATGTTAAGGCCTACAGGGGACTACCGTAACATGTAGCTGTACAATTACACTATGATGCTAATAGTGTTACACTGTTATTCGCACATGGTAGCCTATGGTTCATGGCTATGTGCTATTGACACATACGTTACCTGAAGTCAAGGTAATACATTTTCTAACTACAGAAATACATAATATTGAAGTGGTGTTATCATTTCTTACATCAGAAATGATTGTGCGTGATGTCAGCACGTCTTTGCCTGCCTCTGCTGCACTGGTCCTGTCTACTGGGTGATGGGGTGGTACGGGATCACCATCTTCATCTGAGTCAGGCTCCATTGGTTCAAATGGTATGCCCCTTCTCGTTGCAATGTTGTGCAACATTGCACATGTGGCCACAATTTTACATGTTGTCTCTGGGCTGTACTGTAGTACCCCTCCACTCTTATGGATGCACCTGAAGCAGCCCTTCAGCAGACCGAAAGTCTGCTCCACCACACTGCGGGTTGCCCCGTGTGCTGCATTGTATCGCCTCTCTGCAGGCGTTGCAGGGTTCAGGTAGGGCATCAGTATATAGTTGCGCACTGCGTAGGCACTGTCTCCTGGAATGAACAGAGGGTAAAATGAGTACTGTTGGAATCTGCAGTCACTATAACTTCAATGCAACATTGTCAACTATTACTTTACCCAGTAGGTATCCTTCGCCAAACTCCCCAGCTAGCAGTCTTGTGTGAATCCCGCTGTGGCGAAAGATGTACGAGTCATGTGTGCTACCTGGGTATCTGGCCACAAGATCAGTAATGATGTTAGAGGCATTGCTAATCACCTGTATGTTCATGGAATGATGGTTCTTACGGTTGCGATACACATACTTGGTGGCAGATGGTGGAGAGATTGCTACATTTGTCCCATCGATGGCACCTATGACATGTGGGAATTGTACAATCTGATAGAAATTGATTTTTGTTTGTTGTAATTCCTGTGGGGTTTTGGGGAATCTTATGTGCTCTTGTATTTTGCTCAGCATGGCATTCAGAAATGCATTCTAGAAGTGTGAGAGGGCACTCTGAAAGACCTCTCCAACTGCTACTATGACCCCTTGATAGCACCCTGAGGCTAATAGGTGCAGGGAGCATAATACCTGCACATGGGTGGGTATGCTATTGGTCCTGTGGGTGGTGTGCTCCAGTAGGGGTTGTAGATCTGCTATCAGGTCAAGTATCATGGCTGAGCTTAACCTGTACTTCTCATAGATTTCCTCCTCTGTCTGGTCAAATTGGGTTATGCGCGCTCTGAAAATGTGCTCCTGTCTCCTCCTCCCTCTCCTCAAACCTGCCTAGATCTTCATTCCCCTCGCCATCATGTAGAGTGCAGCCATTGTGGAAAAGCGTCTGAGTCATTCTGGGCCTCTTTACATAGGTTGCACCTGGTTACCACCTGATTTCAATTTGTGGTAAATTGCATGTGCAAAAGGCCATTCTGCGAATATTCGCAATTGGTGATTTTTTGATCCATCACATTGCGCCAGGATTTTGCGGATCACTATCTGCGAGTCGCAAAACTTTGTCACAGTTTGCGTCTCGCAAATAGCGATTCAGTAAATCATGTAGCTGTTTGTGATACGCTGTTTGCGACACGCAAAACCATGCAATCTTCGTTAAAATTCTCTAATTTAGCAAATCCATATTTTCACACTGCGAATGCCTTTCATACATCGCAGGGGGCATTTTTGCTTTTGCAAACGGCCGATTTTTCCGATTCGCACCGTTTGCGAATGCAAAAAAGTTTTATATATCTGGCCCTATATCTTGGAAAAATCATCCGTAACCGTGTTTAGATCTAGTTGAAGAAGGAGTTAAGAGCAGAACTAAGAAGGGATTAGTTGCTTTTTAAGCACGGTGAATGTTTTCTAAAGATTGACAGGCAACATGATTTATTCTTTAGAGGTGTATGCCCTGTATTATGTTATTGTTTTTTATGTGTATTTTTAAATGAATATTTATATGATTTTATTACTTGACTGCAGTTTGTGATCATGCATGTAATGGTTTTAATTAACTGCATATATAAATAATTAAGATGCTTCCTTTGTATTTCTGACTTCCCAACAGGAGCCTGTACACACAGTCACCGCTTATTTCAGGGGAAGTATTATGTTTGGAACATAGATGCAGTATGACAAACTACTCATGTGCAACAACTCAGTGTTCAGGTAGAGTCACCACTCAAACAAATGGGTATTTATATGTAGGAATGAACAGGCAATTAAAATAGGCTACGTCAAGAAAAATCTGTGTTGGATATATCCTGTCAAGTATTCTAGTTCCAAGGGAGGTAAATGTAGAATCAGAAAAAGTTCTTTGTCGTGTTTAATGTCTATTCTCTGTCAATATATTCTGTACTGGGCAGTGTAGGCCCTTACTATTCCTTATTTTTTTACTGCCTCCCATGTCCTGCTTTTCTTCTAGAAGGATTAAAAACTGTAGTTCAACAGTTAGTTTTGAAAAGCCTAGTATTTTTAAATACCAGGCGGCAATCCGCCGCACGTGGAACTCTTCAGAATTTCACTGAGTTATTAGCTAACTTGGTGGAATTAAGCTGAGTAGAACTCCACGAGTTCCACCCACCACAATTGTGGGGACACACACAGCTTGAACAAATGTATTATTTAGTTTATTTAACATATTTTCTATAGGAATGTGCTATAATACTGTGAGTTGCCCTCTGTGTTGTTGGACTTACTCCAAGGCTGGGCTGGAGTACATTTACTACTGTTTTTGTTGGGTGTAGTAACTTGAGAAGTGCAGTTTGTACTTATCAATAGTCTTACTCCTTTGTGGGTATTTGTATTTGCAGGTTCCTCCCTAAACACCTACTTACACATTCCTAAACCCTGCCTTAGTGCTCCTTACTGCTTCCTAATCCCCTCACATTTAGTAGTAAGCACTCCCCATTTTCCAGGTACTCCAACATGTTACTCCCACAGTTAGCACTAAAAAAGAGATACCTACTTGCAACCAGAGCGGTGATCTCTGCACAGGCAAGCTAGGAGAGGTAGAGGTCCCTACATAAGTAGATTTGTGTATTTTTTTAATAGTATGTTGAAATACATGAGTAGTGCTATTGTAGCACTACTATACATACTTCAAAGTGTAGTTTATGACTAGGCTGCCTAATGTCTACTTTGTGCATATGGTTAAAAGGGAATTGCATCAAGTGACTTAGCACTGTGCTGAATCCTCAGCTAGTGCTGCAAGCTGCACAGGTGGGTTCATACATGCCAACAATTAGAAACAACAATTAGAAACTGGAAGAAAGGAGATTAAAAATATATATATATTTTTAGGATTTTTATTTCCCACATTGACTAGTGTTGAAGCACAGACATTTTTGCTCTGTTCTGCAAAACTGTGAAATTACTATTAAAGGTGCTTTAGCCCTTATTGAACTAAATAAGTGATGTACGACCAGATTGGATGTACTTTAGCTAATTTAGACTCAACCGTTGGTGAGACCCCATTAGCAGAACATTCTCCTTCTGGTCTGGAAAGTCTTATTTGCTGGTGCTCCTGAAGCATGAGTCAGGATATTATTACCGCAGGGAACATGTCTTCACTGAAGAATTCCAGGTGTTTAGGAGCCATACAAACAAATTGAATAACACTGGTTCATGACATATATAATTCAGTTCCCCAGTTCCTAATGTTTGCTGGTGAAGTGCCAGCGCTTCTTCTTTGATGTCACAAAGAAATCTAGATTTGGATGACCTTAATGCTGGAAAAATTCCCTTTAGTTCACCTTATTCAGTTTCCATTTGTTGTTCACTGACACATCTCCACTGAAAGAATTTAACAGGCTTTATTTACACCTGGTAGAATGTATTCCACCTTCAAGACAATGCTGTGGCGAATGCCCTAATTCCATCAAGCCACTCCAAAACAATTTGAAACTTTGTTCCTACTTGTTTGCTTACATCAAATATTGAGGTGATGTTCTCTGTCCTTACCTGAACCAGTGAATTTGCTTAAATAGGAAGGAAGGACCAGAGGCCTATCCTGATTGATTTGAGTTCTAATAAGTTGATATGGAGTTGTCTCTCCACCTGGGAACAGTGAACAGTTTCCTATAGCTCCAGCAAAAGGGCACCCCAGTCTTTCATGGATGCATCTGTCATCATGATAAACTATGTTGTTTTCTGCTCAAAGGCAACGCCCAGTGTAAGTTTGGCTTCTCTAGCTACCACATAAGTGCCCTCTTTGTCTTAAGTGTGGACTGGATATGGTCATCAAACGATCATGTGGTTGTGCCCACTGTCCATCTCATACTTATTGTAGAGATCACAGGCATAGCCAGCAGTTTTTGATGAGTGGAATGCTTGAGGATATCATGCACAGTTAAGATTTATATAGATGATCTATGATTTTGTTCATTTTCTGCACATTTTGACAACATTGGAATCCCATGGACTCCTTACTGTGACAGGAATGCTTTCTCTAGTGTTGTAGCTAAGACCGCACACAGGAACTGAATATGGGCAGAGATTAAAGGGAATGCTTGTCTGAATTTATAGAAAGGCCCACATTGTGGCACAGAGTCAGGCGAGCATTCTTAGGTCACTCAGCTATGCTAACTGATTCTCCCTTGCTGAACCTGACATCCAGGTAAATAAATATTTGATGACCCTGACGATGTAGGAAGGTAGCCATCTAGGCAATGAAATTTAAAACGATCCTTGAAGCTAACATTAAACCTGAGGGCAGGACTTTCACTGATAATGGCACATGTCTGCATCAAACCATAGGAATTTATTGTATTTCAAATGTATTGATATGTGGAAGAATGGGTCTTGTAGATCTAATGCCACCAAACAGTTCCACTTCTGAACTTCTTGTAGCCTGACCATCCAAAAAGACTGCTCCTTGACATATGTGTTGAGTTCTTGAAGATGTAAATGGAGTACAACTCTCTGCAATGTTTCTTCACAAGAAAAAATCTGGAGTAAAACCTCCTGTCTCACTGGGATTTGGAGACAGGCTTAAGTGCTCCTTTCTGCAGCATGGTGTTAATTTTCAACAGCAATAAGGGGCGATATTAATGTATCATCTTGTGTGGTGGTCTTGGCTCAAATTCTAGTGTCTGTCCGAAATGGACCCAATTAAGCTCCCATCTCTTCTGTTATGACTTGTCAATAGTGGTAGCAGTTCAAAATTATTAGCCAAGTGGGCCTATGTGGAAGGTTCGAGATGCTATATACTGTTACTTAGCTTCTTCTCTTTTACTGTGAAGAACTTAAATAGATTCTGTATTATAAGAAATATGACTGCAAGGTAAAATATTTTTATTGTTGCTGTGTTTGATAATGCTATGAATAAAGTAATCCATGAAAAGACAACAGATATTGCCCCCTCATTCCTCGAATGAGATTTGGTTTTATTTGTGTCTGCCTTTATTGATTGCAATGCTTCATCCACAAAATGCCCAAACAAAGCTTCACCAGCAAATGGATATGGTTCTGGACCACCAGATGAAAGGATATACACCAAAGTCAATCTTTTCATCAGTGAAAGTCTACTTTTGCAATCTGATGCAATACTATCAACACAAAACGATGCTGGAGGGAGCGCTGAAACTTTTCAAACACTCACCCACAGTCACAGATGATGGACAGAATGCTGAACAATGCAAACATTCGCCCCCAGTCACAAAGATCTGGGTTCCATCTATTGTTCTTTTGCTCACCATGCTACCCCAGTTTGGACCCAGCCATATGCAAATCAGCCTTGACTCTGTTCCCCATGGAAACAGTCCAGCCTGAACTGCCAGGCCAGGTCCTCCCTGGGCCAGAAACAAGCATCCTGGGACCAGTTTCAGGGAATCACCCCTCATCAGCCAGGGTAGCTTGAATCCAGTGGCACCATGAGCTAGGGATCCATGCCAAGGCATACCCTGGCCACTTAGGGCAGCTTTAGCAACATATAAGGATGATGGATGGAGTGCTGAAGTTTTTCAAACACTCACCCTTGTGGGGAACAGGGTCAAGACTGATTTGCATATGGCTGGGTCCAAACTGGGGCGGCATGATGAGCAAAAGAACAATGGATTAAACCCAGATCTGTGGCTGCGTGTGAGTGTTTGAAAAGATTCAGCACTCCGTTCATAGTCCTTTTGTGTTGCTATAGTCAATTTAAGTGGCCAGGGAATGCCCAGGCTTGGGTCCCTTGCTCATTGTGCCACTGGATTCAAGCTAGCCTGGCTGATGAGGGGTAATACCCCGAAACCGGTCCAAGGATGCTTGTTTACGGTCCAGGGAGGACCTGGCCTGGCACTGGGTGGCATGGTGTGCAAAAGAAAAATTGATTAAACCCAGAGCTATAAATGGGGTGAATGCTTGAAAAGTTTCAGCACTCTGTCCATCATCCTTTTTTTGTTGCTAAAGTCGTAGTGCAATACTACCAAGACAGTGTCCACTAATGCATCAGTTACCACTGATCAGGCTCTTTCTCACTCTCAAGATTTTTTTTTGCCTTCTTCTTCTCCCCCATTATTATGTCTTGGTAAGTGGCAATATCAACTACATTTGCTTACCAAGATGAGATACAAGGCCAAGGTGTTTGCGACTACAAACAAGATTGTTGTCAGAATTGAAACTCTATTCTCAAAATTATCCATCTTCCTCCTTTCACATCCTAGGGGTCGGGTGCAATACAAGGATGGGTTGATGAATCATTTTTTAGGCTGCTGCATAGCTTCGAAGTTGGCCTTGTGGTACCCTGTGTGGCAAACCTGGTTGTTATTTGGTGATGAATATGTTTTATTGACATGTGGTACCATTGCAGGGAATGGAGCTCGAGCCTGAATAATTTTGAGCCATTCCTGTCAAATATGGTCAATAACAGGGATAGACCTCACCATTTTTTTCCTAATTCCTTGAAGTACAGAAATTGCAATTGCTATTGGAAGATCAAAGCATTTAGATGTTGTTCCCACCTTAAGGGATGGATTCTTGCATAGTTGTCAGTTGGTGAATCTGGATGGGAAGGATCTGCTGTATTGGGCACCAGACAGTCGACCCATTCATCCTATCCTGCATACCTGTCTTTTGTTACTTTTTCTTCCTACTCTCTATTTTATTAGATTTTACATGCCGCACTCACTGGACTGTTTACAGAAATGTTGCAGTCTGTGCTGGTGGAGGTGGGTTTGGATACTGAGGAGTGGCTAAAAAGCAGTAGCACAAGAGACAAGAGTAGACTGTGGTAAAGTTTCTGTGGCTTGATTCGGTGCTCAAGTGGAAGTCTAGAGTAATAGACTGACATCATACAATGGAAGTCATTGATGAAATCTACAAGCAGTTGTAACATCAGTATGCCAGCAATATGATGGTTCTGAACAATATTCATCTTAGTTGCAGTCATTATGACATAATAAATGAGTGACCACAAATAACCCTATTGTGAATGCTTATCCTCATAATGAGGATGACAGGTGTTGTCATCATCTTGGTCTCCTTGAGCAGAATCATCATCATCATCAAAATCTTTCAAATCTTGATATTTGACCCAAAGTTGGGTCAAGTGTTGTTGCAGTGCCAAATCGACCTTCTTGCAACTCTTCCTTTTTCTCCAGTGCATTTGTTGGCGAAAGAGTGACACATATGGTGAGTTACCTGACTGCAGCATGGCTATTGGAACACCTTTTTGCCTGATATTGTAGCCAAAGTAGCTTCCTTTTTCTGGGAGACCCTTGTCAGCAGTGACTTCATTGGAGGTTTTATATGCAACTTTGATGGTGGTGAAAGTGTTGTCTACAATGCTCTTATCATCAATGGAGTTATCATTGGTGGTACCATTGACAAAAATGTGGTCATTGTTGATGGAGGTTAGGCTCACAAATCATCATCAACATGGTTATCCATCTTATGGATGGTGGTTCATGTTTGAAATTCCATCAATGTGGTGTCTAGAATGTAGTCGTTGATGCAGGCAGAACAGTAGAATGTGAAAGAATCATGGTCCTCAGCAAGGAGAAAACATGGACTGAGACAGAGTGGATAATGAAGATGGCTAAAGCCTTACCTTAGAAGACGGTTCAGAAATTGCCTTAGCTGGATTGTGTAACTTCTGGACAGAATTTGTTGTGGCCTTGCACAAACATTGAGAAGATAGTTCCTCAATCAATATTTAATTGTTTGGAAGCTTCATCTTCCACCAAACAATATTTTTGCAACTCTTTGGGTGAGGGAGGGAATTTGGACTCATCCTTAGATGAAGAAGTGTCATCAGCTCTAGTTTTCATCTGAAGCTGCCTCAGAAGTCAGCCTTCTAGGCCATTTTGGTCTTTGCTGAGGGTTTTCTGCATGGCTGAAATCTTTTGCTTTATTCCTAGTATAGAGGTACTAGAATCATTCTTTGTTTGGATAATTAATATAGAGCTTTTTTCCCCCACATAAGATACAGGCCCTGAAAAGAGTATTTTTGTAAATAAATCATTGTATTAAGCCGATAAAAAATATTTCCCACTGGCCTAAAGTCTAAAGACAACAGACTCCAAGGTGAAAGCACCATTAGAGATGTAAGAATACAGTGAAGATGAGGAATCCACATTGAATCTAGAAGATAGAGAGGAGCTGTGAAGGCACTACTTACACACAAGGTGCAGTATAAAATGTTAGGTATGTGAGCTCTAAGGGGAGTGCTTTTCAGAATTTTTTTTCTCTCATTGGCTGAAGTTTGGGTTTTTCTCTGTGAGGTTGTTAGTTACTAAAGTGGCACTATGTATCGGGTATTCAGGCCCTTGTCACTGAATACTGCTATTTACTGTGGTACTCCAACCTCAACAACAGGGAATGATTCAAACAAGCAAACTGTTGAAAGATTGAAGGCATTTTCTGACTGACATGAATGAGCTTCTTGGAGTTACATTGACAGTGAATTTTAGTAGCCTGTAGGTATCATATTTCTGATTAAATTTGGAATGCCAGCTCCACTGTCCTCAGCTATCCTATCAACTACATCATCTAACCATCTAACTACACTCCCATCTTGAGACATCTGGGAGAATATGCACATTTAGGTGAAGGGCATGAGCCTTGTCCTTCTGTAATGAGAGTAATGTTGCCAATAGAACATTAGCCTGTCATTAACATTTTGCTATGGTTGCCTGTGTCCATCACAATTTCATGCTTGAGTGTTCTGTAAAATATGAGTGGGTGTAACTCCAGTAATTTGCTGAAGCATAATTATGTAGAAGTATACAGATTACTTGTCATTAAGTGAGCAGTATAACCCAGCATTTAGCACTATATTCTTGGCACAAAATGCACCCTTGATTCCAAAATCTGAGTATGCAGTCTATGCTAAGAAAATAATGCTAAACGCAATGGACCATCAACAGCAGCAGCCATTTGTGCTAGCAAAGTTTGTTGTTTCTGTGCCCCTATGGTAAGCTTTTTGTGTGAAATTACGCAGATTTATGCAAACAAGCATAATTGCGTAATTGTCTGTAATTTTGCATCTGAAGAAAAACTCGAATTTACTGATATTACTCTGATTACTCGAGCTTAATTAAGATTTCTCCCTGGCCTAGTGCTAAAGTCCCATTGCTTCCCAACAAGAGAATCTTGTTGTTTTCCCCATACTCCACAGTGATCAAGTCAGTTTTTCATAGGTGCACTACACCTGCAGTTGAAATCTGTCCACACTACTTATTTCCTTTTGTTTATTTCTGCTTGGCCCACCTTTTAACGCAGTCAGGCTAAGACTTTAAACCGCAAACAATCACAGGGCTTCTGCCTATGTGTTTTTACCTGTTCATGATGACAAACTACTTGTTGTCTAATTATATTCTTTCCATAGCCTAGCTGACAATAGACCTCCTTTATTTGTGATGTTAGGTTTATTTTCGTCTGTCTTCAGTTGGCATCCTCCTTTTAGTTTGCTTGGCCATGCTCATACCTTGATTTAAATGGGCCCTCTTCATTAAGTCCTGCTAACATCTGTGGGCCTTGGCCTGTCCTGCATTTCCAAACCGTTTTCTAGTTGTAGTCAAAAGTATTTATGTCTATTTGTCCACAAAGAGATTTTGCTCCCCATTTTCGGTCCTCTCATTCATGATAAGAACTGTAGGATTGCCAGAATCCTTTGTTTTTGTCATCCATTACTCCTCTTTTTGTTGCAGTTGATGTTCCTGTGATTCTTCCTCTGCAAGCTTCAACATCCTCTTTTAACTTTGTAGTCTGATCAGGAGCCAGCTCTTGAGCATAGTGTTAGTCAGGTCCTAAGACAAGGACTCCATATTGCTTTCTGTACACTTGAGAATTAACATAGATTGATAAATGTCAATGATGTGTGAAAGTTTACATTGAATTTCCTTAGTGCGTTTAATCACACATTTTCCTCTGCTTCTTACTCCGCTTATGTAGCTAGGATACACTTTAAAGGATCTATGGCCCTCATTGCAACCCTGCTGGCGGTTGGTGTTAAAGTGGCTGTAATACCACAAACAGGCTGGCAGTAACTACCCCCGAATTATGACTATGGCAAAAGATCTCCGAAAGACAGCCAATGTACCACACCAACTGCCAGGGCAGAAACAAAAGCCACCGCGGCAGTAGCAGCCTACAGCCAGGAGGAAATCAATGTTCCGCCCACCATATTAAGGCCTTCATTTCCACCTCAGCGGTCTTTTTTAAAGACTGCGAGGTACCGCCGTGCTGAAGACCGCCAGTGCAGGCGGTTTTCCGCGTGGCGTATTATGACTGCTGGCAGCCCTCTGTCCTTTTACAGACAGAGAGCAGCCATACTGGCGGTCGGCGGGGAAGTGGAGGCTGCTCCACCTCCACTGCCACGTCATCAGAACACCGCCCACCGTATCACGTTCCATGATTCAGTGTGGTGGTGTTCTGGTGACGGGGTGCTGGTGGCGGAGCAGCCCCCATGGATCCCGTTCCCTCCCGGAGGATCACCAGACCAGGTAAGATCGTCCGTTAGGGGAAGGGGTGGGGGGTGCTATGTGTTGTGTGCGTGCATGGGGGTGTGTGTGTCAGTGTGTAGAGGGGGTGTGTGAGTGCATGTCTGCATGCAGGGGGTGTTGGGTGTGTGGAAAATGTGTGCGTGTATGTCTGTGTGTATGTCTGTTGGAATGTCTGTTTGTATGTGTGCGGGTATGTGGGGTTGTAGTGTATGTGTGCTTGTAGGGGGGGTGTCGATGTTGGGGGTATGGGGAGGGGAGTCCTGCCACCATTGGTAGGTGGTAGGGGGGTCAGGGGTGTGGGGGAGGACTCGGGGTGGGGGGGGGCAGGGGAGCCCCCTATCAGTACCAGGGAAGGATTTCGTGGCAGTACAGAAACCCACAAAATCCATGGCAGTATGCGGGGTCATGATACCGCCGGTGGTGTAGTGACAGTCGCTGGTCTGGAGACCGAAGTCTCCAGCCCAGCGGCCGTTACCACCCTGGCGGTCGAAGTGGAGAAGTGGTCACTGCCATGATTGTAATGCCATTCTTTTCCGCCGGCCTGTTGGCGGTATTACCGCCATTTCTCCACCGACGGCCAGGGTTGTAATGAGGGCCTAAGACGCTGCAAACCGCCACCTTTTCCGGGGCGGTACCAACAACATGATCTTCTACGTTCTGCTCCACCACGAACACCAATGGTGGCGAAGACGACGACAGTGAGTACAGCCGCCTAGCACACAAGGGAGGGACGGAGGAAAACGAAAGTTCCCCTCCCCCCACACCATACACACAATCAGCTGCATTACAAAAACAATTTTACCCCGTAACTCGGATGAGTAATGCAAGGACAAAACGATTTCTAAAAAGTGAATGTAATGAGATCAACACAGTATGAAAAATAAGTTAGACAAGATAATAGATTTATACATATGTACAGAAAAAGAGACACAGCCCAGTCCACAATGTTCGTAGGCCACATGGCCACAGGCCAAAGTCCAAGGCCACAGGCCAAAGTCCAAGGCCACACATGTCACCTGCATCAACACGGAGAGAACACTGCAGGGGCATCAGATGGTAAATAGGCAGGCACCTCAGGGGGAGGGGGACTGGAGGGCACCTCAGCCGGGAGATGGTACAAGACCAGGGGGCAACATACCTTGTGCTTGGTCCTGTAGAGTGCAAGGTCACAGGCTCTTGAGTGGGTGACTTGCCCACTGGTTCTAGAGGGGACAACATGCCCTGTGCTTGGTCCTGGGGAGTGCAAGGCCACAGTCTCTCGATTTGGTGACTTGCCCACTGGTTCTGGAGGGAACAACATGCCCATTGCTTGGTCCTTAGGAGTGCTGGCCACAGTCTCTTAGGTGGGTGACTTGCCCACTGGTTCTGGAGGGGGCAACATGCCCTGTGCTTGGTCCTGGGGAGTGCAAGGTCACAGTGTCTCAGGTGGGTGTCATGCCCACTGGTTCTGAAGTGGACAGGCCGCACAGCAGCCCATGGAGGCAGGGCTACATACCGTCTGCCGATGGTGACGGCTGCTCAGTGGAGGTGGTGCTGCTGCTAGGGTGAGGGTCCTGCCCATCCCCTGCAACCTGGGATGGCTGCTCAGTGGTGGTGGTGTTGCTGCCGGTGGGGGGAGGCTCCTGCCCATCCCCTGCAACCTCGAACGGCTGCTTAGGGGAGGTGGTGGTGCTGCTACTGGGGGGAGGCTCCTGCCCATCCCCGGCAACCTCGGACAGCTGCACAAACATGGTTGGTGGTGGAGGCTCCTTCACAGTTTCTGCCACAGGCCCCCTGCTCTTCCTGCCTCCTGGGGCAGGCTCCTTGGTCTTCCTTGCAGCTGTGGCAGGCTCCTCTCCCTTCTTGCCTGCTGGGCAAGCTCCTTGCTCTTTCTGGCAGCTGGGACAGGCTCCTTGCTCTTTCTGGCAGCTGGTGCAGGCTCCTTTCTCTTCCTGCCTGCTGGGGTAGGCTCCTTGCTCTTTCTGGCAGCTGGGGCAGGCTCCTTTCCTTGAGGCTGCCTGGTGCAGGCTCCTTCACCATCAGGACATGTGGCCTCTGAGGTGGATGGCTTTTGGGTGTCTGATTGGTTTAGTTTGTTTACCTTAGGAAGGGGGGGACAGACACAGTGGGAGAGGACACAGGGGACGTGCCCATGGCTGTTGTGGAGATGTCTGCCAGTGAGGTATATGTTCTACTTGGTGTGGTGATCCCGCTGGTAGTGGATGATGATGTAGAGCATGCAGGTGTGAGTATAGACGGAACTGGGAGGGAGGTGGAGGAGGAGGAGGAGAGCGAGACAGTGGAAATAGTGGATGTGTGTCTGCATCTGGGTGGTGGTTGTGTGAGTGCCTGTGGGATGAAGTGTGGTGCTTGTGTTTGCATGTACCACTCTTGTGTGTTGTCTTGTGTGCATGCTCGTCTGGCTGTATGCTTGGGATGGGTTGGGGTTGAGGAGAATGGGACTGGGAAGAGGAAGTTGGAGGGGGGGGGGTAGAAACAGGGACAATGGCTGCCATCAGAGAGGAAGCCAGAGCCTGGATCGATCTCTGTTTGGGCCGCCAATCCAGTGTGAATGCCCTCCAGGAATGCATTAGTCTGTTGCATCTGGGCTGACAGCCCCTGGATGGCATTCACAAAGGTTGACTGCCCTACAGAGATGGATCTCAGGTGGTCAATAGCCTCCTCACTCAGGGCAGCAGGGCTCACTGCGGCAGGGCCTGAGGTGCCTGGGGCGAAGGAGATGCCTACCCTCCTGGGTGAGCGGGCACGGGCATCTCGATGAGGGGCTTCTGGGAAGGCGGCGGTGATACGGGGGTGGCGGATGTACCTGTAGCTGGGGTGGTCACAGAAGTGTCCACCACCACCAGGGTGCTTACATCGGAGGAGGCATCTGTGTCAGAACTGTCCCCTCCACTCTCCGCTGTGGTGCTCCCCTCGCCCTCCGTTCCACTAGTGCCCTCAGCATCGGTAGACTCCGCCTCCTGGGTCCTGTGGGATGCAGCTCCCTCCGTCGCCGGTGCCACTGCTCCTCCACCAGTTGATGATAATACACATAAGGACAGGATGAAAAAACAAAAGGGGGAGGAGAGACAAAGGATACACTGGGTCAATGGCTGCACCAACACGACTGTTGGCATACACAGCACCCTCACACACATGAAACAGGCCAACTCAATATGCCAGAGCACTTGCAGAGAAATATCTTGCCACCAAGGCATGGGGAGGGGCACACAATGCCAAATGCAGCACACCTGGGACCCAGGCAGCCCTGACCAGGAGTGGATGCCTATGAGCTAGGTAGAAGGATTATCCCTTCAGAACCCTAGCCACCAGGGGACCTATGCTGCAATGTCAGGCCTGGCCTAGGAGCATCCACTAACATGCATCCCCCACCCAGTTACCACACTACCATGCGTAAGTAGCAATGATGGGCACTGTACTCACCCCCTTGTGGCTGCTGTGATACCCTCAAGCGCCCTTCTAGCTCTGGATAGGCCACTACCAGTATGTGGGCCATCATGGGGGTCAGGGTTCGATGGGCACCCCTTCCTTGTAGGGAGGCCATCCCCAGCTGGGCCTCTGCTGTCTTCCGTGCCCAGCTTCTCAGGTCCTACCACCGTTTGCGACAGTGGGTGCTCTGCCTGCCATAGAACCACAAGGTCCGCAACTCCTTGGCACACCATATACCCTTCTTTTGATGGGCGCTGACCTGCAGAGGCAATACACACAGGAAAATCGACTTAGACAAACTGTCCTGCCTGTTACACTTATGGCCCACCATACCCCTTCACATCACCATTTACACACACATGGCCCAGCACACAACCTATATGCCGCCCAGAGGACATCCACCCACCCCCTTACATGAGGCCTACTCACACACCACTCCATGCATTCCTGCCACATGCATGATGCCCACAATGTACTCATCTGTTGGTCTGGAGACCCCATCCACCAGTCTCTCCAACTCCTCCAAAGTGAAGGCTGGGGCCCTTTCCCCAGTCACGTGGGCCATGGTAGGTTCCAGACACAGGTCACAGCAGCATATGCAGTGTAGGTCCTTTCCTGCGGAAGATCAGGTAGCAAGTGAGGGATCAGATAGAAAATGGCGGTCACGTCCGTGGCAGTGCATTCTGTCACCGCCGGTGTAGATCACCATTGGCCACTGTAACCCATAGGGCCCAATGTTAACCAATGAGGAATTGCATGGCGGATCCCGACCGCCTCCTGCAACGGCGCAAAACTTCGGCGGAATTACCTCACTTCCATCTGTCCCTCCACACAGGATAGGTGGACACCATTTCAGATGGGGGTGCAGGCCCTGGAAAATAGCTGCATCACTGGTGAAATTAGGATATACTGGAAAAATCACACTGACCCATTACAAGTTAACAGCATGCAAAGTTCTGTTGTAGCTCCGTCATTCAGTTTGTGACAGGCTCCTCACTCTTTTGCTCCATAGATACTTACCACTGTGGATGAATAGGAGATGGAGACATACCCCCGTGTACAGACCCCTTGTGGACTTGGCAACACTGGAGGACAGGCACATTATCCTCACTTATAGACTTGACAGGGCCACAATCACAGAGCTGTGTGCCCAATTGGGACCTGACCTGATATCTGTCACTGGGATCCGCCCTCTTGTGCAAGTTCTATCAGTGCTCCATTTCCTGGCAACTGGTTCTTTCCAAGTGACAGCGGGCTTGGCAGCAGGAATGTCACAGCCAATGTTCTCAAACATGCTGACAAGAGTGTTGTCTGTCCTGATTAAACACACGTGCAGCTACATCGTTTTCCCCCAGCTTGAAGATTTGGCCACAGTGAAGGCCGAGTTCTATGCAATGGGACATATCCCCAACATAATTGGGGCGATTGATGGAACACATTCTGCATTTGTCCCCCCCCCCCTGCCAGAATGAACAGGTGTTCAGAAATTGTGAGATTTTTCACTCTATGAATGTACAGATGGTGTGCTTGGCAGACCAGTACATCTCCCACGTCAATGCTAAGTATCCAGGGTCGGTGCATGATGCCTTTGTCCTGAGGAATAGCAGCATCCCAAATGTGATGGGCCAACTACAGAGGCACAGGGTGTGGCTAATAGGTGAGCCCTGGTTCCCATCCAGTATATGTTGATGTATGGGTATGGTGTGGGCCATATAGGATAGTGTGTTGGCTAAATGTTGTCTCTAAATATTTGCAGGTGACTCTGGTTACCACAACCTGTCATGGCTGCTGACCCCTGTGAGGAATGCCAGGACAAGGGCAGAAGAACGTTATAATGAGTCACATGGGTGAACCAGAAGGATCATTGTGAGAACATTCGGCCTCCTGAAGGCCAGGTTCAGGTGCCTCCATCTGACAGGTGGATCCCTGTGCTGCTCACCCAAGAAGGTCTTCCAGATAGTGGTGGCATGCTGCATGTTGCATAACCTGGCCCTCAGGCGCCATGTCCCATTCCTGTAGGAGGAGGAGGCTGGAGATGCCCGTGTGCCAGCAGTGGACCCTCTAGACAGTGAGGATGAGGAGGCAGAGGATGAGGATGAGGACAACAGAACATCAGTGATCAGACAATACTTCCAATGACACACAGGTAGGACAGTGTTACTTCCCTCTGGAAAATCATTTTGCAGATGTTGATGACCTCACATACACTCCTGGTGTGATCACTGCAGCCAACTACAGGTCATTAATCTATGCTCATTTTGTGTACAGTTGAATTGCAATGTTTGTACCTGTTTCAATTAATGCATAATTAAAAAACATGACATACTCCATACTTCTTTTGTTTCCAAGGGTGTTTATTGAAGTGCTAAAATATTGAGGGGCAAGTGCAAAGGGCTGGGGTGATGATGGAGGAAATTCCAGGGTATTGTTCCAGTCTGTTTGTAGCACAGGTGCATTGTCCAAGGGGACATAGGAAGGGGAGGAATGGCAGTTCAAGGTGGACAGGGTGACAGAGTGGGACAGAAAGGTGACAGTCTGGAGAGTCTCATTTCCTGGTGGGGGTATGGGCAAGTTTCTCTGGCTCCTGTCTGGATTGCAGGGAACGTTTGTGGGGTGGTTCTCCTTCTGCAGGGGGAGGGGTGTTGGTGGCCTGTGAGTCCTGCGGCAGGGCCTCCTGGCCACTAGCGGTAGCAGAGGTGGAAGGCTGTTCAGATGTCTGGTTAGTGGCAGGGGCCCACTGTTGTGTGACTGCCTCCCTCATAATGTTGGCCATGTCTGCTAGCACCCCTGCTATGGAGATCAGGGTGATGTTGATGGCCTGCAAGTCCTCCTTGATCCTCTGGTACTGTCCCTCCTGCAGCTGCCTGTTCTCCTGCACATTGTCCAGGATCCGGCCCATCGTGTCCTGGGAATGCTGATGGGCTCCCAGGATCTCTGCAAGTGGACCTTTCCTCCCACTGGTGCACAGCACTCCTCCCAGTTTCCATGTTGGCCTGTGCCTTTGTCCCCTGAACCGTGTGCCCACTGCCACTGACCCCAGGTCCCTGATTGTCTTGAGTATGAGGTGTGCCCTGGGGTCCCTGTTGAGGTGGACACACTGCTGATTGACATGTCCTGGGGACAGGAGTGTGGGTACGCTGGATGGGTGCTGTTTGGGTGTTTCCTGATGTGGGAGGCTCTGTGGTGGTGTGTGACTGGGCCTCGGTAGCCAGCTGTCCAGAGGTCCCTGATGGGCCAGGTTGGTCATCCAGATCCTGAAGACCAGAGTTGCTGTCATCACTGTGGGCCTCTTCAGTTGGGGGACCGGATAGTGCTGGCACCTCTTCTCCACTGAAATTGGCTGGAATACCTGTGGGGATGTAAATGATGTGTTATGGTTTCTGTTTCTGACATATTGTACATCCCTGGCTTTCCCTCTGTGGTTGGAATTGCCCTGCCAGCTTTCACTTGTGTATGTTAGTGTATAGTGGGATTGTTAGTTCTCTATGGCGTGCATTCTTTAGTGATGAGTGTCCATGCAGGGCTGTGAATGGTGTCCATGCATTGGTACAGCATGCAGGGCTTGGCATTGGGATAAGTGAGATGTGATGGTGGGGTGGGTGGGAAGTGGGGAGTGATGGGAGTGAGGGTGAGGGTGGGGGTATGTCATGCCTTAGCTCTTCCTCTGTGAAACGGGGGCGTCTTTGTGATGCCATGGGTGTTGTGTGAGGTATGTAGGTGAGGGTGTGTTGGGTAATGTGTTGGGATGTGTGATATGGAGTGCATGAGTGGTGTATAGGTGTGTATAGTGTGTGGCTCTGGTTGTGTCTGTGGTCTTAAGGTCTCTCTACTGGCAATGGGCTGTAATGGTAAAGGGTTGTGGGTAATGTGGGTGTGTGTTTTATAGTGGTGTGGGTGTGTTAGTGTGGTGTGTGTATGGGTGTCATGTGTTCTTTTTTTAATTGTCCAATGTGGTGTTGTTTTGTATGTGTGTGTCAATTTTGAGCGCTGCGGTATGTACCGCCAATGGTTTACCACTGTTGAATGTCTGCCATGGTGATTCGTGTGTTATAATGTGGTGGGTGTAGTTCTGTTGGCGTAACTGTGTGGTTTTGGATACCGCCAGTTTATCACTGACCTTTGGTGTGGCGGATTTGTGTGTGTGGCTGAATACTGATGGATTGGTGTGTGTGTGTGTCATAATATGGTGAACAGATATCCAGTAAGTTGGCCGCCAATGTCATAATGAGGGCCTATATGTGGGAGAGATTTTACCTAACTGAGTTTCTCCCATTTGCTACTGGTGTGGCATCTTACCCATTGACTTTTGGAGTGAGTACTGTGACTTGCTACTTTCTATCATGTGAATAAGTGTGGACTGCTGTTGCTACGCAAATATCATATACATCTAATTGTAGGGAAATTGCCTTTTCTTTTTGCCTCCCTTTTTAGGGTCGAGCCTGCGTCGCATGAGCCTGCTTGCTTTAGGAGTTAGAAAAGGGCTTGGTTCATTGGTTTGTGGGCTTGCCTGTTAAATCTGCTTGCTTTCATTAGTGGAAGGCACGCATACGTCATGCCTTAACAAGTGATAGATGCATTTTTAATGATAGGGACCACAGAATAATAATGCTCACTTTTCCGGTTGCAAAAGAGTGAAGTAGGAACTAAGCCCATCTTCCGCCTAGTGTATAGTCACAAAGCTCAAGTAGCTACCTTATTAATAGAGGAGAAAGGTTCTTCTAGTGCAGGAGAGCCTCCAACCTTCCACCTCTGCCACAATGCAGCACCAATCACCTAAGCTACGGCTGCCCAGCCTCCTCAAAATAGTTGGCTCTTCTGCAGTGTCAGCACTGCCAGTCTCAGCCCATGCCAAGCTACCACAGGGCTCGCTACACACAGCCCTACCCTGGGTCTGAGTCACTTGAGGGAGCAGACAGAAGGCAAAACTAGCCACTCATCAACCAGTCTCCTACCAGGGCCTTCTCCAGGCAACCTACAGCACCAACCTTCTCTTGCTTCACTTCAGGAGTCATCCGCTACCTTCATGTGAAGAGCGCAAGCATTGCTGCCACAGTCATCTTAGATTTAGGGCCAAATGCAGCCAGACTTACTGAAGCCATCCAGCCTCAATCACCTCATCCATCAGGTACTACAAGTCGTAGTGGGTGCTCTGGTAGTTGAGACACTCGCTGCCCTGGTAGAATACCCCCATCAGCCTGGAGGTTTAGTTTTACACAGGAAATCCATGGGTCGCAGCCGGGAGCTCAGATCAGGGGATCCTGCCTCATACACAGCTGGCCATGCCCCACCAAATAAATATTATTTTATGGTAAAATATTTTTTTTACCGTTTTACTTTTTAAAAAATATAACTTTAATTGTAAACAAAAGTAAATTAATTAAATTAATTCTTTTCATAACTTTTTGAAAAACATTTTGGTCCACAATATGTATAAACATATTTTACAATAAGTGGGATTTTTTAATAAATCATAAAACAATGTTTTAATTCAAGATATTGAAATCAAAGGCATATATAATTCAAAATTAAGTTTAGTGCTGTACCATTTTTTTAATTTTGTTCTATACTTAAATTAAATATATAAAATTAATTCATATTAATTTCCCCTGTGATCAAGATCTCCATGTTATAAAGCACGGGAAAAAGTAAAAATGTTTATTAAACTTAAAAAAGTTAGCAAAAATATTTTTGTTAATATTATTGTAAATTAATTTCATACATTTATTTAGATATAGAACAAAATAAAATGTTACAGTGTAAATGTTGTAATTTGAAATGTAATTATTTTGAATATATTAATTTAAATTAAAAGTGTCTGAAGTTCAAAATATAAGGCAAATACCCACCTAGAGTAACAAAAAATTATCTCGAAGACATTATTTAGAGTGATGCACAGAATGAATGAAAAATATTTTATTAAAATGTTACATTCATGAAAGGTTATTGAAAGTTTAAAAAAAAAATAGGTTTCATTTTTAGATTGTTTAATTACATTTGATTAAATTTAACATTATTTCGTATTTCCCAGGCATTTTTTAAGTACCTACCTTCATGATATTCTATGCGAGTGTGTTGCAGTACCAGTGGATGGCCATGTGTGGTGCTGGACTTCCTTCAGTGCTGAAGTACATTTACTTCATTTGGGTTCTTTATAGCAGTAATACATTTAGATTTTTTTTTAGCTGTAATAAATTTACCGGTGCAGTTTGTTAAATGGAATGGCCACCCACCCAAAAAAACGAAGAATGTCCTTCATTTATCCTGTCTTAGCCCTTCCCCTACCCCTCCTTACTCCTGTCAAATCCCCACCCGTTTTGTGGTAAGTAGTCCCTTTTTTAGCCACTCTCTCTGGCCCTTCCTATACTTACTACTAAGTAATAAATTTATAGGTGTGATATTTTCACTTGTAGGTTTGTAAATTGCATTTTACAATAAGTAGTACTATTGTAATAATACTATACATACCGTAGAAATGTTTATGAATTGGGACCTTCATCTTTATGGTCAGTACCCAGTGCTCATCTATCACTTTAATGCTTCAGAATGGACTTAGGATAGAATTAGTACTTTATAAGCACACATTGGGCCTGATTATGATTCGGCAGACGGAAAAGCCCATCCGCCGAAATCCCAATGGGTAGGTTACTGCCATTGTGGCAGCCTCCTCGCCTAACCCATTATGAGTTTCCCCTGGATCAGTCGGTGGAAGCCTCAGTTTCTGCCTGCTGGCCCAGCGGGAAATGGCCTACAGCATTGTCCCCAGCTCGTAATAGAGCCAGCGGCAATGTTGTACTGCGCAATGATGCTGGCCAGGAGGGCCCCTTCACTGCCCATGCCAAGTGCATGGCAATGCAGGGTACCCCCCTGACCCTGCGCCCAATCTCCACCAGCCTTTTCATGGCGAGGAAACCCCCATGAAATCACTGGCAGAGAACGAAGTCATAATCCCCAGGGCAGCACAGTTACAGCGCTGCCCTGGTGGATTAGGACCACCATGACAGCCAGACCGCCAGGATGACTAATCCTGGCGGTGCTGGCCGTCTGACTTCAGCACAACCACTGCGGTCATAATGTGATGTTCGGACTGCTGCATTTGGCAGTGGTCTGTACGCCACCACAAATCTGGCGATCAGTAGACCGCCTCAGTCGTAATGACCCCCATTGTCATCATGTGTGACTCTAACACTAGTACACTGACACCTGGTGCTCAGATTTACCACAAAAAACTGACACATCTGTACCAACAATGACACTCTGTCCTAACAACGGGGCACCAATACTGCCACAGGCTCACTGCCAGATAGGCACTGTCACTGGGATGACGCAGGCAAATCAACACTGGCACTCATTGTCAGATCCCACGATCTGAACATAATTTTCTATGCAGAAAACACCCAACTCATCCTCTCACTCACCGATGACCCCTTCACCACCAGAACCATCTTTCACAGATGCAAAGTGTCGCTGACTAGATGAAGAACAACTGCCTGCAGTTAAACATAGTCAAAACAGAAGTACTGGTCTTTCTGAACAGCAGCAGCACATAGAATGACTCCTGATGGCCATCAGACCGAGGACCTGAACCCACTCTCTCTGACCATACCAGAACCCTCAGAATCATCATTGAAGAAAAGCTATCATGAAATCTCAGATCAACGCAGTCTCCTCCGCCTGCTTCCTCACTTTGGGCATGCTACGTAAATCTTCAAGTGGCTACCTCTATACATGAGACACACTGTGACAGTGTCCTTCATCACCAGCCGATTGGATTATGGCAATGCCGTATACATAGGAATCGCCACACACTTCTAAAAGAGACTTCAGACCATGCAGAATGCAACAGCAAGACTTCTCCTGGGCCTTCCCTGATGAACCCACATCACACCCCACCTCAGGCAACTCCACTGGCTCCCCGTACAGAAGAGATGTCAATTCAAGCTGCTGACCCATGCACATAAGGCTCTACACATGCAAGGACCCATGTACATTAACACTGCCTGAACCTTCTTCCACTTGCCCATACTCCCTACATCTACTGAAGCAAAAGTGGAGGAAGCTCCTTCTCTGACATTGCAGCAAAAACCTGGAACAGCTTCCCCACACACCTCTGGACATCACCTCATTTCTGGAATTATGAATGGCCCACAAGACCTGGCTGTTTGAATAAGTCTCAGAGACCTGCAAATGCCTGATACCCTATTGGGTGATTGGCTGTGCTTTATAAATCCTAATTGATTGATTAAGACTAGGTCTGTAGCACAGTGGAAACTGAAATGGGAACATCAGTACTGACATAGGAACTGTAAAAATGAAACACTGACAGAGGACACAAACAAATATGAATGTTGGGACACTGGCATGGATGCGTTTCACTGGGACAGTGAGCCAGGGCCACTAGGACACAAGGATAATGACACTGGGACAAAATACCAGTACAGTGATACTAAATAGCAACACTGACTATAGGAAGACACATTGGTGCCCTGTTATGTTGATACTAAGATGGAGTGTTGACACAAAAACACTGAAATGGAGACACTGATTCTGAAATAGTGCCCCTGGGACACAGACACTAGAGCAAAGATACGGGGCACCAGCACTGACATGAGCATTTTGACATAACCACAATTCTATTGGATGTAATCCTCACATCAGAAAACACCAAGAGCCTGATTTAGAGTTTGGCGGAGGAGGTTACCCCATCACAAACATGACAGATATTCTGTGTGCAGTATTATGATTCCATAATATTCTATGGAAATCGTAATATGGTGAGTGGGAAATCCATCACGCTTGTGACAGAGAACATGTCCACCAAATTTCTAAATCAGGCCCAAAGATTTTTTTGGTAGACCGCAAAGTTTCCAGATGTGAGGCTCTTGGGTATGGGATACCTTTTGGTGTTGCCAAATAATCAGGGAGATTGTATCCCTTATCCTTACAAACTTCTCTCTCCTTCTCACAGTTTGAGAGTCACTTTGTTCGGGTATTGTGTTTTGTGAAGGTAAAATGCCAACATTGCAATAGGTCACAAACATTGACATTAGGACACTGCAAAGATTCCCAAAAATGAGACTGGAATACTGATAGAGGGGCACCACTGATGTAATGACACAGTCACTAGGACATAGACATGGGAGTACTGACACTGAAATAAATAAATAAATCTGTGGTTTGTAAAACGAGGCAAATCGCCTATGAGGGTCACAAGGCACTGAATTTTAGGCACGGGGAGTAATTTGCCTTGAATTGCAGAATATCAGAGCTCAGGCTGTTACACCACATCATCTCCCTTTTTATGAGTGGGGTTTGAGAAGTGGAAGGGGGTGGAAAAACATTTGCAGGGGTGCCTTGGGACCCGGAAGGGGTGGATGGGTGGGCAATAGGGTGGATTTGGAGGTGGAAGAGGTGGTCGTGGGTGTGAGAGGGGTAGGAAGCTTCTTGGGAGTGGTGTTTGGAGGTTTTGGAGGGTTTATGGCCAGGGAAAATGAAGAATCTTCAATAGGGTACTTAGAAGTTGATATAGGAAGTATTGTGGTCTTAGAGGGAGAGAGAGAGGCTGTTTCTAATGTACTTGGGTCTGTTGTGGTTGTGGGTGCAGGTGCATGTGTGCCAGGTGTATGGGTGTATCTTGTATCCATAGTGCCTGTTGGGTGCTTGATTTTGTGTGTCTTTGTTTCTTAGGTGTGTACAAATGTAATAGTGGATCTGTGGATGTTGCTGCAGTGGAAGTGCTGGGTGTGGGTGATGTGGATGTTCATATGGTGGTGACAGTGGGTTTGGTTGTTTGTGGTGTGTGAATGGATGTGATGGTGGGTGCATGTGTGTGTGGTGTTGTCTGTGCTGGCTGTTGATGTGGGGGTAGGAGTGTGGTGTGTGCATGTGGGTGTACTGTCATCTGTGCCATGTGGTGATTTGATGGGGAGTGGTATGAGTATGTGGGTGAGGTGTCACTGGTGGTTGTAGTTGCGATGGCAGTGGGAGTGTCTGTGGATGTGGTGGTGGGTGTGGTGTCTGTTTGGATGTTTGTCTGTTTTTTGTGTGTTTGTGCTTATTTGTGGATATCGTGCTTTGGTTTTTGAGTGGTTGTGTATGTCTGCATATGCTTTGTATAGGGGTGAAAATATGGTATTGGTATGGGGAAGGAGTGGTCAAGAGGGACACACGGTTGAGAGGATGGGAGGCTGTGCTGAGGGAGGAGGCCAGAGCCTAAACAGATCTGTTGGCCAGACATTGCACTGTGAATGCATTCCAGGTAGGCCACTATCTGCTGCAGATGGCATTCAGAATAGCAGTCTGACCCACAGAGATGTTTCTCAGGAGGTCAATAGTCTCCTCACTCTGTGCGGTGGGGTAGACAGAGGCAGGGGCTGAGATGCCTGGAGCAAAGGAGATGGCTTGTCTCTTAGGGGTATGGTTCCGGCCAACTGGGTGGGGAGCAACAGGGAGGGTGTAGATGAAACTGGGGTGATGGACAAGGACAAAGTAGGAACAGATCCTTTTGTCGTGCCGCGAGCCAAACATTTCTTATTTTTATTGAGGCCCCAAATTGGGCCTGGGGCCTTAACATGTAGTTTGTACCAGGGTCACCCTCCTTCACCCCCCCTTACGTTCTTTTTCTTTTTCTTTTCTGTCTTCCTCATTTCTTCCTGCATTTATGCCTTTCTTTCCTTTCCATGATCCTTTCTCTTTCCCAGCATGCCTTCCTTCTCCCTGCATGCCCTTGGAACCTTACTTAACATGGTGACTTTTTCTATAGGTTTCTATGCTATGTTACCAATCCAATATGGTGTCCTTTACTTCCTGTCAGTCACTTCCTGTTCTTTGGGTATATAAGGTGTGTGATTCATGTTCATGTTTTGCGCTGCAACACTTCCTTTGGGTGGTGATCTTCGCTCCTGTTCTTCTGCGTCAGTTATATGTTTTCTGAGCCTGTTCCAGCTTTTTTCTTTGTCATGTTTTGTCTTTTGTTCAGATTTACTTTCACTTTTTGTTTTTGTTCCAGGAGTTCCAGTTTGAGGTTTTTTCCCTTTAAGGGTTTTTTCCTTGGGGACTCCTTCTGTAGGGCACGGACCGCCGTTGGCGTTCCCTCCGTCAGCAGCACTGTGGCTACCAGAAAGGGTCACCCCTACTTGGGTTAAGGCAGAACCTATCGGAATCAAGACCTCACCACATATCCAGTGGGCCACAGACACAGACAACAAGTAGGTCGTGACACCTTTGGGGTCCACCCCAACTAAGGAGTGTCCACTGGAGGATAACTCAGAAGATGATAACATTGAGCTTGCGTCCTCCATGGCACTGCCCACACCCTCTCGGCCACGGTGTTCCTCTACCAGTATTCATAACCTGAACGACTTTTGTCAGTTGCTTCCCTAACGGTTTTGCCCCTGTCTCGTTCGCTTGCCCAGGAGGATTCTGAAGTGACACATAAAAAATTATTGATTGCATCTGCGTGAACACACCTGATTAACAGATTCAAATACAAAACATTACAGAAGGGCACAGATTACCCCAGTTTAATGGTTCACTATATGGGCATCAACATTAGCATGAGCATGTGCATGCAATCTACATTAGCTGAAAACTGTTTGTCAGAGTGATGACATAACCCGAAAAGGTTCCTATACCGTGAAGGAACTTGTCTAAACTCAACCCTCATGTATAGACTAGGACAGTTGAGCACCTTGTATACTTTGGCTCTTGTAGAATACCATACTGAACTGATGTCACAAAATGTGATGGCTACCAAAAATACATTTCCACAGTGTTCACACAAGGCCCTGAATTCAGCAAATGCTCATTTACCGAAACAACATCATGATGTGATGCTGGGCAAGTCATTCAGCAATGTAGCTGCAATAAGTGCTGTAGCAGAAATCATGTCACATGCAAAGGCTCATTTCACACTGATGTTATTTTTTTCTTGATACTTCCTCATATGTCCATTGTCTAGACAGTAAAATGAAATCTGTACTGGGGTAGCTCCGCTACATATCACATGTAGCATAGAAAAGTAAACTGGGGAGATTCAGGGCCAAAGTACTCGGAGATATACTGTATACTGCATCATCTTAGTCCATATAGCCCTATGCACATCCCCTATCCTGCTTTGTACTGGTGACAACACCATTCTTAGATTGCATTCCTAAAAGCCAATACACCTTTGAGGTTTGTTGTGTGTAAGTGAATACTTCAGTCCTAATGGTATGGCACATCACAGCACCATTTTAGTATTGCAAACACCAATGGCTTTGTAAAACTGAGTGTAGACACTCACGTATGATTCCTACATTTCTACACCTCACTCCCTTATGCATGTCATCTGTCAGTAAATGAACATTTAAACGGTATTGCAGATGAACTACAACAGGTAAAGGTACACCGGGCAGCATGTAGGCACTAATGCTGATGCCACCAGTGATGATTGAACACTCATGTTACTGTAGAATCCCAACTTATCACTGAAAAGTGTTGTCAAGTCTCTGCAGCAAAAGTGCACTATATGCTATGTCACATGTAATAGGGCTGCCATCACACGAGACACAGTAGTGAGGGAGCATCAGTCCTGACACAATGAAGACAAGTGGCCTGTTTGGTACAATCTTCACCCAGCACATCAAACAACATGAGGTGATTAAGGCTTTACTCAGACATGTGTCTGCTCAAAACAGCAAATTGATAATGGATTGGAATTTTCTGGGTTCCTGGTCACAAAGACATTAGGCAAAGAACACCATCATGCACCTACTACCAGACCTACACAATTCAGAACTCTTCTTGTGCGTTGGACATGGCACACCCCAGTGTTGATGGGGAAATGGCTGCCTGTAACAAAAAAAGTTGGCAATGTAACGTACAATTCTAGCCAGGACTCACCCCCTTGTAGCTACTGTTGGGCCCTCAACTGCCCATCAATCTCTGGATATGCCACTGCCAGGAGGAGGGCCACTAGGGGAGGTAATCTTGCGGTGCGCACCTTGCCCACGTTGAGAACTTCCCCAGCTGGACCTCTGTGATCTTCCAGGTCTAGTGCCTCAGGTCCCCCCACCTTTTCATGCAATGGATGCTGCTCCAATGATATACCTCCCAGGGTCCGCACCTTCCAGGCGATGGCCTTCCAAATGGCCCACTTCTGATGGCATTGACCTGTATGGATACAAGAGAGGAAAAAAACTGTATATCACTGCAATTTATAGGATATCTATTTTGTGTCACACAATTTGTCAACACCTAGCACAAACATAAATCAAAGGTTCACTCATGATGTGTAGTTTTCACATGCTGAGCACTACAAAGACACAAATACACACTTAGGTAGTCATCTGCTGACCATCCTCATCCCTGTTCATGTTCTACACTGACTAAACCAGCCCACTAACATCATGTAGCCCTAGCCCATCACACATGTACTGTGATGGGAGGTACTATGAAACACAACACACCATTGTGAGCTTTTGAAGAGTACACTATTTGTGCTTTACTGTACAGACACCTTTACAGCCATGCCCATTGACTTGATGCATATGGTCCATAAAGCCAGGCATCATACTTTAAGACTCTACCCTAAGACTTGGGTCACAATGAAAAGGCTGTCATGTGTGTCAGCTATAGCTTCCTCTCTGGTGATGTGTCGACAACTTAAAGTAATATCATGCTACATCTGATAGATTGTGTGGTATATACTGGCATCACAGGATAAACCTTTTGCCATATGTAGGACTGTTACAGGAATGACATCAACATACCATTGTATTTCTTGTTTGGTTAAATGTAAAAAAGCTGGTGATTCATATATTAAAGCTCTTCTGAAGAAACCAACTATCTGCACTGTTGATATGTCACATGTGAAATAGTCCTTTGCAAAGCAAGCACTACTTATGGAAAATTGTAAAAAGACCAGTAGTCATAAGGGTTCTGTCATTAATAAAAGACATACATTGGCAATGTGGGTCAATGGAATGAAGCATCAGGTCAAAGGGGTTACCTCAGTTACCATTCCAAATGTATTCCATGTAAAATCTTTTTGTGATCATCCAAGGTTCCACAGGTCTACAAGGATTTTACTCTGTGCATCAGTTGTACTGCAATACAATGTCTGGCCCATGGTTCAGACTGTGCACAACTCATTGTCAGGCCTTGTTCTCTGCAGGCAGGGCATAGAAATCCCACCTGAACATCACATTTCCAACAGTGCAACATATTAAATTGCAGCGTGTGGGCATCCAAAACATGTGATCAAGGCTGTGTGGCGCTCTGAAGGAGGTCTGTGAGCTATTGGTAGCTTACAGACAACAGTTTGCCGAGCTGTGACGTAGGCTGAGTGATATGTGGGAATTTACACCTACCTAACATCATCCCCAACTGCTTTGTACAGAATACATTCACAGCCCATGCTGCAAAGGCCATACATGTGTTTGAACAGTTAGCATGATCTGAATAGTAAATATAACATAGGTACCATGAAATGTATACATGTATATATGTCTACATACACGTGAAATGGAACCTAGGGTTTTCCACACCTCACACATCCCAATGGTGATGTTAAGTAGACATTGTATAGCGTTGGACAAACCCTGACATTATTGTCCCATGTAGGGACCAGCAAACATTACAACAGTAATCAGACTTACCACTTTAACTCAGAGGCACATTGTAGGCTGTGCGAATGGAACTGATGGAGTAAAACAAAATAACATATGTATGTAAGATTGTTGCCTGTATCTCTGGTGAGCCATAGAGCTAGCCATACAGGGAAAGGACTTCATCAACCAGCATCTCCAGTTCCTCTGTAGGGAAGTCACAGCCCCTCGTACCTGCTTGGCCTGCCATGATTGGTCCCATAGGTGGAAAACAACAGCTAAAAATGAAGGAGGTGTTGATAGTAGCAGTATCAGGAGGGAAGTGATGTATTTATTAAACCACAGCATACATGTATGCAGTGTACGTGGTCATCAGCTTATACCGACGCAGCCTTTGGTGCTCTACCATCACATTCACCAAGGTTAGCCTATGGCTGTGTCCGTCATTGACTCAATCGCTCACTGCGCGGTCCACTTCCGCTGGCAGTGTCAGATACACAATGGCCAATATACAAGGTCAGACAGCTTCCATTTTAGTGGGTGAAAGTACTGTATTGGTGACTGTTTACTGCATCACCACCACTCCAAACAGGTTTTTTTTTACATGTGTTTAAATATGTATAATTCCAGTGACATTTACATTTTACTCCACTTTTCATTTGTCTAATGCGTTAGTGGCAAATAGGCTAGATTAGCGACGTGTAATGTACACCGCCGTGGATGGTATTTTGGCCAAAAACAAATGTTTATAAAAAAGGGATGCCAATAATACATCCGAGATGTATTATTTACACAGTAATGGTCAAGACACTTATTGCCGCCACAAGGGGGATTGGTGAGGGATGTTGCACAATTCAGTCCTTAAAAGTGGTATGGGTATATTGCTTTATGAAAGTTATGTACTGTCACATGTGTTTTGGCTTACTCTTCGCATTTCTTACTGTGGATTTTGTGAATAACGTTCATATACTGTTTTTAACTCACACATCGGTACCCTAGGAGAGGAAGAAGACGACCGTCTCCAGTGTACTGCCCATTTCCAGACCTTGGAAGTAAGGGATATAATTTGAAGATTTATTTGAATAGGCAAACCATACTTGATCTATGTCATCAGTTGGAGCCTGATCAGCCTCAAAACACTAATCCCACATGTATCACACCAATTGTGAAAGATATGGCAGTATTGCATTTTCTGGCCACGGGTTCCTTTCAATACACAATTGGCAATATGTGGTGGTATGTCACAACCAATGTTCTATCATGTACTAAAAGATGTGCTTTCGGTAATGATGAGACACATGGACAGCTAGATCCAGTTCACAGGTGTGAGGATTTAGCCAATGTAAAGGGTGGATTCTATGGATTTGCTTGGCTATCACATGTTGTTGGAGCCACTAATAAATCTCATATTGCCTTAGTACAACTGCAAGCCAGGGAAAAAGTGTACCATAGAAGGAAGAACTTCATTCTATCAATGTCCAAGTTGTCTGCTTACCCGATTTGAATATCTCAAACATCTGTGCCGGGTTCCCTGGATCAGCCCATGATGCCTTCATAATGCAGAACAGCACCGTACCTCAGCTGATGTCACAACTGCTACCAGAGAGGGCCTGGCATGTTGGTAATTATGATCTGTTCTGACGGTGTGTGGGTAATGTCAGGTAGTATAATCAGGAAGCATGTAACTTATTGTTGCACTTATGTCTGTCTTTCATCTAGGAGACTCAGCCTATCCCTACCGGCCATGGTTGTTGGCCATGCTGAGGAATCCAAAAACGCCAGGGAAAGTCCACTTCAAGGAGGCCCGTGGAAGGACAAGGCAGCCAGTGGAGCGGGCTTTTGAACTCCTGAAGGCCAGATTTAGATGTCTGGACAAAACTGGGGAAGCCCTCCTCTACTCACCAGGGAAGGTGTGTCGGATCACCATGACCTGCTTCATGCTCCGAACCTAGTAACACCCCTTATATTGCAGAGGATAAAGTGCCAAATAATGATGATAATGATGAAGAGGAAGGAGCTGACTTGCATCAAGATCTCATCAACCACTGAGTGTAAGTATTTTTGTCACATGTCATAACTTTGCCTGTTACAGCAACTGTTGTTGCGATTATGGGTAGAGTATGTTTGGGGAAAACATCAGGGATGGCAAGCTCTGGGTAATCCAGGTGAAAGGTGTTTATTGAACAAGGTTATGACACACGCCAATTTTGCTTGTGTTGCTATGTTTTGCTCAGATTTTTGTCATGAGCTGTGTCCTCCAGGAGATGACTGTGAATTGTCTTAAATGTATGGTTTGATAGCTAGTTTTCTTCTTTTTGTCTGTTTTAGGTACCTTCACCATGGCATCATCATTTGGACATTTTAGAGTTGTGACATTTGTGAGTATATGATGGTGTTTGGAAATACAATGGGGACATGGGTTGATCCTGGGTATTACAGATAGACTTTCGGTGTACAAGTCCTGTACCTAGACATCTTGCACAGTGTAGGATGGAAGTTATAAGGACTCCATTGGATTTGTTCCTTGTCATGTGGTGGCCAAATGCAAAATGTGTGCCATCATGTCCCCAACAAAATGTTGTTGTCGAGCCAAATTATGCTATTCTCCCTTCACATTGGCTAAATCCTCATTGTGTGTAAAGTATATATAGCTGTTGATGTTTCTCCTCATTGTAGGGCAAAGTGCTTGTGGCACAACACAGATATTTGTCGGTGACATTCCACTAGATATTAGAAAAGTACTTTGGAATGGTCCTGTGATCAGAAAATGTACTACTGTCATGTGTTTGTCAATTGGTGTTATTAATGATGGAAATAGTCCACAGAGTGAATCTGTTACACACACTGGAGGAAATTAGGTTTGGGATTTCTTGCTGGTGTGGTGGAGGTCTTGCCATCCACACCACCTGGTAATTTGTGTAGACTTCCCTGCTTGCCAGTGCAAGGGGATCCACAGCTCCAGGGAGAGGTGTGTCTTTCTTAGGCAGGGGTTCTCTTCCTGTCACTACAGCAGATGTTGATGGGCATGAGGTAATTGGACCACAGGAAGTGGTAGATGGTGCTGGAAAATCCCTGCACAGGTGTGTGTGAATGTCCAACAGCACCCCGATTAGAGAGCTATGGGCCTCCATCGGATGGTGTATGTCCCTCTGCAGCTGCTTCATCTCCTGGACTTCAGTGAGTGCCTGGCCCATCATGCCTTGGGACTCATGATAGGCTCCCAAGACTTGGTTGATGGTGTCCTGGGTGTGAGTGGCCCAAGTAACCTCACTCTGCTGGCCCACAGTTACCCTCCCACGACCCCTTGGACCAGGGTGCCTACTCCCACTGGTCCCTGGCTCCTCTGTAACTGGGGTAGTGAGTGTCACATCAGGATCCAGCACAGGGGAGCACACGATGGTCGTGACTCTGCTAGGTACACAGGTTCGGGTGACTGATCTTAGCTGAGTTGTTGTAGCTGGGGTGGGAGGTGTTGTTGTCGGCCTAATGACACTCACTGTTGCTGTCTGCCCAGGCTGACCAGATGGACCAGCACCATCGTCCTCATCCAGATCACCCACAGTGTTGTCAACCCTGAAGACTTGGCCCTGTGGCAGAGTGGGTGTCTCTTCTATGTCCAAGCTCTGGGCAGGTGCTCTAATATATAGGCCTGTTGTGAAATAGAGAACATTGTTATTGGGGGAAGTGTGGTATCTTCATCCTAATCTTTTGTGACACAGTAAGTAGAAACCCACAAAAAGACAAAATAGGTAGAGATTACTATTGTGGTATATTTCAGTGGTATTAAACTTGTAGACAAGACATTTGTAGACATTAAATACATATACTTGAGTTAAGCAGCCGATTAGATCTCCTGAGAGGTTGTTTTTTTTTATTGAAGGGATAAACATGACATCTCCCAAACATTCAAGAATACACAGTGGAGAGTTAACATGTGTATTCCAACCCCTAGCTATGTTCCAAGCCCTAGCTGTGTACAAAAGAGGCGATCACACAACTTTGTTATATATTTTGCATTAGTTATCATGTGAGCAGTGCAGAGTCAATTAGTCACCTGCAACTTCTAATCTGGTGAGTTAACTTCATGCCTTGCAAATATTTGGGCACACACTTGGTATGGTGACTCTCATTCCATCAATTGTTTCAGTTAAGGAGACCAGGAAAGATTGAAGCAAAGCAAGGCTGAAATGTCCTTGGGTAGAGCATTGTTTTTAGATTGCTCAATCCATGAGAAATTAGCATCAGTTGTGAGATGTCAGAAAAGTGAGAATCAGCAAAATCACAATTTTGTTTTGTTTTGAGTTGCAGGAACAGGGACTCATGGTAGTTGTAGTAATGTCAATCTCTAATTGCCAACACTTACAAAATGAGGTAGTGTAACATACCTGTTACAAAATGCAGTTGGGCTGGACTATATATTTACATATTGACACACATCTTGGGTCATGAAATTATATTTTTGTAGGACTATACTTACAGACACCATTAAAGTGTGTGGCATGTGATGGAGATTGATACATGTGATCTGATATGCACCAAAACACGTTGACACAGAAAAATCTACATCTCTGATACTTTGGGGATTGCATGATTGAAAATTAGATAGACAACACAATGGCAAAAGCTGAATTGGGAGAAAACAGGATATTGAGGTATTATGACAGTGAAATGTATCTTACAAGAATCTACTACTCCAAGAATTCCTGTCAAGCCCTTAGGCTGTAGGATCTGCAAGACCTCCCCCTCCCATGGAAACCACTTGATTGGGGTGCTGGGAGGATCGCCACCAGTCCTATTGGCATCCAGGGAATGCGCCTTCCTCCTCAGCTTGTTCAACCTCTTCCTAATTTCTTCCTCTGTGTGCACAGAGTGGTACCTACAACATTCACTTTGTCTGCTTGTATGGACCACATGTCCCTTTTCTGACTAATCGTGGTTGGACGTAGGCTCCAAACAATTGTAGCTCTACTCTTATGATTTCATCCACCATGACTGTCAACTCTGCCTCTGAAAAACTTGGATTTTTTGGCCATGATATAACCCCAAATTAAAGTCAGTGACAGTGGAACAAAAAATACACAAAAGGATGATAAGAAAATATGCTGGCAAAGTGTGTGGAGAGTGGTAAAAGGAATGGGGAAAAAAAGACCTTTCTTCTCTCACCAAAATGTTGTGTCTGAATTGCTGTGCTACAGTGGTTTGGCAAAGCATCATGGTCTGGAATGGGGTGTGTTTTATAGTGTGGTTTTCAGATGTATCCACCTGCCAATGGACATCAGGTGTGTGGTATTTGTATCCATCCAATGGCCACAGTTATGGTGCTTTTTCGGAGCATGTAGCATAACAACCTACCTCCGTCAGGGAACCACTGCAAGGGGACCACAAGTGCAGGTGTGTTTTCAGAATCTGCTCGAGGGGAACCCACAGCCTTGACAGTACGGCCAACATTGCAGTCCATCGCTTCACAGACGGGGGATACTTCGTCAACTCGGTCAGTGGTTCAGGCTGCATGTATCATAACAGGGTGGGCGAAAGACTGCTGACTTAACAGAGTACTTGGAACTACCACCGCAGTGGGATGGCAGTATGACAGCCAAACTTGTAATCATGCCCTAAGTTCAGAATTACCAGGGGGCAAAGTCCTGCAGTGCCCTTGGCACATATTCATCCCACTTGTGATGCAGATGTCTCAGACGTGTTTCGGGTTATCCAGATCAACTGAGATGCAAGTTCCAATGGCTCCTGCATGGACTCTTTTACAGTGGTTTTCACTGAAATCTCTAGAGGCAGAGTTTTGGGCTGGACCTCAGGATCAGGGTATACTCTTCACGAACTGTAGTACAGCTCTTCTTTCAAGCTAATTTCAGCATCTAGGCATTTTTCTCTGGATCTAGGTTTCTTCTGAGTCAACAAGTTATCAGCTACTGTATGCTCTAGTCTTGATACTATACAGAACCCCCATGATACGGCTGCACCGAATTTGCAGCACCAAAATGAAAACTGCAGTACATAATTGTCTTCTTGCAGCACTTTATTTTACTGAAATGTGTTTGTTTATAATAGTTAACAGCCCATTAGTTCCTCCCCTCCTCCTATCAACATTATCTGGAAACCCCTTATCACCATCCCCTGCCATTGCCATCAACATTGCCTCCTTTGCATCACTCTCCTCTGTTCCTGTGCATTCATCTACCATCTCCCTCCCCATCCACGGCCATAAACCTCAACCTCCTGTACCATCAATCTCACATTATCACACTCTTCTTCAATGACCCTCACCCTGTCGTCATCATCATCCTCCTCCTTCTCTGTGTTCACCTCTTCTACAATTGCTCTCACCCACACTCTCTTGCCATCACTGTTCTATGCCATTGGCATGGCCCTCATCTTCTGCCTCATCTGCCTCCACCTTCTCTGCCATCACCCTCCTCTTTGATCACCGTGACTTGACATCACCCTTCACTGACATCATCGTTCTCTCTTTAGTTTACTATTTTAGCACTTTACCGTCACACTTTTATGATTACCCTCCACTCCCAACAACCTCCTATGGCATCAGCCTCATATCATCTTACCAACCTGAGACTGTGAACCTGGTGAACTGTAACTCAAAGACCAACTATGCACTACATGAGGATGGTGTTCTTCTGGACAACATTCAGTCCTGTGAGACTACAGAATTATTTGTTATTAAGTCTGTTCTGAAACTTCTTTCCCCATGGATGAACACACACAAGAAATTCAAACCATATATTTTAAACACTTTATTAAAATGAATGTTGCAGCCTAGTGTATGTATTGTGTGTTGATGTAACCATAAAGACACCTAGTGCTAATGACAGCAGATGTTCATGCACATTGCTTATCCACTTGTATCTTTAGATAAAAGCTTTGCACCCATGTGTTGTTTTCACACACACCTCTTCCTTTGAACAATTGCTTCCAGGCTGGCTGCCACTTGCATGTTTGTTTGCCAATTTATTCACACTCCAGTGAATTTTATTTTCCTCAGCTGAAGTTTATTTTGCATTCTACCAAGCTGTGCAGTCGCAGTTTTTTATGGGCCAGCGCAAAGCGATCTATCCATTCTGTAATCTCTCTTCGGCTTCAAACCATGCCCATGTCCCTCACTTACATTGGTTCGTGGGCTTGCCTTTTAAAATCCGATTGCTTTCATTTGTGAAAGGCATGCATACTTCATGCCTTATACGTGTTTAGCCCACCCACGCAGCACGGTAAACTACTAAAAACATACGACGCTCGATGTTTTCAGCCTGGGGTCCTGACTACTTTATCTGCTTATGTTCCATGTAGCGTTATCGCGCTGCATTTTACATAGTGCGATCGCGCTGCGTTTTTTTTCTTTACAACGCTAATAGCTCTAAACTAGCAAATGCGAGACTCGTTACATTGAAAATGATTGTGTTCTACTGTTTCTCTTTCCTAGGAAATACAAATCTGTGTGTTATTTGTAGCAACTGCCAGAACAGAAATGTGGCCATGGGCTCTTACAACAATAGCCGCGGGTGCCTGGTGAGCTTGGCAGATTGTATCATCATAATCATAAGAATCCTTATCTGCACACTGTCTGGAGCACCGACCAATTGGAGGGTGGATGATTACTTCCGGAGCACTGGTGCAGTCCCTTCCTGTGCAGTAATTGTGGCGCTTTTTACCAAGTTCAGTAAATGTTTTCTTCATATGTGGTCATAGGTAGGGGTGAGTGTGAGCGCACCAATACACTCCATGCTGCCGATGTTAGGTGGAGTTTTTTGCCGAACTCCAAGCGGAGGGTGGAGTACCAAAAACTCCACTGGCAGAGTGGAGTTTGCTGCCCACCCATACAAATAATAAGAAAAAGACTAAAAAGAATTGCACGCTGTAATATTTTAGTAAGCCATTGCATCTAATGATGAAACCAGCTTTCTTTTAACGAACCCTTCCTTTCTAGTCCTTAGCTACGTTGTCTTAGCATTAAAGATGCTTTTTTGAGTTTCTTCACATGGCGTCTAGCCCATATAGCTTAGCTGCACACCACTGTCTCAGTTATGACGTTCCACAGCTGATAAAGCCATGTTGGCTCAGAAGAGTCCATGGCCTTAGCTAGGGATGTTTGCAGCTCAGCTTGCACAAGCCCCCAGAAATTTAACTGAAGATTCTTCTCTAATACATGTCTTTACCAGGCTTAAATACATTTTTCTGATTATTTTGAAAACAGCAAACTTCATGTAACTGATGTAGAATGCAACTATTAACATTTTAATTATGTCGCACCTTCACTAAATTCTATCACACATTATAGATCACATTATTAATACATATATATGAGTGGCTCACACACTATCAAACAATAATATAGCAGATGTTAGATGTTGTACATGTGCTGTCAACACTAAATGCAGCACGTTTATAACTGAAAAATGTGCAGATACATGCATACATGAAATGTATCGGGGGAGGCTGGAGAGGGTACCTGGGAAGATGGTGACAGACTAGAAACTCAGAGGCTATGTTTTGGAGCTTCTCCCGACTTGTATAAGAAATCAATTTACTGAACTGAAACCAGTAACACCGCCCCTTACGAAGCCCACCAAAAAAGCAATCTTCACTCTCTGACTAAAATGTTAAACTTTTCACTACAAGGCACTTGCATAACATATCTCTGTATCCTGGTGTGCTTCGTTGTACTTTACCTGGTTATATACTGTAGGCTCTGTCAGATGCTGTATTGGTTGGCTGAGGGCTCTTCTTGAAATGGAATCTACAGGATGTAGCTCAAATCTTGGGTTCTTCTTCCCAATCAAGTGATGCATCAGCAACCATAGGGGCATGTCAAAACCAGTTAAAGGACACCAAATCCTGATCTTTTACATCACCCTCAGGTAAAGCAGGCAAAAGGGGAGCAGCTGCTTCTTTCAGCTCCAGCACCAGTAGGGTCACAACTTTCACTGCTTCAGGCTCCTCTACAGCACAGAGCACCAAGGGGAAATGGAGCTCAGCAGAATCAAAGACAGTTCCGACACAATGGCAGTGAGAAGGACACTGACTATGGAGGAGCCCTCTACTGATGTAGTGGCAATATTGCAAAAGCTGAGAGAGACACTTAACGAGGCAGCACAGGTACAGGGCCAGGAGATGATCAAACTGACATTCAAACAAACTTGATTATCATAGAACCATCTTTAATCATAAATGGCACTGGTGCTTTTAGATCTAAAGGATTAAGGAATTCTGATGAGAAAAAGCATTAAACGTACAGGAGGGCTTTCATGAAGTACACAAGCAGGGAGATGTTAAGAAACCTGTTGTAAAACAGGGCCTAATGTTGAATCTTTCTGCTGTACCCAATCCTCAGTTCTATTAATTAGCAATACAACCCATTAAGGTTAAACGATCCATAGCAACAACCACTTATACAGCCATTAAGTGTGGGAACTGTAATAAGGCTGTAGAAAAGAAAGAAAGTGGTACCTGTTGGACCTGGCCCTCTCTGCAGGGTCGCCCCCAAACCTTTTGCCTTCACCCCTCCTGTTTTCTGAGCCTGCTTTTGTTGTCTTTTAGGACTCTTGTGCACTTTACCACTGCTAACCAGACTAAAGTGCGTGTACTCTCTCCTACCCAGTTGGCATATTTAATATACTTATAAGTAGTTAGTAAAGTGGTATTACAGGTACCCTGGGCCTGTAGATTAAATGCTACTAGTGACCCTGCACTACTTATTGTGCCACCCACTTAAGTAGCCCTTGCAAACATGTCTCACGCCTGCCATCACAGCCTGTATGCAATTTAATCTACCATTTCAACCTGGCAAAATAAACATTTTGTCAGGCCTAAACCTTCCTTTATTAATACATCTAAGTACCCCTAAGGTAGGCCCTAAACAGCTCATAGGGCAGGGTGGATTGTATTTAAAAAGTTGGTCATGCACTTTTAAATTTCCATGACCTGATAGTGGCATACGCTAAAATTTTTTAACTACTGTGAGGCCTACCTCTCCCATAGGATAATATTAACACACTGCATTTAATAATTGATCATTTATGTTTGTGAACAGGTAGAAATGTCATGTTTGGTGTCTGGGTAATTGTAACTTAAAACTAGGGGTGGGCAGAGCTCACGGAGTTCTACTTCATGGAATTCATTGAAGTTATCTAAAAACTCAGTGAAATTCTGTAGAGTTCCATGTATGGCGGAATGCCGCCACCCAGTCCTTCTTTTGTGTAGAACTGGGTTCAAAGGCATGTTGTAGTATGACCAATGAGAGAAAGAAAACAATACTCAAGCTTGAACATGATAAATCCCAAGATGAAAGCCTTCCCAAAGCACCATCTTGCAGCTGAGTATTTTCCTTGTAGGCAGAGGCACCCATGCTTGTAGCTGCAACAGTACAATTGGGCTGAAGGTTTAATGCCCTGTGGAAAAATCACCAGTGTAACCATGATGGTTTACATGACTGCAGTCATATGTGTTACATAAAAGCAAGCACTCTCCTTGGCTTAATGGTAATGAAGTGCAGTGAAGACGCACTGAAATTAATGTGTGAAAAGTTTTGAGTTTAGATGAAGCCTCTCACCCTTTAATTCCTGCATCTTTCTCACATACACACAAAAGGTTCATCTCAATAACGTCTGTGGCACTTACTGGTGTCATTTCACATGGTGCCACCTTGATAGATAATCACATGATTAATCTTCGTGATCTGGCTGGCCCCTTAGCTGGCTCTAAGAGAAGTGATGTACCAGGCGTACACACAGAGACACGCACTCACATATACACCCACACACAAACACATACACTCTCTCTCTCATAGCATAATATTCGCACTGGCTATGCCATTTTTAAATTGTTAATTTATTTTGCGTTATTCAAAGAATCAACACAAAACATCCGGTAAGTTATGTGTTTGACATTTGATTGTCAGTCTAAAATTTCTCACAGCTTTGCCAAGAAGGTTTAAATGTATATGGAGCCCAACTTCTTAAACAGAATCCGCCTTTTAAACTTTAGGCAAAGGCCACCATTAACACTGCTACATTCAACAAAGTAACAACAAATTCCACAAGGACACACAGAGCATTTTCCTCTGTGGAAATTTTACATATGGCGGAATTCTGCTCTGATATGTTGTATTTTTAAATATAAAACTTAAATATAACAGTATGTGAAAGACAGTTGGGCTATGCCCTTAATGACAAAATGGTAGTTGATTAGTGATGTCCAATAAAATAATGCTAGAGTCAAGTGACATGTCAATCTTCACAATGTGGAAGTGCATGCCAACAAAGCAGAGACAACTCTAACTGCATGGCACATACGTCCACATGAAGTAGCTGCAAGGTACACACAGCTAAATGCACACATGAACAGTCAAAAGCAAAGGAAGCTGGCACATTTGAACACCTTCCATGTCTGGACAAACAAAACTCAAGCTGCCACACTTGAGATGAATCTACAGTCCAGAGCAGGGGGACATGTCTGTTAAACCTGGAATCATTGGCGTGGTTTCAGCTGTCTTTTTGCTTCTGCTTCCTGTGTTTTTGACTGTGTGCTTGACTTTGTTTTGCTGGTTTTTGGTACTCTGGGCACTTTACCATTGCTGACCAGTGCTAACATACAAGTGCGCCATGTGTAAATTGTGATTTTGATTGGTTATCCATGATTGGCATATTTGATTTACTGGTACTGGTAGTAAAGTGCACCAGAGGTGCCAAGGGCCTGTACATCAAATGCTACTCGTGCTCCTGTAGTACTGATTGTGCCACCCACGAGTAGCCCTGTAAACATGTGTCAGACCTGCCACTGCATTGCCTGTGTGTGCATTTTACGCTGCCAATTCGACCTGGCAAGTGTAAGTCACCCCTAAGGTAGGCCTTAGTTAGCCCCATGTAAAGGATGCAGGGTATCTAAAAGGAAGGACATGGTGTGTGTTTACATGTCCTGATAGTGAAATACTGCCAAATTTGGTTTTCAGTATTGCAAGGCCTATCTCTTCCATAGGTTAACATAGGAACTGCCTTTAAATATCTTTTAAGTGCAGTTCCCATTGGGAGACAATAGAGATTTTGAGTTTGAGGTCTCGGAACTCATAATTTTAAAATACATCTTTTGGTTAAAGTTGATTTTTGGATTGTCATTGGAAAATGCCACGTTTAGAAAGTGGGCCTTTTCTTGCTTAACCATTCTGTGCCTCTGCCTGCCTGTGGAAGCCATGTCTGGGTCAAACTGACAGTTGGGCTGTTATGAATTCCCTCTAGACAGTGACAAAAAGAGAGCTGAGAAGTGTCCTGCATATCCTGATGAGTCTCCAGAGCTAGTGTGGGGAGGGAGGAGCTGCCACTTACACCTGAAAGGGCTGTGCCTGTCCTCACACAATGCAGTCTCCAACCCCCGGTCTGTGTATGGGGCCAGCAGAATCTTGTGAACAACAGAGACTTTCCTTAGACGTTTGCCTACTTCAGAAATAAGTATAAGTAGTGGGCCCAAAACCCCAGACATTTAGAATACTTCTGGATCAAGAGGAACCTCTGCCAAGGAGATGAGCTAGAGGAGGAGTATTGTCCCTTTGTTGTGTGTGCTTTGCTGGATAGACCTGCAGTTCCAGCTTCTGCCTTAAAGAGGACAAACACTGGACTTTGCTGTGTATCCTACTTGTGAAGATTCTCCAATGGGCATCAAAGACTTCATCTGCCAGCACCTGGGATCTCTTGCTGAGACCCCTACCCTACCAAGTTGTGCCACATCGAGTCCCTGGGCCCTTGAAAGGAGAAGCTGGTAAACCCAAAGAGAAAATCCACACACCAGAGCCGAGTGGCAGAAAAATCGATGCAGTGCCTGCACAGCGGCTGATAAATTGATGCATCTCTGGTAAAATCAAAGCATCGCCAGCTCAGCAAGGATTCATTTATGCTGTGCATCTGGATTTTCCAGGCTTCACCCCTGGGCCTCAAAACCTGCAACATTACTGCACTGACCCGAGGCTGCTTGTCCAGAAATCGATGCCTCTCTCACTTGCGAATAAGGAATCAACGCAACGCTGCCTTTCCGGTGCACGCTCGCCCATGCAGGTTTATTTTTTATGCATACCAGGTACTTTGTGCTGAATCAACACACCCATTGATTTTTATGGATTAAGACTCTTTTTACTTTAAAAATTCATATATTTGATTGTGTATGTTGGATGTTTTTGTTTTGGTCTTGTATAATTTAGATAAATATCGGCTATTTTTCTAAACTGGTGTGGAGTCCTCTTGTGGTATTATCACTGTGTTATTGTGTGTGTTGGTACAAATACTTTAAACATTGCCTCTGAGATAAGCCTGACTGCTTGTGCCCAGCTATCAAGGGGGTGAGCAGGGGTTTTCCTAAGTGTGAATCTCCCTACCCTGACTAGAGTGAGGGTCCCTGCTTAGATGGAGTGCAAACTGACTGCCAACCAGAGACCGTATTTCTAACAAAGTCTAACAACATACATGCTCACATTGGACAACACAAGATGAAATACGTACTATACCAAACAGTACACAATACTATGACACCACAATTGCATTTACACCCACATATCCATGCATCCAACAGCTACCTTTGTCTTTGGTGACACCAGCAATACTTACAAAGTCAGATATTGCAAACAACAGCAAATTGATCAACAAGCAGGCTGAAACACACAACTGTAGGCAGAGCAATTAATCAGGAGAAACATAAAGGTAGAAAAGGAAGAGCACGACAAATGTGTACCCAAAAAAGACAACTTATTGCCAACCAGTTATAAACTGCCCAAGGCAATAGTCCAGTCAATATGATAGTCATTCATAGCATAGTATTGTGCCAACACTTGACTTCTATTATTGCCAGGGAACCACCACAGGAAGGGGCATCAAGTGGGCAGGCAGGCACTTTAGAGATTATCATTGGGGTGGTCGAATTTGGGATGGGTGCGTTTGGGAGGAGTGGACTGCTTCTTTGGAGGGTGGGCTTCTTCTTGGGGGGGAGGGGTATCGGTGCTTGCAAGGATGGCAGGAGTGACCAGGGAGGACTTGGAGGTGGAAGGGATAGGTAGGGAGGTGGGTTGGGGCCGCTTGGGTTTGGGTCAGGGTGGAGGGAACAGGGGAAAGTACAAGTTCAAACAAAACATCTTGCTTAGAAACACAGGGACGGTCAGCAGAAGGGGTGGGGATTTAGAGGTCGAGAGAGTGGTTATCTGCAGTGTTGTGGTGGATATCTTGGGTGTGTGTATGTCATAAGTATGCTTATGTTTGGGTGGTGCCTGTTGCATATGTGAATGTGGGTGCTTGTGTGTCTTGGGGGACTGAGAGGTGGAGGTGGTGGAGTGGTGGTTGTGTGTGTGTGTCTGTTGCAGTGGTGTCTGCAGGCTGCATGTATGGTGGATGTGGTGGATGACTATGGGGGTCATTCCGACCCCGGCGGTCAAGGACCGCCGGGGCCGGGGTCGGCGGGAGCACCGCCAACAGGCTGGCGGTGCCCCGCAGGGCATTCTGACCGCGGCGGTTTGGCCGCGGTCAGAACAGGAAAACCGACGGTGTCCCGCCGGTTTTCCGCTGCCCTGGGAATCCCCCATGGCGGCGCAGCTGGCTGCGCCGCCATGGGGGATTCCAACCCCCTCACCGCCATCCTGTTCCTGGCGGTTCCGACCGCCAGGAACAGGATGGCGGTGAGGGGTGTCGGGGGCCCCACTTTGAATTTCAGTGTCTGCTTTGCAGACATTGAAATTCGCGATGGGTGCCACTGCACCCGTCACACACCTTCCACTCCGCCGGCTCCATTCGGAGCCGGCTTCCTCGTGGAAGGGTGTTTCCCACTGGGCTGGCAGGCAGCCTTTTGGCGGTCGCCCGCCAGCCCAGTGGGAAACCCAGAATGACCGCCGCGGTCGTCTGACCGCGGGACGGTCTTCTGACCGCGGGACGGTCTTCTGGCGGTCCCAGCCAGGCCGGCGGCTACCGCCGCCGGCGGGGGTCAGAATGACCCCCCCTGTGTCTGTTGGGGTGGTATCTGTGGGTATGGTGGATGTTGTGGGTGTGTAGCTGACTGTTGTGGTGGTGCCTGTGGTTATGCTTGATGTGGTGTGTGGTACGGTGAGAGTCGTGGGGGTGACTGGTGAAGTGGTGGCTGATTTGTGTGTGTGGGTGTCTGTTGAGTGCTCGTGTGCCGGTGTTTCTTGTGGGATTTGTATTTGTGTGCTACTGTTGTGTGTTGAGGTGGGTGTGTGCTCATCACTCTGTGTGCTTGGGAAAGTTAAGGGAATGGGGGATTTAGATTAGAAAGAGGGAGGTTGAGGGATGGAAGGTGGGGGTGAATGGGTGCCATCAGTGAGGAGGCCAAAGCCTGAAATGATCTCTGTAGGCCAGACGTGGCACTATGAATGCTTTGAAGGAATCAAGTTGAATGGACAACCCCTAGATGGCATTCACAATCGCTACCTATCCAGAGAGATACTCCTCAGGAGGTCAGTAGCCTCCTCACTGAGGGCAGCAGGGGTAACAGGCTGGGACGCAGGTGCCTGCGGCAAAAGAGACTCCCACCCTTTTGGGTGTGCGGGCACGGTGTGCTGGGTGGGGAGCAACAGGTAGGTTGGCAATAGAACTAGGAGTGGAGGACAAAGATGGTACAGGAGTACATCCCGATGGGTCTTCCACCACTAGGGAGTGCATCGGAGGAAGAATCTGATGATGACGAGGATGTCTATCTGGTCTCCCCCATGGCACACCCCTCACTCTCCGGGCCACTGGGTCCCTCTGTGTTGGTGGTGTCTTGACCCGAGGCCCCGTGGCCAGATGCTTCCGCACTCTGCTGTGCCCTGTCTCCTTCACTTCCCTAGGCTGATGCTGCACATACAAAGAGAAATAGGGTCATCATATGTCCATGATCACACTTGAACAACAGTTGTAATTAGCAAACATTACCATGATGTCAAGTAGGCCCCACCTACAAACTCCACCTAAATGGACCCTACATATACCATACCATGTGCATGAATGCCATATGATCTGTCAACAGTTTCCCACCAGAAAATCAGGATCTCAGACAACTACAATTGCATGGCTGAAGTTGTGCAATCACAGTAACCATTGAACAAGTAGGAGACCACATCACCTTCAAAACTTTGCCTCATGGAGCACACATCACTTACTTGTTGTCATACAATAGTATGCCAATGCCAACTGCATTCCCACAGATCCCACACAAGGTCATGCAAGCACATATTTGTCACATATACAATAGCACAACAACAAGAAATGATGCTCCCAGAATATGCCATGTTGCTGACAACAGTACAATAGCCTGGAGAAGCTGACATTGAAATACTCATGTCACACTGGAAATAGATCTCTCAGTCTCGATTCTGCAGCAACCACAGCACGGAGACAGCTCTTTTTGCTGCCACGATGAAATCCGCACACTCCTCAACTGCTGACACACCGCAGCATTCATATTCTTCGACCTCTCAGCAGCCTTCGATACAGTCTCCCACAGCACCTTATGTACCAGACTCCACGGACAGTAATCCATGGAAAAGCCTTGCAATGGATCCACTCCTTCCTCACCGGAAGAACACAGAGAGTCAGAACCGAAGTCAGCTGCGGAGTCCCTCAGGAACCCTACCTGAGCCTAACGCTCTTCAACACATGCATATACATGGCCCTGCTTGAAGCCATCATCATAGACCATGAAATGAACATTGTGTCATACGCCAATGACACACAACTCATCATATCCCTCACTGAAGACCTGGGCAAAGCTGATAGGAACTTTCACATCGAGATGAAAGCCATCACTGCCTAAATGAGGGAGAGCTGCCTCAAGCTCAACCCGGACAAGACCGAGCTCATCATCTTCGGAAACTCCACCTCAGCCTGGGATGACTCATGGTGGCCCACATCACTCAGCGCACCATCTACTCCAACTTACCATGCCCGCAACCTAGGAATCATCCTTGACTCTTCCCTATCAATGACCCGACAGGTAAATGCAGTCACCTCTTCCTGCTGGCACACCCTCTGCCAACTCCGCACAATCTTCAAATGGATCCCGGTTGACTGCTGCAAAATAATCACCCACGCCCTAGTCGCAAGCAAGCTCTACTACGGCAATGCACTCTACACTGGCACCACAACAAAGAACATCAGGAAACTACAACTCATCCAACAAGCCACCTCCAGACTCGTCCTGAACCTCCCCCACCAAGAACACATCTCCCAGAACCTCTATTGGCTCCCAGTAGAGAAACAAATCGTCTTCATACTACTCACTCACACCTACAAGGCCCTTCACAACATCGGATCGGCCTACCTGAACCATCTCATCTCTTTCCATAACCCCGCCAGACCCCTCCACTCCGCCCAGTAGGCGCTAGCTTCCATCCCACACATCTGGAAAACTACTGTCAGAAGAAGATCTTTTGTATACCTCACAGCTAAGAGCTGGAAGAACCTGCCCACGTAACTCAGACAAAGCCCATCTTTCAACATCTTCAAGAAGAACCTAAAAACATAGTTCTTCAAATGAGGCCCAGACCCACCACCAGCGCCTTGAGACCCTAACGGGTGAGTAGTTGCACTTTATAAAAACTGATTGATTGATTATAAAAACTGATTCAGTCCTTTGGAAGTTGGAAAGACCCAGAGATTTGCAAGTACTTGTATAAGGCCCTCAACATATTGCCCAATTGGAAGCTACCTCATTGTCTCCATTTAGTTCATGCAAACCTAGATGTCTGCGGATGAATGCTTGTACCCAAGCATATGTATTTCCAACATAACTGCAAATCACTCCATGGTGCATGCCAACGGTCAGGTTAGAAACCTTCCAGATTTCTCATGTGCAAACACTTTGCTGCATGATTCTGCATCAATAGCATGGAAATGCACATTGTGGCATAAACCTCCGGGCCTACCCCCCATGTTCCCCATTGCTACTGCAGTTGTACATGCCAAATGACATGCTATGACAAGTGAGGGTATGTGTCAGCCAATTTTCAGTGGTGACACACTCCTGTCTGTGGCAAAGCATGAAATGAAACCCCATTGTAAATGTTCTATTCCACACAGGTTGGCATGCACATTTATGTGAGGGAATACAGAAGTTATCCCCTCAACACAGGTAGACCATGCATGAAATAGCAGCTTACTAATGTTTTTCTAATGAGAAAGGGACACATGCTGACATGTAGTCACAAGGAATGTTGGCAACACTGATGGCATATAAATTATGTCAATGGACATTCCCCACTTACCAAGCGAAAATATTGATCAGTTGCTGCACGCTAAAAAAATGAATGCACTGTCACATGTATAATGCCCATCTTCACATTACAGACAGTAGTGAGGCGCACCAGCACCCTCCATACACTGAAGACAAGTAGTCTCTGGGTGGCAGAGGCCAATATACTCCTTTCACCAGACACATAGTTGAGGACAGTGATCCATCACTACCTTTCTTTTGGCCTGAAACACTGAGGAGTAATGGTCTGTTGTATAGAACTTACATCCATTACAACAACAAACAACACTTGATTGATCAATGTGCACAGCCATATGTTGTCCCAGGAGAGCAAATTGTTTGTGGATTGTACACAGTTGTGTCCTAGGACCCTGAGCCAATAGGAAATGCATACATGCAAAACATGACATGTCTACACAAACAGTCACTCATCTACTGTGTTACACATGGCTCATCCCTAATTGCCAGGAGGAGCTGTCAAAACCCAACATTTTCACTTGGCAATGTGACAGGCTGGAATATGTCCTGTCCTCACCCCCTTGTGGCTGCTGTGCTGTCCTCAAACACCCATCAAGGTCTGAGTCGGCCACCAACAGAATGCGGACCATTAGGGAGGTCATGATCCGACGGGCACCCCACACACGTTGGGAGGACATACCTAGGTGGACCTTAGTGATCTCCAGGCCCAGCGTCCCAGGTCCTCCCACCTCTTCTGACAGTGGGCACTCTGTCGACTGTGGACCCCCAGGGTTTGCCCCTTCTTAACGATGGCTGTCTGTAGCTCCCTTTTCTGATGAGGGTTGACCTGCATGGATGCTAAAAGACACTTCTATTACTTCCTTGTATTAGGCTGTTCGTGTACACTAGTACAGAGCATCCTCCATGTACATGTCTTTCTATTTCTATCTCTAATAAATCCTATATGTTTATCTAGAAGAGCTGGCTAACGGTCGTTTGTATCCTGAATGGGTGCTGAATAATTAGGCTTCTACAGGTTGACCTGCATGGATGCTAAAAGACAAATTAAAAGCTTACAATCATAAGTTTTGTCACAATTGGTTGAGTCACATACATGTCAGAAACACCAAGCTAGAACGTTTCAATTTGTCAACACTCCACAAGAGTGAGACAGACAAGCCCTTAAGTACAGGGCCATGACTACAGACATATGTATTTGCATCTGAAGACTAACCCACTACCCTGCTCATGGCCTACAATGACTAAGCAAGCTTGCTGACATCCGGTAGCCCCTACTCCAACAACCTGTACTGTGATATGAGCCACAACAAAAAACTACACATCTATGTGGCTTCTCTAAATGTAAAGTCCTTGGGCCTGAATTCATCAACACATTTACACTCTGTGAGATTAACTCACTACATACAGTCCCTACAAGCAACTGCCATAATACAAACTTCACCATTGCACTTGATTTTCAATCAAGGGGCTGGCATGGTGGGTACCTTTTCCTTGTGTGGACATGTGCAATAACAGATGCAAACTTATGCCGCTTCAGCGGGTGGGTTCTGTGGTATGTACCTGTACCACATAACAGTCCTTTGGACATATGTGTCTGTCCTACAGAGATGGCATCCAACATACAAGGGTATGCATTGTACAGTTTCTGCTATGTAACCAAGCTACTGAGTCCCATATTATGGATGTGCACGAATCAACACACTGTCTGCACCATGGGACTGTCATTTATAGAATAAGCCTATAGAGGACAAATGTCACCTGTGTGAAGGTGACAACAGAGCTGTGGGAGTAAGGGACCTGTCATGGATCAACAACACACATTGACAATGATGCAAAATGCGCATGTGGACTAGATGAATGATTTACCTCTGTACCCATTCCTAATCTAGTCAAAGGAATGAGGCATTCAGGGCAGGTTTTGCCATTAGAGTATCATTTTGGCCACATGCCAAGATTTGCTGGGGTACAGGGAGTGGGCTCAGTGCCACAGTTGCATAGCCTTGGTGACACTCCTACTGCCTGGACTAGGTCCCTTATTGGGAGATACATTTGACAAGCCCTGGTCTTTGCAGGGAGACCAAACAGAACATATATGACACTCCATTTCCATCACTTCCATGAAGGACAGTATATAATGTGGCCATCAGCAATTTGGCATGTGGTGTGTGTAGCAACCTGAAGGGCACAGTGAGTCATGATATGCCTTCCACAAAACAGTTTAGCAAGGCCAGATGTGGTTTGAAAGATCTGTGGCACTATACACATTGCTCACATGATTCTCAAATGACTCATTCAAGATGCTTACACAGCTCATGCTACTATGCACATACATGTTGTCCAACAGTTACAACAATCATGAAGAAAGAAATGTCTTTGGATGGTATTAAAGTATCTTTGCATAGTTATGTGCATCCATCACAAGGAGGATCTAGGACCCCAAAAAACATCACTCAACACAATGTTAATGAACACAACATATAGGGGGTCATTCTGACCCTGGCGGTCCAAGACCACCAGGGTCGCGAATGACGGAAGCACCACCAAGAGGCTGGCGGTGCTTCCAAGCCCATTCTGACCGCGGCGGTAAGCCGCGGTCAGAAAACCGGGACCGGCGGTTTCCCGCCGGTTTTCCCCCAGCTGGGCGAATCCGCCAGGGCAGCGCTGCCCTAGGGATTCTGACCCCCTTCCCGCCAGCCTGTTTCTGGCGGTTTTCACCTGTGTCCAGGAATGGGCAGTGCAGGGGCCCCCTAACAGGGCCCCATGAAGCTTTTCACTGTCTGCTTTGCAGACAGTGAAAATCGCGATGGGTGCAACTGCACCCGTCGCACGCCCGCAACACCGCCGGCTCCATTCGGAGCCGGCTTGTGTGTTGCAGGCCTCCTTCCCACTGGGCCGGCGGGAAGGTTGAAATGCCGGCAGCGGTCTTTTGACCGTGTAGCGGCCAAATGGCGGTTCCCGTCTGGCGGGCGGCAACCGCCGCCCGCCAATGTTGGAATGACCGCCTTAGTGCTTTTCACCAATACCTGCACCATGTACATCCCATTGATGCCACACAGACTACAGCAACAGGCACACAAGATGTCTAACTGGCACATAGGGCCACATTGTAGCCTGTGAGGAGGGAAGGATGGTGTTGAACAGAGTCAATTGTGCACATGAGGTACTGACATGCTCCTCTGGTGAGCCACAGACCTTTCCATGCAGGGGAAGTACCTCATTCCCAAGCCTCTCCAGCTCCTTTGGGGAGAAGGCAGGGGCCCTATCACCTGCTGTACGTGCATGATTGCTCAAAGAGGCGGCATACAGCAGCTCAGGTTGTGGAGGTGTTGCTGGCAGCAGTGTCAGGAGCCAAGTGAGTCAATCTGCAGAACATGGTGATCACGTCCGGCACTTATGAAGTCGTCACAGTTGGCAGACACAGCCATTGGGCCGCGACTGCCACTGGCAACAACGTTAACCTATGGCTGTGCCCGCTGCATTAGCAACTGCCATGACAACCTCCACTGGCAGTCGCAGGTGGTTCCTAATGTCCCATGGAGTAGGTCAGGCATCTACCATTTTGGCAGCCTGTGCTGTATTGGACATTTTGAACTGCGTCACACTGACAAAACATGTTTTTTACCTCACAAACATCCTTATCCTGTCTTGTCACGTAGATCCTACTACTCAACCACCATTGTAGTATGTTCCATGACTCTGATGGCATTTAACAGTGGGGCACAGTCCACCACCGCAGACAGTCATTTTGGCAGTCAGGATATGCAGTCACGCTTCAAGGGGCAATTGGGTTGCACATCTTTGAGTTTCGTCCTAATCCATGTTGTGGACACATGTGTGGAAAACTAAGGGGTGACATGTGACCCTGTGTAGTTGGCAGCTGTGTGTCATACAGTCAGAAATGCTTTGTCACATGATATCATTGATGTGCATCATGTATGCTGCTGTGGACACACTGACTAATGATAGAAATTATGTCTTGTCATACTGTAGTGATATGTGTGTTTTGACCACTGAGTTCGTGTTGCACCACTTTGTACCTGCCTTAGCTGTCCACCATCATATTAGTGGTCACCAGTTACAAACTCCATTTTGTATTCAGCTTAGCCTTAACTTCACTGCCACGTTAAAAGCTGCAAGTGATTTTCCACGTTGTACAACGTGCATTCTGTCTTGTTTTCATATTTTTTCCCACCAAGGGCTTTGGTTGATAAGAATATACCCAGACGGCAGGGAACAACCTTTTTTGGGGTTGGCACCTTGGGATTGTGGCCATATCCTATCGTGTCATTTTCAAAGCTAACCGAAGGCAATCAGCATTTTTTTTTTATAACTAAACTTCCGCAGGAAGTGGGAAGTCTGGAATTTTCCTCCCTTGTTTGTTCAAAGTATAAGAGGCCGAGACCAGATGGACCGGGGACAGAGCAGATCTCGGGCGCATCCCGGACGCTGGAGTGTGTCACCCTTCAAGTGAGGATAATTGATCTCTCTCTCCTCGACCGATTCTGGGAACTGGTGATTTGATGCTGATTAAGGAGAGAGATGAAAGAGGGTTGCCCTTGCCTCATGGTGATGCATACTTTTTAATTCATTATTTTCTTTGCATTATAATATATATATATATATTTGCTGTGTATATTGCAGTGGAGAATCATTTGTACATTATTGCTGTGACCATTTTTAAACGTGTGCTTTCAACATGCTAATCTCCTATTAGGAACCTTGTGTAGTGAAATAATAAATGTCTTCTTTGGACTAAGAAGCACATTTCTGAGATTTGTGTCAGTGCATGAGTGTTTCAGCTCGGTCATTAGTGAAAAGCAAAACACATACATAGGTTCCATGGGAGAGGGAGAATGCAAACACCTCCTGTCTTCCGTCCACTGCCAGACCTTCAGACCATGGAGCAAAGGCACATTATCATGTACTACTGCATTGATAGGCAAACAATAGTGGAATAATGCAGTCAATTGGACCAGATCTGATGCCAGCTATTAGTTATCCAAGCAGCATACCACCTGTTGTACACGTCATGTCATTATTGCACTTCCTAACCACAAGGTCCTTCTAACATACAGTGGCCCTATCTGCTGGTATGTTCTAACCTATTTTCAGTCTGGTGTTGAAGGATGTACTCTCAGGAACATTGAACCACCTTGACAGCTTTATCCAGTTTTCCCGACGTGAGGATTTAGCCAAGGTGAAGGCTGTGTTTTTTATGGTTTTGCACGCCTCCCAATGAACAAGTTTATCATAACAGAAATAATTTCCATTCCATCAATGTGAAAGTTGTCTGTGCCCGTTATCCGGGTTCGGCCCATGATTCCTTCATTATGCAGAACAGCTCCATACCCCAGCTGATGTCACAACTGGGTCCAAAGAGGACCTGGCTGATTGGTAAGTCACATCTGTCCTGATTGTGTGTGTGCAAAGTCAGATGCTACAATCATGAACTGAGTAACTCATTGTTGCACTTAAGTCTCAATCCTTAACAGGAGACTCTGCATATCTGAACCATCCTTTGCTGCTGACGCCACTAAAGTATCCAACTACGCCAGGGGAAGTCCACTTCAATGAGGCTTATGGAAGAACACAGCAGGTAGTGGAGCGGGCTTTTGGGCTCCTGAAGGCTAGATTTAGATGTCTGGACAGGACTGGTGGAGCCCTCCTAAACTCATCTGGTAAAGTGTGTCAGATTGCTGTGGCATGCTGCATGCTCCACATCACCCTGCGGAGGAACATCCTGTACATTCCAGAGGAGAAGCAGCCTGCAGTGCCACCGAGTGTGACTCATAAAATGCTAAGCGAGGATGACAGTGGTGAAGAGGAAGCAGCTGACTTGCGGGGAGATCTCATCAACAGCTACTTTTCATGAGTGCAAGTATGTCATGTGAGAATGTGTGGAGTTGAGTGTTTTAGAAACAACTAGGAAGCTGCTACTCTACAATATTCAGCTAAAGGATGCTTGATGAGTTAGCTTTTGACATATCCCCATCTTGATGATGTTGTTTGCTTTGTGTCAGTTACCTTGCAATGTAATATTATTTCCAGAGATGTGCTATGTGATTTGTGTAATAGGTCTGTTTTCAAGCATACCTTGTTTGATCTTTGCACAGGTACTTTCACCATGGCATTCTCATTTGAGGATTTCAGAGTTGTGAGATTGGCAGGTATCTGGTGCTGCTTTGACCTACAAAGTTGAAATGGATTGTTCCAGATAATGTAGGTCACAGATTTGGGCTGTATGAGACCTGTGCCAAGACAGCTTGCATAATATTTGGGTGGAAGGTCAGAACTGCACAATGGACTTGTATTGTGTGCTGTGGTGAGCCGATTGCATCATGTGTGTCATCATGTGGGCATGACATATGTAGTCATGGATTGCAGCCAAGTCATTGTCCCTTCACATTGGCTAAGCACTATTCTTGTATGACCTGTGTGCAGCTGTGGATGAGTATATCATTGCAGGCCACAGTGCCTGTGCCACAACACTGGCATATGCTTGTGTCATACCACCAGATGCATGGACAATGGATTATGATGTCCCTCTGATCAGGGACTGCTGTTCTGCCACCTGTCTGTATCTTAGATTATGTGATGTTGGATTACTTTGGTGTGGTATGTGATAAGACTCAAGCTGGTAACATCATCCACTTTAATGTTTGTTTATTCTACAGGACAATATCTAACAAAATCCTTCCCTCCATTGTCTGGGGGGGCTGTACCTCAGTATGAGTCACACCTTCTTGTTTCAAAAAGTCCAGACATATGGATAGCCTATGTGATGTACACTGGAATAAAATGTTTGATGTGACCAGACACGTGAACTAATGTGTTTGAGTGCAAAGGTTGTAATCCTGAGCAGGACTCTGTGTGCCTAAAACATATCCCTCCCTGCACAAGTAGCTTGTGTCTTTATCATATGGTTCACATGGTCTTACATCTCTACATAGCAAAATGTGGAAATTAAGCCAGCAGAAAATGAGTTAAAATGAGTATGTGATGGGTGAATTTATTACAATGCTGATGCAGAAAAAAAATCTGGGCAGAAATGATCAAAATGTTAAAGTGAAGGTGTCAGTCATGGTGAATTAAATCATTGGAGTAGATTTCACTCAACTGGAAGTCCAAAGTCCAGAGTATTCTTCCCATTGGAACTGGTAGGTAGTTCAGGATCAGTCAAAAGAGTGAATGTATGGCACACAGAGGAGGTCCTTTAGAAAGAGGTTACTTGCTGGCAGTGGTGGGTGTCTTGCCATCCACACCTCCTGGATTCTTTGCTGGATGCCCCCGCTTACATGGGGCGGGGGGATCTGCTGCTACAGAGGCAGGGGTGTCTAGGTCAGGTTCTTCCTCTGGCATGGAATCCCTTCCAGTGGCTGCCACCGATGTGGATGTGCCTGGTGTTGATGAGCCAAAGGAAGGGGAAGACTGGTTTTGAAAAGCCCTGCTTAGGACTGTGTGTATGTCCCTCATCACCACTGATAGAGAAGCCATGTTGGTATTGTGGTCCTCCATCTGTTCTCGCATGTCCCTATGCATGTCGGGTCTTGTTTTCCCAGAGTTCGGTCGAAACCTAGTCTATCACACCTTGGGACTCCTAATAGACCCCCATGAAGTGGCTGATGGTATCCTGGCCAGGAGCAGCCCCAGTGGCCTCACCCGCTGGCCCACAGCATCCCTCCCATGCATCCTACCCCACAGCCCTGACCCTTGCCACAGAGTGCCCTCTCCCCCTGGGTCCTGGAATCTCATTGTTCGAAGTGTTGCGCTGCAACTCAGGATCCTGAACTGGGGGCACCAGATGGTAGACACTGTGCTTGATACACAGGTTGGTGGCAAATGGTTGCCTGTGATGTTGGGGCAACCAGGCGGTGAGGTGTCGATGTGGCTATAGTGAGACTCGCTGTTGGTGTCTGACCAGGTTACCCAGAACTGTCCTTCACGTCCAGGAGTGTCACCTTCACTGAGGGCTTCATCCAGGTGGGTAGTGGTAGTCTGTTCTGTGGCTTGTGTGTGTTGCCAGTGGCAACTCAACCTGTTGATGTGAAAGATGCAATGTTACTGGTTGTATTGTGACATCTACCTCCAACACTTTAGTGTTACATTAAGCAGAGACCTTATGCAACGCTACGTTGCAGTTAATCCTATTGTGGCAAGTGCCCATGGTATTGGTTATATTAACATGACATTTGTGGAGGATGACAGACCTTTTTAACCAAAACAGTTCTGAAATATGCAGATGATTAGCTCTTGGGAGGATGGCCTGAAAATTACATCTTATCACCAGTCCAGGCAAAACAGTGGCTAGGTAAGATATATCCTATGCCATTTTGAGGTCTAATTGTGATGCAGGTAAACCCAGGAGTTTGTTGTATATGTGACTGGAGTCATCATGTGGTCAGCGCAGTTCGAATATAGCTGCTGCAAATATCATTCTGGTTTTGCATCTTGATGCCTTTGGGTTCATTGTCTTGCACCCTGGGTTAGCTGTCTTTCCTGCCCTCAATAGTTTCATCTTAGGTTAGCAGGTCAAGATGTAGCTGGTTAGCCAGACACATCTCAGATTTGAGCATGCTCTGTATCTTTGTCACTCCCAGGTCAGCAAACTTTAATTGAGAGTAAGCAAGCAAGGGTCTTTGGACAAGTGACCACTGGTCTGATGTTTGGAGTTATAGAAACAGTGCCTCCTGGGAGTTGCAGTCATATCACTCTCCACACTACACACACTTGACAAATGTTATCCTCCCACAAGAAGTAAAATTAATTTGAGAGATCTCAAATAGATGGATTTGGACAAGTGAACGCTAGTTTTTTGGCTATATTTAGAGAAACGGGGTCTGTGGGCTTTGCAATCCGGTCACTCCCTCTACTTCCCACCACTATACAAATATGTGAGTAAACGTCAATTGAGAGTTAACAGACATGGGTTTTTGGACATGTGAACACTGGGCTTTTGTTTAAAGTTAGAGAAAGGGAGCCTCCTGGCCTTAGCAGTCATGTCACTCCATCTGCTTCATACACTTGATAAATGTCATCCCCCAGGTGAGTACACTTAATTTGTGAGTTACGCAACAATGGTATGTGGAGAAGAGAAAACTGGACTGGTGGTTGGAGTGATAATACAGAGCCTCCTGGGAATTACAGTCATGTCAGTCCCTTTACTACATGCACTGTACAAATATTGCCCCCGCTTGTGAGTACACTTCATGGGTAAGTTATGAAACAGGAGTCTTTGGAGAAGAGGACACTGGACTGGTGAGTGGAGTAACACTGACAGAGCCGCCTTAGGAGCTATGTCACTCCCTCTACTTCATAAACTTGATAAATGTCATCCCCTCAGGGGAGTACACTTGATTTGTGAGTTACCAAACAAGGGTATGTGGAGAAGAGAACACTGGACTGGTTGTCGGAGTGATAGTAACAGAGCCTGGGAGTTAGTCATGCCAGTCCCTGTACTACCCACACTATACTAATATTATCACCCCAGGTGAGTAAACTTCAATTGTGAGCTAACAGACATGGGTATTTGGGCACATGAACACTGAGCTTGTGTTTGGAGTTAGGGAAACAGAGCGTCCTGGCCGTAGGAGTCATGTCACTCCCTTTACTATAAACACTATACAAATGGTATCCTCCCAGCTGAGTAAACCTAAATAGAGAATAGCCAAACAGGGGTCCTTTGATGAATGAACACTGTTCTGCTGTTTGTAATCAGAGAAACCGTGCCTCCTGTGAGTTGCTTTCAGGTTATTCCATGTACTTCACACACTTGACCAATGTTATTTCCCCAGGTGAGTAAACTTAATTTGAAAGTTGACATACAGGAGTCTTTGGACAAGGGAACTCTGTACTGGTGTTTGGGGTTATATAACAATGCTTCATGGGAGTTGCAGTCATGCCACTAGCCCTTCTACACACACTATACATATATTATCCCCCCAGGTGAGTACGCTGCAATTGATAATTGTGAAACAGATGTATTGGGGCATGTGACCACTGTGCTGGTGTTAGGGGTTAGAGGAACAGTACCTCCTGTGAGTTGCAGTCAGGTCACTCTTTCTACTATACACACTTGACCAATGTTCTTCCCCCAGGTGATTACACTGCAAGTGAGAGTTCACTAATCGATGTTTTGTAGCATGTGGCCACTGTACTAGTGTTTGTGGTTACAAGAACAGTGCCTGCTGGGAGCTGTAGTTATGTAAGTCCCTGTACTAGACACACTTGACAAATGTTATCTCACCAGGAGTGTACCCTTAAATTGATAGATAACAAACAGGGTTATTTGGACAAGTGAACACTGGTCTGATGTTCGGAATTATAGAAACAGTGCCTGCTGGGAGTTGGAGTCATGTCAGTCCCTGTACTAAAAACACACTATACAAATGTCATCTCATCCAGGGGAGAATATTTCAATTGTGAGTTGCACAATGGAGGTCTTTGGACAGGTTAACACTGGGCTCGTGAGTGGAGTAACAGTAAATGAGGCAAAAGGTGAGCTATGAGCATGCATGACTTTGCATTTTTGTGACATATTGTGACTTGCCAGGCTCCACTCCCCAAGGAATTCCTATCAAGCCCTCAGGATGCAGGATAGCCCAGACCTTCTACTTTCAGGAAAAGAGAAATGTAATGGGGCACTGGGAGGGCCATCAACAGTCTTTTTGGTCTGCAGCTGGTGCCTAGAGATCAGGAAACAGACCTTACGCCTAAGCTCGTTCCACTTCTTCCTGATGTCCTCCCTTGTGTGCAGGGTGGTGCCTACAGCATGCATTCACTCTAATGATCCTGCCCTACATTTCCCTTTTCCTACTAAGAGGAGTATGCTGGACTTGTGCTTTAACAATTATGCCTCTACTCTTATGATTTCATCAACCATGACTCTTAACTCATCTTCAGAAAAACGGGGACTTTTGAAACGTGACATTGAGAAAAAAAAATGGATGACAGTTACTAAACAGGGGAAGTGAAATAGGATGTGAATGGTCAAAAGTGTGTGCAGGGTGTTCAATGAGATGTTGAAAAAAAGGGGTGCCTAATCTATGTACTCTACAAAATAATATGCTCAGGCTTTGTTGTCTTCCAGTGAAGATACAAAGGATTGTGGTGTGTGAAGGGGTGTGTTTTATAGTGTCCAGTGTGTATTCATCCAATGTGTAATTGTGTATGACTGTGCTGACTGCCGTGGTTCGGTCGTGGTGCTGTCGGCCCTGGAGGTCGGACCACCTATTTCCAGGCCCCTGCACCTGTAGCAGTCTGCCTTTTTTGGTTGGTGGTCCTGCCTGTATAACTTGTAACAGGGTGGTCTGAAAAACTGCCAACATGGCGATCAGGAGGTTTGACCGCCAAGCACATAATGAGGCTCATAGTGTTGATTGTGGTTTTTTGTATATTTAGATGTGCTAGTGTTAGTCACTAGTTTTTCGTTTTGCATTTTTGTACACTATTTTAGTAAAGTGTTGCTATCTTATGTAAAATTATGTTTGCAATATTTTGATAATGAACTGTTACATATATTTATTTTGGGAGTGTAATGTGTTTTGCATGTGAGTTTTTTATTCACTTTGCAGGTTTTTGTCTATGAATGTGTCTTATAGGCATTGGGAGTTGCCTTTTTTTAAGGAAATCATTTTTGTTTCCTCATAAACCATTGCTTTTTTATTTGATTTCCTTTTTTCAGTTTTCCTGGAATATTTATTATTTTATAAATCACTTTTAGTGGCTTTTTATGGTTTCTACATAATTTGGATTGTTTTGAGGGATTAGTATTGGATTCGTTTAATTTTTCCATATTTTGTTTTGGGCTATTTAGACAATATTTTTCGATTTTAGGTCTCTTACTATTTTTTTAATTATGTGGATAAAGAGAAATATCTGCAGGTACAGAATAGTAAGTTTTATTTATTTAATTCTCTTTTAGTGGGAACTGTCATTTTATAATGTTTGTAAAAGTATTATGTGATTGCTATATAGTATTATTTGGCTTATGTGGTGTAATTAATTTTTGTGTTGAATTGAGTATTTTTTACTTTCCTTGTTGGTGACAGTGTGCATTCCACGGGTGCTGTGTGCGACAGTATTGGCCTCGGCTCCCTCGGCTCCCTATGGGAGCAGAGGCCAATGCTGCCATACTGTTTCTGAAGGTCAGACCGTTGGGAATGTCATAATGCAAAGTTTCCATTGGTTGGTCTGATAAACATCGTAATACAACAGTGGTGAGGCAGCCGGCTTGAAGGCCACCTCCCTCTGCTGTATTGGAGTTCAGGCAGTTTAACCACCAAACTCATCATCGGCCCCTAAGTATGGAATGCCAGAGGGGTCCAGGACGTGAACATACTTCATTATATCCTTTCTCTGGCTGCTTCTCCCTGAGTTGTGCTAGGTTTTCTCTCAAGTCAAAGCTGGCATCAAGTAAATAGCAGTACAAGGTTTCCAGGAGGCAGGTCCCTCGATTGTGGTGGTGTCATCACAATCATTAGGCAGAAGAGCAAGTTAATGCACGTCTCCTAACTTAAGTCCAACCAGCTTCATTCAGCATGACAGAAGCAAGACAATTACTGTAATAAATGTTTTAATTCACCACTCTGCTAGTGCTGCTGACCTTATTCTGAACTCAAAACAAAGACAAATTGCCAGGTCTGGGATGACACTATTTATGGCAAAATGATGGGCACTAGAGCAAAGCCAGGGCCAGGTATAAATTGTTCGGAGGTAATAAATTGTAACCAAAGACAACCAGAGTAGGTGTCCTATGCTGACTGTAGAATGGAGGACAAATGGTTTTCCAAGATGTGTGGGAATATCACAGCATTCCAATTTGGGTTGATTTTTGTAGATTTGCGATGATAGTTGCATAAAAACCAGGATATTGCTTTGTTCTAGGCAGGTCTCTTTGCTGAATATGGATTGCAACACAGAAACCGAAGGAATAAACCTCTGATAGGTTCTCCAACATGTATGCACCCAAGGCTGCCCAAGGGACAAGGAAGTCTAAATTACTTTAATGCAGATGCAGGAAAACACCATTTGTGAAAAATGCAATGTATCATTAAAGAGCATTCAATTTGTCCGGGAAACATCCTTTTTTACGACTTTTTTTTTCCGAAGGTCGTGGTTAACGAAAGCGCAACAACGCTTTTTTTAACCACGACTTCGGTTTTTTGTGCCTTAACTACGTATGTTCTGAACAACGAACATGCGTGGTTAAGGTACAAAGAAGGGACTTGGCGAAGGTAAGTGTGGGTTTAGGTTTTGGGGAGGGGGTGGGGGGTCAGGGGGTTTTAGGTTTTGGGGTGGGGCGTTTTTGGTTTTGGGGAGTGGGTGGGGGGTCAGGGGGTTTTAGGTTTTGGGGTGGGGTTGGGGGGTGGGACGTTTTTGGTTTTGGGGAGTGGGTGGGGGGTCAGGGGGTTTTAGGTTTTAGGGTGGGGTTTGGGGGGGTGGGGCGTTTTTGGTTTTGGGGAGTGGGTGGGGGGTCAGGGGGTTTTAGGTTTTGGGGTGGGTTTGGGGGGGTGGGGCGTTTTTGGTTTGGGGGAGTGGGTGGGGGGTCAGGGGGTTTTAGGTTTTGGAGTGGGGTTGGGGGGTGGGGTGAGGGATGTAGGGTGAATGGTGCCTATTGCTAATGATTTTATCAGGAATGCCTTTACAACAAAATATCGTTGTTAAGGCATTCGTGGTAAAATCATTAGTAGTAGCAACGAGGTCGGTGTTCCGACCTCGTTGTTAAGGCAGTAGTTGTTTTTGCAGTCGTTGTTTCGTCGTACAGTCAATTTGTCCAGCATATGGTGTGTGCTCTCATCACACAGATCACATACATTAACTGTGAAATGAGGTATTCCGGTGATGATTATAGACCTTCTGGGCTCAAATACTTTACTTCCCCTGGATAGGCCCAAGATAGTCATGCTACACACTCACAGCACCAGACTGTCTTCTATATCATAAAGCAGGCGAGCACTCACAAGACTCATAGCAGATGATACTGTAAACTTTGGGACTGGATCATTTCTATATATTACTTTGTTCTGATATACATGGCAGGGTTACTCAAACTGAGAGAAAACAGCCCAAAGAGTTGTACATATCACACCACAAGTGGGGTTTCAAAGAGGCAGTCTTTGAGTCCATCTTTATATGTGTGTTATCTAGAAATGGATACGTTTGGAAAGCATCAGAAAATAAAGCTTTTTTTTGCCTTTTGGGTAGCTATTTTTTTATTATTAAAATGAAATTAAGACAGCAAAGGCCAGATGTAGGAAGCCTTTTGCACCTCGCAAACTGCTAAAAACGCAGTTTGCGGGTCGAAAAAGGCTGAACGTGATGCAGAATCACATTTTGCGAGTCGGTACCGACTCGCAAAATGTGATTCCAACTTGCAAATAGGAAGGGGTGTTCCCTTCCTATTTGCGACCGCATCGCGATGTAGAGTTGATTTGTGTTGCAAATCAACTCGCAGTTACCATCCACTTGAAGTGGATGGTAACTCATTCGCAAAAGGGAAGGGGTCCCCATGGGACCCCTTCCCCTTTGTGAATGCTCACAAAAATATTTTTCAGAGCAGGCAGTGGTCCTATGGAAAAAAACGAAACAAAAAGGTTTCGGTATTTTTTCTTTTTGCAGCTCGTTTTCCTTTAAGGAAAACGGGTGGCAAAGAGAAAAAAAAAACTGCTTTATTTAAAAGCAGTCACGGACATGGTGGTCTGCTGTCTCCAGCAGGCCACCATCCCCGTGAGTGCCTAGACTCGCTATGGGGTCGCAAACTGCGACCCACCTCATAAATATTCATGAGGTGGGTCTTTGCAACCCCATAGCAAGTCGCAGAAGGTGTCTGAGACACCTTTCTGCATACCAGTTTGCGAGTTGCAATTTGCGAGTCGCAAATTGGTTTGTACCTACATCTGGCCCCAAGTCTTTTAAAACATGCCTTAGCAAGTTGCAACATGATTGGGTGGGCCAACAATTTTAACCCCAAACTCAGGTGTCCCGGAAATGTGGCGTGGCGATCCTCATATGCAGGTCCCTACCCTTTACCATCCTAAAAACTTGGATGGATCCGAATGGTCGCTATGCACTTGTTGAACTAAAGATTGGTAATCATATGTTATGTGTTGGATCTGTTTATGCCCTGGTAGGGACTAAACGGTCCTTCTTCCTACAAGTCAATCGACTCCTTACAGAAATTTGGTCTGTACATCTCCTGCTGGGAGGCAACTGGAATGCGGTGTGTGACCCAATCATGGATCGAATGGGTCCCTTAGACCATTGTAATGCAGCTAATAGGGCCCTAATGACTGATATAATTCTGGATCATGGCTTCAGGATCATTGGGGCCTTGCACATCCAGCAGAGCGGGAATACACCTTTCTGTCTCCAGTCCATGATACAAATTCCTGACTCTCGTATTTTGGTGGCTGCACTATCCGACCATTAGTCTGTCCTCCTCACCTTTAACCTGGGGCTAGCCAACCCAGGACGCAAGTCGTGGCGTCCTAATATCTCACGCTACCACATACCTCAGGGCAAAGAACATCTTAGAACCCATATTGCCACTTATTTGGAACACAGCAGAGGCTCAGTCCACCTCAGGAAGGGTCTTGTGGTCTGCAGCCAAGGCGACTATTTGGAGTCAGCTGATTAAAAATGCTACCATAGCAAATTCTAAAAGACACACCCAACAAACAGAGTTAGAGAAGGCGATATTGACCCTCACGCAACAATATGCTATGACCCCCTGCTCTACGCTGTCGACTCGAAAAGGCCAAAATGTAAATTAACACTCTCTTTACCTCCAAGGCAGAGTATGCTGTATGCTCTCAGCAACCTACGAGCAAGGGGAGAAGGCAGGCTGCCTTATGGCAGCTAAGTTGCGGTAGCAGGAGGCTATTTTAGCCATACCGGCCATATGCTCTGCAACCTTCTACCGCTCTCTATTTACACCTAAAACCACAGTAGTTCCAGCACGCTTATCCACCTTTTTAACAGATGTCCCTATACCCAGTCTTAATGACGATGGCAGGAGCTTACTGGAGGGTGAAATAAGCAAGGATGAGATTCCCCAGGTGATCTATAGACTATCCTACCATAAAACCCCAGGTGAAGGTGGATTCCCCGTGGAATTTTACAAGTGGACGGGAGAGGATGTAGTCACATCCTTGTATGAAGCCTTCAAGAATATGACAAATACTGGTACCTTGGGCCCCATCTCCAACAAGGCTTCCATAACCGTCCCTCCGAAACAGGGGAAAATCCCTTGCTTTGAGGCAGCTATCGGCCCATCTCCCTCTTGAATGGTGATATCAAGATCCTGGTGGGAGTATTTGCAGTTCGATTAGGCAAAGTCCTTCCCTCCCCTACCCATCACACTCAAATGGGATTTGTACCCAGTCGTTCATCCCGTAACCACCTCTGCACATTGGCACATAACTTATGGTCATTCAAGGAGCTTCAGGAAGAGGCCCTTGCCCTATCCTTGGATGGAGAAAAAGCATTCGATAAAATTGAATGGTGGTATCTCTTTGAAGACCATAAACGTTGCGGTCTGGGAGATGATTTTATTTCCAAGGTTAGATGGCTCTACGACTCATCCACCGTGCAGGTGAACTGTGGGGGTTTCTTATTGGAGCCGTTTCCCATCAAACACGGGACCCTTCAGGGCTGCCTGCTGTTGCCCTTATTGTTCTCCTGGCCATGCAACTCTTAGCTGCCAAGATTCGTCAAAACCCTGAGATATTGGGAATCGTGATCCCAGGCGGTACTTTCACGCTATATCTATATGCGGATGACATCCTCCTTACACTTACAAATCTTCCACATTCCCTCCCAAGCTTACAAGATATCCGCACAGAATTTGCAGCCCTATCAGGCTATAAAGTAAACTGGGACAAAAGCGATACATTACCAGTCTCCTAGTTCACCACCAAGTCTGTCATTGCAGTTCTACCAATCCGTTGGACACCCTCTCATCTTAAGTATTTCGGGATTTATATCAGCAAAGGCCTGGAATATATGATCTTGGAAAATATTGAGCCTTTGCTAGCATGAACATGACTAGACTTTGTCAAGTGGCCCAATCTCGGTCTATCCCTGTGGGGGCAGGTTCAGGCAGTATGCATGGTAACACTACCCCACTTTACCTATGTTCTAGGTATGCTGCCCTTGCTGACACCCCTACCTCTACTGCATTCGATAGACAAAATCATACTCTCTTTCATCTGGAGATCTGCCTGCCCACTTCTAACCAAGGACAAATTATTGGCCCATCAATATTGTAGTGGATTAGGCTTACCCTACAGATGTACGAGCTCTCGCTGCACCTTTCCCAACTGGCTTGCGTGCTTCCTGGGATGAAAGACCCACCACAATGGGTGCAAACAGAGCAGGCTTTGTTACACTGCCCGAGGGGAACAAGCACCCTCAACGGGGATGGAAAATCTGTGACAAGTTCCTGAAACCCCATGGTGCAAGCCATGATACATTCTTGGAAGCGCGCCCACAAACTATTTGGGGTTGATGCTTATCTCCATGAACATGCCCCCTTAAGGAGTAACACAAAGCTAGGAATAGGAGGGAAGATGTTGGACTGGAGTGTATGGTGGATGGTTGGCATCACACACATAGGACAGGTCCTGACAGATGAAGATTTGAAGCCCTTTACCATGCTTCAAGAGGAATTCAATCTCCCCACCCAACAAGCTTGATGTAATATGCTCAACTCCGACACTGCCTCGCTGGTAGCCTGGGTCTGCGCCCCTGGTTCTTACCATCCTCACCGCTGGCTTCCTATCTTTGCACACATGGACACTACAACGGCGTGATGTCCGGCATACATGCTCTCTTGATCTGACACTTTTATTCCATATCCTTTCTCAACACCTCCTGGCAGTTAAAGCTCCGAATATAATTTGACCAGGAAGACTGGGCAGATGTGATAGAAGCCCGTGACCAAGGAGCAAGGGAAACTCAGATGAAGTTCTGCCTCTTTAAAACGCTCTGCGACTGGTATTGGATGCCTGTTAAATTAAAGACAGAAGGACTCCTGCCTCTTGCACACTGCTGGTGCTGCCCCCACACCCACTGCAATCTCCTCCATATCCTCTGTGACTGCCCATCGATTACCACCTACTGGGTGGTGGTAGGACACACTGTGAACCTGAACCTGCTACCACGCTCGCTAATATTTCTTCATGGCTTTACAGGTTCTCCAGATCTGATGCGCCCCCAAACGTGTCTCCTTCATACTGCACTTGCCAAACTCTGCATCCTCCAACATTAGAGATCTACCACACTCCCCACACACGAAGAATGGCTGTTGGCAATGTATCAAACAGCGTCATATGAGCAGGTTATTTACAATCTACAGGATCAGGCTGACCTATTCTCCAACACTTGGGCCCCCTTCGTTTAGCCTGAGGTGGCCACCCAGTGATACACTAGTTCTTGCATCAATAGTTGTTTCTTCCTTGCCTTTACCTGTGACCCTCTCCCCCCATCTTGTTACCTCCTTGAGGCCCTACCCTCCCCTTCTATTACCCCCCTCGGCCACGCTCCAACCCAACCCATCTGAAATCTCTACCGATCCTCCCCTCCTAGCGGCTTCAACAGCTAACCTCCCCTCATTAGGCATCTCCATTCGCTTTAACGCTATTCCTGTCCTTGTCTTCTCCTGCCACAAGCCCTTTTCTTTCCTTACCCTCACCTATGTCACCAGCCACTATTTTTCTCTTTTTTTGTTTTGTTCTTTCTTTTTCCCAATCACAATCTTGACATATCTAGGACGCTAGGGCTATGTATTTCTTACAGTGGGATCATGTTATCTGCTGCCACACATACTGGCCCTCATTACAACCCTGGCAGTCGGTGGTAAAGCGGCGGTAATACCGCCAACAGGCCGGCGGTTAAAAAAAACATTGACAGCCACTTTAACACTCTGACCGCCACGGCGGTACAAACAAACAGCATGGCGGTCACCACCAACAGATAGGCGGAAAACAATGTACCGCCCACACTAATATGACAGGCCAATCCGCCACCTTTTCCGGGGCGGATTCAACACGAACAAAAACATGGCAGAAACAGGACTTGGAAGGGAAAACACTCACCTCTACACATTCCATGAGGAACCAGGACGCCATGGAGCCTGAACTCCAAATACTCCCTGCGATTGTCTTCCTGCTCCTCTACCAGGAGCACGACCGACAGCGGCGAAGACCACGGTGAGTACAGCACCTACGACACAGGGGATGGGGGAAGGGAAAAGAGAGTGACACACACAGGCAACGCGCAACACCCCCACCCCCACCCTCACCTACAACACATACACCAAAACATGCTGAAACATTACATTTACAGCCCCCAAACCCCCCTGGAAGAACGCAAGGACAAAAGGAAATTATTGTAACCATTGTAATCAATAAACATCCATTAGTCAAAAATGTATATACACTATAAACAAATATCTACATCAAGAATTCAAGTCCAGGTACTGCACCTATATAGTCCATTGACCACTGGGCCCAAAATGCATGGGCGGGGCCCACACAAGATACCAGATCAAAACGGAGAGAACACTGCAGGGGCATCAGATTGAAATAAAATAGACACCTCAGGGGGGAGAGAAGTGGGGGGCACCTCAGCCTGATGACTGCACGACGCCAGCTCCATGAGGGGGCTCCATGCCCATTGCTGTATCCTGGGGAGTACAAAGCCACAGTCTCTCAAGTCTCTCCAGTGGGTGGGTTGCCCACTGCTTTATCCTGAGGAGTGCAAAGCCACAGTCTCTCATGTCTCTCCAGTGGGTTTTTTGCCCACTGCTTTATCCTGGAGAGTGCAAAACCACAGTCTCTCACGTCTCTCCAGTGGATGGCTTGCCCACTGCTTTATCCTGGGGAGTGCAAAGCCACAGTCTCTCAAGTCTTTCCAGTGAGTGGTTTGCCCACTGCTTTATTCTGGGGAGTGCAAAGCCACAGTCCCTCAAGTGGATAACAGTCTCCACTGGTTCTGGAGGGGGCTTTGTGCCCAGAGTGTTTCATCCTGCCAAGGACAGAGGTAGTGGATGCCTTTCTCCACTGGTTCTGGAGGGGGCTTTGTGCCCAGAGTGCTTCATCCTGCCAAGGACAGAGGTAGTGGATGCCTTTCTCCACTGGTTGGGGGCTTTGTGCCCAGAGTGCCTCATCCTGCCAAGGACAGAGGTAGTGGATGCCTTTCTCCACTGGTTCTGGAGGGGGCATTGTGCCCAGAGTGCTTCATCCTGCCAAGGACAGAGGTAGTGGATGCCTTTCTCCACTGGTTCTGGAGGGGGCTTTGTGCCCAGAGTGCTTCATCGTGCCAAGGACTGAGGTAGTGGATGTGATTCTCCACTGGTTCTGGAGGGGGCTTTGTGCCCAGAGTGCTTCATCCTGCCAAGGACAAAGGTAGTGGATGTGATACTCCACTGACGGTGGGGCAACATGGAAGCTGCCCAGGCCCCTGGAACTGACCACCAGACACGTACGGATGACCACTGGGGATGGCAGCCATGTCTGCAGTGGTGCCACTGGCTCAGGTTGTCGCGGGCTGCTGGCGGGGCTGATGGCAGTGTCATTAGCGGCGGTGCTTGCAGCGGTTTTTGTGGCGGCGGTGCTTGCGGTGGTCATAGTGGCGGCGGTGCTGGTGGCTGGCTCAATGACGCGGTGCTGGCGGCGGTGTCTGTAATGGCAGTGCTGGTGGCTGGCTCACTGACCGTGGTGCTGGCAGCGGTGTCTGTAATGGCGGTGCTGGTGGCTGAGTCACTGACCGCGGTACTGGTGGTGGTGTCTGTAATGGCGGTGCTGGTGGCTGGCTCACTGTTTCTGTATCTGGCTCTGTATCTGGGCTGCTGGTGGCGATGTCCTTGGCGGCGGTGCATGTGGCGGTGCCGGTGGCGGTCTTGTCCGCCATGCAGGTTGGAAGCGACGTTGACTTGCCTTTCTGCTTCAGGCCCTTCCCCACCTTGGATTCTGGCGCAGCTGTCTTGCCACTCCCCACACTTGTCTTGGCTGAGCCCTTGGTGGCAGGTGTTTTGGCCTTCTCCCTCTGGGATGTGGGCAACTTCTTCTGTTTTGGAGGTGGGGGAATGTCCTTGGCCTCGTTCCTTGGGACACTGGCAGCCCTGTTGCTTGGTGCACCCCAAAAACGGGTATTGCTGGCACCACTGTGCCCGGTGATGTGGTGGCTGAGGTGCTGGGTTGGGACCTGGAAAGGCGGGCCCTAGGGGACAGACGGGGGGGGAGGTGTAGGGAAGAGGTCAACATTTAAGAGGAAAAGTTTTTTTGACACAGTGGTACGGGTAGATGGAGGTGGTTTGGGAGTGGAGGAAGAGGTAGTGGTTGTAGGAAGTGTTCGTTTGCTGACTTTGGGTGAAGGTCTATGGGCTGGAGGCTGTTGTGAGGTGGATGGCTGTTGGGTGGGTGTGTGACTGCGTTTGTGTGTTTTGGGAGGAGGGCTCACAGACACACTGGGAGAGGATGCTGGGGATGTTTGAATGGTAGTGGGGGTGGTGAGTGCACGTGAGTGGTGTGTGGTGATGGGCGTGCTGGTGATGGACGTAGTGGCTGAAGATGTAGTGCATGCAGGTGTGAGTGGAGACGTGACAGGGAGGGAGGAGGGAGACGTGGAGGAGGGGGACACAGTGGAGGCAGTGGATGTTGGTATGTGTGCATGGGTATGATGCTTGTGTGAGTACTTGTGAGATGTGTGGTGCTTATGTTTGCCAGAGCCACCCTTGTGTGTTGAGGTGTGTGCATGCTGGTCTGATGGTGTGCTTGGGATGGGCTGAGGTACTGGGGATTGGGTCTGGGTGGAGGAAGTTGGAGGGGGGGAGGCTAGACACAGGGACAATGGCTGCCATCAGTGCAGAGGCCAGAGCCTGAAATGCTCTCTGTTGGGCTGCCTGGCCAGAATGAATGCCCTCCATGTATGCATTTGTCTGTTGCAACTGCCTCTCTACACCCTGGATGGCATTCAGAATGGTAGACTTCCCAACAGTGAGGGATCTCAGGAGGTCAATAGCCTCCTCACTGAGGGTAGCAGGGCTGACTGGGAAAGGGCCTGAGGTGCCTGGGGGAAAGGAGATGCCCACCCTCCTGGATGAGCGGCCACGGGACACACGCTGAGGGGCTGCTGGGAGGGCTGTGCTGGTAGGGGGGGTGGCGGCTGTACCTGTAGATGTGGTGGGCACAGAGGGGCCTCCCACCCCAAGGGAGCTCCCATCAGATGAAGAGTCTGTGTCGCTGGTTTCAGCTCCTGTCCCCGCCGTGGAGCTCCCCTCGCCCTCCGTCCCACTGGTGAATTCAGACTCCGTTGTCTGGCCCTCCAGGGCCATGTGGGATGCAGCTCCCTCCTGCTCTGGTGGCACAGCTCCTCCGCCTGATGATGCTAATGCACATAAGAACAGGGAGACCACAAAAAGGGGGGGAAGAAAGAAGAAAGACATGTTCAGTGCATACAATACCGCTACCGTTGGCGGACACTACAGACACAGCAGCCCTCTGCACTACGCCATGCACTTGGAGTTCCCTAATTAATCACAGGGACATGGGGTACATGGCCTATGCCCGATTGCTGCACACATGGAAGTCACAGGAGCCTGACTAGGTGGAGATGGCTCTTACCACTGATGGGGACGGGGTGCCACTTAGCCTGCCTCACAAAGGGTCCTTGCCTACAAAGCATGCCCTAGCCTAGGGGAACCCACTGCCCCCCCCCCCCACCTAGACACCTCCAATGCATGCACAGTCAGCTGATTGTGAGTGTACTCACCCCCTTGTGGCTGCTGTGATGCCCTCAAGCGCCCATCCATCTCCGGATACGCCACCGCCAGGATCCGGAACATCAGGGGGGTCATGGTGTGAAGGGAACCCCTCCCACGTTGGGAGGCCATCCCCAGCTGGGCCTCCGCCGTCTTCTTGCTCCAGCGGCGAAGGTCCTACCATCTTTTACGGCAGTGGGTGCTCCGTCTGTGGTGGACCCCCAGGGTCCGGACGTCCTTGGCAATGGCATGCCAAATATCCTTCTTCTGGTGGGCGCTGACCTAGAGGAATAGTACAGGGGAAAATGTAACACTTTTACCGTCCGGACCGTCACAGTCATTGTCCCACATTCCCACCCTTGCCATAACGCACATACACTCACTGACCGATAATGCAGGCCTCATCTCCCCCCGTATCTTCCATCCACACCACTCCAAACAGGCATTGCCCATACAGCATGCTCACAGTGTACTCACCTGTTTGTCTGGAGGACCGTAGAGTAGCGTGTACTGGGGAGGACCCCATCCAGTAGTTTGTCCAAATCCCCCGATGTGAAGGCAGGGGCCCTTTCCCCAGAAACATGAGCCATTGTCGCTTCCAGACTGAGATCACAGCAGCACTTGCAGAGTAGGTCCCCTCCTGTCGAAGATCAGGTATCAAGTGAGTGAACAGAGAGAAAATGGCAGTCATGTCCGTGGCGGTGCGTACCGTCACCACCGGCGTACATTGTCATTGGCTCCTGGGACCCATAGGGCCCAATGTTAACCAATGCAGGATTGCACCGCGCTCTTCAACCGCCTACCGCGACAGTGTACAACGCCAGCACAGTTACCTCATATCCCCTTGTCCCACATTACAGGTCAGGCAGCCGCCATTTCAGGTGGCCAAATGGCATTATTTTTTAATGCGTCACACATACATAGGCCTTGCATATACACAGAGACAGGCACATGCTGTATTGACAAATTTGTGCAATACTATTGTTTTTTTCCTACCTCAGTGTTGGCTGACTCTGTGCTCGCTGTTCTCATCCATAGGGCACGTCCGCTGGGGCAGGTGAGGAGATGGCGACATCCTCCGGTGTACAGACCGCTGGTGGACATCTCAACAATGGAAGTGCGACATGTAATAGTCACCTACAGACTAGATTGTGCCACAATCCAGGAACTGTGTGCCGAGTTGGAGCCTGACCTGATGTCAGCAATCTGCCATCCCACAGGAATCCCCCCTCTATTGCAGGTCCTGTCAGTACTCCATTTCCTGGCAAGTGGGTCTTTTCAAACAACAGTGGCCATTGCATCAGGGATGTCCCAGCCTATGTTCTCCAACGTGTTGTCCGGAGTGTTGTCTGCCCTGCTGAAACACATGCTCAGCTACATCGTGTTCCCTCAGGTGGAGGATTTGCCTACAGGGAAAGGTGACTTCTATGCCCTGGGACATATCCCTAACATCATAGGTGCCATTGATGGGACACATGTGGACTTGGTACCCCCCGCAGGAGTGAACAGGTGTACAGAAACCGGAAGAGCTACCATTCTATGAATGTGCAGATGGTGTGTTTGGCTGACCAGTACATCTCCCATGTGAACGCCAAGTTTCCTGGCTCAGTGCATGACGCTTACATTCTGTGGAATAGCAGCATCCCTTATGTGATGGGGCAACTCCAGAGGCACCGTGTGTGGCTATTAGGCGAGGACAAGGACCCTATATATTGTGAATAGTTGTGTGGGTCTGGGGTTGTCACTAAGG